>NC_058099.1:72354583-73001666 GCF_020171115.1 Neogale vison | reverse complement strand
GGGGAGGCTGAACTTCTTCCCCTTTTTTGGCTATATGACATCAATGCCCCACACCCATAAATCATAAATATTTCCACCAGTTCCTCAAGCACTGGCATAGCATATGATCCCTTGTTCTGCTCGCAAAGTCCTGCTTCCTTTTATTTTTGCTGAACCTTAAGACTTCAGGTAAATTAAAACCATGAGGTACAAACAAAAGAGTAACAACAAAGTGGGACCACAGACAACCCCCCCCTCCTCTTCCCTGCCTAAGAGCAGCAGCCTGACACTATAATGGAAAAAGGTGAAGCCCCAAGAGAAGAGCACATACAAAAATAAAGATCACATCAAGGTTCATGCTCCTGGAAAGAACTTTCTACATGCTTTCGGACCAACCTTACAATAGGTCAATTATTTTACTACAGGGGGCGTCAGAAAGGATGCTATTTGCTGTAAGATATAAAATGTACTTCATAGGCTTTATAGGGTCACTTTTTAGACGGTTTAAGACATACATTTTAAATAAATGCAAATATTTTAATAAAGGTGTATGTCTGTCATTTCTCTGGAATTGAAAATCTTTTTGTTCGTTCATCTCTGTGTTCTAGGGATAAATTTAGTATTTTGCTAACATGACAACTGGTTTCAACCAAGACCAGACTATCACTGTGGGTAGACAGAGCAGCTAGAGATGAGAGATCCTGAACCTGAAGTGTCTTCAACCACCTAAGCTGTATCCCACTTTTGAGTACTGTTAAATTCAACTTCTTTTGAACTGAATACTACACGGCCATATTTTATTTAATATTTCATCTTATATTTAACCAAATATGAATATCTTTGCAAAATTATTCAGTCACTTTAAGAAAGTCTCACTGACATCCACTTTCCTTGACAGACAGCGAAACCACAGTTCATTCCCCTGACGAGCAGAGGAGGACGTCTACTGTGCGCTCAACGGTGGGGTGCTGCGGTGGGTGAGGACAGCGTGTTCAGCTCCAAACAGCTCGCTGGCCAGTGAAGCACAGGGCTGACAGACAGACACATGGATAAGCTAACCTCATGGCAGGATAAGTGCCACGGCAGCAATCAAGGTGGTGATGCCACGTGAGTCACTGGGTGGCAGGGAAGGGGAAAGACCACTTCAAATGGAGTGGCCCGGGGAAGATCTAAATGGAAGGAACATTCAGCCTGACTTTGAAGGGCTGGGGGAACAGTGCCTGGGCAGAGGAACCAGCCCCCCTTTTGGACTGCAACAGGAAGAAAAAGGAGGCCGGTGTGGCTGGAACGCGGGGAGACTATAATTATGTCACTCACTTGGTTGCTCTGGTAGACTTAGCTCCTTCTCGGGTGTACCTGTGTCATAAACTGCGCAGCATTCATACGCTCTTACATCAGTATTCACCCAAGGGGCTCTGGAACGAGCTACCAGAAACAGAAACCTCTCTGGGAGGAGTGATTTTACAGACTCACCTGACTTCTGCTACCCTAGCAAAAGCCTAGCCTAAATCACAGCTGAGTGACAGTCCAGAGCTGTTCCTAATCTAGCCCATCTTCCCCATCAGGCAGCGGTGTGAAGCTCCACCGCCAGGAAGGCCCACAGAACCCCTTTCAAATGGCTAAAATCCCAGGTGCAGTCTGGGAAATGGTTTCTGACTACTTAGCAGAATGAGCCATAATTCTCAGTATTGGTGATGTAGATATGGGTACATACTGACAGCTAGGAGGTTTATGGAGAATATATACCCATTTCCCTTTGGGAAGGTTTATTGCTATTTCTTAATTTTTCTGCACGGAGCTAGTACAATTAAAGACTTCCGCATGACAAAAGGGGAAAAATACGAAGGCTACTTGGTAGGGATCTCAATGAAAAACAAGCCCAATGCAAAAATAACATGCATATTCCTCATATTCTAAAGTCCTCTTATACTCTTTTCCTCCTTCCAAACGCAACAACTTTTAACAATAAAATAACAACCAAACTCTTTGAATGAGATGCGTAAAAAATGTTATCTCAGGATCCCAGGACACAAAATAGCCTCTCAAATTTGTGTACGCTTTCCATATGCAAAGCCATTTCACATGCATTCTTTACCTATTTATAAATATTTTGCATGGTGCTGCTTCCGCACTGAGCTGGGGCAAGCTGGACTGGACAGTCACAAACCAATTCTCACATGATGAGAACCTGGATCAGAAGGGCTGGGTTCTGAGTCGAAGCTTTGCAACAAATCCCCGACACAGCAGGGCCTCAGTAACCTTCTCTGTGAAATGGGATGAAAATGCTACTACTAACCTCATATTGTGGTGTGGTATTAACAATGTGTGAGAAATGTCCCAAACCCTTAACCAGGAGCTGAGCAGGCATCCATTCATCTGGTCACTTATTCATTTATCACAGGCCACGGAGCATCGCCCTTATTTTACAGAGGAGGAAAAGTCGCTGCAGTGTGGGGGACTTGCCTAAGCTCACCCAGCCGACAGGAGGTGGAACCAACCCTCAACCCAGCATCCAACTTCCCTGAGAGAACCTGGTGGCTCCTGAGCACTTATTGAGGACACAACTCTAAGAGAGCCAAATTCCACACACCAGACCATTCCAAGCTCATAGCTAGAGGTTTTAGAATGCTCCAAAGTATTACAAGGGACAAACAACTGGTAGTTTTTAATTTGAAGGACAACAACATTGTCTCCCAGAGTGTTTCCTGACACTGAGAAGATAGCTTTTCCAGTAGAGCCCCACAGGTGGCTGCCAAGAGGCCCCCATTTTCCTTCGGGTCCCCAAGGGGGGGCCTGTCTTAGAGGGGGGCAGAGAGATGAGGGCATACAGAAAGCAAGCCATCTTATGCCTCTTTACCTGCAAATTCTCCTAGAAATCTAAGGTTCAAACCAATTCTTTGAAAGAGGTGGGGTAAAAAAGCATCACTTGTGCAAAGAAGTTCTCATTCAAACTCTGCTGATCCTTTCCTCCTGAAATCAAACCATTATGGCTTTCCAAGGTGAAGAAGGGTCAGCTCAGGTGGGAAACCATTCCACCCAGGGGTCCATACCTCAGGGCCAATGCTATTCCAATCCATGGCCAAGAAAGATGCGGCCCTCGTGACGCTCTCCCGCCTGGTACCATTCCTCAGCACAGCCTCTGTGCAGAGCTTAATAAACGCCTGTGGCACTCGGGCAAAAAGCTTTTAGCAAAAGCTTATTGTGATCCACATAAAGGTGATCTGAGGGACCATACGAAGTGCTGTTCCCAGTAAATTCCAAGTCTTTTCAGGGAGGCACTGCCCGCCGCCCACTTACCTCGGGACACCAGGCACATGCGCACACCGGGCGTGTCAGAGGAATGAATGAATGAACAGCCTCAATACAGAGCCTTGGGAACAGGCAGTCATCTGTGTAAGATATTAATTCTTCCCAAAGCCTCAAAAAGTCAATCAGTCAAAACAAATGACCCTTTCAGCCTGAAAAGTACCCACTCAGAGTCCAATTAGGAAAATGGGGTCTGTGTATATGCAAGCTGAGCATTTGCATTTGATTAATCCCATGAATTCTCTAACAGCCTCTAGAGAGATTTTTTTTCTTCCCCTTTAGTTACTTCAGGTCCTTCTTTCAATGTTGCGATTAGTTATTGTGAGGGTGAAAAACTACAAATCTCCAAAAGGGTGTAACTGCAAAATTATTAGCACCAGCTCATTTTCTAAATTGAAAAAAATGAAGATTCAGTAATTTGGGCAATTGGCTGAAAACTCCTGAGCTGTGAGTTTTAGTCACTCTTCCAGCCATCTCTTTTATTCATGACTAGCCAACTGCTGCTTAAGCTTCTGGGCTGTTTTTCTCCTCGTGGGATTGTGCCCTTGGGTGTTGCCATGGGAAAATGCTAGAATCAGATAGCCCAAAGAGAATTTGCCTTCATGAAGTGAGCCCAGTGAGTGAAAACCACGAAAACAAGACAAGAGCAGGACACATCCCCACACCTCCCCAGGGGCAGCCTAGGGCAGGAGGGGAGGGCCGAGGGGGGTGGTAAGGAGGGCAGAACTCAGTAGAAGAGGTAGCAGGCCTGAGCATGCCCCCCCCCGCCCCACAAGCCCCCATACCAGCTGTTTGTGGTGCCATCTGTTACCGCCCAGGCTGCTTCTCTGAATGGCTTTCCCTGAAGCTGCCCGTGCACCCTGTCGGACACGATCAGGTCAGCCCAGCACTGTACCCACCCCAGACCTGCCGCCTGCCACAGCTCCCCCCACCTGGTATTCTCTCTCTCCAAGGCCACCGGCTCCCACGATGACACTGAGTCTATCGGGAGACCCATTCTTCCCCAGTCACTTACTGCTGTGGCAAATGAGGGCTGCGGTCAACCCCACCAAAGCCAGGCCACGTGAAGTCGCAGCTGCAGACTCAGGGCTGTCCCCAGCGTTGCTGGACGTAACAGAAAGGAGCTCTGCTCTGTCCCTAGCTCTGCGTGTCCACTGTGAACTGCCCCAGGCCCTACGGTGATGTCACCTGAATGCTCAAGTCCACAAGCAAGTAGATGCAAACCTAAGTCCTTTCTTTCTGCAGGAGCCGCAAGCCTGGGAGAGGCAGACGGAGAGCCGCTCAGTCAGAGGCAGTGCAGGCCCAAGAATCAGAACCCACGACGTTAGTGTGTGATCAAGTCCTAAATTCTTAGTTAAGGCCTCCTAAAGTCTTCATTAAAAACAAACAAACAAACAATAAAAACCACACAACCCAACCACTACAACAAAGCCAAGTGCTTGCATGCTGGCGGGGCTCTCTGCCCCAGCATTCAGGCCGCTGAGTAACATTAACCCCAGCTCCCTTCTCCTAGCCGCTGCGGGGCTGACATCACCTTTCTGCTCTGGACAGTCTTTTTGCCATTATCCAGCCTGGGCCTCCTCCTGGAGCTGCACAGGGGCAAAAACAATGAGAATCCCCACCTCCACAGGCAGGCCAGGGCCAAGGAACATCTTGCGGGGGCCGCTTTATCTCCCACACCCTCACCGGGGGCTACCCTCGGGGGATTCTGTTGCCATCAGGATTAGCTGGATTAGGGGTTGATGCATAAGGACCCCCTGGGGCTGGGAGGAAGTTTCATCACCAGGTCAGCCTGGTGTGAACTCTGTTCTGTCACCACCACCACTCCTTACAGCCACCAACTGAAAAAGGGGAGGGGACAGCACGAGAAGCGCTGGGAGTGCAACATGCATGACCTCGGCACAGCCATAAATTCCCCCATCAGGCATTTCCAAGGGCGTGGGCCATTCAAGACGGTCCTCCTGTCAAGCAAGAGCCCTACCAAAATGGGTCTGACAGTGGCGGAGAGCGTAGTAGTAGCTGAGCGGCCCCAGAAACACAACACAAAGAAACTTGCAGTCCTTTGCTAAAACCAGTCAAGCAATTTGGGAAAAGAGCTGCGCTGTTGGAACCTTATATCATAGTCCTATCCCATGTTGGGGGGCGGAGGGTCCCATTTATTTGAAGGAAAACAATGGGGGACGGGAGTGGAGGGTGGGCAGTAAGAGGTCGGCCTAAGCCAGAGGACCTACTCTTAACTCCTTTTCAAAACTCAGTGACTGAAACTTTTCCTCCCAAGAAATCACTTGGCCCTTTTACCTACCCAAACCTGCATCCTGGCTGTCGCTCATGGGCTCCCTGCACGAAGCAAACACAATTCATAGAGAAAGCAGTGGGATTTCTGCAAGGGTGTGCGAGGGTGTGTGTGTGTGTTTTATAGAACAGTCCCTCTTGCACAGAACTGGGCTGTCCCGTCAAAGCCGTGTCTGTTATATTTCTGTCTTTCCCTTCTGTTTGGCGCATTCACCAACAAGAGAAAAGGAGGTAAGCTTTGGCGGCCCTGACCTGCAGCTGGAACACAATACTTTCGCACAGCCCTGCCGACCCCTGACATAAATTTTACACCGCAGCTGGCATTTACACACTCAGCATTACCATATGTATGGCTGCTCGGTGCTAATTATGCTAATCACCTGTCTAACTCGCTGCTGCGAAAAATGGTTGTATTTAGCACTCCAGTGCCTACCAATGCAGCTTACTGTGTGGCTGAAATGTACATTCAGACGGCCCTGAATGGCAAGATTTTTCCACGTTGCTGGCTACATTCAGGCCTCAGAAAAATTTATTCAAGTCAACTGGTTTCGGTCCGCAACAAAAAAGTTACGAGAAAAAAGTGAGTGTGTTCTTGCCCTAACATTCTGGATCTGCTTGCAAGCAAAATGATAAATCAATTGGTGTGGGAAACAAAAAGGGAGAGAGATTTCTTTTGGGAGCCATGTGAAACTGTAGCCTATTTAAAAAAAAAAAAAAGAAAAAAGAAAAAAAAGAAAAAGAAAAAAAGGGTCATCCTATTCCCCAAATCTCTAGAAAGAGCAGTTAATAGATATTTAGCCCTAATCCCAATTCTCTCAAATTGCAGGCTTTGTTTGCAATTAAGCAAGGTATTAAACATGTGCAATTTTTTTTTTCTGGATCATGTGTGGACTAAAATGATGGCATCATATTTATTGTTTTTAAAGTTACTGCAACAATGCAAAAAAAGCATGGGGGAAAAATCAGGTAAGAGGAAAGAAATAATTTCTTAGGCAGCAAGCGAAAATTCTTTTGTTATACTTAGAAAACTTCTATTTAAAAAGACACTGTGTCTATTTTGTGAAGTTTTCTAGTTTCTCCCCTAAAGGAGCTAAGGAAATCAGGGAATGGGGGGTGGGGAAATGGGAGAATTCAAAACAGAAAAACAAAAGTGCTGGGAGAGAGTCAAGAAGCCTACATTCTCTTTAATCTCAAAAATTCCCATTTTTACCATCACTATTTCTAAAAGCAATGTTCTCAGAGCCCTCTGAAGTATGGATCTCTAAAATCGGGATAATATTATTGCAGGTTGTTTAAACAATTTCCCAAGTTCAAACTGAAACCCCATTTCCTCCTAACTCACAAAATACCTTCATATTAATGTTTAAAAACCCTCCATTTAGTCAGTCTAAGGACTGCTTAGTACTAGATTATTTGGACGTACAGATAATGTCTAGGCAGTCCAATTTCCTCAAATCGCCGGCAGCACTATAGAAACACGTCTGACTGGAGGGGTGGCCCAACGCTCTTACCTTCCAAGGATCATCATTAGTAGATGTTTTACTGAAATCTAGACACTGGGAGCCAACTGGAAGGCCATTTATTTATAACATATCTTATGATACATTTATATAATATATCTATATAGATATAACGTATCTGTAATATATCTGTAATATATCTTGGGCTGGCCCCCCAGCACTACCACACGTCTGGACAGCTCTGTGCCCTAGCTTAGGTGTACACACAGAAGGGACACCGACCCAGCAGGTTTTCTCAGACCCAGGAGAGCGTGGTAGGAGAAGCTGCTCCTCCTCTTGCTTCACCCCCCTTGCCCTGTAACTCACAGCTGATGAAAAGGGTGACGCTTTTTCCCAGATGCTACTGGGAAAACAACAGCTCGGTTCCTATCAGCCCCTCCCCATCCTGTTCAACATTTTATCAATTTATCTGACACAGTGAGGCAACATGATCCAAGCCACATCTTGCTCTCTTTGGCATGCCAATTCAAGTGGCTTTTGTTTGCCAGTAAAAAGTATTAATTCCTCTAGGTTTTGTAGTTCCAATTCTTGACTGTGCAGACAAAAGCCCAAACACCATGACCACTACCGGCCGCTGTAGAGCCCAGGGCATACCTCTCGGCCCCTCCCGGTCTCTGGCTCTTCTTTAATAGAAGCGGACCACCCTGCCTCATGGCACAGAGCAGTGTTTACATTGCAGTACTTGACTGTGTAATACATCTGGCATTTTTGGGCAGGATTCCTGAGCTAGGGGCCAGAAGCCCTTAAGCAATGATTTAAGGGGAAAAAAATTGTGCACATTGACTTCACAAAGCCCACTTCTAGTTCCTTTTGCTTACTTTTGTACACATTTCATCAGTAACTGAAAACTCTTCTGGTGAAACTGATTCTTTTCATTTATCTTAACGACAAGACATCAAGCTTGTGTGGTGGTACTTGCTTCTCACTAGCCTCACCTCACCACACCTCACCAGTGGTACTGTGGGACCCACAAGCTGTGTGGACGATTTGGGCCAACTTACACCTGGGTTTCTAGAAATAAGGTCCTACCTTCACATGATACATCTCTCCAACAACAAACTTGTCATTCATTCACAGATACCTGACTGCCCGCCAACAACAGTTTCCCTAACACATAGTTTTTCCAACTATGCTATAAACCCAAATTCAACAAAATAGTTGTAGTCTTGAAGGGACTGGGGACAGAATGCATCTTTCCCACATCTTTCTCTACAACAGTCAAGAGGTTTCTCAGTGGCAGCATTCTACTGTTTTGGAAGATGGAATTATTCATGTCAAACCTAAAGATACACACAAGTAGAAAAATAGGTATTACCATATAAAGGAAAAAACAACAACAACCCTAAATCCAGTTTAAGGGAAACAAATCCAATAGGTTTTATCTCGAAGGACCCAAATTCAGAGTTTGGGAGTGGAGAACAAGTTAAAAAAAAGTGCTTATATCTTGATGACCCTGATGATAGCTGTGTGGTCAAGGAGGGTTCCCACTAAGAAAATCCCAAGGAGTTTCCTCCTTATGAACTGCTGGAAGCATCTTCATGAGCAAAACCATCTGCTCTCTGGGACCTCTCATGTGGATGGTCCATCTAATGTGGCAAAGTCAGCCAAAATCTGAATAAGGAACTCTGTCCTCTTCAGTGTTCCTTTTGCCTTTGGAAGGAGTTCCATGCAGGGAGAACCTGAAGTATGGTGCCTGGGTTAGAATGTCTTGGTTTACATTTTACTTAGCATCTCAAGAAATGCTAAAGGGCATTTAGCCCTTTATACAGTTCTTCTGTATTTCACACAACACGTTAAACACAGGGGACCAAGATGAATTTCACACTCCATCTGTCGGTGAATTCTAAGGTACCTCAAAAGTCCAAAAAAATGCCATGGCTCTTCAATAGGGGAAGTGCATCTTCTGCTGACAAGACCCCATCAAAGAGTAAGGTCGGGTAACCAACCCTTACTAAGATAAGAACGCCAAGGATGCAAACGGCAGCTTTGCATGTGGTATCTCCCACAGCTGGTTTGAAATAATACATTTTCTAATTCCCTCCTGTCAGTTTGTGATTAACCAGATTTACTACCATTTCAGATTTCACACTAGTAACTCCAGAGATCCACTGGGAGGAAATGATTAGGGCAGTTTAGGAGTAGGTGGGGGGAAAGAAGGATGGGAGAGGGGAAGGGGAGGGAGGTAGAAGAGGTTCTGGGAGCCAGTGAGGGGCAAAGGAAATAGTATTAGGATCACACGGGTCTGGTGATTATTTAGTGGTGTCTTTTTTCAAAATAGTATCAAACTAGCGCTGAGCTAAAATACTATACTTCTGCAAAACAGCCTCTATTAAATATGGTTTCTTGTATAATGCTTTTCAAATATTTCCGTATTTGTTTTCAAAGCTAAAAAGACCTTCAAAATCAAGCCTCCTCCATCTTCCCTACCTCCCACCCCCACAAAATAGACCACTCTTCTGGGTCTAAAACTGGGCAGACAGCTGGCATGAAGCTGGGGTGGGGGGGAAGGGCGAATGGTAAACCATGAAAGCAGCCCCTTCCGCTGCACAATTGTGACCACCACCACCCCTCCACCCCCATACACACACACATACACATCAGGAGAAGAGGGGCAGACAAGTTACAGCTTGGCCTGAGTGGACAGAGCTCTGGGGGTCACGGGGAGGTCAGCTTTGAAGGAGAAATCCCAATGAAATATAAACACAGCATTGTGGAAACCAGACAAATCTCCCATAGCTTGTCCAGCCAGCGTTAATCTCGCCATCAGCTGTGGTGCATAATCCAAACAAATGGATCCGGCGGCTCGTACATCTGGAAGCTGTCATCTTCTGGAGCCTCCAAGCGGCAGTCCGTGTATCTGATACAGCCCGTCGCCCAACCTCGCTTCGACACTCCTTCGGCAGGTCAAGAATGGTGGACAGTAAAGAGACACGGGAGATTCGGAGGGTCAGGTGCCCTGGGAAGAAGGCACCTGAGGCTATTTGGTATTTTCAAGCAATTATTGTTGGGTGTTGATTTTTCAGTCATTTTTCTCCAAAACCACAAATCCTTGCACCTGCACATGGGCACCCACTATTGCAATCTGACCTGATAAACATATTAATTTTTCAAAGTGCACAGGGGACCAAGGAGAAGAAAGGAGCTGCATTTCAGCAGGTCTTTCTATCCCTTGCGAAATGCCCCCAAACGGACAGCCCCAGAGAGCAGAAACTGGGGGATAATTTTGAAAAAGGGAGGTAAAGTTAGAACCCACTGGGCCCATACAGACTCAAGACCTCAGCCCCTTACCATGTGCCTTTGGCTCTGCTGCCAAAGGGCATGGGGTGGGGGTGGGGGGGAGGTTTGTGATGGGAGCATCTGGAGGAGACCTAGACCACGGAAGAGCTAATGCACTGCATGGGCTTCCAAACGGAGCTCTTGTTTCAATGTGAACTAAGTCCAGTGGTGTCCTTTCCTGTTTTTTTTATAAAATCACATTCACACTAAACCTTCACCTTACTGTTCTTGAAATGCAACGAGGTCTGCCTTCAAAATTAAATTACGCAAAGGAAGAAAATACTCGAATATACAGCTTTTTCTTTCTTCCATGGCTTGCCCTTCTATCTCCTTGTCAACTTGTCATGCTGGATTTTGTTTTTTGTCTTTTTTTTAAATTGGACACTTAATGTAATTCTAAGAAAACAAACTTAAATTATTAGAATAAAAAAAATTAGTTACCATTAGTTACCTAGGCCAGTAAATATAGAGGTGGGGAGGGGGCATTAGCTTAAAGAAAATTCTTTTACACTTATGGCAGTGCCTTTGCTGTCACAACTCCATCATAATAAAAGCCTTCCCTCTGCATAGCATGGGTCTTCCAACTGGAATCTATTATCGAAACCAGGGCTTCTCAATTGGAGTGATTTTGTACCTTCTCTCCCCCCTCAATTTGGCAATGACTAGAAAAATCTTTGGTTGTCACAACTGGGAAGTTGCTACTGGCATCTAGTGGGTAGAGTTCAAGGTTGCTGCTAAACATCCTAAGAAGCACAGGGCAACCCCCATAACAGAATTATCCAGCAAAATGTACATAGTTAGAAACTTGCTCTAAACGGAAAGAAAGGATAGTGAAGTTCATGTATTCCTACAACTGCCTGAGTTCAAGAACGCTGAAGGCATCATACTAGCACGGAACAAACTTGAGAACACTTATAAACATCAAACAGGCATTAAAAACATTTTAAAATATTTTTCTTAAAAAAAAAAAATAAAACAAAGTCAAGGGGCGCCTGGGTGGCTCAGTAGGTTAAAGCCTCTGCCTTCGGCTCAGGTCATGATCCCAGGGTCCTGATCCAACCCGGCATCGGGCTCTCTGCTCAGCAGGGAACCTGCCTCTTCCCCTCTCTCTCTGCCTGCCTTTCTGCCTACTTGTGATCTCTGTCTGTCAAATAAATAAATAAAATCTTAAAAAAAAAAAAAAAGAAAGTCAAAACTTGTGTCCTCTTCTCTTGCTTGCCCTCCAGAGATGTTAATAACCAAACATAAAGCAATATAGATTCATTTCAAGGCTATTACTACCCTTTGCAGTAAAAGAAGCCAGGGGCTGGGCAAAGCTTGAGGGGAAAAAAATGCTCAAAGAGATAAATGAACATTCTGTCACTGGAGAGCTGTCACAACGAACCTTTGTCTGAGACAGGGCTGGGGGGGGGGTAGATATTAAACGGGACAGGATAAATGTGTTAAGCAAAAAGAAAAAGCCAACCAAGAAAGGGCAAGATTACCAAGTTATTTCCATTCTGTGCCCAGAAGGGTGAAATCCAGGTGAAGCCTGCCAGTAGCAGGGAGGGCCCTAGAGGCCAGATATGCCAGTACAGAGAATGAAACAGGCAAAGAAGGGCTAAGAGGGAGAGCTAGCAGCCACTCACCCAAATGGCCTGCACACACCAGTGACCTTCCTGCCACGTGGCTTGGCCTTCCAGGCCTCTGGGGTCCCCACCCGTGACCTGAAGTTCCAACCAGAGGCAAGTATTTGGGAGTTCTCCTGGAGGCCACAGCCCAGTCCACTGAGCCTTGCTCCTGGAATGCCCCAGCACCCTCAACTCTCCAACCCCTGGTGCCTGGCTCAGTCCCTCCCTGTCTAGGCTGTCCTAGAAGGTGTTCCTGCCATCCTGAATCCGGTCTGTGTGCCCCCTGCTGGGTGCAAGTCCTCTGAGAGCACAGACTGTGGCCTTTCACCAACACCTCTCTGGAACTGTGTGCAGTGCCTGGCACAGAGCAGAGAGAGCGTGAGCTGAAGGGGTATTTTTGTATTTAAGGAACAATTAGTCTCTCCCTGACCTTGCCGCCACTGGCATGTGTTTCAGTAACAGCAGATGTCCACTACATCATTCCACATACTCTTTTCCTGAACCTCATGACTCCAGTCACAAGTGAGCTACATTTGATATTTTTTACTTGCAAATACTATAACCCTCAGACCTGAGCTAGTACCCAATGTATATTGAGTTTCTTAAAAGAAACCGGTTGCTGTTGCAGTGATCGCAGCCATCACTGTATGAACATTTTGACGACAGAGTCAAAGAATTCTTATCACCAATGTGATAAAAAATATAAGAGAATCTTCCTTCCTCTAGGTTATATTGGTCTGCACAGTGTGCCCAATGTATTCAAACTGCCTTTATAAAGCCACATTTCCCCAGCATGTCAAAGCTGAAAGTCAAATCAGTGATACAGCCTATCAAGTGGACCCCTTTAATTTGCTGGGTATACTAAAAAGACATTTATATTGGCAAATACAAGGACATATGTAGTAAGTCTACATGGATATATAAATAGTGGAGATAAACACAGTTGAACAACACAGGTTGGAACTGTGCAGGTCCACTTATATGCAGATTTTCTTCAATAAATACAGTATAGTACTATAAATATATTTTTTCTTCCTCCTGATTTTTGCAATAATGTTTTCTTTTCTTCAACTAACTCTATCCTAAGAATACAGCATTTGATACACGTAACATACAAAATATGTGTTAACTGACGACTTATGTTATCAGTAAGGCTTCCAGTCAACATAGACTATTAGTAGTTAGGATTTTGGAGAGTCAAAAGATACACATGGATTTTCAACTGTGCACAGGTCGGCACCCCAAACGCCCTACACCGTTCAAGATACATGTATTTGTGTAGAGATACATAGATACACACATTTCCAGTTGCCTTTATCTATTTATCTATGTAGTATGTGTGGCATGTCTTTAAAAGAAAAAAAAAAAAAAAAACCAAAACCACAGGGTAAATAAACATTTTCCCAAACTGTCCCTCAGCATTCCTCTCTCCTTAAAATCTCCTATGGTTTCTCAGTCTGTTCCTTTTTACCTAGGGAAATAGGCAACCTCTATACATTTGGTTTCTTTAGTGTAGCAAGCACCCTTCTTTATGCTCAGAACATTTATAGTCTCCCTTAAGAAAAAAACATCTAACAAGCTTCTTTGCTGATAGTGATGAAGAATTTATCAGAGATTAAAGCACAATTAACCTGCATTCCAAGTTGCTACTCAGAGAAGGAAATTCCAACTCCTGAAAAAAATGCTTACACTACCTACTGTTGATATGAACACTAACCTCACTACACATCATAAACAAGAACTCCTCACTTGTTACCTCTTCTTCGAATTCAAGTTAAAATTTTAAAATGGGGGGCGCCTTGGTGGCTCAGTGGGTTAAAGCCTCTGCCTTCAGCTCCGGTCATGATCCCAGAGTCCTGGGATCCATACAGGGCTCGATCCTGTACCGGGCTCTCTGCTTAGCGGGGGGGCCTACTTCCTCCTCTCTCTCTGCCTGCCTCTCTGCCTACTTGTGATTTCTTTCTCTCTGTCAAATAAATAAATAAAATCGTTTAAAAAAATTATAAAATGGTATGATGGCCTCATGTGAAACCCTGGTTGAGTTTACTTGTATTTATGAAAACTATTGCTTCTTCTACATGGGAAGAGTCTAGCACCCAGTGAATGAATATGAATGAATGAATGACAAATCAAGAGACCAAGTAGACGTCAGTCATTAGAAGGCAAAGTGGACATTTTTGTGAAATTGAATAATGAATCAGTTATTATAGGTAAACACATCACATATACTATTATGTCATAAAAATAAGGAAAGGAAAAGTGAGTTGGGGGAAATCGGAGGAGGAGATGAACCATGAGAGACTGTGGACTCTTAAGAAACAAACTGAGGGTTTTGGAAGGGAGGAGGTGGTGGGATGGGTGAGCCTGGTGGTGGGTATTAAGGAGGGCCTGGATTGCATGAAGCACTGGGTGTGGTACATAAACAATGAATCTTGGAACACTGAAAATAAAATAAAATTTAAAATATAAAATAAAAAAGTAAGTGTAATAATAGATACTTACTTTATTGAGTTGTAAGGCATGTGCAAATAGGTAATAAACAGTAATGATAGTTGAGCAGCAAGTAATAGTATTAAGTAAATAACATTTAGTTAAATAACATTTGGTTAAAGAATCCATGAGCCACGCTGAAATTACCAAAACAGAAATGGGAAGAAAAATAACTGAGGCCCAAAGTTGGCAAAATGTCTAAGGTGTCACTCCTTCACACTCTCTCACTCAACTAGAGCCCAGGTGAGACTGCCACGTCCTTCCAGGACTTGAAACGAATTGTCTCATGCAGAAACACAGTTGCTTCAAGAAATATACAATGCTAAGAAAATAAATCACATTATTTCTCTTTACACTTGGGTCTACTGAAAAAATCTTGCTCAAAACAGCAAAAAATTATCTTCTGTCATCACCACTGATACTAACAAATGTGCTGGTCTGAGTGGTGTAAAGTGAACAGACAGAGCTGGGAAGCCCCTCAGCTCATCCCTTGCTCTCCCCTAGAATCTACAGTGGCTCCCCGCAGTCTAGCCAATCACATCATTTCCCAACTACAGCGCTATTGTCCTGGGCACACCTGCGTCATAGCATCCTAGTCCCACCACACCAGGAGCCTCCACTCAGCTGGGGCCTGTTTGACTCCCTATCCCAGCTCCTCCCCAGACATCCCTCCCCCCTTCTCTCTCTCCAGGTCATCCTAATTTACCTCACCACTTCCATGGAAGCTTTTTTTCCCATTTGACTTTCATGGCCCACTTCAACGGTGAACTCAAGTTTACTGCAAGCCCACTGAACTACAGTATTTCTAATTGCGAGCTTTTGTGCACAAGGAGTGTCTCACAGACTTCAGCGACCCTTACAGTACCTAGCACAGTGCTAGGGAATGATAGGTACTCAGGAAACTTGGTGCTTATGTATCATAGGTGCTCAATAAAACTCTACCAAAGACAGAAAATCTACCAAAGACACAGAAGTGCTCAACTGAGGTAAATTACTCCATGGATTCAACCCAAGGAATAGTTTGTATTAATTACCAACCTACTTAAGGCAAGAATGTTTTCTGGTCTTAATTATTTGGACTATTATTTTAATTGTCACTTCTCAATTAAAGACTCCACCATATGCTTGCAAAACACTGAGAGCTGAATTTTCACAAACAAGGTAAACTTAACAAAATATTCTCCAAGGTTAGTTTTCCAACAGCATTCTGAAAGGGATCACTGACATCATCACACATAAAACTCTTAGGCTTCCAAATTTTGTGTTAGGTAGCTCTCACTAGGAATGCTCCAGATTCTCTAGTTTGAAATGTCTACATAATTACCTCAATCCTTCCTTCCCATCTCATTGTAAGAGATATCCAAAAGCAGTATGTAGGGGTTAAAATATTTCCAAATAGCAAGACTGTTACTTTCCAGAAAAAGAATAAAAAACAAAACAAAACAAAACAAAAAACAACCAAAAACCAAAAAACCCGTATCACCAAAAGAATGTAAAATGTTTCCTTCACGATGGGCGAGGGGGATCTATTTTAAATTTACAACTGCTTAAAAAAAAAAAAAAAAAGGGCTTCAAGAACCCCCAAATTGAAGAATGTTGGATAAAAGACTGGCAGAGCCCCTTGGAGAGCTCCTGTGTGGCCCCTCCCTCCAAACCCGAGTTCTTAAAACACATTTCTTCTTTCAGCCTGCAAAACGCAGCCCTGCCCCGAAATCATTCCATTTATAAAGCCCCCACCCTCGAGGAAACATTAATCTACTTTGCAAACATGCGTTCCAGTCTATGCTTTGCTGTTTTTTTTCAATTCCTTTCCTCCCCACCCCCACTTTTTTTTTTTGTACCTTGAGACAAATGTTTTTTTCCCCCAGAGTTGAAAGCTGTCCAAAAACAGGACCACACACGCCGCCGCCTCCGCAGGCCCGCGCTGCGCCCGCCCCCCGCCCTCCCCGGCGCGGTGGCCGCGGCCGCCGGGGGCGCGCACACTCCTTCCAGCCGGAGGGGTGGCCTCTCTCTGCACCCCCCCTTCTTTCTTTTTGGACGCGGTGGGTGGGGGTGAGGGAGGGAAGGACGCCGAGGACTAGCGCCCGGAGCCGAGAGGCCTTCCCCCAGCAGCGTCTCGGGCGCAGCAGAGGCGAGCGGCGGCGGCGGCAGGCCCTGGGGACCCCCGGGCGCGCGGAGTGGTCCGGCCCGCGGAGGGGCCCCGCGCCCCCGCCGGCCCGCCCTCGCCACTCTCTCCCACAACACCTAGCAAAGCGCAGCGCCCCGAGTAGATTACAGCGCGGCCTTTGTCGGGCGGGCCTGGCTCTCGGCCAGGCGCCCAAACAATAAACAATTCCCCCTGGTGCGGGCAGGGGGTTCTCGCTCGCCACAGAAAGGCTCTAGGTGTATGCTGGCAAATATCTTTATCAGTTGGAAGGAGGAAGGGAAAGGGGCCCAGGCTGGGGGGACGAGAGGGCGCCGCGGCGGGCGCTAGGTCTCTTACCTTCCACCCACAGCTCCTCCACGTTGGTTTCGAGATTAGCTGCCTTTAATCCCACAGCGAAGGCCCCAAATATGAGGAGGCCCACAACCAAGAACTTGCCGCAGTTTTTTTGAATGTAACAACCCAGTTTAAATAAGAGTCTCTGAAACTTCGCTCTCAGCCACAGCGGCGCTTTCCGGCCAGTAGCTTTCCCCTGAGGATGAAGCAGAAGGGAGGAGTGAGCGCTGGGGAATCGCGGCCCGCGCGCCCACGCCCGCTTGCGCGCACCCGCCCGCGGATCCGCAACAGCCGTGGGGAGGTGGGGGTGCCCTTGGGCCTGGATCCCAGGCCGGCCCGGGGTAATGCGAGCGGCGTGGGGAGGCCTGGCCGTAAATCAAAGTCGGGATGCAGCGTGGGAGCTGCACCTTGGCGACAGCAGGGGCGCCCCCACGCACGACCCGCGTAGCCTCCCCGAAGGTGTCTTGGGGGGCGCTGGGGAGAAGGGCTGCAAGAACAGAGGGAAGGGGAAGCCAAGGCAAACAGGAGAGAAGTCACTCAACAGAGGCAATCTTCACACGGGAGCTGGGAAGGGAGGGGCTGCGGAATGTCTGCGTTGGAGCCCACCATTTAAGAACCAGCAAACCACGGGTCTCTTCCCCGCAAGACGAGGGCCATCCCTCACCCCTCTCCGGGTGCCCCCGCAGGGAAGGGGGCTGGGGGACGAGCTCGCTCTGTGAACAATGTATTGCGGGCTTCCCGACCTTGACCCCCGCCCGGCGTGGTAGTAAGTGGGGATCCACGTGGTGAGCGCGGCCGCGGGAGCTCACTCGCGACGCATTTCCAAAGCGTTGGGAGACGCTGTGTGAGCTGAATTAGGAAGTGGGGCAGCCATCTGTAACTTACGACAATATTTGTGATCGGAAGAGGGCGGCCACAGGGATCTTTCCCTCCTCTCCCTTCCCATCTGGTTAAACGTAAAAAGTAGCCAAGTGCACAGGGGAAGGGCCCAGGCCGGCGCAGGCGGGGGTCCTGGCTGGGCTGTGGCTGCTCCCGGCGGCGGCGTTTCCCCGGCGCTGGCCGCTGCCCCGGCGGGCCCCCGTCTGGGTGCTCGCCTTCCCCGGATTCCACACATTTCAGCGAGCCTCGTAAACACAATGAACCCGGCCGCTTGGCAAGACCTGCACCGCGGATTTAAGGTGGCAATTTGTTTACAACTTTCCCTTTCCCCCAAGGCTCTGAGAAGAGGTGGCTCAAAAACTAAAAAGGAAGATGGGGGATGCCCTCTTCCAAGGATAATTTTTAAGGGGGCTGAGATTTCATGCTTAACAAAAGCAAAACCCGCTGCCAAAAAAGGAAACCACCTTTATTTCGGCTCCCTCCCCCCCCTCCTCTCTCCGCCTCCCTCCACTCCGCCTCCCCCTCCAAGATGTTAAGAAATGTGGCAGCATTACAGGGGTTTAGGTTGCAAATAGGGGCAGGGGCGCGGGAGCAGGGGTCTCTGGGGTTGGGGGCACTGGGCAGTGCCGCGCTGTGGCCGCCCTCGAGGTGGTCCACTGTGGACCGCTTTCCAGTGCTCCGGAAAAGGCATGCCGGGGAGGGCGCGTACACACGCGTACGTACACACACACACACACACACACACACACACACACACACCCTCCACCCCCTGCGGACCTCAGACAGCCCTTTCCTCCGAGGACCGGAGGGAGGGTTTGAATTTTTCAATCCCCACTTGTCTGCCTCTTTTCCTGGAGAGATGTGTGAGTGCTAGCGTGCGTGCGTGCGCGCGTGCGTGCGTGTGTATGTGTGTGGCGGGGGTGATCCCAAAGAGGAAGAGGAGGGAAGAGTGGGAGGAGAGGAGAAGAGTCTGAAATGCACCTTGGAAATCTGCTCCAGAGCGAAGGCGGCGTCGCAGTAGCTGGGCCGGTGCAGATAGTCCCGGTCCAGCGCGGCGTTGCGGCGCAGCCCCCCGGTCCGTCTGCGCCTCCCGCCGCCAGCCGGCCGACCCGGGGCCCCGCTGCAGCTGCCGCCGCCGCCGCGGTCTTGGGGCTCGGCGGCGTTACCAGCCGAGGCCATGTTGCCGCCGCCGCCGCCGCCGCCGCCGCGGGAACCGAGGCTTCCCGGGCGGCCCGGCGCGCTGCTGCCGCCGCTGCGGGCTCCCGGCGCGCCCCGGCGCTCGGCTGGCGAGGACGCTGCTGGCCGCCGGCAGTTCGGGCTGGGGATCCGGTTGACAGACCTGCTGCTGTTGCTGCTGCTGCCGCTGCTGCTGCTGCTCACACGGCGGGCGCTGCTGCCGCTGCGGCCGCAGCTGCTGCCGGGGAGTCAGACCCTGCGCCTTCCATTGCCACATTGCGCGAGGGTCCCGAGGTCTCTGCGGCCGCCGCTGCCCACATCCAGTTCTCGGGAGGGCGAGAGCCGGCGCGCGGAGCCAGCCTGTCCTTCGGACGCTCGCGCGGCGCTCCTCGAGATCCCCAACTCCCCTTACCCGCCCCCCGCCCCGCGTCGCGACCCCTTCACTGCAGAAAGCGCCAGCAAATCCCCGCCGCTCCCGCCGGCCTTGCCGGCTCCCTCGGCGCCTCCCGGGTCGTTCGAGCGGCCGCGGAGGGTAAGCGCAGAGCCACCGCCGCGGGGTCCGTGGGTGCCCAGTGGGTTTCAGCGCTGCCGGGCCGGGGCAGCCGCCGCCGCCGCTCCTCTCGCGGCGGCTGCTGCTGGCGGTGGCGGCTCCTGAAGTTGCTGCTTGGGCTGCTCGGGCTCTGGCTGCTGGGTTCGCGGTGGCTGTTCGGTCCCGGACTCTGCTTTCTTGTGCTCCTCGCCGACCCGCTGGACCATTCTGCCCCAGTGCAGCGCGCCTCACTCGCTCCCGGGACTTGGGGACTCCGCTCTGTGTGTGTGCAGCGGGCAGCGGCCGCAGCAGCTCCTTGATTCAATAGATGAGATGGAAGAAGAAAAAAAAGAACTCTCTCCATTTGGAGAAAGAGGAGGAGGAGGGGAGGGGGTGGAGGGGGAGAGACCGAGCGAAAGAGAAAAAGGCTGGAGCTCCCGCCCCCGGGGCTGTCAGATGGCTTGGGTTTCTGCGACGCGATTGGCTCGCGGAGGGCAGAAATTACTCAGCAAACATGACTATTATTAGCTGCTTAGCAACAGCTCACCAAAGTAGAGAGACCACCCAGGTAGGCAACCCCAGTGTGTGCATCCCCGGCTTCGGGGGGAGCCTCCGAGAGCGCCAACCTTCTCGCATGCAATACTTCCATTAAGGAATGCTCCCTCCTCCCTTTTCTTTCTTATTCTTTTTCTTTTCAACAGTGTCTTCTTTTTGTAAGATGCCTTTTGCGCGCGCACACACACACACACACTCACACACACACACACACCCACGAGCATTTGCCTCGCGATAGACACGGGGGGAAATGTAATATTTTTTTAAGCGCTTAAACAATTTCTGAAATTCCTCAAAGAAAACCCTTTCAGAGGCACCTTGGCCTCAAGCTGCAGCAAATACTGGGAGGTCCGGCTTGAATTCCCAGGCCTGCACCAATAATGACAGGGTGGTGGATAGGGCGGCAGTGTGTGCCAGATTTTTTTTTTTTTTCTCCTCTCTTTTCTTTTCTAACTAAAGAGAAGACTTAGGCTCTCGCAGGGAACAACGCCTCGCATTAAGATAAACAAAATGGAAAGTTAAAGAGGAGAGTAAGGACGTTGGGAAAAGCCACCCTTTCTTAAAATCCTCCCCCCACCCCACCCCAAAACCCAAAGCAGCACAGTCCCCGTTTGAAGGAGTCAGTTTTTTAAAAATGTGGAATCCAGACACCGAAGCAATCTTGTGGAGGCAGAGGCGTTTTTATTTGAATCTTTAATGTGACATATGTAAAAGAGAAACAACAGAATCCTTTTAACAACCAGGAGCAACGGAATTGTTCCATTGAGAAAGAGAAAAAAGTTTCCCTGACTATTCGGGGTTCATTTGGACTCCCCCTTTTCTTACCCGTATGTCCTTGTTTAAATTATTTAAAGTCCGTTTTAAACGTCCCCCCCCCAAACTGGTACGCATCCTGTTATATTTAATAATAGCGTGACGTTGGGGAGAATAAAGGCTTTGATGTTGGATTCATTCGAAACAAATTGTGCGCTGATTGCGAGGACTTGTCAGTACACTGCGGCCAGTGTCACCGAGACATCCCGGGGATTCGCTTCCCGTTGGGGAAGAAAACACGCGACCCTCTGAAGTGGATCCTGCGGCCAGAGACAAATTAAACTACATACATAGTTCCGCTTTTTATTTAAAAATGTAATTTTTGAAGAGCGTAATTTGTTTTTCTTGTTTGCAAGTTATGAAATCCTCCCTGAGATAAGGACCAGACCCACAAACTCTCGATTCTGCTTCATTTTACTATTTTTCCCTTTTCTCAAAACGTGGTTGAACTGCAGAGGCAGACCCGCGCAGCTAGAAGCCGACTGCAGCCGTGAAATGGGGCAGTGTGGCTTTAAGATGCACACGGTGTGTGTTCATTGAAAAAAAAGAAGAAAGAAAGGAAAGGAAAGAAAGAAACCCAGATGGAGGGAAAGGGGGAGGAGCGGGGGGAGAAGGCGGAGCCCACGCGACCACGTGACCCAGGGCCGGGCCGGGGCTGCGCGCGCTGGGTTGCCGGCCGGCCTGAGCGCGCGCGCGTGCGTCCGCCGGCGCGCGCACCCGAGCTCCGGGACTCCCCGCGCGGCCCAGGCGGAGCAGGTAGGGAAGTCGGTGCGCTTGGCTCGCGCTGGGCGGACTCCAAGTCTCCAGCGCGGCCTCCCGGGAGCCCAGACGAGGCTCGCGCCCCGCCAGCGCGGACAGACGTGCCGGACGCGCCGTAGTACATTCCTGAAGGCGGTCCGGCCCCCTTACGTTGCCCAATGTCCGCGCGGCCTCCCCGCGGCCGGCCAATGGCCGAGCTCACGGGTCCCTTCCCCTTCAGCGGCCGGGTGTCCGCGGTCCCGGCCTGGAGGGGACTACAGCGGGGCGCGCAAGGCACCGGGGCAGCCCACGCGGCTCTCTCGGGGGGCTGGTCGGCAGCCCTCCCCGCCCTCTTCCTTCCTCTTTGACGGTTCCCCCTCCTTCCTTCTTTCCCTCTCCCCTTTCTCCTTCCTCTCTCTCCAGCCTCACCACCTTCCTTCTAGCTTTTTCTCCCTCCTGGTTTCGTGGGAGGCCCGTCTCCTGAATTCCAAACCAGCGGAACGTGTGCGGTACCCCGGGCGGGGAAGGGTGTCCCGTAGAGACAGAGACAGCAGAAGTGTCTGAGGGTGTTTAAGAGATCAAGAGGAGGACCGGAGTACCGGGCCAGCGCGGCAATTCAAAACTCAAAACTCCGGAGGAGCACGTGATTGTGTGCGCCGCTCTGGGAGGGCTGTTAAAATCCAGAAGCGAAGGCAAGCACCGTGCATTTAAAATGACACATTAATAATAACATCGCAGGAGGATGGGGCTCGACACGTAGCGAGTTTAATCTTGAAGCGATATCCTGATCTTTGTTATGTTTGCTAAAGTAGGAAAGGAGATTTATTCCAACTTTTCTTACTGAGTGGTTCTGCAGACGTTTCAAGTCAAACTATTACATGCTTGCCGCTGGAAATTATTTTTTAGAGAGTTGGGGGTTGTACCCCTAGTTTTACGTGTCAGTCTGTTTGTATTTACATCGTGCTGTATATAGGAAGGTAATCATGTTAGTCATAGGTTGCTACGTTTGTCTCTTCAAATTCCTTTGCAGCATTTTAGACCAAAACATTAGTTGTGCCTCCCAGTCTTTTATTTACAGCAATTTCAGTTAGCTGCTTGGATTATGGAATTCTAAAATGAAATTATAGTCTGTGTACTCATCATGGTTCCTTATTACTCTCTGCGCGCAGCTGCATATCCTCTTGTGCTGACTGCTGCTACGTGTGCACCATTTTAGTGGCAAAGCCTTTTCCACTCGGGCTCATTTCCCTTAGTTTGACTTAATTCCTAAACGTTTTGAACATTGATCTCCCGGGTTCTCAGCGCCCTCAGCCTCCTCACCCGCTGTTTGATAGGTTAACTTTTCAGCATCTCAGACAATAGTCCCGGCCTGTAAATTCTAGGGATAGGTTCCAGGACGCAGTCCCCAGCCTGGGCTCTAATAAGCGCTATCTTAATCTCCCCGCCCCCACCCGCCGCTTCCCCTGTGGTCTGCTTTTTTCATACACAGAGATGAATTACTTTGAGGATCTAATTGGCCTTGTTTCTGTAACGTTTTAAGAAAGGGAAGAGGAGCCAGTGTAAAAGCCTGCTCGACTTGGGTGGTCAGGGCTGAGGCTGCCCCCAATTTGCCTCATTGCTGATGCATGCGAGTGCGACATTCCCAGCGATAATGTTGTTCCTAATCAATCTGCCCTTATTTACATTTGTAAGCGTTGCCGGCTTTAATATGCATGCCCTGTGCAGGGGACCGCTGCGCCACACCGGGTTTGTTAACTTCAACTAACCATAAGAATGCTCCAGACCTGAGATGAGGCTGGCTGGAGGAGCCAGGTCTGTGAAGGTGTCTGCTGGGAAGACAGTCCCTTTAGTGGCCTGTCTGCAGCGTGTCTCCCCTCCTGAGAGTTACCAAATAAGTGAGAGCTTGGGGCCTTTTCAACCAGTAGGAGTTGCTGGCCCTCTTTGGAGAAACCCTTGAGTGTTCTGTTTCCCCTTTCCAAGTAGAGGGGAATGCATCATATCAATGCATCACTTGTCACTTAGGTCTTCCCACCATACTCTAAGACTTCATAGGACTCCGTAGTTTTCAGATTTCCTTAAACTTTTAAAATATGAATATGAAAAATATTTCCCCTTCTCTGCTCCAATACTTAAAATATCTGTGGCCACACCACACACATCTCAAAAATGACATCCGATTATCTGAGTGATAACATTGAAATGAAACATCTGCCCTTTGTATTTGGACATTCCAATGATAAGCAATTGTGGGAGCTGGACTAGGTTGACTAATGAGAAACCATTGTGAGATTTAACTTTTCACTGGTTTCTCAGATCCAGGTAAATGGATCTTTAAAATCTAGTGTAATTTAGCTACTTTTTGCAAAGTAGAAATGAATAAACAGGTTAATGTATTCTGGTAAATTGACCTTTGGGCATTGTTATAATTTTGCCTGAGTTTAATATTCTTTTCCACAAATGCAAAGAATTGCAAATGTTACATTAAGTCCCACAGTGTGCCTGTTGAGTGTGCCTGGGATGGGGAGAGGAACTGGGGATTTGATATAATAGTCTATTTCTGGGTGGGGAGCCCAGGGTAGAGGATGTGAATGATGGGCCAGAGCCTGAGCGGTTGAAAGCAGGTACTTTGGATAAGGAGTCTAGACTTAGTTCCAGCAGTATGCCACCATCCACCACATTTTCTTGGCTCTCTAAGAATGCCTTATTATTTTCTCATTGGCAGCTTTTGTATTTACTTAAAAGGTGATGGTAGAAAATGAGTCTAAAAGGTTTCAGGGGGGAGGGGGGATAAAAAGATTCAGCAGCCACAGAATGAGAAACCCCTGAGCATGTCTCCCCTCCCCTTTCCCTTCTACCTTCTGTTTCCTCCCCCTATTCCCTCCTCCCCAGGACTGGAGGAAAGGGAACAGCTCTAGCCAACTTGTCAAAATAATGCTGCTAATTACCCCTGATCTCCTTTAATGGGAAGCTGCTCCCAATTCCACAATGGAGTAAATGAGGGGTCTACAGCACAAACTCAGGAGCACTGGCATTTTTTGAGCCTGCAGTGAGCTTGGGATGGGGCAGAGGGTGGCAGAGGAGAGATGTCCTGAGAAGGTCCCAGAAATCTCCACATTTATTACTCCAGGTTCAAATACTAACTTGAAAAGGGGAATTAGACTTTATGGCAATGCCAAAGCTTTTGGTCACCAACTACAGAGAAAATGTTTAGAGCCTAGAGTGAAGTTGAAAGAAAACAGCATTGATCCTTGTACTGATTTTCCCCCTTCTCAAATATCTTCTGAGCCACATTACTCCAGTGGATAGAGATGTGGTCTAGAAAGACCCAGACTCTGAACATTTTTTTTCTCCATCTCTCTCTTGCCTCATCTCTATCTCCCCATTTAATATATCTATATCAAGCTTTGCATTTGGCAGAAGGCACACCATTCATTTCAGTGATCTCTGCCATTGGGTCTTGCATGAAAAAGAAGCTGAGCAACATGATCCCTTTGACCCACTGCTGGAGCAACAAATTTATTAGAGATATAGGCATGAGAAATGAAAGGGAAGTAAAACAATTCCAGCTTATTGTGTGTCTTTCTTTCATACTGCTAATCCGGTTTACACATCACGCCTACATGTCTCAATAGGGCTTTATACACTGTGGCAGAGGCGGGAGAAAATAAAAGGTGTGTGTGTGAGAGAGAGAGAGGGAGAGAAGAGAGGAATGAGGATAAAAACAGGGAAGACAGATATTTTAATCCATATTGAATTGCTTCATCAGTTTTTCTATCTGTAGAAAGTTGAAGACAATTTATAAAGTCTTTTTCCCCCCACGAAATAAATCCAAATGGTGTGAACTCCTGTTGAAATAGCTTGTTAGATTAGGACTAGATTATGACCAGAAACTAGATACACTTCTCACAATGAGTTCGAAATGAAGCTAATACCCCAAATTGAGAATGGGCCTATTGGTGTCCACCTTCATTCAACATTTTAATATAAAAGATCTTGGACTCAAAGGCATTTTACACCCTTGTGGAAGAAAGCTGGGTGACAGCTGGAACACACACAAACTCGCAATTGAAAGCCCCTTGTTTTACAACATGGGGGGCACAATGCACCTGAGGCAACGATTTATCCGGAGGTACCACCCAGAAATATTAAGTTACAGTAACAAAGGATGACACCAAAAAGCATTGTCTTTCTTTGTGAAGGCAATTAATTGCACGTTGAACTACTGGCAGGAAAAAAAAATTGAACACAAAGAATGCTGAAAAAGGACTATTGTAGTTTAAGACCTCTGTTAAACAATTATTAAATATTTAGGGCCGCCCATTGTGGGTCTTTATTATTTATGTCTGGTTCTTTTAGATTTCCCCTCCCCAGGGAGGAAGGAGGGATAAAAATGAAGACAGTCTTCTCTCCCAGGTCTAGAAAAGAGAGGTCTCTCTGGGTGTCTTCCACAGACAACAATCCATATGGTTCTTCTTAGGTGTTGGAAACTGAGATCTGAAAACTTTGGACTGATTGCTCATCCACACACTAGGCGTCATTGTTAACACGGACTAAAATATCTGGAGGCATAGCATGTCATCCCAGAGGTACAGTCTCTGGAAGTCCTGTGGGCCCCGCGTTGGCATCGGGTCTAAAGGGGTCTGAGTCAGCCCGCCCCACCTCAGGGCTCCCCTGAGGCCACACTCAGCACCAGCTAGCCGCCGACCTCTTTAATGGGTGGCAGGCACCAGAAGGCTTGGTGTGCCGTGGGCGCAAGCGCCAACACGTACCTCTCTCTCACCCGTGGCCCCTTCCTGAACTCAGAAAAGCACCCCTGGCCTTTTTTCCCACCAACGGCGGAGGGGGCGGGGGGCGGGGGGCACGTGTGCGCTCCGGGTTTCTAAGGTGCTGCTGGGCTAGCCCCGGGTGTCGCCCTGAGGCGTGCGGGTGCTGGAGCGTGCGCCCGTGGCCTCCAGCAGGTCTCCACGAGCGCCACCGAGACGAGAGGGCTGGCTCCGGTGCGCGCGCGCCCTCGGCCCCCACCCTCCCCCCAGCGCTGTCACTCTCCGCGCCAGCCCTTCCGACCCAGCTCTGCCTCCGCTGGCGAGTCGGGAGCCACCAGCAGGCTGAGGAGCGGAAGCCAAGGTGGCGACCCTTTCAAGCGTGAAAATGGGATCCCAGGCGACCCCCTCCGTGAGAACTCCCCCCGGAGCCGTTCCCCGGCCCGGCCCGCCGCGGTCGGCCCCCTCCCCGCCCCGCGGGGCCGGCCTCGGGGGGCGGGGGCCCGCGGCGAGTGAGCGAGCGCGGAGACGCGGGCCGGCGCTCCCGCGCCCGGGCGGCGCAGCCCACCCAGCCCCGCGGCCCCGGCGCGCCCGCCCCACCCGCCGACCCTCCGTCCGCCGCGCGGGGCGCCCGGCCCCGTAAACCCCGCGGCCCCGGGGCGCACGCGGCGCAAGGGCGAGGCGGCGGCGGCCGCGCCGGCTGCACTCACCATAGCCGGCCGTCAAGCCCTGCCCGGAGCGCGGGTGCCGTTGGCGCGGACGCTGGGCTTGGGTTTCACATCAATTCCTTTTTTGCCCTCGCCCCCCTCTCCTGGTGCTCCGCTCCTCCGTCTTCTCCCCGTCTTCCCTCGTCTCCCCCTAGCCTTGTCGCTGCGGGTCTCTTTGTCTTCCCTGTCGTCTTTTTCTCCGTCTTCGTCTTCGTCTTCTCCTCCTCCTCCTCCGTCTTTACAAAAGGAACGGAAAGTGTAAAAACCCCGGCGCACTGGGCCGCCGGAGGCTTTCGGCGGAGTGCAGCGCGGACTCACAATTACAAGCCTGTTTCTATTAAGCAGTTCCATGGCCCTCGGCGTGGGTGGTCTGCCGCGCCATAGGCAGGACCTGTCAGGGTCACGTGACAGATCCGAAAACTTTACCCCTTTACAATAAACTCAAGGAAAGCAAAGTAAACTCGAGGAACGTGCTATCAGCACAGCCCTCCTGGGTAAACAGGCGCTCCCCTCCCCGCCTTCCTGGGAGGCGCCCAGCCGCGCGAGCTCCGGCGAGCCCCGCTCACCCCCTCCCCGCCCCCCGCGGTCCTGTCTGCGGGGGGCCGCCGGGCGGGGGGTCTCGGCTCGCCACCTCGCCTTCCCCACCTTGCGGTCTCCCACCGCTGCCCCCAACCCAGCCCCACGTTCTTCGCTAACATTGAGCGGATTGCCCGAACCCGGGGGGCGGGGGTTGCTAGGGGAGCAGGGAAGCTCACTGCAGCATCCCCAGCGCTCCGGGAAATGCGGGGAGCCCAGAGCGCTGCCCAACACCACCACCTTGCCTGTCCTCAATTCTCAAAGCCCTTTCCTGCTCACATTCCCACGGAAGCCCTGAGAAGCTGGGAGCATTCTGGCTGACAGGCCTACAGGCTGACAGGGAGGCAGGGAGCCAGGGAAGCCGGGCCGATAACAAGAGCCTCCGTGGAGAAACGTTCAGTGCACCAAGATGTATGTGGATTCGCGTCTTTTCTGTCTGAGGTCCCTGGAAAGCTGCTGCTTCTGAAGAGACCAAGGTGGAGTCCCTTGGAAACCAAGATTGGTAGCTGGCTGAGGAATTACTAATTGATATTTGCTTTTTTTTTTCCCTTCCAATGACTGTGGTTTTTGGGGTATGCCACCCAAATGCTCCCACCCACGCTGCCTTCCCAAACGAGGCAAAGCTTGGGTGATGGGGTTAGACGGAAGTGCCTCCGTGCTGAAGGGCTCTCAGCCTCTTGCCCTAAATGGAAAAGCCCTACTCTGGAAAGACCCTGCCAGTGTTTAACATTTCATCTGCTCAACCCTGCAGGGTAAACTTGTGTTTCACACACAGCTGCAAGGTGCTATTTTAAATGGTCCACATTATGAATATAGATGAATTACAGATGGGAGGAGGGTGAGATAATTTATTGAAAATATTAAGAGGTAACTAGCTGGTCTTTTAGGTAAAGCCAGCCTTTCCTCATGTCGTTCTGGGCTGACAGTATTATTAAAGCGAGCACACACACACACACACACACACACAACCTAGGAGTCACAATTTGTCTCCCTCCCCTCCAAAGATGATATACCATTCTTTAATTGGGTTATTTGAGTTTCCAGAGGGCATATGTTTGAGATGCATTAAGTAATTAAGCATTGGAATGCTGGGTAGCCCTGTGAATTAGGCTGGACCAGAAAGTCATTTCATACCAATTGACTTTAGTAAAAAATGGTCTTAAGTGGATATTACCCATTTATCCAAGCTGAGATGCATTCTAAGAGTCATAATAGGAAAAACAAACCCACCAACGTTTCTTTTAAGAAACGCTCCATTTTGGGGTGCCTGGGTGGCTCAGTGGGTTAAGCCTCTGCCTTTGGCTCAGGTCATGATCTCAGGGTCCTGGGATCGAGCCCCCGCATCGGGGTCAGAGAGCCCGCTTCCCCCTCTCTCTGCCTACTTGTGATCTCTGTCTGTCAAATAAATAAATGAAATCTTAAAAAAAAAAGAAAGAAAGAAAGAAAGAAACGCTACATTTTGGTGTGATATCAAAGACTTTATTCATACCTTGGTATAAACTTGGGTGGGGTGAGAAAGAGGAAGATAAAAATACTTCTCCAAATAGAGTAGTCTAGACTATGAAAGAGAAAGGGGGATAAGAAAAAAAGAGAAACAGCTTAGCAAAAGACATTTAAATGGCCCACAATATCAAGTCGATAGGTATGCTAATTTTGCAAAGAAATTCCAGCAGACCTGTGGAATTTGCTTTTCCTAATTAAAATGACCCCCCCCCAACATCCCCTTCCTCTGCCCTCTGAAAGCAAGCTTGGCTGCAGGCTTCTTGAGTACCCTGCCAAGGTTAATAATCAGAGATAGATCCAGGTTTAGTGGGGCCTGATGCTTAAGTAGTTTGGGATTGGGGGAGGAGGGTGATGTGCTTCTTTAGGAACTCAAAATTACAAGCCCAAAATCAGTACTTGGCTTTGGAAGGGGTCTGTTCAGGATAGAGGCCTGAAGCCCTGTGAGCTTCCTGTCCCCCTTTATAGTGCAGAACAGGGAGATTACAGAGCTCCCCAGATTTTGTGGTCTTGCATCCATTAGTTAAGACGGAATGTGTTCGGGGCGCCTGGGTGGCTCAGTGGGTTAAAGCCTCTGCCTTCAGCTCAGGTCATGATCTGGGATCGAGCCCCACATCGGGCTCTCTGCTCAGCAGGGAGCCTGCTTCCTCCTCTCTCTCTCTCTGCCTGCCTCTCTGCCTACTTGTGATCTCTGTCAAATAAGTAAATAAAATTAAAAAAAAAGACGGAATGTGTTCATATTATGTCCTATTTCAGTCAAATGCTTTAAAACTGGGAGCAAAGACAGCTTGATTTGAGTGCAAGTAGTTGGAGTTGGCCTGTGGAGATGTAAAGAATCAGGGAGAACAGCTTTGGTGTTGGAACCTAAAAGGACAGTAAGGAGGGGAACTCACTGGAAATCCTTTCTCCCAGGAGCAGCCTGCCCTTTTCCTTCCTCTGAAATCAGTTTTTGAAAATAACCTCAGTGCTGTGCCTCTCTTCCATCTACTCTTAGATGTTAGAAACCTTAAATCATCAAGTCTGAGATATGTGTTCTGCAGGGCCCAGAGCCCCATGTGTAGTTACCTTCTGGCATTTCTCTGAGACTCCCCACCAGGGCAGGCTCTTTCTCATTAAACAGCTGCCTCTACCCTTCTGAAGTTGCTTGTGCCCCATCCCTTCCTGCAAAACCAGCTATGGCGCTGCTCAGTCTGATAACCCACTTGGCGTGGAGGTGTCAGTGACTGACAAGGCTTCCAGGCGACAGAGCTCAGCTCTAGCCTCTGAGTCTGATAAGCTAACTGACATCAAGGTGTTAATGGCTGACCAGGGCTACCTAGGCAGCATTTTTTGCAGGTTAACTTGGACTTGTGGAACCAAACCCTGAGGAATAATTCTGAAGTTGGAGATTTCAGGGCATTAGGCAGGACCTGATGGAGCCACTAGGGACATATCAAAAGAGGGGACAAAGGAGGGACTTCTTGAAACAGGTCTGAAACAAATCGCATGGGTGTAACCAAGTCTGTGGCGGGGCAAGGTCATCCCTTGGCTTTGCTGTCTTTGTGAGTATCTGTTGCTACTTGAGAAACAGTTGTTACCCTTGTTGCGCATGAACACACAGAAGCAGGCGCGCATGCATGTGGACACAGTTTTCATTCTGCGTCCCCCTCTTCCCTGGCTCCTGCCAAACACTTTCACTCAATCCCTCTCTCAGAGCAACCTCCAGCAACTAGAACCCTTCACATGGATAACTGAGGGTTCAGAGGAAACATTTGTCCACATCTAAGAAGCCATCCACCGCTGTTGCACACACTCATCTTGGGTGCATCCGTCCTTTGATCTTGGATCAGACGGATGGAGCTCTCATAAAAAGCAGTTTGCTCCGTGTCGGGATTCCAATTCTAAAATGATCACCCAACTTCACCTCCTGCCTCCTTCCTATCCCCCAGCCAAGCCAACTTGGAGAATGAGGGCTTTGAAGACTGGAGGGGTAGGGAATATTTAAAGGTGGTTGGTTGGAATTGGGAGGCTGGGTGAGCAGCTGAATAACAGTGCTGAAACACTGAAACAGGCAGAGGAGAGCTGTCTGAAGCGAAGAGGTAAAGCAGGATTGCAGCACAGAAAAATCTTAACAAACAGCTTGCGAACAGAAGGGTGGGGTGAGATCTGGAAAGTCTGAAACTGAAGACTCCAAGGGACCCCATTGCTGAATGGGGAGGCTCACAGAGGCACTGGCGTATCCAAAGATGGGACAGCAATCTCAGGGCAAGAAGAAACAGGAAGAGAAAGCTACCAGTGGAGCCCATACCTCAAAAAATGAAACTTAAAGCAAGTTGCTTACTCTTGGCAACTTATGTCCACGTAGGACTTCTTCTGATGACAGTCCCCTATGTGGAAGGTCCACAGGGGACAAGCCTTGCCCGTGATGAATGTGGTAAGAAAGGAAATGCCAAAGAGTTGTAAACCGTGGGAAGCAGGTGTGGCCAGGCAGGCCAATGGGGACGGGGACAGTGACAGTGACGGAATGGGGTCAGGGCCAGGAGAAACAAACAGCTTATCGCAATGAAGCAGGTCAGAAAAGTTACCACAAAGTTCTAATTGTACCTAGGAAGGCTAACAAACATAGTCAATGGAGTCAATGTTAAAAAACAGCCTCTGCCTGCCCCAAAATGCTGTTTTACAGAACTGGCATTCTTGCCACTCAGAATTCCTCATTTGTCTTGATTGAGATGGGTGGGAAGAGGCACAAACCGGAACGCGCTTACCTGTGCTACTTGACGGAAACTCCGGAGAGGTGAGCCAGGATTCATGTTCATGCTGTGAGTGACAGGAGCGTGAGAAGCAAAGGCTCCATGTGGGTGAGATTTCAGGGGGAAGGTTTGAGGTGGGAAGGGTGAAACATCCTTGAGCCTTGTCACTATACTGTCTTCTGCGGGCTACTCGGCCACTCGAGCAGGACTGTTGGTAGCTCTGAAGAACCCTCACATATACAGAGAGTTCCTCTCCTTGTGTCTGTGAGGAAGACCTCTCTGAGGAGCATGGGCCTGGAGAGATCCTGGCAGCCCCATGGGGAAGGCCCTGGGACTGGGACACCATCTCCTGCAACTATGCCCAGTCCTTGATAGAGGCCTGTGCTTGTGGGAGTGGGGAGTGGAGACCCGGCTCTGCCTGCCCTCCCATCTGACCCCAGGGGTGACGCCTTCCCCTCTGTACCTGGATTAGCTTGCTGGAGTTGCCATAACCAAGTACCATAGACTGGGGACTTCAACAACAAATTTATTTCCTCATAGTCCTGGAGGCTAGAAGTCTAAGACCAATGTCTTACCAGGGTTGGTTTCATCTGGGGCCCCTCTCTCTCTTCTTGTGTCATTACATGATCTTGCCTCTGTGTGTGTCTGTGCCCACATTTCCTCTTCTGGTAAAGACCCCAGTTATATTGGATTGTGGCCCACCATATGACTGCATTTTCATTTAATTGCCTCTTAAGACCTTAATGCCAACAATCGCATTCTGGGGTACTAGGGATTAGAGCTTCAAGGTAAGAATTAGGGCACGGTATACAGTACAGCCCCCTAAAAACCCCCAGACGTTGAAAGGAGTTGGCAAGGACCTGAAGGACAGGTTCCTGCGACATTCAGAGGGAGGAGTGGGATGGACAGGACCTGGGTGCTTCTTGGCTTCTGGTGCTAGGAGCATCTGACCTGCCACCTCCTAGGAACACCTCCACAAATCTGACACGGGTGACACATTTCCTAGGAATGCTGGTGGTCTAAGAAAATGGTCTAAAAATGGCTTTAGGCACCCAGCAGAACTTTAATCCCCCTGCAAAGAATGAGCCCTGCTAGGCTAATTATAAATCTGTCTTCTTTATTTATTGCAGCGAGTTCCTTCAGGCAATGGTTTCCAGGGCTGGCTGCTCATCAGAATCACCTGGGGAGTTTAAAAACAAAAATGAAGAAACAAAAATAGAGTCTTTGCTCCCATCCCAGAGCTATAGAATCAGAATCTGAGCCCTGGGGAACTGACATTTTTTCAAAAGAATCTCCTTAGAACACGTGTAGTAAAATGCCACTGGTAGGATCCCGGTTGGATATTGACTGTAAAATCTTTCCAACTTTGCTGAATGTTTGAAGTTTTTCATAATAAAATGTCAGTGAGAAAATAAAGGGCTACCTGGGCGATCCTGATATGCAACTAGCTTGGAAGAATTAAGAGACGGTTAATTTACAAATATGTTAACATTCTCCTCTCTAACGGTACTTGTCACATTGCATTATTGCTGTTGATTCATCAGGTAAAAGATTCTCGAGCTCCTATGACATGCAGTCTTCTGTTAGGTACTGGGGAATGGGGAATGAAAAAAACCACCTTCCTTAAAAACACCGTGAAATACTATTACATTCCCATCAGGATGGCAAAATTTTAAAGTCTGACCGTAGCAAGTGTGAACAAGATTGAAACAATGGGAACTCTGGGGCACCATTGGTTGGAGTTCGGGCTGGAAGATTGCTTTTGGAAAGTAATTTGGCATTGCCTAGGAGTTTGAATCCCACTCCTGGTTATATGTCTAAGAGAAAGATGGCCCTCAGGTGCATTCAAGAACATTACAACGTCAGCATTTGTAATGGTATGAAATGGACACAACTAAAATGTCTATCAAAGCAGGTGCTTGGGTGCCTCAGTTGGTTAAACGACTGCCTTTGGCTCAGGTCATGATCCTGGAGTCCTGGGATCGAGCCACATATCAGGCTCCCTGCTCAGCAGGGAGTCTGCTTCTCCTGCTGACCTCTCTCCTCTCATGCTCTCTCTCTCATTCTCTCTCTCAAAGAAATAAATAAAATCTTAAAAAAAAAAAATAAAAAACAAAATGTCCATGAAAGTAGCAAAGATAAACTGTGGAGAATTCATATAATGGCATTCTACCAAGAAGTGAAAATAAATGGGGGCCCTAGCTACCTTATAGCAACAAGGATGAATCCTACAAACATCTTGGGTGAAATATCTAGGTCAGGAACAAGTCTTATAAAAGTGCATACGTAAATTCCCTTTATGCAAAGGGCAAAACCAGGTACTAATTAGAAAAGCAAGAGCATGACAAATGCACTCAGGAAAGCAATTACTTCTGGGGAGAGCAGGAGGCAAAGGGATTGGAAAGTCAAAAATAATTCATTCTGGAACACTGGGCTGGCTCACTCAGTAGAGTGTGTGACTCTTGATCTCAGGGTTGTGAGTTCAAGCCCCATGTGGGGTTATGGAGGCTACTTAAAAAAATAATAATTCATTTTATTGTTGTTCTTGAAAATGTACATACAGGTGATGAACACACTTTTGAATTTATGATCTAGTTCATAATAAAAAACATTTTTTAAAAAGACACCATCATAGTCCTAGACAGACTCCTGGTCTAGCAGGGTATGAAAGAGAACAAATGACAGGTTCGACAGGTACGGGAACAGAGGGAGGGTGAGCCCCGGCCCTTCTTCTGGAAGGGCAGAGTGTGGGGAAGGGGCTGCTGAGGAAGGGAAGAGGGGCTGCAGACCAGAACAAAGAAAGACAGAAAGGCCATTCTCCTGGAAGGGGGAGGAGGAGACCCAGAGGCACCCCCAGGGCAAATCCTGTCCTTGGAAGCCCCTACTTTCAGACCCCAGCTTGGCCAAACTCTATGCTACCACCTTTGTGTTTCCCTGTATCAACATGACACCCTAGGGACAAGGGAATGAGCCTGTCTGAGCTGACTGTCGGGGCGATGTGTGAATTCGATGGTACTTCATGGGCCCAAACCTGGGTTTAAAAAAAAATCAGTCCTTCCATGGATCATCTTACAATGACATTTCAGTTATTCTTCGTGTGTAGGGCAGTATTATTCATTTACTACAAACACTAGGAGGAGTTATAAATGTAACAGTAAAAATCCATAATATGGCAACCTTAACTCTTTCCTTGTGAATTTGTGTGTGATAGGATGTTTTATTATAAAGTCAGTTAGCTATGGGTGAAGTGACAGTCTGCTTAAGAAACGTTCAGTTAGAGGCACCTGGGTGGCTCAGTGGGTTAAAGCCTCTGCCTTCCGCTCAGGTCATGATCCCAGAGTCCTGGGATCGAGCCCCACATTGGGCTCTCTGCTCTGAGGGAAGCCTACTTCCTCCTCTCTCTCTGCCTGCCTCTCTGCCTACTTGTGATCTCCGTCAAATAAATAAATAAAATTTAAAAAATATATCACTCATCCTTAAAAAAAAAAAGATTAAAATAAAAAGAAAGAAACATTCAGTTACAAACAAGTGTTGGCCTAGAGGAAGCGGAGATGCCAACTTAAGAAGTGCTGCTCGTTATTTGTTTATACAGGTGAACACTTCTGTTTAGCCGTCGTGATTTGAAATAGGGTACCAGCCCGCCCTCCACAGAGTGGCCCACTCAGTTCAGTGCCCCCCACTTCCCCAGGCATATAATTCTATCTGGCCTCATCAATCATTTCTTGATACCCCCTCTGCTGGTGTTTCCAGTGCTTTCTAACTTTTTATGACATGATACACATGAAAAGAATGATAATATTGTTATAACACAATGGACTAACCTGGGGGGGATTTGAAAGCAATTACCTGTGGGGAATTTGGAAATTTTACCTCTTTTTCTATTATAAAATTATAACAAATATAAGTAAAATAGATAAATAAATAGGCAGGGAAAATATTAGGTCTGAAATTTGTGTAAAATTTCCAAATGAAACCTTTTCAAGTATTTGAGAAAACTGAACTGCCTTCCAGGTTTTTTTTCTATCAGCTTTTATACCTAAAATGACTCTGAGGAAAAGTCTCAGAGTAAGATATGAATAATAATCTCTTTAAGATGTTTAACCGATGATATCTTGAAATTCTTTCGGGGTGCCATGATTTAAAACTTTGTATGAGTTGTTGATAGAAATTTAAAAACATTTTTTAAGCATGCAAAATTTATACCTGTTGAAATGGAAATCAAAAGCTCAGTGAGCTATCTTCCTCATACATGGTAGGATGGCTGTTATCAAGAAGGTAAGGCATGGGGCGCCTGGGTGGCTCAGTGGGCTAAGCCTCTGCCTTTGGCTCAGGTCATGATCTCAGGGTCCTGGGATTGAGCCCCGCATCAGGCTCTCTACTCAGCGGGGGACCTGCTCCCCCCCCCCCTCTGCCTGCCTACTTGTGATCTCTCTCTCTCTCTGTCAAATAAATAAATAAAATCTTAAAAAAAAAAGGTAAGACATAACAAGTGCTGGGGAGGATGTGGAGAAAATAGAACCCTCGTGCACTGTTGGTGGGAATGCAGACTGGTATAGCCACTCTGGAAAACAGTATGGAGCTTCCTCAGAAAATTAAAGATGAAATCCAGAAATCCTACTTGTAGGTTTATATACAATGAAATTACTGTCTTGAAGAGATATCTGTGCTACTCCCATGTTCATTACAGCATTATTTACAATAACCAAAGTGTGGAAACAACCTAAATGTTTATTAATGGATGAATGGATCAAGAAAATGTGGTGTGTGTGTATCTATACATATACACACATAAACAATGGAGTATTATTCAGCTTTTAAAAAGAAGGAAATCTTGCCATTTGGGACAACATGGATGGGTCTCGAGGGCATTATGCTAAATAAAATAGCCAGACAGAAAAGAAAGACAAAAATTGCATAGTAGCCCTTATCTGTGGAAACTTAAATAAATAAATAAATAAATAAATAAATAAAGGTGGGACTCAAAGAAACAGAGGAGGTGGTTACCAGGGGCTGGTGGGTGGGAATAATAGGGAGAGGCTGCTAAAAGGATACAAACTTTCAGTTAAAAGGTCAATTAGGTCTGAGGATCTATCTAAATGTATAACATAGTGACTACAGTGGAGAACACTGGATTGTGTAAGTGAAATTTGCTGAGAGAGTAGAATTTACACGTTCTCTCACACACAGAGAAGGTAAATATGTGAGGTGGTGGATGTTAATTAGCTTGATGGGGATTATCTTCACAATATATTCCTATATCAAATCATCACAGTACATACCTTAAATATGTTGCCCTTTTATTTGTCAATAAAGTTGAAAGAAAGACAAAATTTACATTTTTTGAAATTATACTCAAAGAATCTAACAAATTCCTTGGACAGATTTCCTTTTTTTTTTTTTTTTTGCTTTGATGAATATCATACTGAAATGTCATATGATAATGTAAATGGATTTCTAATTTCCTATGTGTGTTTTTTTTCCCTAGGGCTGTCATAACAAAATATCACATAGAAGATGGCTTAAAAAACCAGAAATTTATTCTCTCACAATTCTGGAGACTAGAAATCTGAAATTAAGATCTTGGCAGGGTTGTTTTCCTTTCACAAGCTCTGAAGGAGAATCTGTTCCAGGCCCCTCTCCCAGCTTCTACTGATGGCCAGCAATCTGTGGCATTCCTTGGCTTGTAGATGTGCCCTTCCAGTCTCTGCCATCATCTTCACATGACATTCTCCCTGTGTGTCTGTCCCTGTGTCTGTTGTTTTCGTATAAGGATACCAGTCCTTAGACTAGGGGCCCACTCTGTTCCAGTATGACCTCATCTGAACTAATTACATCTGCAATGACCCTATTTCCAAATAAGGTCACATTCTGAGGTACTGGGGATTAGGACTTCAACATCTCTTTCTTGAGGGACACCATTCAACCCATAACATCATGGAATTTTTTTTTTTTTTAAGATTTTATGTATTTATTTGGGACGCCTAGGTGGCTCAGTTGGTTAAGCAGCTGCCTTCGGCTCAGGTCATGATCCCAGCGTCCTGGGATCGAGTCCCACATCGGGCTTCTTGCTCAGCAGGGAGCCTGCTTCTCCCTCTGCCTCTGCCTGCCATTCTGTCTGCCTGTGCTAGCTCTCTCCCCCTCTCTCTCTCTGATAAATAAATAAAATCTTAAAAAAAAAAATTTATGTATTTATTTGACAGAGAGAAATCACAAGTAGATGGAGAGGCAGGCAGAGAGAGAAAGAGGGAAGCAGGCTCCCTGCTGAGCAGAGAGCCCGATGCGGGACTCGATCCCAGGACCCTGAGATCATGACCTGAGCCGAAGGCAGCGGCTCAACCCACTGAGCCACCCAGGCGCCCCCATCATGGAATTTTTGAAGCTCTAATTTGCAGAATATGCCCCCCCCGAGTCAACTCAAACACCATTAAAATAGCGCACCAGCTGCAAAAAGGAGAGATGCATTCAATATCACGAAGACAGAGAGTTAGGATTCCTGGAGTCTGTTTTCTGTCTTATACCCTCAACACCAATGAGCTACAAGTGAAACATGACCCTGCCCTGGGCAACTCAGGGAACCTTCTTCAAGGTATGCCACTGCAGCTGGCCCCTGACATCGGGCACCACCAAGGCTTTGCTACACGGTCATGATGGAGCAGCAAGTGCTGGAGGCCAATGGGGACCCCAGTGGTCTAATCCCATTTCACTCCACTCCAGGAGTTCCAGCTCAGGCAGCTTTGTGGCTGGAGACAATGTTCTGGGCTTCAGCCTCCTTGGCCAGCAGGGCTGTGCGGAGTAGGACTGACAGGTTGTTACCTTGAAGCATTTCTGACAGTCCTTGGTGACCTGCTCATGCATGCAACACAGCATGTAGTGGAAAAGTTTTCCTCTCCTGCCTTGGCCTCTGTTCTGTTTCTACTTCTCTGACTGTTCCTCCCCAGCTTCCTTTGCTGGTTCCTGTTCTTCCATCCACTCCCAAAAGGTTAAAGTTCCCAGGGCCCGTGGCTGGCCTCAGTTCCTTTTGCGGCTTCCTCTTTTACTCCTGTAGGTGCCCACTGGCACCCTAATCCCCCTCTCAGCCATTTACCCTGAACGTCAGACTCTACATCCGGCTGCCTCCTGGACGTGGATGCTTCCCAGGTGCCTAGAACTGACCATGTTCTGCCTACCTCCTCCAGCTGAATTCTTTGTCTCCAAACCTGCTCTTCTGACTCAGTTAATGGCTCTTCCATTAACAAGTGGTCCAGCCAGAAATTACCTTTGATGATTCCCTTTCCATTATCCAAAGAAGTTTACCAACACCATGTCCACATTCCTTGGTGTGGTTTTAAGATCCCTGGTGAATCAGTCAGTTGCCTTCCTCTCCAGCTGTATCTCCACACCCTGCTGCTCTTTCTGAGCCAAACAGAATTATGTGTGGTTTTCTGATTTTTTTCACTTTCTTCTGCTTCTGCCCTTCCCTTTCTCTCCTTCCTATACCTTCTACCTATACATACATCCTTGAAGGTGCAACTCAAATGTCCCTTCTGCCGTGTGCACAGGGATGACATCAACTCTGCATAAGGGGTCAGAAACTAATTTACAAGTAAGTTTTTAATGTTTTAATAATTTAATGTTTTAAATGTCTCTGGCATTATTGGTCATTTTGCAGTTAAAGGATTAGCCATTAGTATAATTACCAAATAATTTTGGTATTAAAGTCTAGAGAAGTGGTCCTCAGAGTAGAGTGTCTGGATCAGCAGCATCAACATCCCCTGGACATTTGTTAGAAATGCACATTCTCAGGCTCCACCTCGGACCCGCCGAATCAGAAACACTGGGGCTGGGGCCCAGCAATCTGTGTTTTTAACAAGTCCTCCAAATGATGCTGATGCCTGCTAAGACTTGAGGGCCAATATCTAGACATGGCCTAAAGGGAAAGGGAAGATGCCTGGGGAGCTTGGTCTTTGTAGGTAGCTACATAGGGCTGTCCTTGGCCGTGATCTGCACCTCTCTCCTGTCTCCTTCCCAGGTTCAGCCGCTCATCTTACTGACTCATCCCAATATCCCAAGGTTGGTTGCTTACCTAGCAAAGAAGACTATAAAATGCTCCCCAAACGGGACAGAAATCATCTCAGTATCAGAGAGTGGGTGTTTATGGCCCAGACTCTTCATCTCCTTTTCTTCTTCATCTCACAGCTCTGGCACTCCTGGTTTTGAGTTATTGGCCTCCTGTTGGATCAGTTGTTTTCCTGACTTCTCATCAAACTGGCTGGTACCATATGGCTGCTTCCCAAGAATATGAAACACCACATCACCCAAACCGCCCGTTTTCCCACCTCCAGACTAGTCACAGGTGTCTGATCCTCCGTCATCCTCCTTCTCTTCCCATGAAGGACTGAGAGACAGATTCTTGAGACAGAGCCTGGGTTCATGCTTATGTTCTAACTTGCTTTTCAAGCTTGCTTCTCCTAATCATAAGGAAAGTCAGATAATTTCCCAAAAAAGGAATCAAGAACACAGAAATAGGGGCACTTGGGTGGCTTGGACTGTTAAGTGTCTGCCTTCAGCTCAGGTCATGATCCCAGAGTCCTGGGTACAAGCCCCCCTTTGGGCTCCCACCTCAGTGGGAAGGCTGTTTCTCCCTCTCCCACCCCCACCCCCCGCTTATGTACCCTCTCTTGCTGTGTCTCTGTCAAATAAATAAATAAAATCTTTTTTTTTTTTAAGATTTTATTTATTTATTTGACACAGAGGCCATGCATGACCTGAGCGGAAGGTAGAGGCTTAACGCACTGAGCCACCCAGGCGCCCCAAATAAATAAAATCCTAAAAAAAAGGAACACAGAACAAATTCTTGAAAATATGAAAGTTTAATTTCTGGCAAAGGCGATAACTGACTTTGGTGGGAAAGACTTAATGTAATGGTGCTGACCCAAGTGGCCATCTCCTGGAAGAAAATATAGTTGGGTCCCTATCTCAAGCATTTGCAAAAATGAATTCTAGACAGAGCATTTACATGTAAAAAGGAAAACAATAAAACTAATATAATTTAGGGAACATAAAACACGACCTAAGGACTCCTTTTAACAGAAGTAGGAAATTCAGTCTGTAAGAGAAAAGAAAGACATACTTTAACCCAAAAAAGTAAATCTTTTTTTTAAAGGGCAAGGAGCCCTGATCTTTTTTTTTTTTTTTCAAGATTTTATTTATTTGTTTGACAAGGAGACAGTACGGGGGAGCGGCAGTCAGAGGGAGAGCGAGAAGCAGGCTACCTGCTCAGCAGGGAGTGGGATCCCAGGACCTCGAGATTACTTCCCCAGCGGAAGGCAGGTGCTTCACCTACTGAGTCACCCAGGCACCCCTAAACATTTTTGAATGGTAAAAAATACAATAAACTAAGGGGTGCCTGGTGGCTCAGTCAGTTAAGTGTCTGCCTTCAGCTCAGGTCATGATCTGAGGGCTCTCTGCTCACACTGTCTTCCCCTCTCAGGAACCTTTGGCCCCAGGCTCTCAGGGACTATTATAATAGTCTTCACCCTGGCTCCTGTGCAGGAGAATAAAGTCCCATCCCTAAGGCTCAGTTCCTTTCCACCAAGCCCTAGGCCAGGAACCTTCAATAGGTCCCCAGCACTTACCAAATAAAGGGTGAGTACGTAGCCTGGCTGCCAGCACCTTCCCATCAACGTCCTGCTTTCTCACCTGTGCTCATGCCCAGAAATCAGTAATCACTGCCTGGGTGTCATGCCACAGCCTATGAGTTAAAACAGAACTCTAGGATTTCCTGGGGCTTTCTCAGCGTAAAGGACAAAGGAGCTGGAATAGGTCATGCAATGGTAGCTTCTCCCCAGATTGTTAAGCATTGGAGGTGTGTGCAAATTTCACTTTCTGGTTTCTGCTTTCCTGCAAAATGTCTCCTCATGGGAAAGAAATCTCCCATATTAGCACGTAAAACCTTACAATGGCTTTGCAGACAATTTTAAAAACAATTAGGCTCAAAGATATTTAAACACTTTTTGAAAATCTTCCTTTTTAGAATTGTGGTAAAATACACATTAAATAAAATTCACCATTTTAGCCATTTTTAAGTATTTGGTTCAGTGACATAAAGCACATTCACACTGATAGGCACGAAGTACATTCACACACACCATCCATCCCCAGAGCTCTATTTCTCTTATGAGACAGAAACTCTGTGCCCATGAAACACTAACTCCCCATTCCCCTTTCCTCCAAGTTCCCAGTAACCACCATTCTACTGCTTGGCTCTACAAATCTGGCTACTCTGTATGTATCTCATCTAGAAGCAGTCATACAGCGTATGTTCTTTTATGACTGGCCTATTTAACGTAATAATATTAATATAATATCCTCAAGGTTCATCCATGGGGTAGCCTGTGATAATTTCATTCCTTTTCAAGGCTGAATGGTATTCCATTATATGGATTTGCCACATTTTGTGGATCCATGCATCCATCGATGGACACTTGGGGTGCGTCTACATTTTGGCTATTGCTAATCACACTTCTATGAGCGTAGGTGTGCAAATATCTCTTTGTAGGCTCAAAGGTTTTACATGTTCACCCATGTTAGTTTGGGTCAGGCCAGTGTTTGCTGGTGACAACTCCTCCATAATAAAGCTAAAGCTAACTTTAGAAGATAGATTTAGAAGATAGATTCAGTCTCCATATTGGAAGGAGCTCTGTCTACTTCACAAGCTTGGATGACTTTACGATTAGAGAGCCTACACACGTCTAACTAGTCAAATCTTTATTTTGCCTACTTACCCAGAAACAACTTTGGTAAAAAGTTTATGCCACTTTGTGAATATTAGGATTCCAAAAATTACAGAGGTTCAAAAGAATAAGTGAGATGGCATTGAATCAAGATTCACTTGAGGAAAAATTAAGACACTGACAAGACACAATAAGGTTGTGGGAGGCAAAATACTGGTTCCCCAAGAGACTTTGCTGATATAATTAAGTTAAGGTCTTGAAATGGGGATTTTATCCTGGATTTTTTGAGTGAGTGGGCCCAACGTAGAGTCCTTAAAGTAGAAAAGGGGGACAGGAGAAGAGGTCGAATGCCATCTGAGAGGAACTGCCCTCTCAGATGGCATCCTCTCCTCATCTGAGAGGAACAGCGGCTGCCCTTGCTGGCTTTGACAGAAAAAGGGGCCATAAGTCAAGAATCACAGGCAGCCTCTAGGAGCTGGAAAAGGCAAGTAAGCAGATTTTCCTGAGTTCACAGAAAGAAACACAAACCTGGTGACTCCTTGATGTTTGTTTGCCCAGTGACACCCGCCGTTAGACTTCTAATCCACCGAACAATAAGATAATACGTGTGTGTGGCTTTAAGCCACGATATTTGTAGTTGAAAATTTCAGAGCCAGTTTTGATAGCCTGAGAGTGGAGGATTCTGAGTCAGTTCAGGTCAAACAGGAAAGTGGCATGGTGGAGCAGAAGTGTCTGTTATGGTGGGGTGACAGCACGTGGACCTCATATTTGCCACTGCTTTCCGGCCTCACCATTCACCCTCTCAATCCTTACACTTCCTTCATTGCTTTCCACAGAGCTCCTGTAACAAAAGCGGAAGCAAAGCTCTATCTGGTCAGATGCAAGCCCCAGGAATGTTAGGAACCATTTCAAAGGCAGCTGCCAAAGACACGCCGTGATGGTTGGTGGCGGGTCGCTCTAATGACCAGCAGGGTTCATGTGCTCTTCTGGTTTCCAGCTGCTAGAATCCACATCTCTGTGTGTGATACTGCACTGGGGCACATTTGGGCTTTGCCCCCAGTTCCTTGCCAAGAGCTTCTAGAACGCTTGGAATTTCCTGAGTGATAGTGGTGAGAAGAATGTTTATAATAAGCCCTTCTCAACTACACCTGAGTTTATGCCAATCAGGTGACTCTTCGTGGGTCTCCAGAGAGCTTTAGGTTGGGGGCTGGTTGTCAGAGGAACCAACCATGTGATCAGAGGGGTGGAAGTTTCAGACCACCCCACTCTACCATCTTGTATCAGTAGTGTTTTGGAGCGGAGAGGGGCTGGGGATTGTGTTCAATCACCAACGGCCAGTGATTTAATCCATCTCGTCTTCCATAAAGCCCCTAGGAACTTGGGTTCGGGGAGCTTCTGCGTTGGTAACTATATCCATGTGCCAATTCCATGGGAATACAAACTCTGCACTTGAGACTCTTCTGGACCTTTCCCTATGTACCTCTTCACCTGGCTGTTCATTTGCATCCTTTGTAATATGCTAGAAAGAGTAAGGAAAGCAGCTTTCTGAGTTCCAAGAGCCATTGTTAACAAATTGTCACACCTGAGGATAGGGCTGTAGGAACCCCATACAGGGGTGTGTTTATACACAGTCTTATGGGAGTGAGGGTCTACGCTAATTCTGGGTAATTAGTGTCAAGATTGAATTAACTTGTAGGACACCCAGTTGGTGTCCACAGAAAATCAGAGAACTGCTTGGTGTCAGAAGTGTTGCTAGTAGAAATAGATTCTAGTACTGTGCCTGAAGATTCTTCTCCCTCCCGAAAGCCAAATCCATACTGCCTCACAGTACCCAGGAATCAACCCTACCCTCACCTCCACTCCTGCAGCGGGTCAAAGCCAAGTCTAACGGTTGTAGATGGACTCCCAGAGGTTAGCACTATGATACCTGACTCCCTCGGCTTGGGTTGGATAATTCAGAGGCTTGTGTTTTGTGCCCAGTTTCCCTGAAATGTTAAGCTTCATTCTCCCATCACCCACCCACCCACCCAAGAAATAAACTCCCCATCTCAAAGCCTTAACTTAATTACATGGGCAAAATCTCTTTTTTCCAGGTAATGTAACATATTCGCAAATTCACAGAATTAGGATGTGGATGACTTTGGGGGGACTAGTATTTTGCCTCCCACAGCCTACCCCCCTCGATAGAGTTTTATCAGTGTTTAAAATTTCCTAAATGGAATCCCACTTCCACACCACTTATTCTTTCTAATCCGTGTACCTCTCTTACATTCATGAAGCTGGATCTTCTGTTTCTCTGTTCCTGCTTTCTCAACCCGCTATGCATTTCCAAATATCAGTACTTAAAACGAAGAAATACATGCTCACGATAAAAAGCCAAGCAGGCTGATGGATATATATACAGAATGGAGAGTAAGTGTCCTTGTTCTACTCTTGACCTCCAATCCTCCAGATCCTCTCCAGAGGCAGATGTCATTTTAGGACTTTTGTTTCTCTCTTAAGATTTTCTTAAATATAATTAAGCCTGTATGCATATCAAACCACCACTATATTTTCTACTTCAAAAAATTTTAAAATATTCCTTTCCATATCAATATACATGGTTTTTAAAATTGTTTGCATTATCCTGTATCTGCCAGGCTTGAAGATAGGGAATTCCTGTGTCTCTAGGTCTGAGATAAGCTGCAATTTTACCCTCACCTCTTTTAAAAAACAGCGAGTCTCTTATTTCTAGGGTCTTTTTAGCACAACCTAGTGCTTTCATTACCACATCTGTGCTAACATGAGCAGGCGATATAGTTTGCCCAACAGGAGTCATGATCAAGATGTCAACATTGACAATGACAATGCTAATTCCTTGCCATTTTCCTCTCAGCGCCAACTCTTCATGCCCATTTGCTTTTTCTGATCGAGTTTTTATGAGTCAGGAGTTATTATTACATGTGAAACCTATTTCGTTTATCTCAGCTCTTCCATTGCTTTAAGGAGAACATTTTAGTAGAGAAAGGGCATGGACCACAGTGCCTTTGAGCAGGTCTTCAGAGGATTATGTCTCTAAAGGAAGCCCACTGTGGCTGAGGGAAAAGGAGATGGTGGTTGTTGAAATGGGGGGAAAATACAGGAACCTCAACACCCCCATCACTGTGTTTACAAAACAACCATTCCTGAGGCCACGTTTTGGTGGTTTCCTCCCAGGGGTAGCTTGTTCTTTCATGCTATTATAAACTGGCCATTTTACAACGTCTATGTTAAAAGAACAAGAAACTGGGTCACCTGGGTGGCTCAGTGGGTTAAGTGTCTGACTCTTGTTTCTGCTCAGGTCATGATCTTGGGGTCCTGGAATCAAGCCCTCACGGGCTCTGCACTTAGCACAGAGTCTGCGTGTTCCTCTCCCTCTGCTCCTCCCCCTGCTCTTTCTCTCTCAATCTCTCATTTAAAAAAAAGAAGAAGAAAGAAAAGAAAAGAAAAGGAACAAGAAACCAAATTCCCTCTAGAAGAGGTGATCTCAGGGGACTCCTTATCAGCTGGAATATGGAAGACCCTCATGTTTCATGATCTAATTTGATTTTCAAGTTGTTCCAAAGCCTTTCTGCGGCAACACTTCTCCTTGTAATTAATTGTTGCAGACAGTGGAGTCAGCTCACACTTTTTTTTTTTGTCTCTGGAGAATGCAAACCCTGGCAGAAACTTTGCATGATAGAGAAAGTTAACAGTATGGGGCAGAACCTCGAAGATTTGTTGTGTCAGTTGAGCCCCTAGCTCCTCAATCTCCTGAACATTTGATCTTAACATTAGTTACAGTGATCTCTTTAGTTGTCTTTTAATAGTTTTGTAGTTTTAAAAAGGATTATGGGGTCAATGATTATTTTTTTTCTTAGTAGTGGACTTTCCATAGAGTTAGGGAGATTCTTTGAACAATAATAAAAGAAAAAGTGAGGATTCTGAGAAGTTAGAACTTTTAAATAATTCAGGTTTTTTCCAAAACAAAATAAAAATGCTATCACTTTAATGTATAAATGCATAGGAAGTTATTACCATCTGTTCTCAGAAGGATGGGAATTTGGTTGGTTCTAACTCACTTGGAGTATACACAGCAAGTTCCATCAAATAAACCCCTTTATTACTCTAACAGTCTATTCAAGGGAAGTTATTTTAGGTAGGTGGATTTTTCTCTGTTGAGGGGAAAAACTCTGAAAACAATTTCATGGTCTAGATCAATGCCCTAACGGGTCCAATTTTGTGTCATGATCAGACTGAGGGGTAGCAAGCTTTTATGATGTGATTCATTGTACAATTACCAGCTATTTCAGGAAATTCCTTCCCGACTTTAGATAACAGTTACTTTGTGCCTGAAGCACTGGGAAGAGCCCCTTATAATTGTATTCAAGCTCGGCTGGTTCAGGCACTGCCTTTAGTCACACACCACGGAGATTCATTAGACCTTCTTTCTCACCAAGCACTTGGCCACACGGAATGTTCATTTGGAAGTTTCAGTGAAAGGCCCATAGAGCTCCGCTCTCTTGCACAAAGTTGTCCTGTATTTGGTCAACTGACTGTTGAATAATTGGCACAGCTCTCGATGCCAATGTGAAAGTACCAGGAAAGGCAGAGAGTGCAAGGGCCCGGGAGTTGGGAAGGCCACACTGGTCTTGCGTGAATTCCACTGTGTGTGGAATGGGCGGTATGTAGATATTTATCGAGCGCAGGGATAGTCCCTCCAGTATAGGGTGGTGCTTCAGAACTTAGACTCTGGAGCTGTGCATTAGTGCATGACCTTGGGGCCGCTAACTACCCTCTCTCTTTAGCTGTAAAATCATCCTAATAATCTCTACCTCCCAGGGCTGTGATGAGTTGGGAAGTGAAATCATAAATGTAAAGGGCTCTGCCCAGAGCAAGCACTCAGGTGATGGGAATTATTTCTGTGCAGTCCGTTAGCACGACAGATACTCCTGGGGCACGAGCCATACCCCCGTCCCCACCACTGCAGCCCCTGCCAGCCTAACTTCCAGCTGTGGGTAGAAGCATTTCTGTGCCCCAGGGCTTTTCTCCAGTGGCCAAACCCGCTCTGTGGCCCAGGCTGGAGGAGCTGAGGAGTGAACTCTGGAAGGAGCCTTCAGGTAAGGTTTGACTGGCGTATACATACCCCAGATCTCCCGCCTGTGACTGAAAGAAATTGGAATCTGGAACCTTCCACCGGCTCTGGAACTCCCCGGTGGGGCTGAGTCTCAGTAACCCCCGGGGGATGGCTTTTGTGAGGATGAACCTTTTGTTGGTTGTCTTCCCCTCCCTTCTCTCTACTGCATTCCCCCACTTTTCAGTCCTGAACAATCTCCTTGCACCCAGATCCTTCCTCAGAGTCGCTTCTGGGGCAACATACATTAAGACATTCCCTTTGAATATGAGGAAAGAATTTTCATTGTTAATGTTGGACTCAGTCATGCCTGTTTATACGGGTCCAGGTCCCGAAATTCCTACAAGGAATCTTTTTTGCTGGCAGGATTTGAGGCCTTTTAACCAACTGAGTCATAACTGGTTTTTTTCTTAATCAGTACAATTGATCTAAAGGGCAGCTCTCCAGGAGCCGCTGCAGTGAAAAGACTACCGTCTCTCCGCGATTTGCTTCTTCCTCCGCAGTAATTCCTGTTGCTGGAGTAGCCATTCATTCTGCCTTTCAACAGAGGTGTCTGTTGTCACACAGATTCAATCCCAGAAGGTGACACAAAAACATCACAGCTCTTTCTTTGATTACACGGGGCATCCTTTTTTGAGGCAGATAAGAACAATAATACCTCTACACGTTAGTGATTCCACCTCTGGACGCTGTTTTGAACTGAATGCTTCCTAGATATTTTTGCAAAAGGAGGAAACACTTAATGAAAGTTTTGAAGCTGGCTGTTATTTATTCCAGGACCATTTATGGCTAGTGGGTGGTGAGCACGGAGGCCCAAGCCCTGGTCATAAAAAGATCAGGGAGTCCTGCTCCCATCACAGATGAGGAAACGACCCTGTGAAACACTGACTGAAAACACAGGTCTGAGTTCTTTAAACTATTTTTACAAAGCTTGCCTAACACTTTTGAAATTCTGTAATATTTAATCAGCAATATCCTGATTAACTTTCCATAAAATTACATGGGTTGTTCAAAGTGACCTTTAAAAGCTATTTTTGTTTTATTTTTATTTCATTATTTATTTATTTTGAAGATTTTCTCTATTTATTTTAGAGAGAGAGGAGTGGGAGGGGTATCGGGGAGGGAGAGAGAATCTCAAGCGGACCCCGCACTGAGTGCAGAGGCTGACCTGGGGCTGATCTCACCACCCTGACGTGATGACCTGAGCTGAGATCAGGAATCAGACAGCTAACCAACTGAGCCACCCAGGTGCCCCTCGTTCTTATTTTAAAAAGTGTCCACATCATATGTTACATGAAGGATGGGATGAAATGGCTTTTGATTTGCCATTTCTAGTTGATTCCTTCTGTTTAGAAGGGGTGCCTGGGTGGCTCAGTTGGTTTAGTGTCCAACTCTTGATTTCAGCTCAGGTCATGATCTCAGAGTTGAGAGATTGAGTCCCTTTAGGGCTCTGTGCTCAGTGGGGAGTCTGCTTTGGATTCTCTCTCCTTTGCCCTCTGCCGCTCCACTCTCTCCGTCCGCCCCCACGTGTGTGCTCTCTTTCTCTCTCTCAAAAAAAAAAGTGTTTAGGAAGAGGGACTCTGATATTCTTACATGAGTGTTGTACTAGTTTTTCATTTCACCTTGAAAAGTTATATCAGATGAATCAGCAATAAAGAAATATTCTGTCAAGGGTTATATGTGAACATAGCTTGTATAATAATGATTGAGGTAGTAGAAAGAGCCTGTGGAACTTATGTTTGGGGAAATATTTTTGGCTAATAATTCTTAACCCTTTCGAATATCCCAAATAGATATTTTTAGAGAAAAATGCGTACACCTGCTTGTACATGCATTTATTACTTCAGCAGGTATTTTCTGAATACCTACCATGTGCAGAGCACAGGTCTAAGAGCTGGGGGTATAATGTTGATCCAAAACCAGATATGACGGGTGCCTGGGTGGCTCAGTGGGTTAAAGCCTCTGCCTTTGGCTCAGGTCATGATCTCAGGGTCCTGGGATCGAGGCCTGCATTGGGCTCTCTGCTCGGCAGGGAGCCTGCTTCCTCCTCTCTCTCTGCCTGCCTCTCTGCCTACTTGTGATCTCTGTCAAATAAATAAATAAAAATCTTTAAAAAAGATAAAAAAAAAACAGATATGAAACTCAGGGTCCAAGAAACAGATATCACTTAATGAAACAAATGAGTGTATAATTACATAGTGAAGAAGTATAGTTATAAAGTGAAATGTGTTCTGAGGAATAGCTATATAGTTCCATGAAATCACCTAATAGTGGGATCTGACCAAAGGTGAGGAAGAAATATTGTGCTGAGATATGAAGGACGAGTGGGGTTAACAAGGTCAAATAGGTTAGGTTACAGAGTGGGGGCTAAGAATGTTCCAGATAGAGGGAGTAGCGAGTGCAAAGATCCTGAGATAGGAGGGAGTCGGCATAATTTGGATCTGAAGTCTAGTCTGAGCCAGAGCAAACAATGGACAGTGGGTCAGATGAAACTAGAGAGAGAGGCTGAGACCATGTTCTAAAGATTCTCTAGGTCATTTAAGGAGGTCTATCCTTATCCTGTGAGCCTTGGGAAGTCAATGAAGGGCTTCAAATAAGAGAGAAATGTGACAGGCTTCTCTTTTGAGAAAACAAAAATATTCAGATTGCCAACAAATATACTTAGGTGGGAGTAAGGGAAGGTCAGACAGGATAATGGGAGGGATGGGTACTTAGTTGGCTACAGTGGAATTCCAGGGGGAGACATGGCAGTTCCTTGGAGGAGGATAGTGTGATGGGGAGAGAAAGTGACTAGGTTCCACCGGTAGGTAGAATGTGAAATTGACAACCCTTCAACTTCACTGGGAATAGCTAGCTGTGAAAAGCAAGAGAGAGGGAGGTGTCAGAGATGGCGCCTAGTTTTCTGACTTGTATTTCTGCATGGAGCGTGGTGCCATTCACTAGGATTTGGGGGAAGATCATAAATTCACTCTTCAACATAAAAATTTTGAAGTGCTTTGGGCCCAGTAAACAGAGTTGTTGAGTTGCAGTAGTTTATAGATCTGGAGACCAAACTGTTCATTTTTATTATTACGTCATTCATTCTTTCCAAGTTTAAAAAATTAAATAAAATATGCCGAGTTTGTGTTTGCAAGGGCATATGTGTTTCCCATGCATTTCTATTATCCACTTTAACTCACAAAAATCAGTTGAAAGTACACAGAATGAGGTTTTCTCCCCACCATATAAGATTAAAAAAACCTTTCTTCTTATGTTTTCTTACTCTGGAGATAATTACATGAAGGTAAGTCCTGGAATTGCGATGTGTAATTTTAACGGACAACTCTTTTGTAATTTCTACTGAACTTGAAATACAGGGAGTTGGTGTTGGTGTTGGCAGTGACGGTAGTGGAAATGCCCCCCGATGATCTGTTTCCATGTGCCCCTCTGACCACTTCTTATTCTGTGTCTCTACCTGGACAATTCTCTCACTCCCATGAACTTCCTGCTCTTCACCTAATAGTTACGTACAGTGTACCCTGGTCCAGCGGCAGGATGTACAGCAGTGAATAAAATACATAAAAACAAACAAAATCCACACCTTTATAATGCTCGAATATAGAAATAACTCCCAAGTCAAGTTCAGCTCTGACTTCTCTTCAGAGATTTAGATACATCTACACACAACAATTGCCTGGAACCTTTAAATTCAAGATACCTGACGAAAATCAAACTCCTTATCTTTTTTGTTCTGTATCTGCTCTCTTGAATTTTCTGTCGGTCCAAAAACGTGTGCATCCATCCTTCCCCTCTGCCCTCAACTCGTTGCCCAATCCATTTGACCTGGGAACCATCCTTAATTCCTTAATTTCTCCCTGTCCCTCACTCCTAAATCCTATCAGTAATCTAGTCCCCCTATTGCTTCTACAATAGTTCTCACATTTGTCCCCTCATGTGGCCCCCAGGTGCCCCTGCCTAATGAAGTTGGCACTTACCACCTCTTGCCTGGACTCTAAGAACCACCTTGCTGGTCTCTCTGATTCTGTATTGTGTCCTTTAAATTCCTTCTCCATGCAGCTGCCAGAATGACTGGTCTAAGAGCAGATCTGGCTGTGATCCTCCTTAATCACTCTAAGCTCCTTAAGGTGCCATTCAAAGCCCTGTCTTCTGCCCACCTCTCCAGTTCACTTCCTCTGGCCCTGTCATTTCTTTCAAATACAACAAGGAGGGGCCTGTGGTCACCATTGCCCAAACCCGGATGGTCATTCCCTGGATTCTTCATGCATCTCCTGCTGCTCATCCTCTAAGACTAGGCTCACGTGCCATTTCTTCCATGATTGCTTATCTTGCCCTCTAACTCCCTCCCTAGGACCAGGCAGATGGTCTCCAAGGCATCATGCCAGCACTCTCCAAGGCATCATGTCTTGAAATTTCCTGCCTTGCATTGGGGTTGCCTATTTCCTGGTACTTTGAAAGTAAGAACTGTGTCTTAGGCAATGAGTGTAGCCTCAGTGCCTGGCCGAGTATCTGGCCCACAGAGGGCCAACAATCAATGTGTTGGACTTGTTGCTGAATGTGTGTTCGAAGTCTTTCCTACTGGGGAAATTTCCAGAACATGACGTGTGGTTTTTCTTTTCATGGAAGTACTAGGATAACATAGAAGGAGCCCTTTAATCTAAACTATTCTTGAAAGAGATGGGGAAATAGGACTCTCCACAGGAGAAAGCTCTTGTCTGCGGCTAAAAAAGAAAAAAAAAGGGCGAGACCATGAAAATGCTGTGGTACCTAGAAGTCTCAATATGCTGTTGTTTTTCTTTAAAAGAGAATTGACTTTTACAAATGTCTCAAATGTAATAACAGCAAAAGATATATGGAGCAAGGGAGTCACTGATTATTTTACATTCTGGAAGCTTCGGCTTACAGACAGGCTAACGCTGTGTTGAATTTGGCGTCCTCTCTTGACAAAGATATGTACACAATTGATTCTATCACCTAGTTCTTTCCTGTCTTCAACTTATTTTCCTACAACAAAGGATGGAAAATATTCACAACTCAGAACATATGTATATTTGGAATAGTTGGTCCTTTCTTTTTTTTTTCTCCTCTGAAAAAATGTACTTTGATCTTCAGCGTACCACATGAAGGTCCTTTGAATGTACTACCTAATGGGGAAAATAAATAAGCCAAGAGCTGCTGTAACTTAAGATGTTTGCCTTGAGAACTATTGGTCTTTCTGTCAGTCTGTCAGCCTGCCTGTCTTTGTGTGTGAGACTCTCCATTTTGACTGCTGGTGTTCTGTGTAAGTACCTTCGAGGTTTTCTTTTAATATCTAAACACGAGCTTCTCCTGTTCTTGCCAACTGCTGTGGAATTTTTTCGTCACGTAACGAGGGTGAAGTTTCTTTGTTTCTTACTCAGCTTTGCGTGCTAAAGCTCTTAAACAGCTAAAGAAGACCTCACCACAGTCCAAAGGATGATTTTTCAATCTCTTGATTGATTTAGTAAAAAAAAAAAAAATCCCCAAATTGCACATTCATTTGGTGAAAATGGAAACATTCAAGGTGTAGTGGATGCTGTAGTGTGTGGCCCAGATTTCGACTTCAAGACAGAGCACTCACTCTCCAAGCTGCCAGGAACAGTGGCTGATAACAGCTCATAGTCAAGTCCCCCTTTGGGAGTTGACGTCAGCCTAAGAAGACTGCCTGAGCAAGCTTCCTGGCCTGCCCCACATACAGCAGAGTCCCCGAAATCTTCCCCAGGAAATCCAACCCAAGACGTAGGAATTCAACAACGAAGCAGTTCAGGGAAAAGACTGCTGTATTAGCCAGAGTCTTCAGAGAAATATTTTCAATAGGAGAAATACATATATATCCTAATATATAGATCATGTGATAAGTATCCCAATATATTTGATATATATCCTTAAAAATACCATATAATATATATCCTTACATATGTGAATAGTGTTTTTTCTTATATATCTCCTATTGGTTTTGTTTCTCTGGAGAATATACAGTTGACATTTGAAGAACACGGGCTTGAACTGGGCAGGTCCCCTAATATGTGGATTTTTAAAAAAAAATATAGTCCTGATAAATACAGGATTGTATTTTCTCTTCCTTCTGATTTTCCTAATAATATTTTCTTTTCTCTAGCTTACTTTATTGTAAGAATATGCTATATATTACATATAATATGTAAAATATGTGTTAATCAACTGTTTATGTTATCAGTAAGGTTTTTGGTCAGCAGGCTATCAATAGTTAAGTTTTGAGGGAGTCAAAAGCTATACACAGTTTTTTGACTGAGCAGGCAGTGAGTAACCCTAACCACCTGTTGTTCAAGGTCAATTGTGTATATACATGTAATGTATACATAAGAAAATATGCATGTAATGTATTACATACATAATAATATATAATATATAATATACATTATATAATAATATAATATATAATAATATATAATATATATTATATATATATATATAAAATAAATCAATCTCTGTCTATCGAGCTTGTTAGCTATTTATCATCTATATAAATTCCTTGCCTGGAGTAGAGGATGGCTCAGTGGGGACCAGGAAGACTGCTAGTGTGTACAGGATTTCTTTGAGGGGCATTTGACATGTCCTAAAATTAGATTGTGGTGATCTAATTCAGCATATCTTTGAATCAGTTTAAGTGTCGTGTCAAACACAAGTGCCTTTTTCAGCTTAGATTTTTGGAATGTTTGGATACAAACATGGCCTTGGAGATGATCTGTAGCTTTCTGACTGGAGACAGACCACCGATTGAGAAAGCAGCAACTCTGTTGATTGGCTGAGAAGAGAGCACTGGAGACTGAGGAGTCCATAGTTTTAAGATTGTCCATTCACAAAAGGACTACTTCTTCTTCTTTATTTTTTAAAAATTTTTATTTATTTGAGAGAGAGAGAGAGACAGAGACAGAGATAGTGAGAGAGAGCCCAAGCTGGGGGGAGGGAGAGAAGTAGACTCCCCACTGAGCAGGGAGCCCAAAGAGGGGTTCCATCCCAGGACCCTGATCATGACCTTAGGCCACCCAGGCACCCCTACAAAGGCACTTCTAACTCTGAATTTTCTCCAGCTCCTTCACTTCTCTTTGTAGGTGCATAGGGTGGAGGTAGAAGAAGTCTTGGTGGGGCAGCCACATAGCGTGGTGAATAACACACAGCTTGTTCTAGGTTAGGAATATGCTGCTTTTGCTTTATTCCATTTCTCAGTATCCTTTTAGGCCAAACATTTGAGCCATTGTTGGTCCTCTTAGCTATAACAGTGTTTTGGACCACTGTGTTCGGGGAGTAATCTACTATAACAAATATTTATGGAGCACCTGTTGTGTGCTAAGTACTGTTCTGGGTACTGTGGATTTGTGGTGAACCAATTTGACAATGAATTACAGTCAACATTTGCTTACCCTAAAACCATGTACTGAGTACCCACTGTTTTTCGTGGATGGTGCTAGGCTCCAACTAGTGATGAAAACTCAAGAACAAAATTGCAAGTATAGAAAATCATGTTTTAATGAATCGTGGAGTCAAATAAATCCAGGTAGGCAATCCCAACTTCCACCTCTTTCAAGTTGTGTGACTATGGGGAAAATCATGTAAGCCAAGAAACCTCAGTGTTCTGAGCTGTAGAAGGGACACAGAGAGTGGGGTAATCACATGTGTCATATCTCGTAAAATTTTATTGAGAAAACATATTTCACTAAACTAAAACATATTTCACTAAGCTCAATGCTGGTCCTCACTAAGAACGAATAATAGTTCCTTTCTGATTTTTAGCTCACTCCCATGGATTTGGATTATGGTATAAGTAGAAAGCCATTTTATCTATCTACTACCTATCTAATTACCAACCAACTTATCTATTATTGTAAGGGTCTAACACAATTCTTTTATTTATTTTTATTGAAGTATAATTAACATACAGTGTTATATTAGTTTCAGGTATACAACACAACGATTCAACAATTCCATACATGGCTCAGTATTCATCCTCTGGAATACTTGGGGCCCTGTTGGGTCAGTGTCCGACTCTGACTCTTGATCTCAGGTCTTGATCTCAGGGTCATGAGTTTTAAATGTTCTGAGATTCCACAGTGAAATACCCAGGTTTAAAGATCATGCTAAGCCCTCCTAAGAATGCAAGTATAACAGAGACAGAAAACAAACAAAGCTCGTAAGTTACTGGGCTGCGTCAGAAGAACGCTGAACCAGAAGCTGAGTAGCGGGCTGTCTCTCGGTGCTGACCCCGTTAACTTCTTCTGCGACCTTGGGTGCAATTTGGGACATTTCCAGGACACAGATTTTCTCACCTATAAATGAGGAAGTTAAATTATGAGTTATTGAAATGGCTTTCTGCATTAAGAGGCACAAACTTACTTTATTTACAAGATAAATAAGTCATGGAGATGAAAAGTACAGCATAGAGAATACAGTCACTAAGACTGTAGTGGAGTTGTTTGGTGACAAAGGGTGACTATGTTTTTTGTTTTTTTTTTTAAGGAAACACAACCACTGCATTTGTGCTGAAGGAGATGGAAAGCAAAATCGGAACAGTGTGTATTCACAAGCGGGTCTCGAAGCTAGCCTGGCAGCGGGAGCCAGGCTGAGATGATCGTGTGAAGGGAGTGCTTGAAACACAGTAAGAAGAACCTCGGTATTATCTCTGAGCCATGGCTCATCCCCAGGGGGAGGTGGATTTGCTTGTCCCATGAGAGTCTTAGACCCTGGAGGAGAACCTGGGTCTTGGGCCACTTCCCCCACTGCTCTTTTGGCTACTCGTGTTCCTCCATCTGAGCTGCACGCCAGGATCCCCCGGGGACCTATTAAAAAAAAAACAACCCAATGCCTTGGCATCAATCCAACCCCATTAAATCAGAACCTCTGAGGGAGGGGCCTGGCTTTTAATATTTTTTAAAGAAGTTCCCAGGTGGAGCGCCTGGGTGGCTCAGTCAGTTAAGCATCAGCCTTTGGCTCAGGCCATGATCCCAGGGTCCTGGGGTGGAGCCCCACATGGAACCCCACATGGGTCTCCCTGCTCAGTGGGGAGTCTGTTTCTCCACCCGCCTCTACCCCTCCTACTCCCACCCCCATGCTATCTCTCTTTCTCGCAAATAAATAAATAAATAAAATCGTTAAAAAGAAAAAACCCCAAAAACAGTAGTTCCCAGGTGATTCTAAAGTGCAGCCAGGGTCCCAGACTGCTGTGCCACACCCAGCCACCGTGTCCCTGATGCCAGCTTCCTCCTTAACTGTCTCCCATGTCTTCATGAGGCTTCACCTAACTCTTTGCTTTCCAGCTCCTGGTTCCTTGCTGTTTCTGAATGGCTGCAACCCTGTTCTCCCCTGCTTCCTACATGCGTGGAGTTGAATTCTTACTGTGTGCAATTACTCCGTACTGGACATTTCACTTTGTCTTGGCAGTCCCCTCTGGCTGCATCCCTGCTTCTCCCTGGTGGTGGAGGCCATAACATCCACCACTGATTGTGCGTTCCAGCTGGCTCTAGAAGTGCCCATTCCGGGAGTTCAACTGTGGCTCCCAAAAAGATCTGTCATATTCGGGAATGTGACCTTGTTTGTAAAGAGTCTTTGTAGATACAATTAAGTGAAGGTTCTCCAGAGGCAATCATCCTGGGTGTCTCAAGTCCAATAAGTCTCAAGTCCCTGGGTGGGCCTCATGTCCAACAAGTGATCCTAATAAGAGACATCTAGGGAGAAGGAGGAGGCGCTGTGAAGCCAGAGGCCAAGAATGGGACCACAGAGTGAGGAATGTCCAGATCTACTGGAAGCTGGAAGAGGCAAGGAAGGATTCTCCCCATGAGTCTTTGAGGGGGAGCATTGCCCTACTGATACCTTGATTTCAGACCTCTGGCTTCCCGAAGATGGGAGAACACATCTTGCTCATTTCAACCCACTTGGTTTGTGGCATTGGTTACGGTAGCCTGAAGACACTCCCAGAGATGCTTTCTCCATACCCTGTTTGTGCTTGTTTGTGTCTGTGAGAGACAACCATCCAATTCAACACGCTTCCTTTGGACTCACTAAATTTTGCTTTTTATTATTATTAAGTCCAGAAAGTTTTGGGGTGTCCACAAGACAAAGCAGCTCTTTTCTTCTCTCCCTTCCAGCTTTCTCTCTATCCAGACTGAACAGCACCCACCAAGGACCACCTCAGAGTGGCCACATCCTGGCATCTTCCAATCATTTCACAGGTTTTAATTGTTCCATATCATGACTCCTTTAAAACAAGCAGAATTTATGCCTGGTTGTTGTACACAGTTGCAACAGTTTCGGAGTATAGTTTTGCCTTCTCCTGCTGGTTTCCTCCACCCACCTTCCCACACCCACCTACGGTGGCCACGAATAATCAAGGGCAATACAGTGATGATCCTCTAGCCCTTTTTCCCAGGCAGATATTTTGCAAGCGGTAACTGACTGACAGAAACAGAAGCTCTGGGGATGCCAGGCTGGCTCAGTTGGTAGAATGTGTGACCCTTGGTCTCGGGGTTGGGAGTTTGAGCCCCATGTTGGGTGTGGAGATGACTTAAAAATAAAATCTTAAAAGAAAGAAAGAAAAGAAACAGAATACACTTTCTGAAGCAGGCAGGGGTGGGTGCTTAGAGCCCACTGATCACTTCTCTGAGGATCTGTCTGAAGAATGTTCAGGACACAAAGAGCAAAGGTCATTTGGAAACCACTGGCTGTAAGGGGCCAAGTTCCGAACTAAGGTAAGGCAGAATTAAGGAGATGCTCACTCTCGGGGCTATGCATACCTTGAATCTTCAGGTTGAGTGGAGAAGACCCCATCAACGGCAGAGGAGGAGGAACCAGATCTCTCTATTTGTGGCTTCTGGGTGTTTCAGAAGGAGGAAGAAGCTGCAACACTTATTTCCGGCTACATACATCAGTCCCACTGTGCTTGAAAGCCTCCAGTGTCTTCCCATTTCATCTACAGTAAAAGCCAAAGCTCTTGGTGGCCCCACACAGGTCTGTTCTCCACGCTGTCCCTGACATGATTCTTCTCTGATTCCAGCTCCCGGTCACTGGCCCTAGCACTTACCTGACTCTAGTCACAATGCCCTCCTGCCTTTCCCTTCAACACACCAAGTGTGCTCTACCTCAGGGCCTTTGCACTTGTTGCTCTCTCTGTGTGTGCAATGCTTTTTTCAGGGATCCAGAAGACTCGCTCCCTTACTTCCTCCAGACGTCTGCTCAGGTGCCACCAGATCAGAAAGGCTTTTCCTCACTATTTTATGGGAACAGTTCTGGCCAACCCCACCACGCATTGTCCCCGACACCGCTTTCATTTCCTGTGTAGCACTGATCACCAGCTGACTTCGTAGCTTCAGACAGCCAGACTGCTGCAAGTTTTGTGAGAAATGGTACGAAAACAAACCAGACGCTTTCTCCCACTGATTTCGTTGAGCACTGACCGCTGAGTGCAGGATCTGCTCTGTTGATTTTGGTTCCCATACGAAAAGCCCCAGAGGTGTCTTTTGGAAATGGGGTGTAGGGAAGCCACACATCCCTGAAAGCATTGGTTCATGTGTTTGTGAACTCTCTGTTCCAAGGTGCTAATTGTGTATCTGTAGGCTGCCTTTTTCTCTTTGGCTTCCAGGAAGTTTGGGGCCAAATTTGAGACAGAACTATAACGAAACTCTATAGGACTTGAATGTCTCAGTCTCTAGTTGGGATTTTCCAGACTTATTTACATTGTCCCAATGCTGGTTATTTGTTCCTGTTTGGTTATACTTTATTGTTTATTCTTTCTGCAATCCAGGGATGAGGCGGGAGAGAAGTTAGTGAATTATCGAGGGCACAGATGATACACACGTGTGACGAGCAGGTGGGCCTCTGGCCAGCAGGTACTGCTGGAGATGTAGCGTTACCCAGGATGGAGAGGAAAAACACGGGTAGCACAGTTAAGTCTTGAGGTCAGGGTTTCGCTCACATATCCTTAAACGTAATATAACACGAATAATGTGGACCCATAAACTTACAGAATCTCTGAGCTAGAAGAAGTTGCTGGTAAATCCAAATACTTCCTTGTAGAAATAAGGGAATTGAAGACCAAGCAATTTGCGTAAGGCCCCAAACTATTTATTGGCAGAAATGAGAAGAGAATCCTTTTCTCTCTCCTCCTGGCCCAAAGCTTTTTCCATGATCCCACCCACAAAGCTGCAGTTCTTCCCGTTTTGTGTATTAAATTTTTTCACTTGAGATACTTGGAAAATGTGTTAAGAGGTTATGCCTGCATATGTACAATACTTTTTCCTCCACAGACTTTCCAAACTCAATAAAGTCATGGCAGCCGAGTGCCCCCTGATCATTTTCCTCAAAGCCCACCATGATTTTAATGCTCCAGCTTAGGAACAAACTCTTTCCAGCAGCCTCCCTTTGCGAACGGGCTTGGAGCTGGGAGGGGAGGTTGAAACACAGAAGGCGCTCCTCCAGCTGGTGGGAACCCATCGGGGCAACAACAGAGCTCTGGGACCTGGGGGCTGGGGATCAGTGGTGGGTGGATGTCAGGTGGTAGGTGGGATCATCCGAGTAGGGGGTTTTGGGGGAAAGCTGCCAGCTTGGGCCAGGAAAGGAAAGATAGGGATTCCAGATGTGTCCCAAACATGTCTGGTTTCAGTCAACATTGGAGGAATCCTAAGTGTAGTTTCTCAAAAAATCATAGAACCCAAGAGGGGTTGAGGAGTAGGCTAAAAATAGAGAAAGGGAAGACCCCTCGCATTAAGTATCACAAGTGTCCAAGGAACTGAAACCCAACCCAACCCAACCCAACCCAACCCAACCCAACCCAGCACAGGCTTCTTGGGCAGGCAGCATTAGTAAGGGATTAGGACCTAACTTTAAGAGGCAAGTTGTTCTGATGAATGGGTATATTTGGCTAGTTTTGGCTGAGTGGTTTTCAGTGGTGACTTCAGCCTAGTTTCCAGGTACCGTGGTTTCTTGTTTACCAGTCAGGCAGGTACAGAGCCCTGTGGATAAGGGCAGGGTCGAATGGGGAAGGAGCCAGGGGCCCAGGAGCTGCTGCCCAGAGAGAAAACTCTGCAAACTTCTCTGTTAGAAAGGCAAGGGAACAGTGGGTCTGCTCATTCCGTGCTCCTGCATTTTGCGAGTGTGACTTCCTAGAAAACCAGTCTTTTTGTCCAGGGCACACGAGCACTTAGGGATTTCCTGGCACCACAGAGACTGGGCCTGATTTTCTCTATCACACATTGCAAGATAATGGCCCTTGGCCCATGATAAATAAGCAAAACAATCCCAATGATGATCAGATAGCCACCATTTTAAAAGCTAAGAGAGTGATCCATGTAGTTCAGAAGCTACGCAACGGTCAATTCCCTTGTGAGACACACAGCTGTGACCTTAGAGACCCTGCAGTGCGATTCTGAGCTTCTCCCTTGCTTTGTTTCCAAGTTTACTTAAACTGTTGCCAGGTTGCAAGTGGTCTTTGTATCTCCATCCTCTACCCATGGGCTCCATGCCTGGATCAAAGGAGCTCTTGAAGGCATGGTTCTGAAGCCCCCAGCTCATCATGCCAAGGCAATAAGTTGGGAATCTGGGGAAGCTTTCTAACTGTCCCTTAAAATGCTTCCCAGCTATGAGGTTGTCAGTCTTTATTCCCTCAAGCCTGGCCTGAGGACTACCTGCATTAGAATCTCTTGAGTTCTTTGTTAAAAATGTAGCTTCGTGGGCCTGACTTATACCCATTGAATCAGACGCTCTGGGACTTGGGCTCAAGAATTGGTATTTTCAATAAGTGATACTTACTCATCTTTAGTTTTTTTTAAAAATACTTTGATATTAACCCTAAAGTAAACATGTATGTAGCTATCACCTTGGTCAAGAAATAGAACTTGATTATCAACCATGCAGATACCTCCTCATGCCCCCACAGCTCCCCAAAGGTAACTAAGATCCGGATTTTATGATGATATCTATTTTGCTCTTTCTTAGGATTGGTGATTTCATGTTTAGGGATGCCTTTAAGCATGTATCCTTAAACACTGTAGTTTAATTTTGTCTGTTTTTTTTTGTTTGTTTGTTTTGAGTTCTATATGAATGGAGTCATACACACTGTAGTTTGGGCAATGGATTTTTTTTCCCCGCCTCGCCATTATGTTTATGAAATTCATCGGTGTTGTTGCCTGTAGTTGTAGTTGTGTTATATCGCATAAGCTCTAAACCATAATTTATGTATCTAGCCTACTGTCGGTGGGCACTGGGTGGTTTCCGGTTTAGGACTGTTATGAATAATGCTGCTCTCAACATTCTTTTTTTTTTTTCCAGATTTTATTTATTTATTTGACACAGAGATCACAGATAGACAGAGAGGCAGGCAGAGAGAGAGGGAGAAGCAGGCTCCCCGCCGGGCAGAGAGCCCGAAGTGGGCCTCGATCCCAAGACCCCGAGACCGCGACCCGAGCCGAAGGCAGAGGCTTAACCCACTGAGCCACCCAGGCGCCCCTACTCTCAACATTCTTGCGTATGTTTTTATTGGTTATACAGTAAGTGTGGATTGCTGGGTATGCTTATCTGTAACATTAGTAGATAATGCAAACTGCTTTACAAAGTGGTTATTGCAAGAACCTTTATCTATATCTATATATATTTTTAAAGATTTTATTTATTTACTTGAGAAACAGTGAAAGTGAGAGGGAGAGGGAGAAGCAGACTTGCCCTGAGTGAAAAGCCCGATGAAAGTCTTGATCCCAGGACCCTGAGATCATGACCTGAGCCAAAGGCAGACACTTAACCCACTGAGCCACCCAGGTGCCCCAAGAAACTTTATCTATTTTTTTGCAGAGTGGAAGGTGGAAACAACCACAGTGAGCTTTATATGTAATTCATTGTTATTTCCTTCCCCCAGTTTATAGAGGTACTGGAGGGATTTGTTTTCAACCGGCGTTTTGTTGGTTTAATTCCCCCTTTGTTGCAACTTTCTGATCTGTCTAGAAATGAAAATGGATATACACAAGAACCTGCTATGTGCCAGGCACAGTGTTAGGTTCTAGGAACACAGTGGTGAACAAAATAGGGAAGAGCTCAGGCTTTGAGAAGCTTTAAGTCTAGTGGGGAAGTGACATAAACCAGAGAAGATAGGAGAAAATATATAATTACAAACTTTGAGACAGTCTGCACGGAAAGAACCAGTGCCGGGAGAGTAGGAAGGGTTGGGGGTGGGATGTACCATGTAGGCTTGTGGGTATGGGGAGGGAGTGGGAGAGAGCCTGGCTTGAAAAGTGGCAGTTAGCTCAGAGCTGAGTAAATCCCATGAAGAGTCAGTGAAGGACATTCCAGCAGATAAGATGTTCTCTTGTGTGGGCTCTGAGAAAAACAGGAGGTTGGCCTGTAAGGAATTGGAAGGGAGACATAATGGAGCGTGGTGGAGGGTATGTGAGATGAACCCGGCAAGGTGGGCAGGCCCCTGGCATGGCGTGTCAACGTGGCTCAGCCTGCTGCCCCATTGAAACGTTGGCTCTGGCTACTACACAGAGAATAGCTTGTCAGAGGCCAGGCATGGAAGCAGGCAGGCAGGCCAGTCAGGAGGCTACTGCAGAGACTGGGCCAGAGATGATGTCCAGCTGGACTCGGATGTTGCCAGGAGGGTTGGAAAGATGTGGATGAATTTAAGAAACATGTTGGAGTTGGAATGGAGAAGTCTGGTAATGGATCATCTCTGAGAAGAGAGGGACAAGGGTGAAGAATATAATTCCCAGGTTCCTGACCTTAGTACCTGCACGAGAGGAATTGTCCTTGATTAAGAATGGGGACATCTTTTTCATGGACATCAGATTCCTGTTATAGTGCTCGAGACCTACTCTATCCCCATCCTTCTGACATTTTTCTATACTCAGTCTCAAAATAAAAGAGATCCTGGGTGGCTCAGTGGGTTAAAGCCTCTGCCTTCAGCTCAGGTCATGATCTCAGAGTCCTGGGGTTCTGGGATCGAGCCCCGCATCGGGCTCTCTGCTCAACGGGAAGCCTGCTTCCTCCTCTCTCTCTCTCTCTGCCTGCCTCTCTGCCTACTTGTGATCTCTCTCTCTGTTAAATAGATAAATAAAATCTTTAAAAAAAAAAAAAAGAGATCTAGTTTTGGTTAACCAACTTTCTTTTACCCTCTTCCATCATTATTTCTTATTGACTGAGTAATTATTTGTATGCTCGTTGTGTCCTGAGTTTCTCGGTCATGGTTTTCATGTGTGAATTAGTCAATGAGTTTTGTGTATAAGTCAACCTCCAGATTTAAAATAAGGGTAGGCTTCCCAGACAGGGAAACCAGATCTAGACCTGGTTCTTGGAACAAAAGCAATTGCTTAAAAATTACCTTTTTTTTTTTTTTTAAAGGGGACTAGTTAAGAAACATGGAAAACCTATGTTAAAACCTAATTAAAAAAAAAAAAAGGTCTGAACGGAGAGATGTAAAAGAAATGACAGAAAAAAAAAACCAACTCAAACTCTTCATTAACGAATTGGACTACACAACATTTTCCATTCAAATTTCTTTTTCTTAAAAGAATTTTAGCTATTTTGAGGCCATTTGAAGTGGGCCTCCTGTATAAAACACAAGATATATTTAATTTCTTCAAGATGAGCTCCTTTGAACATAAAGATATCAGAAGTGTTTTTAGGGTAGAGTTTGTGAGGAAATTCTGAACTTTTCAGACTGGCCTATCTAGTGTATTTAAAAAATTTGGTTCAGGTTCCTTAGCTGGACCATCAGAGTCATCCTTGGGACCCTGGAGTCTTAGCTGGTCATTTGGAAGCACTGGAGAAGAGAGAAAAATATGAACGGACCGTGTGGCCATCTACCTGCGGCTCATCGCATGTAACCATGAAGAGGTCAGATTTACTTAATGGCGAACAACAGAACCCACTCAGCTAGTTTCAGGAGAGTTAGGGCAGAATTTCCAGGAAGACCAGGGAGCTAAGCTTGGGTACTATATAGGAACAAGCAACCAGAAGAAGCACCAATCCCATAAGGAGACTTTTTTAGCAGAAACCTCACAGCCCCCACTGCCAGCTAACCAGACCACGTTGCTGGGACCACAGAGAAGCCCTTGGCCTCTAGGAGAACAGACACCTCCATATCTCCATGCTTGCTGCAGATCCCATGTCCCTCACCCCGTGCCGCCTTCCATCACTCTTTGCTGCTTTCCAAGCCTCTCATGGACGCATCTGTTTGGTATAATCTAGAACGCTTGCTTACTCCCAGAAGAATGCAGACAATAATCCGTTCCAACTGGAGAGCAAGTGCTTCTTAAGGGAGTCTGGGAAGGACGGATCTCCCTCTTTTGGCCTCTCCAGATCAAGAATGTATACCAGACAGTGTTGGAGGTGATGTTTGAAATAATATGCAGTATCTGCCACAGACAAATAAAATCACCAAAAGAAACGATCTTCTCAAATCGCTGGTCTCCTTCTCCCAGCACCAATTCCACTCAGAAGATAACATTTACCTGGGTCTTGCCTCCATTTCCCAAACATGTCCTTGCAGGCGTTCCCTCTGTCAGCATGAGCTCTGCGCCACTCTGATAGAGCACGTGGGGACTTGTCCATGTGTAACCAGGAGACTCGGACAACCTGACCCCTACTTTCCGTGAAAGGCCCCTGGACACCAAACAGTCAAGCAGGTTTTTTTTTTTTTTTTTTTTTTTTTTTTTTGTTTCCGTCCATGGACTTCCTCCTCACTGACTTCTGTTAGGTATTTCAATTTAGGTCAGATCATGGACCAGAGGGTATTTCTCATTTTTGGAGTGTAGTTCTAGAGTTTACTCTAAGATAATATAAAATGTTAGGTGTAATGGATATAGTTATTTGCGGTGATGCTACTATAATTTTGAAAGTCGAGCTTTCCCCATTCACTGCAACTTCCCCAATATGTTTCAAATAATTAAATTTTAAAGAAAAAGGGATAACATAAAATGTGGATGGTGGCCACAATGCTCGCTGTCTTGTTTCGTGGTATCATGGTGGAGACAAAGGGGTTTTAAAAACTTCTTGGGACTTTCTGTTTTCCAGTTCGGCAGGTAAGGAGCTTGGGACCACCACTCTGTCCTCACAGCAGGTAAGAACGTGAACACATGGAAAAAAATCAACAACTCTTCTTTTTCTTTTTTCCCCCGAAGATTTTATTTATTTGTCAGAAAGAGAGCACAATGGGATGCCTAGGTGCCTTGGTCAGTTAAGTGTCTGTCTTGATTTCAGGGTCCTAGGATTGAGTCCTGCATCAGGCTCCTTGCTAAAGGGGAGCCTGCTTCTCCCTCTGTCTGTTGCTCTCCCTGATTGTGCACTCTCTGTCTCTGACAAACAAACAAATAAAAAAGAAGGTGACATTAAAAAAAAAAAAAAGAAAGAGAGCATGAGCAAGGAGAACTACAGGAAGAGAAGTGAGGACACTGGGCGAACCACTGCCCCAGGTCTGGGGAGACAGGTGAACATAGGAGGTCACGGCTCACAGGTACAGAGCCGAGCAGAAGCTGTGTAAGAACCAGTGCCACATGGGAGAACAGCAAACATGACTGATACATGGTGGGAAGCTCAGTGTAGACAAGTCTGAGTTCAAAACTCCCCAGAGAGACCCTTCACAGTTTTGTGAGATCTATCCGCACGAGCTTGACTAGGTCCTCACAGTAAACATGAAATATCCGGGGTGGGGGTGGGGGGGGAATTCCCTTGTCTGGCAGGGGAGGAGAGAAGGAACCATTTTGAAATGTGCCAGGGCCCTTAGCTCTTCTAAACAAGGCCTGCTGTCAGGGGAGACTACTTCACCAGAGCCTAACCTGGGAAAGGAAATACCCAACTCCAGCCCACTTGAGCCACCCTGTCTTACTTAAGAAGAAAAAAAAAATGAGCAACATGGGAAGTTCAGAGTCCAGGGGCATCTCCATGTACAGTCCAGTCCTCTCCCCATATCTCACTACTGCGTTACTAAAGGCCTATTTACAGCAGTCCCTTGTACCCAGTACCTCACGTCCGGCTATCAGGAATAAATTAAAAGGCACACGAAAAGGTTAAAAAAAAAAAATTGAAGAAATGGCGCAAGCATCAGTACCAGACTGAGCAGGGATATTGGAATTCTCCAGCTGGGAATTTAAAACAATTATTCTGAGGGCTCTAATGAATGAACTAGACAGCATGTAAGAACAGAGGAAGCAGAGAGATGGAAATCCTTAGAAACAACAACAACGAAAACAAGTCAGAGATCAAAAACACTGTGACGGAAATAAAAAATTCTTGGATCCAAGATGGTGGTTGCGGTCCCAGACCCTTGTGTTGGAGACCCCAGTGCTGTGGGTGTGGTGATTTAAAGCAGTACTAGCATCCCGCCGCATGATAGGAAGAGAACAGCACTATGTGGACAAGGATTGATTTCAACTGGAGTCCAACCAAGAAAGATCTTGATGGCTGAAAATATAAATACTCCCATGACCTCTTCAAGGATGAGTTTGATGTCTGGTTTGACAATATCGTCATATACCCCAGTACTGCCCCAGAAATTGCATTCCATGAAGTAGATGGGACAACAGCAAATGTCTAATTGATGACTTTAAGCTTTTGAACCAGGAGCCTGATCATGTTTATTGGCTCATCTCATGGCTCTGGGCCTGGGATCTTGGTTAGCAGTCAAAATCCTGGATCTGATTTAGAAGCATGAAAAAGGGGGTGCCTGGGTGGCCCAGATGGTTAAGAGGCTGCCTTCAGCTCAGGTCATGACCCCAGGGTCCTGGGATCAAGTCCCATATTGGGATCCCTGCTCAGCGGGGAGTCTGCTCCTCCCTTTCCCTCTGCTGCCCCCACTGCTTGTGCTCTTTCTGTCAAATAAATAAATAAAATCTTAAAAAAAAAAAAAAAAGCAGCATGAAGAAGGATAAGACCAGTGAAGATCCAAGCTATTGAGACAGAAAAGAGAGAACTTTGGCAGCTTTGGTATTGACTTCCTAGGTCTTATTCGTGGTTCAGCTTCTAATAAGACCTGAGCTCTAACACACCCCCTCCCACCCTAACCCAGTTTCCCTGAAGAGTTACAGCAGGCACTGATGCAAAAACTAGATTTGCTCCTAGGTTTCACATCGGGGTGCCCATGGAGGAAGCAGATAGGACTGGGCCCATCAAAAACAATAAAGTGACTTATAGCCTCTCCTTGCTTAGGGGAGTGGAGAATTCTGGAGATGGGTGGTAGTTGAAAGTTAATAGAAAGCCTTTTTGGCTTTGGGAAATAAACTGCTGATAACAGCTACTTACCAGTTCTTGTTTTTTTTTTTTGTGTGTGTGTGTGTGTGTATTTAAAGATTTTATTTATTTATTTGGCAGAGAAAGAGAGCAGAAGCAGGTGAAATGGCAGTTAGAGAGCCTCTTCTCCCTTTGAGAAGCAGACTCCCACCGAGCAGGTAGCCCTATGTGGGGCTTGATACCAGACCCCAAGATCATGACCTGAGCTGAAGGCAGATGCTCAACAGACTGAGCCACCCAGGTGCCACAAAAAGCTGCTTACCAGTTTAAAAAAAAAAAAAAAAAAGGAATTGGAGGAGGAAGAGGAAGAAGAGAATCCTTAGCAAATTATTAATAAAATTGTGGCTCTCTGGTATGTATTTGTTGTGTTCTCTCCCTAATAAAAGTCATAGAAATAAGCCAGGGAGAACTTAGGAAAGCCAACATATCATATATTTTTGTTGGAGAAAGTCATTTATTTATTCACTATCTTTTAGAATGTGTTTGATTTTAAAGCCTGCATTTTTAAGAAGGGCTTTCATATTGGTGCAATGGAGGAAGACATCAACTCTTCTAAAAACCTATTCCAGCAGAAACTCTGCATTTCCACACCATTTTTAGAAAAGCAGATGTGCTTAATCTGCCACAAATGATTCTACATAAGCCATTCCTGGCTCCTCTGGTCTGATTTTTCGTTTTAGAATCCAGCACAAAATGGAATCAAAGTTCACAAGGTGGTTCTTTGGACCCCAGGTCCAGAGGTGCTCTTAGGCTGGCTCAGGTAGATGAGGGGTGTTGAGCCCCCATGTCAGCAAAGGAGCCAGGCTCTCTGGAGGTAACATAGGGGATCTGGAGTATACCTGGGGCTCCTTCCCTCATGTAGCATTGCTCCTGAGAGTGCCGGCATCTTCTCAGGAATGTCCTACCTTCTCCTGGGCTTGGCCTCTCTCTCTCAGCCTCTCCTACTTCTGCTGGTGTCTCCTTGCTTCTCTTTTCTTTATTAACTGGCCCTTCTCCATTCTGCTCATGTTGTTTTCTTCCTCAATACGTGGCTTCTTTATAATTTCAGTGTGCTCATGGCCTCTTGTGGCTTCTCCTGTATTTCATGTGTCTCCTCTTTCTGCATTCAGCTTGGGTCCTCTCTTTTCTCAAGTAAAGTTTGCGAGAGTGAGGGTGCCCATTGGCCTAGCTCATTCTCACCTCGGTCTGATCTTGTGGGCGGCTGGGAGCGGGCCCATGATTGAACACATAGTTCCTAGGTCTTTGGAGAGAGTGGGGCCCGTGTGAGCCTTAGACTCTGAGATTCCTGAACTCACTATTGCTTTTTTGTTGTTGTTAATTTTTTTAAAAAATTTTTTTTATTTAACAGACAGAGACCACAAGTAGGCAGAGAGGCAGGCAGAGAGAGAGAGAGGGGGAAGCAGGCTCCCTGCTCAGCAGAGAGCCTAATGCGGGGCTCGATCCCAGGACCCTGGGACCATGACCTGAGCCGAAGGCAGAGGCTTAACCCACTGAGCCACCCAGGTGCCCCTCACTATTGCTTTTAAGCTGAATCCATAACACTCCCTGGATCCATCTTTGTGATAGAAAGAAAAACCAGACAGCAAGCACTATTTTCCCAACCTAGTTGAAAAAGAAGCAAATGGTAAGGTAGAAATATTGATTGCCTTATTCTTTATTCCTGGAGAATTTGGGATAAAATCAATCTCTTTACTGGGCTTCAGTCTAGTTCCAAGAATTCACTCTCTTCCATGTTCATCAGGTCAAACTCAAAGTGTAGGTCTGTTGACTTTCTCCTGGGAGCCACAAGTCCTCTGCTGAAAGGGTCTGGAACCCTTCCCCCTCCACGTGTCACCTTGGCACTTTCCTATTGTGTTGACCCAGCTGAGGAACTGCATTGGAAACTCCCTGAGATTGGGCTGGGGGAATCTTGACCTACAAGTGTCTGCAAAGGGAGGGTATGGCGGGTACCTCATATCATTTAGGTTTTAGGTATCTTCATCTGTCTGTGGCTCACTCCTGAGACGCGCAGTCACTTGATGATGTTTCTTCTTCTTTGTGAGCATTTGCTTTCCCCAGTGTCTCCTAACCTCGTCCTATCCTTTTGTTTCTGTCAAAATCCCCTCTGCCAACCTGACGCATAGTTGTTTCATTGAGGAAGCAATGAGCCTGCTACGTTCAGCCCAGGTGGGAGAACCTGTTATGGGGTATATGACAGGGAGGAACTTTTATGAGGCATGCATGAGCTTTCATCTCTGCTTACCTCCTTAGCTTCTCCCCTACATTCCCATCTTCTGCTCCCCCTGAACTACTTGTGTTACTGGCTACCTGCCGTGTCACTTGCTCCTGAGTTCCGTCTGGGACAGGTTCTCATTCTACTTGCCTTTTTCACTCTTTGCTGTTGCTTCTTCCAAGCAGCCTGTCCTGATTCCTCTCTCTCCGGAACAGGCCTGAATTCTCTGCCAGCAACAGACATGTGCTCCTGAGGCATCCAGTACATCTCCTTTTTGCTGTCATTGACGCTCATTCCCTGGAGTGAGGACTCCTGGAGTGCTGTATCCCCAGTGTTTGGTGCTTGGAAAATGTTTAGTAACCCTTGAGAATGGTGGAGGGTTTGAGTGGAATCTTCTCGTTCACTCTGGATTTGGGGTGATATTATGCATTCCAGTAGGAAACACTTGTGGTGCTTCTTTAGTAACAATAGCCAGAATTTCTAGAACGACATGTTATATCCTCAGTGCCCCATTAAGTGCTAACATGTATCACATGTTCTTATCTCTGTCACTCTTTTCAACCAGTGAGGTAAATACTATTTTTAACTCCATTCTACAGACTGGGAAATCTGGGCTTGGAGGGGGAAAGGAAAGGCCCAGACCACCCAGCAGGTGCATGGCCAAGGGCGAGTAGGAACCTGACCCCAACCCTCTCTGCACGCTCTGACTTCTGCTGTCATCAGGCCCTGGGGCTCCTCCACTCAGCTTAAGGGTTAGGGACCCACAAGAGACTTGCGATGAAGCTCTTGGTGTCTTGGAAGTCTCTTTGCTTTCCACTACCTTGAAAGTGTCTTCAGCTTACACAAACAAGTAAGCAAACAAACAAACAGAAACAGCAGGATGTCCTGCCAACTGAGGTGTGGTATTTTTTTTAAAAAGTTGTAATTCTTATTAATTTCTTATTCCCCTCCTCTGTTTTTGGTTGCCTTTTGTTGTCTCTTTATGCAAGTAATACCAGAGTGCATTTTTCTTTCTCAGGGATTCAGATGAATTAGGAATACATGGAGAAAACTGGGAAAAGCCTTTCACCACTGGCTTCTCCTCACTGGGATTCCATTTCCTTTTTCGGAGATAACCATTGTTAACAGTGTGGAGTGAGTCCCTCAAGTCCCTTTCCTGTGCATTCGCACACAAAGATGTGGCCATGGGGTAAAGCTCTCTTTCCACAGAAGGGGCGTGATGCTCTGCACGTGGTTTTGTCACTTGATTTTTTTTTTCCTGCTGGACGTTGTATGTTGGAGATCAATCTCACTGTATTTAAGAGCTCATAGTACTTACCATCTTTTGACTCTTCCCTTAATGATGGAAATGTGGGGAGTTCCCAGAAAGATGGCAAATCACAGCTTGCTTCTTCTCTGCAAAAGTGTTTATTTATTTTGCTTTAAAAATGCTCAAGAAGAATGCTCGTTTCTTATTGGGCTTTACTGCTCCTTTCACACACTCATACAATCCGTGCCACTCACACTTTCTAGAATGTGGAATGCAGTCCACTTTGTTTTGGTAAAATTAGTGACTGACAATGTCTTCCCCCTAGCCTTTCCCCTCCCGGCTGAGAGAGGCCCAATCTATTGTGCTCCTGGAAGTCACACAGGATGTTGTTACACTTGGCTACCCAGTGGCACAAAGGTCTCCGAAATTAGGCCCAGCACTAGCTGAGTCCGTGTTCGCTTTTCAGATACCAACCATTGACTGGCACGGGGTTGCTACCTGCACAATCAGGGCTTCCAGGTATGTGTGTGTAGATGTGTGGTGTGTATGTGTGGTCTGTGGTATATGTGTACATGTGGTATGTGGGTAGGTGTACGCGTGGTATGTGTGGTACGTATATGGTCTGTGTAGTGTGTGTGGTATGTATGTGTGGTGTGTGAAGTGAGTAGTATATATGTGTGTGGTGTGTATGTACATGTGGTGTGTATAGTGTGTATACGTGTGTGTGGTATGTATGTGTAGTGTGTGTGCTGTGTATGTGTGGCGTCTGTGTGTCTGGTATGTGTGTGTGGTGTGTATGTGCATAGCATATGTGTGCTGTGTGTGTGTGTGTGGTGTGAATGTGTAACATGTGTAGTGTGTGTGTGGTATGTGTGTGTGGTGTGTGTGTGTGGTATGTATATATGGTGCATATGTGGTGTGTGTAGCATGTGTATGTAGAGCAGCGTGTGGGGTGTGTATGTGTAATGTATGTGTGTGGTGTGTATGTGTGGTATGTGCCGTGTGTAATATATATGTGTATGGTGTGTATAGTGTGTGTGCATGTGTGTGGTGTGTATGTGTAGTGTGTGTGGTATGTGTATGTGCAGTGTGTGTGCTGTGTGTGGTGTGTGTATATGTGTGTGTGTGGTGTTTCTGTGTGGTGTGTGTGCGTGGACGTGGACAGCAGTCCCTCCTCCGCAGGGGCACACTCCTGTAAGGGGCTGGCTCCACGGGAAGGAGGTTACACAGGAGTCAAGCAATAGAGGGACATTGTTCTAGACCCACTCCATTTCGTCACTCTTTTAACAATTATTTCCAAGTCAAGAAGTTAATGAATAAGTATTTCCCATACTGTATAGCATGTTCTGTAAGGATACTAACACTGCGTAACGAATCTGCAGGATCTCCTTGTGAGAAAAGCTTGAGAAAAATATCTTGCTAAGAGGTACGGCTATGGAGAAACACTAAGTAACACGTAGCTTGCAAATGAATTTTGGAGTTTAATTTCATGCAAATCCCTGACTTGGACATTTGGTTTCAAAGCCTGTTGGCTGCACTGTTTTCTGTGATCAGAGAGACACACACCATTGATGTAACAGCCTGATGTTGATCTTTTTTCTTAATTTGATTCAGAGTTACAATTTTCTCTTCCATTAGCACCTAGAATTTTCCATTAGAAAATTTCCTTTCCACTGGTGTCCGGAGATGTCCAGACGCTTGTTCCATTAATATTTAGTGTCTGGAAACCACAGCTGAGTCCATGTGCTGCCTCAAGGCCGTTATTTAAAGCCGGCTCACCGCCTGGGGCTCTTAGGATTCTAACTCTGAGATTCGATCCACTATGACACCAGAGCGATCAACCTTTTCATCGAAAAGCTATTGAGAATTGGACTTGGGAATTATAGTCACACAATTTTTAAACTTTCCTTTCCTCTCTCCCTCCTAACTTCAGGATACTGTTTCTTTTCCCCAAGTATTTCAAATTTTATGTATTGCTGCTTTTTCATTTTTTTAAACAATTTTTTTCATATTACATAAGGAATTCACCTCATTGTTTTTTAAAAATTGTAGAAACATATAATATAGAAAGTGAAAACCCCCCTCTCTCTCAGAGATGAGTTTGTTGTTCTTGGGTCTTATGTACTTTGGTTTCACTTTTCTCAGACAATGAAATTTGAAAATAACCCCTAAAAAATACAGAGGTGAATTCACGTATTGATTTAAATATTCATGACCCATACTGCAAGTTTCTAGGGCGTGACTAGTTTCTGAGACAATTATCAAGAGGAAAAAAATAGTATACTGAGGTTAATTTCAGGGACCTTTCAGTAAGAACATAAGGTTTCTTTTATCCTTTGATTGAGGAAATCTGAATTTTTTATTCTATTTCCTTTTGGGGTTGGTAACTGAATGACAATGGACAGCAGAAATCAGATGGAGGTGGAAGGAGCAGTATCAGCTTTTAGTCCTCAAAACACAGGGCTCCTGGGAATCGCTTTAAATGTAGCTTCTTGGGGGCGGCTCCATAGGACAGGACCCTGGCCGCAGAGTTCTGCCTCCTGTGTGGAGGGTCTCTGCTGGACCCTAGGGCCACAGGTAGACACGCAGAGCTGTCAGGGCCTTGGCTCTGCCTTTGGAGCTTACTCCCCACCTGCAAGCAGACGGGCCTGTCTACCGACTCCCTGCTGCCGTCACCCAGCTTGCAAGCCAGAGCTTCTGGGCCAGGGCCTCCAGGGGCCTCTGGGGGATGAGAAGTCGTCTCTCCTGGAGGGTCCCAGGAGCAGGGTGGGACAAGGCCCCTAGAGGTATGGTCTGGTTTATCAGCAGAGTCAGAAACAAGCAACTTCACCACTGAGGACCTGATAGCAATCTCTGATTCCTCCAGCTTGGCTGTGGGGCTGAGCGGGTAGCTCTTTCCTCCCAGAGCGCCTGCATTTTTTGAGGATGGAGTGAATGTTTGTGTTTTCATGAGGCCATGCGAAAGGAATGTGAATATTAGAAAAGAGCCCTATTTGTTAAAATGATAATTGCTCGAATGCTCTGGAGCCGTCCACATTCGCTCTTCTATGGTCTCATGAAAGCCCGAGGAATAGGGCAATGTCTGACCCTGTTGACTTGGACTTGCCGAGGCCCTTCCAGATGATAGAAATCTGCTCTCATTTCAGTTATAATTTTCACTAATGACTTGGATTTCCCTTTGGCCACCAAATATTTCAAAGTAACTGGTTTTTTTTTTACAGCATCCAAGAGCTGGCTAGCCCCATGGCAGTTGCCCAGGCTAACGACGCGGGATGAGCGTGTGAATAAAATAATAAACGAGTGTATAAACATGCATAATTTATTTGAATCAATATTCATGCCTGATTACACCGTGGGCCGTTTCAGATGTTTGAAAGCCAGGCCTGGCCGGCCCCGGCAGACACCCCCTGCAGTAATTCCCTCAGGAAGTGAGCTCACCTCCCCTCCTGGAAGAGCATTTATAAAATGCTTGTGTTCCTCCTGGTGCCAACTCTGCAGGGTTGGGGTCAACTACGAGTTTCAATTACTCCTTCAAACTACCGAGCGAGTCCTTGGGAACAAGCTTGCCTTCTTGGGACTTTAAATTGGCTTCCTATCTTGCAGATAAAGTGTGGTGCCGGGGCCTTCCCACCAGGAAAAGGGGAAGAACAGCAGACTGAGCAGGCTTGGCCTCTTGTTGTGCTCTCTCTGGGCCAAGAGAAGAGGGGTCGGTGCTCTGGTTTAGGGGATGCTCAGTGGATTTACACATCTGCTTGTCTTGGCTTTAGTCATCTGAAGGTGTCAGGCTCCATTAACAGAGTTTTCCATGTTGAACAGCATCATGGGCCAGTGGTCAAGCGTCAAGTCAGGACAGATCAAATCAGACAGACCTGATGTGAATCCTGCCTCTACGTCTTACCAGCTGTGTGGCCGGGGGGCTACTTACTTCACCTCTCTGTGCCTTTGACTTCCTGCCTGTAAGGTGAGGATGATGGGAGGGCCTTCCCCAGCATATTGAAAGAGTTGAGAAGAAGGCTGGACTTGTAAAAGGACGAGTGGGGAAACTACCAGAATCAGTGAAATCCTGGCTCTGTGAGGCTCTGTGTGCGGACACACTATGTGAAGTGCCCTGAGAGGAGGAGGCGAGCCCCTCGTATTTATCCGCACCTGGTTCAGAAGTTTAACACCAGCTAGTGTGTTCTTTACGCCCTGGTCATTTCCTGGCCAAATATTTTTTACATTTCTTCTATGGCACATCAGGGGTAGTAGATAAGCTCTCGTTTTTTCATCAGGTCCTGGATTGGCCCCGGGCGAGGCACCCGGAGGCTTACATTCTATCCCCTTCCTGGGTCATCCCAGCAACCCATGTCTTCCCCCTCTTGCAATAACACAGCAAAAACACCTCTGGTAGGCCTAGAGGTCCTAGAGACCATAAAAAGAGACCATAAAAAATGGGACCATTCTGTGTGTGTGCGTGTGTGCGTGCGCGTGTGTGTGTGTGTTGGGTGAGTTTTTGAGCTGCAACTTGAGGAAGATTAAAGGGGCTGTTTCTTTGTTCTCTTACTTCCCCCTTCTCTTTCTTCTCAGTGTGGGTGTCGAGGTAAGACTCTGAAGAGAGTTTCTTTAGCTCTCAGGAGGCCTGACTGGGGCTCGGAAGAGCAGAGCAGAGAGCGGACAATGTAGGCAGGCTCTTCCCTCACTCTGTCCTTGCCCGGAACCGGTTCTGAGGGGGGGGACCTCCATCAGAAGGCGCTGGAGGGAGCGCCCCGCCTCAGAGAGGTTCCATAACCTGGAGACATGGCCACCGGCGCAGATCCTGTCAGATCAGAGGTGCGGTGGGAGTTACATGGAGAAGGGAAGCAGCAAAGTGGTAGTGGAGGGTGGCAGAAGCAGACACAGGCCTGGAGGGAGGACGAGAATGAGAAGCCATGAGGCAGAGAAGTCATGAGGTGCAGATATGGGGCGGGGCAAATAGAGAGTAGAAAGTAGAAGCAGGGACTCTGGAGCCAAGTATGGTGACAAGTGGCTTTGAGAGTCCCTCTGGACCATTAGATCGACTGTGAACGGGGACGGGCAGGAACAGGATTTCATTTCTCACTGAGGTTTGATTAGATGGATGTGTTCTTGTAAACTCCCTCTGTTTAAATCACGGCTTCTCCAGCTGCCATCTGTGCATCTCTGGAGGTCCACAGACCCGGTCTCTGCAGTCTGCAAGCTTTCTGAGAATAAGCCTGGCTTAGAGGCAAATTGAAATAATTAATATATTCACATTCAAGATCATTTCGACTTACACGAATACTGTAGCCACTGGCTGCGTGTGCCTCTTGAGCACTTGAAATACACTTGAAATACAGCTAATAGAAACTGAGCTGTGCTCTAAATGTAAAACAGATTTTGGTGTCTTAGTAAGAAAAAAAATATATAAAATATCCCATTGGTAAGTTTTTGTACTTATTATCTCCTTGAAATGATAACCTTTGGGTTATATTGAATTAAATAAAATATATTATGAAAATTAATTCTGTCCATCTCTTTTTATTTTCTTAATGTGGCTACTAGAAAATTAAAAAAAAATATATGCAGTATGTGGTTTGTATTATATTTCTATTGGATTATGCATTCTCAAAGGGATGATATTGTTCCTTATGGGGCAGGAACTGATTCTTATGGAGTATGGTGAAAAAATTATAATCTCTTAAAATCTTTTTTTCTATATGTAAAGCACAGATACACATACAGCATATAAACAGATACACCATATGTCTGTGGTATTAAAATTTCATGAAGGGTGATTTGGGAAAAAATGTCTAAAGAAGCTCCTTGAATGGATAATAATGAAAAAATTGAGAAGCAGTGATCTTAGATGAACATCTTATAACCCAAGAACTGCTATGTATGCATAAGCTTGTGTCTGCATTTATGTCTGGGATCATGTCAGTGCCAAAAAGATATTTTAGTTATCTTGAGTTAATAGGTGAAGAATTGAGGTAGAGTTCCGCAATGATGAACTTGTCCTCAGTGAGGGCAAAATGATACCAAGGTGTACCTTTCAAGGAAAGTTTCAAGTCAATATCTTAGGGAAGAATGTTGGGGGGGAAGAGTGAGCTCTCTCTTGGCTCCTTGGGGGCCATATTCCCAAGATCACCAGCAGGTTCATGTCTAGGAGACAACAGAATCCATCTGTCACATCGCATTGACTAGTGGATGCTATCTTGACTTCCATTATTTTTACAGATATTTTAAACACGTAGTTTGTTAATCTGTGTCAGATTTCTACAGCACCAGGAGCTCCCAATTCAGCAGACGACGAGAGGTGTGATTTGCACCACTAAAACCCAACAAGTATAATTAAATAAAGGAGGAATCAGACAGAAGATAAAAATGTCAGCTCTGTAACTGACACAAATTAGCTGGAAGGTCATGGCGTAGATGTGTTACATGTCACCCCAGAATGAAACTTGGCCACTGGCCTTAGACCGAGCTGGACAACATCACAGATGCATGGAAGACTGTGGAGCAGCAACTGAACCCTGAGTGACACTGCCAGCCTCAGCCAGGGAGAGGGCAGGCGGGCAGCACCGAGGATGCCCAGTTCCTCTCAACCAATCAAAACTTCCCCCACTCCCACCCCCACCCCACCCTAGTTAGGGACTCCAAGTGTTAAGCTAATAGATGTTCCTCCTCATGGAATCCTGGGGAGAAGGGAATAAATATTTCCCTCTACCAGTTCCTGGTTTTATGCTGGTACTTATTTAGGTAATGTAAAAAAAGGGATTTAGGTTGACATTGAGGTTTGTAAGACCTTTAAAAAAAATTTTTTTTTTCCCCTGAAACATTTATTCAGAGCCACTGACCTGTCTGTCACATGGAAATCTGAGTATACTTCCGACAGCGTGAACATGCGTTGACTTACTTCTCTGTGGAACAAGTCCCACCTGCCTTGCTCTGCATCCTGGCTGGCGGGGTCTGCTTCTCCTCTCTACCTCTATGATTGTCTACAGCCTCACCCCTTGAAGCCTTTAACTCTATAGCGGAGAGGAAGGCATACGGACAAGCACACATGTGTTTGGAATTGACAGCTTGTTGTTCAAATCTGGGGGTTGCCATTTCCAAGTTGTGTGACTCTGGGCCAATTACTTAACCACTTCCTGCCTCACTGTTCTCACCTGGAAAGTGGGTTGATGTCTCTCTGCCAGAGCTATTAACAGGAGATACACACTTAAACTCATTCAGTGTTCAAAACCCTTCCCTTTCCGTCTTTGGTTTAGTTTTCAGGCCTTTTCTAGTGTGGCATCGCTTCAATTTTCAACTCTTTGAATGCCCATTTGCTTTACATAGTTATCAAACAGAGCAGCAGTAGAAGGAAAGGTCAATGAGATCAACCAGGCATGAGGCTTATGCAATTTCAAAGTATAATTTTCAAAAAGTTAAAGGACTCTCGAACATATATTGAGTGATTGCGTAATCAAAGACTTATTTAGCGTATTAATGAGAGAACCAAAGAGATAGTAAAACAGCTCTGAGGGTGGATAGGAAAGACTGGGGGGAAAAATACTAAAATCACATGGCCAAGTTAGCCATGAAGCTGGTTATTGTCCCACAGCACCGTTAAACTGCAGCCTGTGGCGGTATCTTCTCTCCTGGGTCACTGCCTTCTTAGTGAACAAACATAATTTTCCACTCTACGATTTAATATCTCATGTTACAGAGTCTAGGCTGTAACCAGTAGTAAATATTGAGGCAAACAAAGATGACCAACTCTGGAAGTCAGGTGACTCTTTGGACTACTTAGACAACACTCTGTTATGACATGGAAAGGATAGGGATTTTGTTCTAAATCCACATTGTGGATAATTTTTTAAGAAGCGTAAGTAAGATCTGATAGCAAATATCGATGAGAGAGAGGCTACCTATTCTGGATAAGGGTTGGCATGAAACCTTCAGTTATGTTTCAGTTATACTTAATGAAAACTCTTCCTTAAAAATGGAAAACCCACCCAGCTGCCATTTGAACTAAATTTCTCTATTGGGCCCAGCGATTTTAGCACAGTTTTTTTTTTCTCGTTCCAATGATTTCCCACCATCCCAAGCAGTGAGTATCTTTGGATAATATCAGAAGATGCAGTCACACCCCACACTTGACAATGATGCTTTAGGGCAATTTCTAACCACTAGAACCTCCTGGGTGTAGGATCTTGTCTTGAACCATATTTGAACCTTTTGGTATGAGAGCCCTGCTGTTGGCTGGCAAACCATAGCTTCCTGGGTTTTAGGGGAAAAAAAAGCTCAAGAGAGGCGCCTTGGACTTCAAATGGCTATTACAAAACATTTTGATGAGTTAAGTGTAAATGAATCAGAAGCATATGGATTTAATTAGCCTCTAAACACAGCCATTTCAAAATGCGGGGAAGGAAAAAAAAGCATGCTTGTGTCAAAACACATCTTGGGGTTTTCCTGCTAAGTTCAAAATGATGGAAAAACAGATGGAACCATCTGCCCGGCCTTCAGGTTGTATTCTCCACTCGGACTGTCTTATTGGGAGCTCAGAGCAACAGGAAATTTCTACCACAGAAATGGACAGCGTTTCGGCGTCGTGTTTGCCGGCCCGTTTGTGGCCTACAGTTAATTAAACCAGGCCTACGCATGGCTGCAGAACATGCAACTTCCATGTTTTTGAAGAGGGTCCAGGGCGCAATCCACATGGGACCATGTGTGTGGTCTTCTTTTACAGCTGAAAACCCCCATATTATTCTCCCCATGCCCCTATAAGTTTTTCCATGTTCCTCCTGAAGCCGGCCGCGGAGGCGTCCAAGTGCTGGATACAGGCTACTCCTGTTGCCTGTTCTTGGTGAAGCCGAGAGGCGTCAGGCAGAGAGGCAAGGAACAGACATGCGTTTTCACTTAAACGTGGAGCTGCTCTTGCTCCCCAATGAGAAAGGTGCTAAAAGTTCAGGGGTCAAAAGCTGCCCTCACGTAGAGTGCAAGGAGGGGCCTGCTCATCTGAAGGAGGCCCTGCCTCAGGAGGAAGTCAACAGAATGGAAACATGGGGGCAATTTTTTCCATAATTTTTCCAGAAATCATGTATTGGGTCTCTGCTTTTTTCTGCATTGAGGTTGTCCATGTTTACTGTGGAACGAACCCATTGGGACACTGCCACACATTTCTTGAACAAGAGCTCATAGTGACCTTGTGAATAAGGCACAGTCATGCCCATTTTTTTTTCTAAGATTTTTATTTATTTATTTGACAGACACAGATCACAAGTAGGCAGAGAGTCAGGCAGAGAGAGGAAGGGAAGCAGGCTCCCCGCTGAGCAGAGAGCCCGATGCGGGGCTCGATCCCAGGACTCTGGGATCAGGACTGAGCTGAAGGCAGAGGCTTTAACCCACTGGGCCACCCAGGTGCCCCAGTCATGCCCATTTTCCAAGAGAGGAAATCAGGCTGATTGAGATAAAGAGATCTGCTCAAGTTCTGTCAGTTAGGAAGTGGTACAGCTGGATTTGGATGCAGGTTTTTTTTTTTAAGTCTAAGAGCGCACATTTCCTGCTATTCCAAATCTACCAAGGAGGGATAGGGGACTTAGCAGTGTTATTTAAGTGCAGATTCTAAACTTTAGCTTGCTGGCCAAACAGGCCTTCCAACTATGGAAACAGAACATAACCTGGGCTTCTGAACTCATATCACAATCTGCCTGGGACATCTGGTTTATGCCTGTTATTATTATTATTCATATTATTATTCATATCATTTTATTATTAGTAGTAGTATTAATTATTCATGGTGTCCTGTTTCCCTCTCAAAAGTGTCCCAGTTTAGGTGATAAATTATTTGGATACTCTATGATGAACCCCATCTCATAGGTTTTACTTGGATAAGTCATTGAACCTTTCTCTATCAGGTGTTTCCTGTGTTTTTCAAATCAATGTTTTCGTGTATGGAAGAGGAACATCTGTATTTTTAGAGAGTTTGGGGATCCCCAGATATAATCACCTGGTGTGAATTGATACATTGGTTAGATACCCATACAATTCTGTTCTGACCAGAAATCCCCACAAATTTTGCCTTAGTTCTGACCAGAAATCCCCACAAATTGTGCCTTACTGAAAAGTTAAGTGAGGTTTTTCTCAGCTCTCTCAAGGAAGTGTGGTAAGGTATGCTCTCCCCAAATTCCCATATAGGGAAGCTGGTCTTTGGGCCCTGTACGTTTCCCTATCTCTGTTCCTCCTCTACCCTCACGTAGCCTCTCCTTGTGCCCATGCACACAGTGTGCCCCAAGCCGTCCTCTGGGTTCCTGTAATCTCTTGCATTAGCCCTCACTAGATCTTTCACTATATCCCATCAATGTTCAAATTTTCTCAACCTTTCCATCCTCAGACACATCTCAGGAAAGTGACCAAGTGCCCTTTTCTGTTAATCCTTCTAAGCCCTGCTAGTGGAGATATTTGGGGCAAGACGACATTTCATTTGTTCATTAAGTCACAGAGCTCACAGGTAAGGCCAGTCCCTGTGGGGAATGGGATGTGAAGAAAGAGGCCGAGGGAATAACGTTCTTCTTCCAAGGGCAAGAAATTCCACAGAGAGTGAGAGTCACAAGTGAGAAGCGGAACAGAGCTGCAGTATGGCCTCTCTTGATGACACAGTTTTCTTTGTGTGGACTTGTCCTGTTCTCTTCCACGGGGTGGCCTCCTCTGCGGCTTCGTTGTCATGTCCCTCTATGGTGCTGGCTGGCACTGGGGCACTGTGGCTCCCATACACTCTCTCTGTCCCCTTTCCACATTCTAGCACTTACTGTTCATTGCTTATAAGCAAAAGAAAGCAACAATAGTTAACTTACCCAAGAAAGGAATATTTGGGGAGAATATGGGCTATATGTTTGGTGGGTTCTATCAGAAGCAGACTTTGAGAAAAGGATTTGGTGCAACTTTTAAAAAAATTTTTATTATCGAAGGACAGCTGACATACAACGTTATATTAGTTTCAGGTGTACAGTATAGTGATTTGACGACTCGATATGTTACTCGATGCTTGCCACAGTAAGTACAGCTACCCTCTGTCACCATAGAACCTTATTATAACATTACTGACGATATTCGCTATGGTGTACTTTTCATTTTTTCTTTTTAAAGATTTTATTTATTTGAGAGAGAGTGTGCACACGAGCTGGGGGAGGGCTCGAGGGAGAGAGAGAAGCAGACTCCTTACTGAGCATCCCAGGATCATGCCCTATGCCAAAGGCAGATGCTTAGCCCACTGAGCCACTCAGGTGCCCCTATGCTGTACTTTTCATCCCTGTGACTTATCTATTTTAAATGATTTTTTAAAGGATTTTATTTATTTATTTGAGAAAGAGAGCATGAGTGAGCATACAAGCAGGGGGGAACGGCAGAGGGAGAGGGAGAAGCAGGCTTCTGACTGAGCAGGGAGCCAGAGGTGGGCTCAATCCCAGGACCCAGGCATAGTGACCTGAGCAGAAGACAGATGCTTAACTGGCTGAGCCACCCAGGTACCCTGACATATTTTATAACTAAAAATTTGTACCTCTTAATCCCCTTCATCTATTTTGCCCATCCCCCAGACCTCTTTCCTCTGGCAACTACCAGTTTGTTCTCTGTATTTTTGACTTTGTTTCTGGTCTTTTGTTTGTTTGTTCATTTTTTTTAACTTATATTGTATTTCTCTGTCTTATTTCCCTTAGCATAATATCCTGTAGACCCATCCATGTTGTTGCAAAGGCAGAATTTTATTCTTTTTTATGGCTGAGTAATATTCCATAGTGTATCTAAACCACATCGTCTTTATCCATTTATCTATTGATGGAGACTTGGGTTGCTGTCATATTTTGGTTATTGTAAATGATGCTGCAATAAAGGTAGGTATGCATATATCTCTTTGAATTAGTTTTTTTTGTTTAGGTAAACACCCCAGAGTGGAATCCCTGGACTGTATGGTATTTTCTATTAATTTTTTGAGGACTCTCACCAGTTTATATTCCCACCAGTAGTGTATGAGGGCTCCCTTTTCTCTCCATCCTTGTCAGCACTTGTCATTTCTTGTCTTTTTGATACCAGCCATTCTGACTGGTGTGATGTGATAGCTCATTGTGGTTTTGATTTGCATTTCCCTGATAATGAGGGATGTTGAACATCTTCCCCTGTATCTGTTGGCCATCTGAATGTTTTCTTTGGAAAAAAATTATTCATTAAAATGTTCTCTGCCCATTTTAATAGGATTATTTGTGGGTTATTAGTTGTATACATTCTTTATATATTTTGGATACCAACCTGTTATCAGATATGTCATTTGCAAATATCTTTTCCCATTCATCAGGTTCCCTTTTGTATTGTTGATGGTTTTCTTTGCTGTACAAAAGGTTTTCATTTTGGTGTAGTCCCATTTGTTTATTTTTCCTTTTGTTTCTTTTGCCTTGAGGAGATATATCCAGAAAAATGTTGCTGCAGTTAATGTCCAAGAGATTACTATGTTTCCTTTTAGGAGTTTAATGGTTTCAGTTCTCACATTTAGGGCTTTAATCCATTTTGAGTTTATTTTTGGGTATGGTGTGAGAAAGTGGTACAGTTTCATTCTTTTGCAGGTAGCTGTTTAGTTTTCCCAGCATCCTACATTGAAGAGACTGTCTTTTCTTCGTCATATATTATTGCCCCCTTTGTCACAGACTAACTGACCATATAAGCATGAGTTTACTTCTGGACTTCCTATCCAGATCCATTGATTCGTGTGTCTATATTTGTGCCAGTATCTTGCTGCTTTGATTGCAATAGCTTTGTAGTATATGTTGAAACCTGGGATTTGATTTCTCTGGCTTGGTTCTTCTTTCTCAGGATCGCTTTGGCTATTCAGGGTGTCTGGTGATTCCATAAAAATTTTCGGATTATTTGTTCTAGTTCTGTGAAAAGTACTACTGGTATTTTGATAGGGATTGCATTTAATCTGTAGATTGCTTTGTGTAGTAAAGACATCTTAACAATATTGGTTCTTCCAATAATGAAGATGGAATAGCTTTCCATTTATTCATCTCATCTTTAATTAGATCTGAGATTTCATCTCAGATGAAAATAATTTCACCTGAGTTTTAATTTTCAGAGTACAAGCCTCTCACCTCCTTTTTGGTGCAATTGTAAATGGGACTGTTTTCTTAATTTCTCTTTCTACTTCATTATTAGTGTATAAAAATACAGCAGATTTCTGTATGTAAGTTTTGTCTCCTGCAACTTTATGGAATTCATGTATTAGTTCTAATAGTTTTTTGGTGAAGTTGGTTTTTTATTGATGTTGATGTTGTTGTTGTTGTTTTTGAAGAGAAGAACTCAGGAGGCCTAGAGAGAAGAGTGGAGAAGTTGGGGAAGGTAAGGCAGCCACTGTAGGTATGGCAATTAATAGATTTCTATTCTGGGTGATTGGGGCTCTGATTTAATCTCTGTTTTAACCCAGTCAGGTGTGAGGAAGCTGGAGCATTTAGACTCCCTTTGAGCTGTTGCTAAGAACTGCTCCTGGGAGTGTTACCTCTCTGGAATACAGTCTGCCACAGGCCGACAGAGTACACTCCCAGTCAGAGAATGTCTTCACATAGAGTTGCAAGCACTTGAAGTAAAGAGCTAGCAGCTATGTGAAGGTTTGTCTCCAAGATGGCTACCACGCATCAATTTGTTCTCTTCCTGTATGCATACATTTCCTCATTGAGACATGGAAGTTACTCCTCAATCCCTTGAATCTGGACAGGCTGGTGACTTTTGAGAAATAGAATATAGCGAAAGCCATGCCTTGCAACTTGTGACTGACTTTCTTAAAACACTCATTCTGGGACAAACCAGCAACCCCGGAAGAAGTCTAACTTCTGCAAGACCCCCTGGCTGTGAGGAAGCCCAAGGTAGCCATATGAAAAGGCCACATGGAGAGAAAGTGAGAGATGCTCAGTCAGTCGTAAGCTTTTCCAGCCATTCTAGACCAGGTGAGCGAAGAAGGCTTCAGAAGAACTTAGCTGCAGCTGTAGGCTGGCTGCAGCTGTATGAGCGACCCCAAGTGACAGGCAAGGTGGGAAGGCTCAGTCATATGTTGCCAAAACCTCAGTGTGTCTCCTAGCAGGGTCAAGGTGGGGCAGTGACCTACAGAAGGGGGCGTACCTGGACAGGCATTCTACATTGGCCACACAGGAAGAGGTTATGACCCTGGTTATGACCCAGACCTTAGGCTGAGATCCCGGCTTCACCAGGGGCAGGAGAAACTACTCAGACTGCGATGGCCAATTAGCTTCTCTGAGATCATAGTACCTGCTCATAGGCTTGTTGGGAGAACCAAATAGAAAGCATGAATACTGCCTGATATAAAAGCTTTTAGTGGTGGTAGGACATCATTTTATCTAAAGTTTGAGATCAGCCACCATATCTGATGCTCAGTCATCAGTGAAAGGACTAGAGCTCTCCATGCAGGAGGTATAGGTGTTGCCGCTTGTACCCTACAAATACCCGTCACCCTTACCTTTTCAGTGCATGCTGATTTTGAACTGCCATCCCCTGCATCTCTTGGTTCGAGGGCTTTCTTGGTCTATAGGAGTGAGCTCTACCCAAGCAGGTCCAAGGGCAGGGAATTCATGACCACTCTTCTCCCCCAGCAGCTCCCAATGAGTGACTGTTAGGAGTTGGTGTATAAAGTACCCCAGTACCCTTACCCATCAAGTGGGATGCTTTAGAATCATGTGTTCTCTCATATCTTCCAGAATTCTCCAGAGACATCAATCTTCAATTGTCCCAAGTGGCACCTTGCTGGATTATGCTTCCCTAATTGACAGCCTATCCTACCCCGTGTCAATTCCCCACTCCTAACTGGTGTTTCCTAGGATCCCATTTCAAGTAAACGACTTGCATGGGAATTCTTATCCTCTGGGGGAACTCAAGCTAAGAGAGAGAGGAAGATTCCCTGTCTGTGACCAGAAAGGTCCTGACTCCTGCTGTGTATCTTGTCATTGCTCCTGAATCTCACGAGGATGGTGTTCGAAACACCCAGACTCCAATCTTGGGCCCTGTGGTCCTCTGACCAGCTTCCTTTGTTGTTTAGCTACTCCCCACTCAGACCTCGGAAATATTAGCATCAATTTTCTTCTTTAGGCCCCACTCCTTCCTGACTCTGTGTTCTTAAGAGATGGGCTCTGCCCCACTAAGATGCTTCTAACACTTGATTTGCAGAAGAGCGAATGTACCTAGAGGCTATGGGATTTCTAAAGGGGCAAGTTCAAAATTCATTTCATTGTTCTTTCTCTCTATAAAGGTTCGCAGATTTTGCATTTAACACTCTTTTAATGTGCTCGATCAAGGTACATATTAATATTTTCAATTGCTTACTGTCAGATAAGATCGATGGCTCAGTAAGGTGGTCCATGCTTATTCTTGGAATTGAGGGTTTTCTGGTAGTTCCCAGGTTCTTATCTTTACCTGGTGGGGGAACATGGGTCACCAGGTAACTTGGAACCTAGGTCTTTTCTAGGGTATTTATTGTTTCCAATGAGAGCTAGATGGGACCCAACCTGGTCTAGCGTGGAGTTTCTCAGTTCCAGTTTGGCCCCACGTTGAAAGAGCTGAGCCAGGTGACTTGGTTTTGGGGACACCAGTGGGGGTGCATGACTGAGTCCTTCCAAGTCTCAAAGTCAGCTCTTTGCTCCAGGCAGATATTCAAAGCATGAAAAGTAAGGAAGGTCTTAGTATTTCCTCTTTTAAGTATCTTCCATCTCTTGGAACTACTCTCCTCTTTTGAAGAGCATTGGGAGATGGAAAAGAGGAAAAGAGAGTGTGGTTTCCTTGGTGACTCAGTGATGCTCTCCGTGCATCTGCCTTCCTTCAAGACCTTAGGTTAGCTTCCCTGAAATGGGCTCTGCCGAGTTAGCTCACTGCTGCTCTTTGGAGCAGCATTCCAAGGAGTTCCTTCTCTCCCTTTCTGAACTATGGACACCAGAAAAATTTAGTATTTGTTGAAAAAGACATTAATAAGTTCACAACATCCCTTGTCAATGCCTGGGTGATTGGGAGAAAAAGGTGAATGGGCAGTGTGCCTCAAAACGTCATGGGTGTGTGGGAAGTGTTAAACCAGATCTGGGAGCTTGAGAAGGGATCTTGTTACTTAAAAAATGCACCAGACAACACGTTTAACTGAAGTCATTACCTTTTTTTTTTTTTTTAAATTAATCCAAGAAGCTAATGGGATTTAATGTCATGTGATCCTTGCAAAGCCACTGCCCAGTCCTCTTTTTTCCAGTTTCTACCCCAAATTTCATTCAAACATAATGTGCCAATGGAGACAAAGGACAAAGAGAGAGGGTAGGGCTGGCAAGCAAATTAAATGGCCTTTATCCCTCTAGCAGGCGGGCTAATTTACAGCCGAGGCTTCACAACAGGCACATTATTGCGACAACATCTGTATTTTATAACGCGCCCTGTGACAGCGGTTCTGCCATTATCTGCTGTGTGTGTTGGAATCCGGGCTGTGCCGAGCGCCCAAGGCATGGTCGGGGAAGGCCTTCTTTGCACAGTGATTGGATTTATGGCCTCGGTCTCCATCTGAGGAGAGATTAGCAGGACTAAGGCTGTTTAGTTTGGCAAAGACGAGAGAAGCAGGGGATGTGATAGGTACATTATAGAAGATGATAAATGAAGAAAGGGAAGGCTTTGGGGGTCCCTTATTTGCCATTGCAAAGACACTTAACAAACTCCCGTCCCCACCCCGAGCATGTCATTAACGCGGGTGGTTGGAGGCTGTAGAGGAGGCAGAGGCGGGAGAGCCGGCCTGGGGGAAAGGCGCTGCACTGATGGGAAATGTCTGGGTGGATGTATTTATATGAAATAGCACCTATGGTTACATTAGCGAGGATCGGTTTACCGGGGCCATCCATCCTACTTTAGGGCATGGTGACAAGGCTGGCTGTGCTTCCTGTTTCCCGAGGGAGGGGGCCCCAGACGACTTGGCACCAGTCCCCTCCACGGGGCGTCTGGGTTTCCAGCAGCCTTTTCTCTGTAGGAGGCGGAGAGGGAATCCAAGCACTGAATAGATGCAAATATTTGGGGGGCTGTGGGAGGGCATGGCAGGATGTTGCCAGTCCTTAGGAATTTAGTGAGGGTCAGTATCAAAGTGGGCCACGGAGATAGCCTGCTCCAAATGGAAGGGACCTGGAAACTACTGGATTTTATGGTTCACCTGGGACTTCCTGGATCTCTGGCCCCAAAGAGAACTGTCTCCTTTAAAGCCTGGGGCGTGCGGGGCAGTAACCTTGGACCGCTAATGGTAGCCATGGGTCTTGGCAGAGTCTCTGTGGTATTCTAACTTTTTCCACTGGCTCCTTTTTCTTCCTCAGTTTCCCCATTGAAGACTGCCATCCTCTGAGGCTCCCCGAGGTTGGGGGTGCTCTGGGGGCGTGGGGGAGATCAGCACTTAGTGTCTGGCCAGCACTTTGAAATCTGCTCTGCTTCTGGGGGCGGGGGACGGCACTCGCTGTAAACAATTCCACAGTGACCCCTGGGTGGGGAAGCAGCTCTTTGCCTTCCACCCTCCCCCTCCCAGGGGCTCCTGGAACAACTAAAATGCGACCTCCTTTGCCAAACAGCTTTCGGTGACTTCCCCTGCCATTCTTCCTCTCTTCCTGCAACTCTCTCCGCCGGCTTGCCCTGGTTCTTCTCTCTCTTTTCGTCTTCTGTCATTGTTTATTATTATTATTTTTTATTATGATGCTTTGTGTAAGCATCAGAATTCAGAATTCCTCCTGTCTGTATCTAGAAAGCTCTTTAGGTTGTGCGGCAACCCGTTTCGGTTGCTGAAATGGAAAATGCAGCAAATGCAAACCCGAACGGGGGCTCCTCATACCTCCAATGTTCTGAGGACAACAGAAAGGACAGTAGCAAGAAAGCTTTTTTATTTTTATTTTTTTAATTTTTTTAAATTTTTTTTTAAAGATTTTATTTATTTATTTGAGAGAGAGACAGTGAGAGAGAGCACGAGCGAGGAGAAGGTCAGAGAGCGAAGCAGACTCCCCATGGAGCTGGGAGCCTGATGTGGGACTCGATCCGGGGACTCCAGGATCACGCCCTGAGCCGAAGGCAGTCGTCCAACCAACTGCGCCACCCAGGCGTCCCTTTATTTTTATTTTTATTTTTTTATTTATTTGCTTTTATTTGGTTTGTGGCCTTGGACAAGTCACCTAACATTCTGGGTCACTCTCTTCAGAAGAAGGCAAACCTAAGCCCTACCCGACCCGTGCACACACACGCACACACACACACACACACACTCACGGGGCACCTGGGGTGGGGGGGTGCTGCTGTACCTGTTCTGGAAAGGCTGAAGAGAACATATGTGGGCAGTTAGGATGATGACTGGTGGAGGGACTGGCAGACCCCTGGTGAGAGCAGATAAGCCAGAGTATCTGGACAGCAGGCTGCTGCTGAGAGCTCAATGGCTTGGGGAATATTATTTTAATGTATACCTTGATGTGTTATTTATACTAATTAACCACAAAATAGTATGCTGCTGTGTTTTTATAAACGACAGAATTGGAGGAGGCAATAGTAAAGCAGATTTAACAGGTATCTCTAGCCAAACTTAAAAAGCTGAGTGAAACACATAGTGTGAGGGAGAGAAACAAGGACATGCCCCAAACGGAGTCTGCACTTGCTGGTCATGGGCTCTTGGCCTTGGGAGGGCCTTTACCATCTCTTCTTAGCCCTGGTCCTGTCTTAACGTATTTGGATGCAGTGTGTGAGGTCTCAGACTCTAGGGGAATATGACAGAAAGTGCCTTCTTTTAAGGGACCTGCAGAGAGGAAGTGTGGATGTCATTCCTGATGTCTTCTGTGTCCTTGTGAAGGTTTAAGGGGAGATCAGAGTCTCATTTCCAAAATAGCCCAGGACAGGATCCTGAGCCACAGTCCACAGGTCTTGGCTCTTTGGTTTTGAATACTTGGACATTTTTTAGATGTCTAGAATAGGCACATGTTATGAAGAGCCACTATAACTTCTCATTTAAAAGCCGTGGTCCAGATCATGGTTAAATGTCAAGTCAAGGTGCGCCTGCGTGGCTCAGTGGGTTAAAGCCTCTGCCTTGGGCTCAGGTCATGATCTCAGGGTCCTGGGATCGAGCCCCACATCAGGTTCTCTGCTCAGCGGGGAGCCCACTTCTCCCTCTCTCTACCTGCCTCTCTGCCTACTTGTGATCTCGCTCTGTCAAAAAAATAAATAAAATCTTAAAAAAAAAAAAGTGTTGAGTCAAGTCAAAATGACAGGTTGTGTTAGACTCGATGTCCACTGCAGGTGTTGTGTTCCTTAACAAAGAGGGACAGTATTTCAAGAGACACAGTCCCCTTTTCAAGACATTTTGACCTCCCCCTTCTCAGTTCCATGTGTCCATCCTCTTCTCGTTCATCTCTGGGGCCCTATAACCAGCAGTCCAAGGGAGGGCAGGGTAATGGAGGTGTGACAGGGATTGTTGGGGCCAGCTGTCACCCCGCCCTGTTCGACTCACAAGGGGGTGCAGGGCGTCCTGGGCCACCCACCCTGGTTTTATTTACTTCCAAGCCACTGTGAGGTCTGGGAGTCACTCCCAGGCAGGGCCCTCTCCCTGGCAAGCGAGTCATCTCAGGGGGGTGGGAATCGCCCAGGGCAGTGCCTTTGAGAGATGTGGCTGACTCTGTCTCAGTTCTCCAGGGTGGTCAGCCTGTAATTTCAAGATTTACTGGCCTCACAGAGATAGCCACAAATGGGGCAACAACAGTAATTACAAGAGGCCTCTCTGCTAATCCTCAGTTACAAATGCTAGTTAGAAGCGAAAGAAGCTTCATGCAAGCATTTCCTGGACTTGCATGGGCCCTGTGTCCTTTTAGCTTTTATTTTCCTCCCCTTAAAGAAGGGAGAAAAAGGAGAGAGAGACAGAGACAGAGAGACTGAGGCAGAGAGAGAGAGAGAGAGAGAGAGAGAGAAAGAGAGACTGATTCTTACTTAATTTCATTGTGGCCACTAGGAATTAGAAAGAGTCTTTGAAGTTCAAATTATTTTAATGCTGTTTCGGTTTGTTTTATATTTGGAATTGGAAAAAATTAGGAAGCTGGATTCTTAAAACTCATGAGAACCATGTTGTAGGTTCTGCCAGTTTGTGGCTGGAGATGGGCTGAACAGAATGATTTTAGGGAAAATGTCTCCAGACTGAGCAAAAGCAATGAAACTTCTGGGACTCTTGCCCTCCTTAGAGAAGCCTGGAACGTGAGTGAGTCCTGGTGGCTGTTCCCCCCCTCCATGCCCTGTTGGAGGGAGCCCTGTTTCATATTGTGCTCATTTTCCTTAGAGAATCTTCCCTGAGTCAGTAGGAACTTTAACCCCATGTGCTGTGTAAAGTAACAAGAGACAGCCCAGGCTTCTGGAGACGGTTCATGCCCTTTGCCAGACCATTTGCCCTCCTGGTCTTGGCCTCTCTGGAGGCAGTTAAAGGTCATTTGCTGAACCCAGGAGGGCTCTGAAAATGGAACTGACCCCAGAGGAAGAGAAAAGCATTCAACTGTTTGCTTCTGATTCTTATCTTAGTTTCCAAATGTTTAAACTACCCTTGGCTCTTTTGATGTGCTTCTGAGGGCTACACACACCCACGGCTGAGGCTGCTTCATAGCACAGGGAACAGAGGGAGGCCATGGTCATAGGTCAGGCCATCTGCACTCCCTTCCCTTGAAAGGCCTATTTCTTTAAAAGGCCTGTGGTTTGAGACTTGCCCTTAGAATATCCCCTGTGCCCACCTTCTGCCCTGGAAGAGGCCATCTCCTCCTCTCTGTCTGTGGGTCCTCCTCTGCAGAGTGAGGAAGTTCTGAGTTCAGGTTTTCTTCTCTCCCAAAGAAAGCTCCTATGTGGGGAGCAAGGCAGTGCAGTTACCACAGCTGGTGTGACGATAAACCTCTCCAACCCGTCCCTCTGCTCTTGGAGTCAAGCAAATACTCAGGAGGGGGATGGAACTTCCTGCAGGGTTTTCTTTTCCCTATTCAGACAATACTCTGACAACTAGAATAAGAAAAACATTTTTTACTGAAATAGCCGACACTTTCCCTCTGCTCCAGTGAGCAGGTTCCAAAGTGGCGATTCCTAAAAGTTGAGCCCAAGCATATTTATTTGGTCTTGACCAAAGTGCCCTGATTTGTCTGGGGTTTAGAAATGAGGGTATGTGTTTTGCAGATCTGAATTCAAGTGTTGACTCTCTCACTTACCAGCTCAGAGACGGTGAGTAAGACACGCCAGCTCTCTGTGCCCCAGGCTCTGTCCACCACATGGGAATGGTGGCAACATGGGCCCCGTGAGGACTGCAGGAGGTGAACAGATGACAAATTCCAGCACACTGAATGGCGGACAATGTCTAGCAAGCACTTAATCAAATGCCCATTGAACCTGAGTTTGAATGAATGGATGAGCCTTCTCTCACCGCCTTCTTGTACCACATACCGGAAGTCTAGTGTCCCTGCCATGGATTTGTCTGGTCGAGGAGGGTTCCTCCAGCTGCATGTTTAACAACAAATGAGTCAAGCGAAGCTTCTATTAAAACCCATGCCAAACCCCGAACCCCAAACCTGCTTATTAACAATGAAGCTGAGTCACTCACCTCTTTTAGGCTTATTCTCTTTTCTTTTTTAGCCACCATTTATTGATCACTATTTGCCAGTCTCCCTTTTTTTTTCAAACCTTTTGCATGTAGTGTCTCATTTAATTCTTAAGTAATACTTGTGAGATGCGGTGGTTAATTTTATGTGTCAAACTGACTGGCTCATGGGCTGCCTGGATATATAATCAAACATTGTTCCAGGTGTCTCTGTGAAGGTGGTTTTGGATGTGATTAACATTTAAATTAAAACTGAATAAAGTAGATCACTCTCCCTAACATGGGTGGGCCTCATCCAATCAGTTGAAGACCTGACTAGAACAAAAAGGCTGACTTTACCCTGAGTAAGAGAGAATTTTTCTTCCTGACAGGTTTCAAACTAGGACATCAGCTTTTTCCAGCCTTCAGACTTACACGGAAACATTGGTTCTTCCTGGGTCTTGAGCTTGCTAGCCTTCAGACTGGAACCACACCAATGGCTCTCTTGGTTTCCAGCTTGTTGCCTCACACTGCAGATCTTGGGACTTGTCAGCCTCTATAATTGTGTTCCAATTCCTTATAATAAATCTCTCTTTACATATCCCACTAGTTCTATTTCTCTGGAGAACCCAGACCAACGTATGAAGTTGGAACCATATTGGGTATATGTCATGGATTCAAATCCTGCCTGCATCCCTGGCCTCAATTTCCTGATCATTAAAATTTATACATATCTATTTGGCTTATCATGGTATTAAATGACATATGCAAATGCTGAGAACAGTGCTTGGTACACAGGACTTTCGTGGTAAGTGTTAGCTGTTAGGACAACTGAGAAGCTCAGAGAGGTTAAGTTAACTGCTGAAAATCATACAGGTCCTGACAGAGCTGTACTGGCTAATTCAAGAAACTTCTCTATCCTTTGGACCAAATTCCTTTCCAAATGCTTTCCTCATCATGGAGTGGTCTTACCTTTGAAGTAGGCTGACTGGGACAGAGCTGTGTCTGAACCCCCATCATTTAACTGCATGGCCGTGTGGGTGACTTCGGTGTAGGAGCAACTCTTACCCATGGCCCACCATTCTCTGTAAGATTGAATGTGACCCAGAGCTTGCCTTTGCCCTTTTGGTGGTCTGCTTCTGTTTCTTCCTCTACCTCCTGCCCTCCCCAGAGCCCTCCATCTGCCTTGCTCTTCACCCTCTGGCCAGCCTGCTGGAATTATCCCCTGGCTATGGTAGCAGGCTGTACTCCCTGAGCCACTGTGTGGGCTGTTCGGCATGGAGGCACTGGGCATAGAACACAGCGTTAGGGCCTGAGGGGTGTGGAGGGATGGAAACACAGCCCAACTCCTGAGGTGCCACAGTCAAATGAGGGACATAGGACATGCCAAGGAAAGGCCTGAGAGCAACATTGAGCACCTGGGGCCACACAGGCACAGAGCATGACCACCTCCACTTACCCAGATAAATGATAGGAAATGATCACTGAAGGCACTGAAACTGGATATGGCCAGTCAGGAAGGATACCAGGAAGAGATGTGCTGAGGACTGTTCTTGAAGAATGGATATGACTTAAGAGAATGCATATATATGAATTTCTTCAGTAATTTTAATTTTTAGCCTAAAGCTGAAATGATAACGTCCACTTATGAAATGCTATGAGCCAGTGGTACCTTGTGTACCCATATAGGGCCTTTTACACATTAGTTTATTTAATCATCTCATTCCATCAAATTCCCTCAGTTATTATAGTTATGTTCATTAAAATAGCAGTAATAATGATAATCTTTGATTAAGCAATTATGATGGACCAGGTGTCCAAGGACTGTGTTTAGTATCATTCTATATATGTAGAACCTGTGGCACAGAGAGGTTGAGTGACTTGCCCCACATCACACAAGTGAGGGGGGTAAGTGGCGAGTCCAAATATGACATAACAGAATTGGAATCACAGTGATGACCCAAACTTGCTCTACTCCTCTAATTTGCCACTCTATTTTTTTGAGAATTATTGCATGGCAAAATGTGTCATTCATGTATGCAAATCATATGCGATGTGATGTGCTGGTGTTGAGTGTTGTAAGAAGATTGTCCCTGTGCTCAAAGAATTTTCCATTTCATTGTTGTGCTTGCGATGAGTATCAGTGCTTTACATTGAAGAAAACCATTGATAGAGAGGTTCTTTTCTGGCAAGGGTTTTTTTTTGTGTGTGTGTGTGGCCTGGTAAGACCAGGATTTACATGAAAGGTGTTGACCAAGAGCTTCATTGATAAGTTCATTTCCTGAGTAGAATTAATTTACTTGTTTTTCATGGTTAATACACACTAATGAAATGGCAATCAGTGTGGCATTGGCTTTTCCCCCCACCCACTTGGTAGCACAGCACCTACTCGTGGTTGCCAGCTTCTGTCACGGCCCATAATGATCCCTGCCTCTTGGTACTCGCCCCTGTGGAATCTCTCTCCTTGAGTATAAGCTGGACCTACTGATTTCCTTCTAATGAAGAGAATACAGCAAAATGCTGGGATGTAAAAAGAGAACAAAAACAAAAATAAAAACAAACCCCCCAAACCCACAAAAGAACACACACAAACAGACATACAAACTAAAAAATGCTGGGATGTCACTTTTGTGATTAAGTACCAAGAAGCCTGACTTCCATCTTGTTGGCTCTCTGTCTCTGGGCAACAGCCAGTGGGGAACTGAGTCCGGACAACAACCACGTGATCAAGCCAGGAGCAGATCTTTCCTCCAAGTAAGGCTATAGATAGGACAATGGTTCTTCTTCTTTTTTTTTTTTCCTTTTGTTTTGGAGAGGAATGCATGCAAGTAGGGGGAAGGCAGAGGAAGAGAATCAGAAGCAAGTGCCATGCGGAGCCGATGTGGGGCCGGATCTATGACCCTGACAGGATCCATGACCCTGACAGGATCATGACTAAAGGTGAAATCGAGAGTCAGACACTCAACTGACTGAGCCACCCAGTCACCTCAAAAATGCTGCTCTTCCTGACACCTTGGATCCACCTGAGCCATGCCCAGGTTTGTGACTTTTAGAAACTTTGAGATGAGAAAGTTGTTTCAAGCCAGTAAGCTTGGGGTGACTTGTTATGTAGCAATAGCGAACAACAGACCTTAGAGAATCAGGTTTATCTGATATCATGCTTCTATAAACCCTTTACCTTGTCCCTTAACCCAGCCCACCTGTGCCCTTCCCTAAAATAAAGAATACAGATTTTTAAAAAGGCCTTTTCCATGTTGTGATATCTAAAATGATAAGCTCCCTCCTTGGGCAATTCACCAGTGGTCAGCTCTTGGCCCTCATCTTTCTTGAGCTTTAGAAGTGTTTAACACAACTGATCGCTTGTTCCTTCTTCACACATTTTCTTCCCTTATCTTTAGGTCATTGCACTGTCCTGGTTTTCCTCCTACCTCACCGGCAGCTCTGTCTCAGCCTCATTTCCCCGTTCAGTCTCTTCTTCCCAACCTGTGGACCCCAGAAGACTCCACATCTGAGACCTTGGGCCTCATCTCTCCTCTATGGACTCACTCCTTTGGGGCTCACATTCCATTGCGTGACTTATATTTCAAACTCAGGCTTCTCTTTTGAGTCTAGACTTGTTTATCTAATTCTGCACTTGAGGTGCCTACTTGGAAATGGAATCGACATTTCAAATTCAATGTTAATTGGCTCTTGGTGTTTCCCTGACAACCTGCTCCATCTGCAGCTGGACCCATTGAGTTGATGGCAACTCTAGACTTTGCTTAGGCCAAACACTTTGGGATCACCTCAGTTCCTCTTTGTCAATAAATCCTGTCAACTCTATCTTTAAAACACATCTTGACTGCAAGCTCACTACCACCATGGATGCTGTCCAGGTCCAAGCACACTTTTCTCCAGGATTACTGCACTGGCCTCCAGCTAGCCTCTGTGTTTCTTCCTTTACCCTATTTAGAATGTTCTCTGTACGACAACCTTAGCAGTCTTTTCAAAACCAGAAGTCAGGTGAGGCCACTCCTCTGCTCTAGCCCCTCCAATCCCAAGATTCTATGTGGGATGTCGTTGGTCTTCTGCTGTAGCCACAGTGGCTCTGGCTGTTCCTGGAGAACCTGCCTGTCACATACTTGCTTTGGGTCTTTGCCCTGACTCTTCCCAGGGCCTGGACGTCCAACATCCATTGCCTGCTTCAGGTCTTTCTTCAGATGTCACCTTCTCACTGAGAGGTAATTAAAAATCACAACGCTAACCTCCAGGAACCGCCCCCCTCCAAATCCTTATCTGGATTTGCTTTTTCTCTTCTCCATTGTGCATGTAACCTTCTAACATACTATAGTATTTACTTTTTAAAAGTTGGGGTGCCTGGGTGATGAAGTTGGTTGAGCATCTGACTTGGTTTTGGCTCCGGTTGTGATCTCAGGGTGATGACATCAAACCTCACGTCAAGCACTGCACTCAGCGGCGTGGAGTCTGCTTGAGATTCTCTCTCCCTCTGCCCCTCTGCATCATGCACTCTCTCTCAAATAAATAAATAAATCTTTTAAAAAATTATGTTTGCCATAATTAGGCAAGACAAAGAAAAGGCATCCAGATAATAAAGGAAGAAATAAAAATATCTCTATTTGCAGATGACATGTTATACAGAAAATCCCAAGACATTCACTAAAAACTATTAAAGCTAATAAATGAGTTCAGCAAAGTGGAAGGATACAAGATCAAAATAAAAATGTATTGTATTGAACAATCCAAAAATTAAATTAAAAAACAATACCACCTACATAGTATCAAAACGAATATCATGCTTAAGAATGAATTTAATAAGGGGCACCTGGGTGGCTCAGTGGGTTAAGCCTCTGCCTTCAGGTCAGGTCATGATCTCAGGGTCCTGGGATTGAGCCCTGCATTGGGCTATCTGCTCCGTGGAAAGCTGGCTTCCCACCCTCCCCCCGCCTGCCTCTCTACCTACTTGTGATCTCTCTCTGTCAAATAAATAAATAAAATCTTTTAAAAAATGAATTTAATAAATTTAAATTTAATAAAGTGCAAGGCTTGTACACTAAAACCAGAAAGCACAACTCAAAGAATTAAATGGAGAGACAACTTGTGTTCATGTGTTGGAAGACTTTGTGTTGTTAAGATGGAAATACCCCCCCAAGGTGATTTATAGGTTCAAGGCAATCTCTATCCGAATTTCAACAGCACTTTTTTTTTTTTTTAAGAGAGTAGTAAGTGGATTCTAAAACTTACATAGAAATTCAAGGGACCCAAAATAACCAACGCATCTTGAAAAGGAAGAACAAAGCTGGAGGACTCTTACTTCTAAATTTCAGAACCTACAGGGCTATAGTAATCAAGACAGTGTGTTATAGATATAAGGACAGACTTGTAGATCAAAGGGGTAAAATTGAGAGTCCATGTATTTATGCTCCATTGATTTCAAGGGTACCAAAACAATCAAATGATGAAAGAGAAATCTTTTCAACAAATGGTACTGGGACAGCTGAATATTCACAACCAAAAGCCTGAAGTTGGACCCTTACCTTATACAATATACAAAAAATTAACTTAAAATGCATCATAGTCCTACCTACCTATAAACACTAAAGGCATAAAACTCTTAGAAGAAAATAGCGCGGGGAACCTCTGTGGTCTTGGGTTAGGATAGCTTTCTTATATATGAAATATACAAGCATAAGTGGCAAAAGAAAAATAGATGAATTGTATTTAATCAAAATTGAAATAAGTTTGTACTGCAAATGATATCATCCAGAAAGTGAGAGGACAACCCAGACAACTGAAGAAAATATTTTCAAATCATATGTCTGATAAGTATTTGGAATATATACAGAACTCTTATAACTCAACAACAAAAAGACAAACAACCTAACTCAACAATGCAGAGAAGACCTGAAGAGCCGTTTCTCTAAAGAAGGCAGACAAATGGCCAAGAAGCACATACTAAGATGTTTAATGTCATTAGTCATTGCAGAAATAGACATTAAAAATCCCAGTGAGATACTACTTCTTACCCACCGAGATGGCTGTAATGGAGATGAAAATGAATGTAAGAAAGTGTCAGTGAGGATGTGGAGAAATAGGGGCTCCTGTGCATTGTTTGTGGAAGTGGAAACTGGTTCAGCAACCGTGATAACAGTTTGATGGTTTCTCAAAAAGTGAAACACAGGGTTACCAACTCTACAACTGGGAATATACCTGAGAGGATTGAAAATCAGTACCCAAACAAATACTTATCTATGAGTGTTCATAGTGGCACTCTTCATGACAACCCAAAGATTACCCCTATTTACAACCCAAATAAACATTAGCTCATGAATGAGTAAATAAAATGTGGTATATCCATACAGTGAGATATTATTTGGCCCTAAAAAGGAATGAATGATATGTACTACAACGTGGATGAGTCTTTAAATATTATTTATTTATTTATTTGACAACAGACAGAGATCACAAGTAGGCAGAGAGGCAGGCAGAGAGAGAGAGAAGAAGCAGGCTCCCCGCTGAGCAGAGAGCCTGAGGTGGGGCTCCATCCCAGGAACCTGGGATCATGACTTGAGCTGAAGGCAGAGGCTTAACCCACTGAGCCACCCAAGTGCCCTGGATGAGTTTTAAAAACATTAGGCTAGGTGAAAGAAGTCAGTAACAAAAGGCCCCATGTTACATGAATCCATTTATATGAACTACTCAGGCAAATGCATAGGGAAGGAACACTGAGTAGTGGTTACTAGAGGCTGAGGTAAGGGGGGGCAGTGGAGCGGGGACCAGCTGCTAATATGTTTGTGGTTTCTTTTTGTGGCAAAAAAAATGATGGTTACACAACTCTGGGTATAATAAAAATCATTGAATTGTACACTTTAAATGGACATGTTTTCTGGTATGTGCATTATATCTCAATAAGCTCTTTGAAATAAATTATGTTTATATATTGACTGTCTTCTCTAACAAGAATGTAAGTGACATAAGAGCAGGGATCCTTGTCTGTCTTCTCCACTCATGTATTCTCAAGCCCAGAGGACAATGCCTGGTGCTTGGGAAATATTTACTATGTGAATAAATACAGGACTGTTTTGTGCTGACTTTTTCATTTCCAAAAACCATAAATACCCCCGCATTAGGCAAGACTGCTCCCTATGGCTCATTATATAAGCCTACGTGTAAAGGAATTAATTTGCTATTTTTTAAAAAATATTTTATTTATTTATTAGAGAGAGTGAGACAGCATAAGCAGGGGGAGTGGCACAGATAGGGGTGGGGGGTGGGGGACGATCAGGCTTCCCAGTGAGGAGAGAGCCAGATGTGGGACTTGATCCCAGGACCCCAAGATCATGATCTGGGCTGAAGGCAGACACTCAACCAACCAAGCCACCCAGGTGCCCTCATTTCCTACCTTCTTTGGATGGAATTTGGAACAGAAATAGTGGAGAAAATAAGAGAGCTCTAGGGGATGCCTGGCCTCCATGGGAGAAGAGGCAGGACGGGTTGTGGCAATGAGGGTTGGGCCTCATTCCATGACAATGGCCGGCTCTAAGTCAGAAGGTATAGACTGGTGACCCGGGAGCCCTTCAGGCCTCGGATGAGTTTTCATGGCTCCTGGCAGTACATCTGACATCGATATATGAGTACCAGAAAGGTGCCCTGCTCTCTGGGTAACACCACTCTCAGTCAGCCTGCTGCTAAGATGCAGGACTTGGTGGGAGAAGCTTGACTGGATTTTATCCTCCATATATCCCCTCATGGGCGTCCTTGAGAAGTGGACTTGCCATACAACCTTATACAGCGGCTCGGACATTAAAAAGATTGTCACTAGGTTTCAGGATTCAAGAACACACAGCTTCTAAGGGAAGGGATGCCAAGAAATGCCAGTAGAGTAGTAGAGACCAAAGAGAAGCTAGGTTAAGGTCCATGGTCACACTTGTTAGTGATAGTGCTTTCTCCTGGTGGAGAGTCTGGGAAGCACTGTAGGGCCCAGGCCTCAGAATTACCCAGCCAGGAGAGAGGAAGCTGGGGCATTGACACACCAAGTCCTATCAGCTGGTGAGGCCTGCTCCTGGGCATTAATTCCTTGGCCAGTCCAGCCTTTGCACTCGGGCAGCAGAGCCTTCCAGTGCTTCAGAGAAATCGCCAGTCCCAGAGATGCTGTTATGGGGCCCTGGGAAGTCAGCTTGCACACACTGAAATGGTCAGGCCCTAGGATTTGAGCCCAGTATCCATTGTTTCTTTTTGGTTGGCAACATTTTAAAAGTGAGAGCTCTTATGCAAAAAGATGCATTTCTGGTTTCTTGAAGAAAAAGTGTGACAAGGGGTGCGTAGGTGGCTCAGTCATTAAGTAGCTGCCTTCGGCTCAGATCATGAGCCCAGGGTCCTTGGATCGAGCCCCACGTCTGGCTCCCTGCTTGGCCGGAAGCCTGCTTCTCCCTCTCCCACTCCCCCTGCGTGTGTTCCTTCTCTCACTGTGTATCTCTCTGTTAAATAAATAAATAAATAAAATCTTTACCAAAGAAAAAGAAAAAAGAAAAAGTGTGACGAGCTGGCAAATGTAGGCTGACGTTCCCACTCGTGGAAGGGGCCTCTGTCACAATTCCTCAGCGGCCCCTTCCAGCTTCCTGCCCTTGGTCACATCTCGGACATGGCCCTGGTGATCGCTTACATCTGTGATTCTTGCCTGAGACCACACAACTCCTAGCCCAGGGTGCATGGGAGATGGCGAGTCAATGTGCCCTGTGAAAAGTGGCAAAAATGAAAACAAGATATAAATGGATTTTTTCCCCCATTTCTCCCCAAAGAGCTATGACCCACACATGCTCAGCTTGTGAGAGTGTTGAAAACTCTTGCCAGTATTTTCATCTGTGTGGCTCCTTCTGCCCTCCCCCAAACCTAGGAGAGGCCAGGAGTTTGATCCAGGGCCCTTTCGCGCATGACCGACCCCTGGACTCGCATGACCAAGCCTGAGACTCTTGAGGACTCAACAGGCCAGCCCTTGTGTGGAGTCTCTGGTCTGGGCCTGGCGTGGGGCCAAGGCTTGGTGGTGCCGCCTGCTGGGGAAATCTGCTCATGCTGGTGACTTGGGGCCCACGTAGGGCAGAGAGGGGGCCAAGCTGGGGCTCTCGGACCAGGTTCCAGGATGCCTGCTGGTAGCACCTCCATAATCTGTTGTCACGGAAAGCGGTGTGAACAGTGGCTTTCATAAACTCTGTCTCCGCACCTCGAATGCAGGACAGGCCACCATCAAGGAACAGCAAAACAACTGTTGCAGAGCCAATCTTTGAACTTAGTGTCTGCAAATACAGAGAATCTGATTGTGGGCTCCTGTGGGTTTTGGCACTGGCTTCTATCTGTGCAACCCTATCCCAGGTTATGTGTCAATTCTATAAAGGTGAGTTCTATCCTTAGGCATCTCTCTCTATCTCTTTGTGGTCTCTCCACAGAGGTCTCTCTAGCGTGTCCATGTCAGAGCCGTGGGACTTCTTAGAGGCAGGCTTAGGGCTCCCACGGAGCGTTTCCCCAGAAGGAGAGAGCCCCTAGATGTTCCATCACCATTTATGATCTAGCCTTGGAAATCAAGGTGCATCACTTCCACAGACTCTACATGTGGGAGAAGTCACAAGGCCTGCCCAGAATCAAAGCCTGTCCATCTCCTGACGAGGGAGCCGCAAGGTCCTGGGAGAGCTCAGAGAAGAAAAAATAGTACTATTTTCGGAAAGCGTAACCTGCTACGGTCTCCTACTTGGGCCCTAGCCTATGGGGCAGGGTGCAAGCCCAGGGTTGCTGGAAACTCTGGGGCTCTCGGGGGCCCTTGGCATCATTTGTCAGTGGAATTAGCCAGTGGAAATGAAAACACCATATCATGACAGCTGCTTTTGCTCCTGGGTGGTGTTTGGGGTTCGGGTGAACTACCAGTGACTTCTGCTTCAGAGATTGATACTAGAATAAATGGAAGAAATGTCAGATCACAGTCAATATTCATCATATTTCTGGGGTTTACTAGGTGACAGGCCTGCTCTTAATATTTCGAGGTTCAAAGCAAGCATACGTCTGGTGGCCTATTTACCAGATGTCTAATTATTTACAATGTACAAATACAGACATTGTAATTATAAAATTTATGAACTAATTCTCAAATAAATCTCTTACCTTGCCCTTTTGTCAAATGCTTTTCATAACGACCTGGTAGGATAAATTTGAATTGGGATTTCTTGGATTTTGGGGAGTCCCTGAGTGGGAAGCCCGTAGCCAAACCCTGCCTGCTTCACCAGCCAGCTGTTCACACCTCAAGGGTTTGAATATGCCGGTCGGCATACTCAAACTCTATCTGCGTAACCTTTAAACAGCCCCCTCTCGGTCAGTTCTTAGGCCTACATGCAGACCTTGGAAGTATGAGCCATCATGGGAGGTAGATCGGGACATGAGGCCCTCCAGCCCTGGAAGCAGGCTTGGAAGGTCTTTGAGCAGAGAAACTGGATCCCAGTTACTGCAAGTGTAGATTAGAAAAGAAGATCCAGGCTCCAGGTGGGCCTGTCCTGAGCTTGTGGCCTCCTCACTCCATATGGAGAACGGGGAGTGGCAGAGAGGCAGAAGAGGGCCAGACAAGTCCTCTGGAAGTTGGGGTGGTGGTGGTGCATAGGGCAGGGCTTTTCTTGCCCAGGCCCCCTGATGTCCAGCTTGGTGTCTAGCCACCCTACCCCCCTCACCCCCCATCAGCTACTGGCCACGCTCACAGCCTCAGGGGTGCTTTCTTCGGGTAGATCTGGAGAGATTTCCCCAGGTGGGTGGCATGTAGCCCTTGTATGTCTTCAGTGTTTATGAAGATGGTCCATACTTTGTTTTTAGTTCCAGTAAAAGCAGAGGAGACTGGGAATTAGAGGGATTCCTGCACAGTGGTACCTGCAATCACACACACTTTCCTTCAGAACTTCCTAGAAATAATAATTGCTGGGTACCCACGCACTGTATGAATCCTGTCTGCGCACTATTTCCTTTCATCCTTATTGGGCACGAGTAAGTGCCTTATGAGGCACTTCCCTTACCTTCCACCTCCTATAGGTGAGAAAAGGGGGGATCAGAGAGATTAAGTAGTGTGCTCAAGGTCACACAGCTAATGAGAAGCTGTTTAAGGATTTGAACTCAGGTTTCCTTAACTCGAAAGCACATGCTCTTCACCATGACTCTTGAGGAGAGCTTATATAAACAATGAAATCATTTCCCCTTGAATTATTGTCTAGTGGCTTCCTGGGAGCCTCTTTTTCTAGGGAGAGGATATCCCTGGATGCAGGAAGTGAGCCACCAACTAGTTTTCCTGCACACCTCCATCTGAAACTTGCATTTCGCATCCTGGCTTTGCCTTCAGCAGGGGCATCCGTGAAAAGAAGCTGCGCTGAACCAGACCACACAATGCTTTTGTGATGTGGAAATACGCCAGCGAAATGGGGGAAGGGATTTTTTCTGTTTGGTCCATTGCCAAACCAATTCAAGACATACATAAAATTTAAGTCTTTGATTCCTCTTATTTTTGTTTCCCCTCTGCATTTGGCTTTCCCATGAGCAGTCTTCCATTCCATTTACTACTATCTTTGATTGAATTATGACACCGGAAGAATTTGCAGAAGTAGCCAGAGTCAATGGGTCTTGCTAATCCTGTGCTTAGCAGGTCGAATCAGCAAACACTTGGGTGTGAAGTGGCCAGGGCCAATTTCATTATGGGCCCCATTTGGAAAATGCAGGTGAGAAAAATTATATTAATAACCAGAAAAGGAGACCTTGAGTGGGTTTCCCTGTATCACTTATCCCTGGCTGCCCTATGGTACACTGCAGAGTTCTGACTCTCCCATAAGGAACTCATCTATGCCTAGGACCCTGCTTTCTCATCTGGAAACAGAACTCTATTCAACTTCACAATTGTTCTTGGTGCGGTAGCAACTGAGGTCCGAGGTAGCAGCTCTGCTTCCAAAGTACAGAGTTCCCAGGCTATATTCTATCTTGCGGCTGCTGACTGAGGAAGTCTATGAATGTGTGTGTATGCTTAATTGCAAAATAACCCACCACTGCGGGGCATTGTTCTAAAGAAGTCAGAGAAAGGTTGATATGGTCGATGGCAGGATTGTTCTCGATTTTTTACCCCTCCTTCTGTTTATGTCCTTTTCTTTTTGACTGGGCATGGTGAATATTTTCCTGCTCCAACTGATGTGGTGTTTGGCCACGTGGCTTGCTTGGCTAGCTGGATATTAGTGGATATAATACAAATGAAATGAACACTTGAAATGTGTGTATGTGATTAGGTCTGTCCTCTTTTCTTCATTTGCTGACATGATGATGTGCTCTGGAGATCTCGTTTGTCCCCAGAGACAAGGAAAGGTGAGGAGACCCAAACTGCATCTGCAGCCTGGGGTCCGACTCAGCACCAAGCCTGGCTGACCGCAGAGATGTGAGCTCAGAGGCCTAATAAATCCTTATTGTAGCTGCCGGTTCGGGGTGTTCTGTTTTGCAACGATATTGCAAAAAACTCATGGATATGGTCTATCAGAGTTCTTGAGAGAAACAGAACCCATTAGATATATAGAGAGATACAGAAAGAGGTTGATGACAACAGATTGGTTTGGGCGGTTCCAAATGTTGAGACCTGCTACTACTCTGGCTGTGTGAGACCTGGAGGCTCCAGAGAGCCCGGGTGTATGTAGTACCAGTCCGATTCGGAATGCCCAAGAACCAGGAGAACCAATGTCCAAAGGCACAGGGCTGTGAAGTTCATAGCTGAGGTAAAATCATGAAATACACACTGAGAGAAAAAAAAGGAACATTGTATGTATACTCGTCAGGACCAGATTTCTCAAGACTACCTTCTCAGAGATGAGTGAATGGTTTGTGTGTGCATAGATGGGGCTTTTTTCTGTTGATTCTTTTCATTCTCTGGGTGTGGATTTGTTGGAAAGGATTACTTCTTTTGTAAACCGGTATCTGAATGACCTCGTAAAGCCACCCTGGGACAATATTTCTGTATCCACTCTCTGGGCGATCCCACTCCATTCCACAGCTGTAGACCCATCTTGAGCCGGATCAGCTGAAATTCGATCTTACACAGGTGTTAACTGGAGGACTTCACTGATTGGTAGAATGGTTACCACCCATGAAGCATGTCTGACATTGAACTGATGTTCACCATCCAAAATGATCCCTGTGTCCGCTTCCATCTTGGTGAACAAGAGAGTTCATCCTTCTGATTGCTCAGGCCAAAACCAAGGAGTCCTTCTGACCTCTCCCATTCTTTCATTCCTTATGTTCAATCTGTCAGCAAATCAGGTGGACTCTGTTCAGTACATATCCAGAATGCAACCATTTCTCACTGCAACCAAGGCTACTTCACTGGCCCAGGCCACCATTAACCACTAACCAACCGTCTTTCTGTTTAAACCCTGGACAACTTCAGCCTATTCTCAACACGGTGGCCAGAAGGATTCTGTGAGGGTGGAAGTCACCCACGTCAGGTCTCTGCTTCTCATTTCACTCATAACAAAAGGCAAAGTTCCTGGTCCAGCCTTATATAAAGCCCCCTCTTCCCCTCTGACTCCACTCCTGCTGTCTCTTCCTCACCCTACTTAGTTGGGCTCCTTGCTTTTCTTTCTTTTTTTTTTTTTAAGATTTTATTTTTTTAAAAGATTTTATTTGTCAGAGAGAGTAAGAGAGAGAGAGACAGCAAGGGCGCAAGCGAGAGGAAGTGGCAGGCAGAGGGAGAAGCAGGCTCCCCACTGAGCAGGGAGCCCGATTCAGGATTAGATCCCAGGACCCTGGCACCATAAACTCAGCCCAAGGCAGATCCTTAATCGACGGAACCACCCAGGTGCCCCAAGATTTTATTTATTTTGGGGGGTGGGAAGGGGCAGAGGGAAAGAGAGGGGGTTGGGAGAATCTCAAGCAGACTCCACGCTGAGTGTGGAACCCAGCACGGGACTCGATCTCAGGACTCATGAGATCATGATCTGAGCCCAAATCAAGAATTGGAGGCTTAACCGACTGAACCACCTGGGCACCCCTAGGCTCCTTGGTTTTCATGAAATATACCGTGTTTTGTGTTTGTTATTTCTGCTGTTGGGAATACCTTTCCCTCCCCAGGACTCGGTGTGACTCCTTCTCTTCTTCTTTCAGGTTTTCACTCAAAATCACATTCTCAGTGCAGAAGGTACATAATAAATACCTATAAGATGAGCGAAGGAGACAGATGCTCAGGGAAAGGGTATTCAGGTGAATACCACCTCCTGTTTGTCACACTCTGTCTCCCAGCATGGGCCCCAGCCGACCCATACCATCTTTGTTGGTGACACCCCACTTACCATGTGTCAGGTCCTGTGCCCAGCGCTTCCTCTGCTCCACCCCACCTGCTTCTCCATCCTGCTCAGGAGCCAGATGCTGTCACCCCCGACATTGGGTGTGCCCCATGCCGAGTCCTGGGGTCTTCCAAGGCCACCTCCTGAGCTCATCTTGCATGAACTCATCTAGGCTTGGAGAGTGTTTCCCCTGCACTATGACCCCAGTTTAGAGGGATGGAGGGTTTTCCTCTAATCTGACCCTCCAAGAGCCCCGGGCCATTTGAAGTCTTGGGGCAGCTCAGGGAAGACGGACCCAGGACTGGATGTGACTTCCAGTAGGCCACAAGAGCCTTGCTCAGCGCCTGGCTCTCTGCTGACTGAATCAGTGAGGGACTCTTGTCAATGCCTCCTGGGGCTGCCTCAGTATGGGACAGCAGAAAATGAAACAAGTCAAGAAGACAAATAGGCTTAGGTCGTTTTTATAGCAACCAGTATTTGGTCAAAGTTGGAGTAATATAAAATCTAGCCCAAACAACCAGAGGGTCCTGGGTGGTCTCTGAGCTCTGAGGGGTATAACTACATGTAATGGGGTGAAATTGAGCAAAGGAAAATGCTCTCACAGGCAAGCTGATTATATGTTGCCACTGGGTCCTAAGGAAGTGGTAAAATCCCCTCACTGAAGTCAATTTTGACTACTTTGGGGAAGTACTCATCAGGCACAGAATGAGGGTGGGGGCTGCCTTGGGGGAGTGTGTGGCTTCCTCCATCCCGTAGAGCCTCTAGAAGGCAGCAGGGTTTCCTTCATGAAAGAACCTAGTTTAAGACCAGGGTTGGAAAGTTTGATCTCAAAAAGCATTTTGAGGAGATTGTGTGGGAACCTTTTGATTTTCCTGAGTTTATAATCTGTAGACAGGAATGAGTTTGTTTCTCATCTCTCAGAACAATCTAGAAGCATCTCAATGTAGATGGGAAGGCAACAAGCCTTCTGGAGGCCAACTGACCCCCAAAGTCTGCTTCAGAAACTCAGATGGAGTCTGCATTTTAAATTCCTTTTATGTGGATTAGAGTCTCGTAGGGGTCAGGGGTTTCTGGTCAGGTTTGGGGTAAGGACAGGAGACAATGGCAAAGAAATGTCCCCCCTTTCGGCAAGTATGTGGAGGTATGTGGTAGAGAAGATTTTTTTTTTCTTTTCGTTTTCCCAACTTGTTCAAGAAAACAAAGGACTTGAAATGACAGCTCTCAGGCTAAACTCAGTCACAGACGTGTTTTGCTTGGCCCATTCAGGGTTTTTAGAAAACTCGGAGCCAACATTTAAAAATTGGGTGATTTCACATAAATATCTGAATTTTGGAATGGCCTCACAATTCACTGGTATCCCAGTCCACACTCCAGTGGGGCAGAGGCCTCCAGTGCCCCTTTGAGATGGGGCTGTTTCTCGCCAGCTGACCGCTGTCCCCACCACTGTGGGGACTGTATCACCATTCACTGCCTTCTGGATTTTGGATTTTGCCACTCCTGAGATAAAGTCATCTCTTCTTTCAAGAGGCAAGCCTGGGAATTTGGAAATTGAAACAATTGCTTCATGGCACAAATAAATTGTACAGCAGTCTGAAAGCTATAAACCTCATGAAGAGTAATGCCTTACGAGAGTCTACGTGGGGACGGAAACAAATCATTCCTTGTCTTCGTTTGGGTTTCCTAGAAGCAGAGCCCAAGCCAAAGATTCTTGTGCAAGGGATCTGTTGTGCTGGTGCTCCTAGAAGAGGGAGAGCCAGGGAAGCAGGGCCCTGGGGAAGGAGCTGGACTCCAGGGGGCTCTGGAGCCAGAACGGCACCGCGGCCCTGGTCCCACTGGGGCAGGGGGCGTCCTACTGTCTGTCTCAGGGGAGGTTAGTGGTGGGGGAACCTCCAGGCCAGAGGCTGTTAACCAGGGTGAGAAGGCTGCGAGCAGTTAGCAGACGGCGGCTGGGGTGGGAGAGTGTGCCCTTGACGGATGAGATCCAAGTTACCACACCTTCTGCCACCAGTGGTAGAAGTAATTCTTACTACAGGAGAATGAACAAATACAGGAAAGTTTTTTTTTTTTTAAAGATTTTATTTATTTATTTATTTGATAGACAGAGGTCACAAGTAGGCAGAGAGGCAGGCAGAGACAGAGAGAGGGGAAAGCAGGCTCCGTGCTGAGCAGAGAGCCCGATGTGGGGCTCCATCCCAGGACCCCGGGATCATGACCTGAGCTGAAGGCAGAAGTTTTAACCCGCTGAGCCACCCAGGTGCCCCCAATACAGGAAAGTTTAAGGAAAAGTGAGTACTTAACCCACAGCTTGGAGATAATTGTTCGCCTTTAGACACCGAATTATCCTTTCCTCTTTCCTTTAACTCTGAGTGCCGTCACTTGGGTTTGGTCCTCCTAAATTGTGGGAAATCCAGTGCCTTTGTCAGTGTTCTTGCCCATTCTGCATGTGAGATGGAGAAGGGGGAGCGGAACTGGCCAAAGGTGGCCCACCTCTTCGGGGCTCTGAAATCCAGCAAGTGGTGGTGCAGAGGGGGTCTCTGGGACTCCGCAGGGCCAACCTGTCTGGAAACATCCTGACAGGGGCACCTGAGTGGCTCAGTCTGTTAAGCGTCTGCCTTCGGCTCAGGTCATGATCCCAGGGTCCTGGGATAGAGCCCCATGTCCAGCTCCCTGCTCAGCGGGAAACCTGCTTCTCCCTCTCCCTCTGCCTGGCACTCTGCCTATTTGTGTTCTCTCTCTCTCTGTCAAATAAATAAAAATAAAAGAAAGAAAGAAAGAAAGAAAGAAAGAAAGAAAGAAAGAAAGAAACTTCCTGCCTGGCTTAAAGACTTCCGGAAGGTCTGGCCGGCCCTCCCTGGGGCTGCTCCCACCCAGCTCTCCTTCCTTCCCTCCCCCTCTCTGAACCGACTCTCCCAGCCCCTCTCCAAGCTCAGTTTTCTCTCAGGGCATTTCTCCTAACGAAATCCTTGCAGGTTCCATCCTGTCTCGGCATCTGCTTCTCTGACCTGCACCAACACAGGTACTTATGTCCTCTGAGGGGGTAACTTCTGCTTCCCACACAATTTGGGGCTGTCTCGGGCCATCTCGGCTTTGGCCCCAGCTGGAGCATTCTGTGTGCGAGGGCTGGAGTGTCCAAAGGGAGAAAAGAAAGCAGAGAGAGACCCCCAGGATTCATCTGGCTGCTTGACAATTTTTCCAATACCTTCCTTTTCTTTAGGATTCCTCTCACAGGTGCTGAATCCTGGGCTCACTTGGAAGCCCACCCAAGAGGCCAAGGGAAGTGTGGGACCAGAAAACAGAGGCTGCACTGCCACACACCAGCAGACTGGGGAGGCCGTGGCAGGTCTTGACCCTGACCCTGCTGATCTTATCTCTTCTATTGTTTCCCAAGCTCCTTGTTCTCCATCTTGTACTGGTAAGACTTGATGTCAGGGTCACAAATTCTTATTCTCTGTCCCCCATGGCAAGTTCCTCACCTAGCTTTCTGATTCTGGCACTGATGTTTTGGTTTCTTCCTACAGTGAATGCTATCCCTGGTCCCCCTGCCTTCCCTTGACATTCATCTCCACACATGGAGTCTGTTCACAGCAGGCACCTCTGAAGTCTTTTTCTGGTCACAGGAGATGCTTGGCCTGATCTCAGGGCCAGCCAGAAGTGCCATGAGGTTGGTGTCCAGAGCAGCTCTGGCCAGTGATGGACAAGGTATTGGATAAATGCCCTAGCTTCTTGCCTCTTGGTTGAGATTGCTCTGAGGGGGCTCTATGCGGTCTCCAAGGTTCCCCAGAGGACTGCCTTCTGGAGTATCTGGGTTACACAAACCTTTTACTGCCTTCCCATTTCCCAACCAGCGTTTCCTGGAACTACCTCCCAAGTCAAACACTAGTGCTGGGATCCTTATCTTTTTTTTTTTTTTTTTAAAGATTTTATTTATTTGACAGAGATTACAAGTAGGCAGAGAGGCAGGCAGAGAGAGAGAGCGGGGAAGGGAAGCAGGCTCCCCACTGAGCAGAGAGCTGATGCAGGGCTCGATCCCAGGACCCTGAGATCAGGACCTGAGCTGAAGGCAGAGGCTTTAACCCACTGAGCCACCCAGGTGCCCATGGGATCCTTATTTTGAGGTCTGTTTCAGGACAGTGGCCATGCTAGCTCCCATGGCTCCCTGCTGCTTTGGGTTCAATCTCAGGATAAATGGGAACCCGAAGGAGCAGTGGTGAGAAAGGCCCAGGAGGACCTGGGCCACCCTGCAGGCCTGTGGTGTCACTGCTCAGAACACTGAAGAGGAGCCCCCCTTTTCCAGAGGCCGAAGGGGCAGGGGACTCAGCCTAAGGAACCAGATGCAAGGGTGACAGAAGAGGACCCTTGGATTATATTTGGCCCACGAATGATTTTGTTTGGCCTATAATTTTTTGAACTTGAATTAGTTGCCAAAACCAGAAGAGTTCACATAAAAATTCAGTGTGTCCTGCAGGAAAAAGTTGGGAGATACAGCTGGTGATGCCGGTCAGCATCTCCCTCTCGTGCCAATGACCCGCCCTAACTGACCCTTCAGATGGCACTCATGTGTTCCATTTCTATACCCCAACCACCCGGTTTGGTTTCCTTGGCTTACAGGGGTCCTGTGGTCATTTGGGCTGGTGGCCCCATGCTGGGATTGCTGGTCCCCTAGAACTGGAGAAGAGGCATATGGCCCCATGCTAAATCACAAGGAACAGAAATGGTGGGGCTGCTGAGCCGTGGGCTTGCTAGAAGCTGATGGATGGACCATGATTATATCAGGAGCCCAGCACCTTCTTAAAAGAACAAAGCCAAAAAGGCCAACGAGCTCCAGTGGTTCTGAACCTTTGGCCCCATTTGTTAAAAAATACTAAGATTTGGGCCCCATCCCCAGGAATTTTGGTTTGACTGGTCCGGGGTTGGCCTGGGGTATGGCTATTTTGAAGAGAGTTGGTGTATGCTGGAGTTGGCCTGTACAGCTCTGGAGAGCCCATGGTGTGTATCTCTTGTTGAAATTGATGGATGGGAGTTTTTAAACCAGGAGACCAGAGCTCACTCTGCCCCTCCAGGGGGCCTATTATTAGACATTAACCAGCGCAACCCTGAAGAGCCCCATGTTGGTCTAATGGGAACTGTGACACGAGCTGTGGCCTTCGCAGGGATTAGTAGCCCCAACGTGGGATTTGTTGACCAGTTTGGGGCAGAAAACTCTACACACGAATGGCTTTAGGTCCAACCTGGTGGAGGCCCCATGGAGTCTTGCATTTGACTTGAAAGTTGGAATTTCCGTTCCTCTGATCATTAACTGTGTGACCTTGGATAAGATGTCCTCACCTTTGGGCTCCTGGCTTCCTGTGGATTCGGTGGGAACAGCACTATCCACCTCTCAGGAGGGTTGTAAGAATGAATGAGATCCCACAAACCAGTCATTGCCACCGTGTCTGCCATAGAGTCACACTCCATAAACGCCATTTGTCTCTCTTTTTGTCTGAAAAGGTACAAAGTACACACTGTGGCTTCTCAAGCTTCCTTCAAGAAGCCGTGTCATGACTGACTGCCGATCGGAGTGGGTGTTCGAGAAGATCTGCTTGGAGGCCTTGTGGGGAGAAACACCATGGACCGGTTCTTCTGTGGCTGGGCCTGGGCCCCCGGGGGTGGTGAAGTTAATTTTTCAGGTGGAAATGACTCTTCCAACTATGACTGCTTTCTTTGATACAGGAGAATTGAGGGCTGTTGTCTATTGAAAGAAAAAAAGAGCTACATTAATTACAGTCTCACCCATGACATTCACTCTGACTAAAATCTCACCACTCACCGTTTCATATGATCTCTTTTAACCTGAAAAGCAGCTTTTTTTTTGCTCCCTTTCTAACCCAGACCCAGTATTTAGCAGGGTAATGGGATTTATGATTTTGTTTACATCAGTCTCCGTGGCGATCCACCATAAAAGATCAGTTGCTTGGCAACTTGGCATTGTGGCGTTGCAATGGAGGGTGGAATTTTTTGTCCCTCTGAAGCGAGGGCTTAAGGAAGAATGAAAACTTCTGCTCATACTTCTCGTGAATGCTTTTATTTTCAAGGTCAACCAAATGTTTTTTTCAGGGAAGACTAATGCACTTTTCTTCAAGCGATACACCGTAAAATGTTTCTCCAAGATTATCCTGTCTCCGAGCCGAGGACAACGGGCTCTCCGTGCTTTTATTCTGTCCTTGCTGTTGCAAAATTAGGTTTGAGCAACTCTGGGACCATCATAATGGAGGGGGTCCCTCTCATTTACTGGCATTTTCTACACTCATTAGCAAATGCTTTTTTTTTTTTTTTTTTTTTTTTAATGAGCTGCTCTACACTCTGAATCACTTCTCCTCTTAGAAACCAGTTTCGTTTGGTTTGCAATTGGTTTACCACGATCCCTTTGATGAAGGGGTCAATGTTAGCTGAAGCCTGGAGGGCACAAAACAGGACCCCAATTTCCCTCTGAGGTTCCTACTGATGATAGGCGTTTCTTCAATGATCAAAGGGCCTGTTTTAAAACATGCAAAAGCCCTTCCCTGACCTCTTTCTCAACACGGGTGCACACGAAGGGGAGAAGTTGACTCATACAGATATGCATGGACGTAGCCCATGTCAGAGTGTGAAGCCTGTAGTGGGAATCACAGTGAAGGTCATAGGAGCTAAATGAACACCTGCCAAGTGCTTTACTTATAGTACCTGGCATCATTCTTGCAACAACACTCAGCCATGTGTAATCTGCTAGGGGACCAGTCACAGTGATCCTAGCAATCGAGACCCCCTCTGCGGGGTGATGGCTCCCTCATCAGCAAGCTAAACTCAGACCTCAGCTTCTTGTGGTGAGTGATCACTGATTGCCCTGGTCACAGGCCCATCCTCACCTTGAGTCATTTAACTTCAAGACTCTTCTGCATCCCTGTGAGGTGTGTTCATAATCCACTGGGTTGTCACTACCGTGAAGTATGCTTCTCGCACCCAAACGTGTGTGAGAATCATGTGTGAGTCTTGCTCATGTACACACGCTGAGCCTCATCCTCAGAGCCCCTCATTTAGCGGGTCTCTGGGTTCAGGAAATATTTGATGAGATACTTTATGATGCACTGTTTTTATCTCACTTCTTGCCAAGGACGTGGCAGCTTTTAAGTTTGTCGACTGTTGACAGTTTATATGCATTGCGTAACATTTGTGGAGTGATTTGTAATTTACGTGCACTGTGTCATTTGGCCCAGTGGGGTATGGTTTTGCCCACATTACAAATTAACCAATGGAGGCTGAGATGGTTCAAGGGCTGGATATATAACATAAACCAGGCCTTTGGGTCCTAAGTCCCTGTCTCTTCACTCCACGGGAGCTGACCAGCTGTGTTTCTGGTCATGAAGTTGCCTCAGTGCTGTGAGGCAGTGGGAATCACACTTCCTGAGGAGACAAGATGGAACCTTGGTGAAGAAAGGAGTCCCAAAACAGAGGCTGAGAGTTGAACTCTGACCACTCAGTTGGCATCCAACTCTCTATCCAACTCTCTATTAAATAGAGATAAGAGTATTTCTATCTCAGAGGCTATGCAGAGAATTAAATGTGTATAGTGGGTTTGTCCCAGAGTAAGCTGTTACTAGAATTCCCAGTAAATCAGAAAAGATACTAGCAGTATGAAGATAGCAAGACCATTGCTCACATGGATTCTAGATGTTTCATAGGCAAGAACACACTCCTGTGTTTTCTGATTAACTCTGAAATGCTCATACAAGTTTCAGAATATTACTTTGTGGTAGAATTAAATCTTGGTTCTGAGGCAGTCCTTATTTTGGAACGTGACAGCCCATAGCTGGATGTTGTATTGTTTCTTTTCTTCCTTTGGTTCAAACTAAAGCACTTGAAAAGGGGTTAAAGTAATTGGTTGTTCAGTCCACTCATGTGTAAGCATGTTACTGAAGAGTTAGGGATGGCTAGAGAAAAAGACTAATAAATTCTACTTATCAAGTATTAGGCGCCAATCCCAATGCCGGTGTGCGGAGGTGGGAGGTAGGAGGAAACCCTGCCTAAAGTTTGCATTGGAGCTCATTCAGCTGTCTCCAAAGCTGGCTTCTTAACCACTCTGCTATATTGCCATGCCCCTCAACCCAAAACAAAAGTCTACCACTGACTTAAAAAACAAAAAAATCTAAATTTGGGAAGAGAAGTTTCTGTCTTCTTTCTTATCTAAGCTTGGGCTGTTTTCTGAACTGGTAAGTCTAAGTGCATGTTTCATTTCATCTTGAGTTTCTTCTTGGCTCTAAAGCCCAATGCCTAAGTAAGGGGCAAAGGGACATTTAAGGCAGAGAAAGATGGAAGACAGAGATCCCAAGCCAATGATGCTTCAGGGAAGGGGCCCAAACTTGTGACGCCCAAGGCCAGCGTCATTAGACTGTAGTGTGGCTGGTTGGAAGCCATGGATGGTGGGCGCTGCATGGACAATGGGCTTCCCTAGTGGTTGCTTGGGTTTGTTGGGTGGCTCTGGTGCCAATAAGGTAAATTCTCAAGCTTGCTATAACCTTGGAGTGTCTGTGGCATTGCCTGCAAAGTTCCCTCTCCCAGGGCTGGAAAGTTCCTGGAATGACCTTTTAAATTGGGTAACTCGACCTCCTCAGCCAATGCATGAGCTCATGATGTCATCAAAAGAGCAGTGAGCTCTTTACAGCAGCTGGTATAAGGAGGCATCCTGCAGGGTGGCTAGAATTAACTGCATTTTCCAGACATGGAAACGGGTTTAAGGAAGCTCGGTAAAGGGCCCAAGAACACATAGCTAGTAAGTAAAGTGTTCTGTGAAAACATCCACACCTGAATCTGCCAATTTGAAAATACACGTCCTTTTCACTGCTCTCTGCTGCCTTTGATGGGAAGGTCCAGCTCCTGGGAATCTTCTAGAGTAAGAAATGGCCTTGGGGAGAAAAGGCTCTTATAGAGGGGCTGTGGTCTCCCCAACCTACCTTCTCCTCAGGCCACCTGACAGAGAAGCTGGCGAGCTTTCACAGGTGGGTGAAAGGGAGGGTGCTGATGGACACTCATGGACAGCAGTAGGCATGTCCTTTCACCCAGATTTAACTGGGACCCAATGTGGCTAAGTAACAATGGTGAAGGAATGTCAACCTGGCCTGAGGGAAAAAGAAAGTGCAGGAATTGGGGTGCCTGGGTGGCTCAGTCGGTTAAGCAGCTGCCTTCAGCTTGGGTCATGATCCCGGAGTCCTGGGATTGAGCCTCCTGTTGGGCTCCCCGCTTAGCGGAGAGCCTGCTTCTCCCTCTCCCTCTGCCTGCTGCTCTGCCTACTTGTGCTCTCTGTCTCTCTAATAAATAAATAAACTCTTAAAAAAAAAAAAGAAAGAAAGAAAGAGCAGGAACAAAGTGAGTGGATGGGCTAACAGCTCAATTTCACTGTATTTGGCTCTGCTTCAAAAAGTCCAGGTGGAAGGTATAAGTGGCTTTCAACATGGATGGAGCCCCAGGAAGCTTCTCTGAGCAAAAAAGACAAATCCTCAAAGTCTATCATGCCATTTATGTAAAGAAACATAATTCCCACAAAGATACTATGAAGTGTCTGAGAGCATACACTTGTATGTATACATGTGAGCCCACACGGATCTAGCAGGAATTCCTCCTAACTTTGGCTACCTCAGGGACTGGGACTGGAGTAGTAGACTTCAAAATTAACCAAATGTTTCAATTTTTGAAAGTAGAGAGAACTTGTGTATTATTTTTGCAATCAAACACTAAATTAAAAATGGTTAAGAAAGAGAAAGTGGCTCATTGTAAGGATTGCTTGAGGGGTGACACTTTGATGACTCTGCTTTGACCGTCCCCTGAATAACTGAGGCTCAGAGGCTCCTTGCTGCAGTTCTGTAACTTCAGTCTTACAGATGGAGGCTCCACCAAGTTCCCATTGCCCTTAGGGTTTGGGTGAGCAACAGCCTTAGTATAGAGTAGGGAAGCCTTTCCCCCAGGGTTGCTGGCCCCTCACTTTCTCATAGGCCTTTTACTCCATCCATTCCCTCCTTTTGAAGTGTCTTTAAACAGTTTTGTTACAGGAAAACTAAATGGTGAAAGCTTAAGGGGTCTTTACTTCCAGACACATCTAGATTTTACTAGGGAGTAAAGAAAGCATTCTGGAGGAAATGATGATCGCAGTCTGGGGACGCTGGCAACCAGGCTTTATGCGAGTGCTCCCATAGCTGACTAGAGACTCTAATTTTGCCTCAGGCCAAAGGGAGAAAGGAGACTTGTGGTCTGTAAAGCAGGCAGATTCGTTTTAACAGAGAGTTCCTTCTCAACTCATTAGCCACAGGATTAAACAGGTACTCTTTTTTCCCCTCGCCTTAATCTCTGATAATCCCAGATAATCTTCGCACTGAAGATGACATTCCTCAGTGGGGTTGACTCATACATCCCTAAAGTCTGGGCAGCCAGATGCCTGCTGAAGTGCAAGCTGTCTTCCTCTGGGGCCAAGTCCACTGTCGGGATGGGATCTTGGAGTTGGCAAGTAGATCTGTTGTCAGAGTACAATTTTCACCTTTCTCTTGACTGGGTAATAGAGCTGCAGTCTTAATAATCCAAGAGTCCAAGCCGCACAGTCTAAGAAGCACGAGGGACGTGGATAGCATATCCCTTTCCTTCCTTCCTCCTGGAACAGCATGAGAGGCCAGACTTCCTTGTTGGGTATTGAAATCACACAGCATAGTAAAAAATTTGGTGGAAAATGGACATGACTGGTGAGTGTGAGGAGGATTTGGGAGACCACAGGGATGGTTCAATTAAAAATAACTACATTTTATTTTGATAAAATCATTGACAAGCCAGTCATGCCCAAGAACAATCTTTATTCCTTGCTGTCTGTATGTGGCAGTTGTCCTTTCCTTGATGAGACAGCTGGTGTAGGAAAAAGAATATGGATTCTTGAGGTGGGAAAACCCAAGTTCAAATCTTGTTTCTGTGACTTATTCATGGTATAATCTTGGACAAACCGTTTGCCTCTCTGAGCCTCAGTTTCCCCCAGGAGAATCAAACTTATAATGCCCTTTGTCCACGGCTATAGAGCTTAGAAGACTATATCTTTAGTCTGCCTGGCACATACTATGTGCTTAATAAAAAGGGAATTTATTGGTTTATCTAACTGAAAAGTCCAGAACTTCAGGTATGACTTAATCTAGTTGCTCAAGCTGATTTTCATGCGGAATCAGTCTTTCTTTTTCTCCACCTCTTAGGCTGTTTCCCTTTGAGCCGGCTTCCCTCAAATGACAGCAAAGATGGACATCGGTAGATCGAGATTTATATTCTAACAGTTGAGCAACCTTGGGAGAAAAAAGACATGTTTTCCAATTGCTTAGTATATTCCCAAATTATTCTAATGGGAGTGATTTAGGTATATCATCTTCCCACACTTCAGCCAATTATTGTGTCCAGAAGATTGGAATATGTTAGTCATGCTACGGTCATGTGTCTGACCTGGCATCTGGTAAACACACCAGACAGAGGGTTAGGGGGATGACAGAGGGTTAGGGGGATGATCCTAAGTAAAACTGGGATAGGCGCCATTATCAGAAGAAGGGATAATAGATATTGGGCAGGGACAAACAAGAGACCCCAATTACAAGGGCGTGTTTTTAGTAGATTCTCTAATTGTGAGATTGACAGCCTTGGAAGATTACTGTTGAACAGACGGTTGCCATTAATTTCCTTAGCTGCTTATAAGTTTTTTGATTCTCTAGTTTTTCAGAAATACAAAAGAGTGAGCAAATTAACAACTTCTTAATGGATATGCAGGATTATAATTTGAAAGGGGCCAGTGTCCTAAACGTCCATGGGAGTGATCATGCTGGAGTTGTTTGTTTATTTTAAGTAAGCTCTGTGCCCAATGTGGGGTTGAACTCATGACCCCAAGATCCAGAGTCACATGCTCTACCAACTGAGCCAGCCCCTCATCCCCATACTGGAGTTTTAAAAGTAATTAAAATGGACTTCTAGAAAATGTTTTCAGCTCTTACTATCTATGTGGAGGGAACTTAGTAGACACCCCAGACCTGCAAACTGCTTTAGGCATTTTGCCCCAGGACATATGCTATTTCTTCTGTATTAATTGAGTACCTTTGAGAGTGGAAATTCCTAATACACTAGAAGGTTCTCTTCAGAGAACCATCAGAAAACACTGGGTTTGATTTGCTCCAATTTCACAATCACTGAGCAGCATACCTTGAAGACAAAGAGTCAAAAACCTTTACCACAAGGACACAGCAAGTGCCCCAAAGATTGGATGCTATTGAAAATATACAAAGGGCTAAGGGGGAACCAGACAAGGATAAATATTTGGGGGAGCTTAAAACCCCTTCATGAAGGACAGCAAATGGAATGGATTTTGAAGGGTATGGTCATGTTGGCAAAAGCTCTACCTGGCAGTATGAACCTGAGCAAATATCATGATGGGTTGTTTCCTGTTGGTCTCTGCATATAAATAGTGGTCTATCAGCTAAGAATGCCTGGGAGACCTGGAGGGTATATAGCATGCCTACAGATCAGTGAGGCTTGGGGTGGGGTGAGGGAAGAGAGAGAGAGAGAGAGAGAGAGAGAACCTGTGAGAGAGCAGACTTGGGGTTCAGCAGTTATTGGGGCTGAGAGGTGGGTGCCAAGGTTTTGTAGGTTCATTCTTTATTGGTGAATTTAAAACATAAGAGTAGAATTAGGCGTGGGAAGGGAAGACCAGGGTCATTCAAATGGTCACTTATCTAGGTCACCCCAGAACTTTCTAAAAGGGGAACTTCGTGGGTGTGGGTGGCCTGCCTCCTTATCTGCTTGTTTTGCTAGTAGCTGTGTTACACAGCTGGCAATATGTTGTCTTTTAAATGGAGGCCTTGGCAATCCAAGTTTAATGACAACCACTTACACTCCAAGGATTGAAGCCTCCAGAGGATTTCTTCTTTCACAGCCCAAAATAAGAACAACTAGATTTCAAAGAGTGCTGTTGACCTCACACAATGCCCTCATAAGCATTTTCTATGGATCTAAGAACAAAGTCTCCCAAGCAGTAGACATTCTGATTGCTTGCTTTGGATCTGGGGTTGTGGTTCCGAGGTATGACCTGCCTTGTAAGGAATGCATTTCTCTGCCCCCAGAACTGGCCTTCCTGCTTTTCAACCTTTCTTTGAGCTCTTTGTGTATGCTTTGTAGCTTGATCTGGGGGTCAGATCAAAAGCATTTCAGAATTTCATTTCAAGTTTCAAAAGCATTTCAAATTTCAGAATCTTACCATTGTTAGTGCATTAACATTATATGTAAATGGATTATAATTCAAAGGCAAAAAAGACGGGATTCTCTCCTTCCCCAAGCTGATGGGAACCCAGTGTCCAGCAAGGCTCTCCCCGAGAGCAGACTCTCTCAGAATCATACAGACAGGAATTTTCAACAGCCATTTAAATTGCTTCCTTCACCTCATACATTTTTTATCATGGTCCATGAATTTATGCCCTGGAAAGTCTTTTAAAGATTAGAAAAATTTTGCTTGGCTCCTATTCTGTGTTATAATTTAGCTGGAAGGCAATGCAGAGAGCAGGCTGTTTTAAAAGGTCTATGACAGGAACTGGGGTCCTGGGCCACTAGATTTTAATTTATACCATGCATGGCTGCCCATTTCTGTCTTTGGTCAGGTTACCTTTTACTCTCTTGGTGGCCACCTCTCCATTTCTGAAAGGAGACCCTTATTCTGGAACATTAACAGAACAGGGACACTTTCCTGCTCTCGGCTTTCTCCTTCAAAGGCACCGAGTTTGGTTCCCATCTCTTGGATGCTATCCAAGATGAGTTTCAGAAGAGGAAAAAAAATCCTCACCAGGTCAGTGGGTGATTCAGGGCCCCCCAGAGTCTTCCCTGGGGATCATGTCCTAACATTGGTCTTTGGCAAGCCTCTTCTCTTCCCTCCTTTACTGGCCAGGCCTTGGCTCTAAGAACCACTTTCCTCTCAGTGCGTCAGTATTTACTTGAGGGGGAGATAAGTCACGTGACAAGGGAGGTGTTTATTGCTCCCTATCTAGATTTAATGGGAAGGGAGCCGTAGAAGCTGTCTGGCATCTCATGTAGTGTCTGAATTCATGGACCCTGTTGCTACCCAAAAGGGGAGAACTGGTTTTAGAATTGAAATCGCTGGCGTGCCATTTGTGACTGTGCCAACCTAAACACTTTTCATATAGAAACCCCAAACATTCTACCCATGAAAGCCACCAACCTAAATAAGAAGGATTAGAGACCTCCTGATATTTGGAGAAGTTTGAAAAGAGAAAAGTGAAAGCCATGTTCTCCGTGGGTGCTGGCCCCTGCAAGCTGTAGCCACAATAAGGTGTCAGGGTGACAGGATTACACCAGGAAGAAGAACACATCTGTACCCATGGGCTGAACAGGAGAACTGTCGAAGGAAAAGAGGAAGTTTGTGATTGGTGGGGTCTTGGCCAAGTGGGGAGTCTGAAATAAATAGCTTTGCTTGGCGATTCTTTATTTCTCCTGTTGGCAGAGTTTGGGGCAGGGTGAGTGAGCCGGGCTGTGTGAGGAGGGGATTACTGCAGACTGGCTTGTTCTTAGATGCTCCATCAGTGGCTGCCTGTGAGTGGAGGGTCCGGCAGTGGGCTTCCCTGGGAGAGGTCCCCTTTGTTCCTAGGAGATTTCTGTAGGAGTGATTAGAAGGATAAATTATCAAAAGGAAAATCAAGAATACAGGATGCCAGTTTTATTTGGCTTTCTGTGTATGTGTGTGTGTGTGTGAGAGAGAGAGAGAAAGGAAGGGACGGGGAGGGGGGGAAAATGCATGGATTCCTCTTCAGTGAGTGAACCTCAGCTGGTGATAGTTTTTCCCTGCCTTGTTCAAGGAGACACAAACTGAGATTATGAAGTGTCAGGTTGTTTACTAAAGGTCTTGGTGAGCTCTGGGGTAAACCGTACTCTGGATTCAGTCAAGAAAGCACAACTTGCAGGCACAAGTCATGAGTGAACTTATATCAAAAGTGGGGAGTACAGTTCTGAGCCTTTCCCAGACCTGATTCCATTTGATCCCATAATACCTCCCAGAGTGGGCAAGGCAGACATTTTCATTTTTTTGTTGTCTTCCCATAGATGAGGAGAACAAGGCGCAGAGAGAGTTTGGGTCTTCAGCCAAGGGTCTGCCTACCCTTTGGCAGAATCCTGTTCTCACCTCCTTTATAGGTTATGAGCTCATGAAACAGCTTTGCTGGGGGCATTGGAGCTACTTGAAAGGTAGCATCTTAACTAGCAGTTGTGATTCCAGTGGGTCCATTCTGAAAGCAAGGAACTAACTTGCCCACTTCTCAGGGAAGGGCAAGCTCAACAAATACAAAGCTTTGGCTTAAGGTGTGCAGTGTTATGGGAATAAATCCCAAATCTTGGACCATGGGAAGTCACTCTCACTAGGACTGGGCAGCCCCTCTCAGCAGTCCTGCAGCATGACTACTTCCTCAGCCTCTCTTAAATGCCTGGCCCTGGAAAGAGAGCAGTGCCCAAAGCAGACAAGACTCTCTGTCTCAATGGCAGAGGAAGCAGGGTTAGTAAGTAAAAGTGTGGAGTGTCATATGGTGATAAGTGCTGTGAGGAAGAATTAAGAGCAGGGAAGAGGGACAGGTGGAGGGACAGGAAGAGCAAGAATTGCCCTTCTGAGCAGAGTGGCTGGAGAGCTGTTGCTGGGGGGTACCATGTGGTAAAGCTGTGAAGACTGTGAGGGGTGAGTCAGGCAGGTACCTGAGGGAGAACATTCTAGGCATAGGGAACAGCAAAGAGGTCATATTGCTGGGACCATGGGTGAGGGCTGTGGAGGCAGAGTGGGTCCATGATACCCACTGTTGAGGGCCCAGTCGCCAACGGAGAGGAGTCTGGTTTTTCCTCTCAGTGAAATGGAAAACCATTAAGGGTTTGGCCAGTGAAGTCATATGCTTTGCAAGTTCTCTGGTATTGAGAATAGACCCAGGAGAGAGGCAAGGACAGAAACAGGGAGACTAGGAGCCAGGGCAATAATTGAAGGGGAGATGACAATGACTGGGTTCTGATAGACTTGATGGATTTTGGGTAGGGTGTGAGGGAAAGCAGAAGTCAAGATGAACTGGGGGTACCTGGGTGGCTCAGTCAGGTAAGCATCTGACTCCTGATGTTGGCTCAGGTCATAATCTTAGGGCCATGAGATCGAGTGCCACGTTGTTGGGCTCTGTGCTTAGCAAGGAGTCTGCTTGAGATTCTCTCTCTCCCTCTCCCTCTGCCCCTCCTCCTGCTCTCTCTGTCTCTCAAATAGATAAATAAATCTGGGGAAAAAAAAAAAGATGTCAACATGAACCTAAACTTCCCCAGAGGATAGAAAGATGAAGTTGCCATGAGTTAAGTCTGTGGAAGGATGGAAGGACCAGGCCTTCGGGGAGGAGTCTTGGAACCCTCTTTTGGACACGTTAACTGTGCCCTTTAAACACCCTAGTAATAATGTTGAAAAGGGCTGGTGGATATATATGAAAGGAGTTTAGGGGTGAAGCTGAGGCTGGAGATGTACTTCAGCATATGATGTCATTGAGAGAAGAGCCATGTTCCTCCAGCATTAAGAAGTCACAGAGAAAAGGGGGACCTTGGGAAATGTTTTCTGTTAATTTGGAAATGAGTTTGTCCAGAGAGAGCTACAGTTTAAGTGGCTACTGAAATTTTTACTTCTAATCACCTACCTGTAGATGAGGTTCCTTTTTAGACTGGGACTTTGCAGGTGACACTGGCCTATGACTTTTCTTTCTGTTAGGGCAGCATGGACTGTGGTGCTTTGAAGAGCCAGAGAAGGACTCTCAGTCCTCAGCATCTCAGATAGAGTCAGGTGAGAAACGCAGCCAGGTGGGGGTTAGACACTCTGCTCCCTTTAACCTACTGGCAGAGCAGCCTCAAGCAGTTCCTTGAACTCTCCAAGCCTGGATTGCTTCTTTGTAAAGTCAAGACAATAATGGCATGTGAGTCATAGGATTGTTTCAAGGAGTAGGTAATAATGAGTGTTAAAAGCACTTAGCTGAAACATAGTAAGCACTCAATAAGTATTAGCTTTTATTGTTGTTATTTAATTTTACCTTTTTTTAAGGTACTTTGAGATTTGAAGTGAAAATTGGCAAAAAGGAGAAAAGTACCATTGATTACCAGGAGTCTAAGATAAATTTAAATTAAAATTAGGTGGTATTTTACTAACTCAGTAAATAAATTATTTACTAAAATCTCTGCTTGAAAATACCCAAACTAAAGGGGGGAAATTCTTGGTGCTCCAGTATTTCTCCATTATTTACTTCAGCTAAATATAATTCTATTTGAGGAATGCCTGGGTGGCTCAGTTGGTTAAGTGTCTGCTTTCAGCTCAGGTCATGATCTCAGGGTCTTGGGATCGAGCCCCACTTCTGGCTCCCTGCTCAGTGTGGAGTCTGTTTCTCCCTCTCCCTCTATCCCTGACCCCCACCCCAGCTTGTGCTCTGTCTCTATCTCAAAAAAAATAAATAAAATCTTAAAAAGAATACAATTCTATTTGGTAAGCAATACCAATGGTTACTCTAAGGAGACAATGAGATTTCAAAGGAGTTAAAGTAATAAAAATCATTATTTTCCTTTTTCAATATGGCTGAGTCTAGATCTCCTTTGATTCTCACTGACTCTACGTCACTGGCTTCTTTCCACTCCCCTCACTCTTCCTTACAAAAGAAGGTTCTCTCTTACAAAACTTCTCTTACAAAACTGTGAGCTTCTTGGGGACAGCGTCATCTGTATCACGTAGATGTCAGATGTCACTCACCTATGTACCCTTAGCACACAGTGAATACTCAGGGCATTTTTGTTTAAAAAAAAGTTATTGATGACTGATTAAATGATTGACTAACTGAATGAATAAATGAAACTCAGTCCTTTCCAGGAAATTCTCCATGAGATGGAGAAGAAAGATGTTCATGTAGATCAATTAAAATACAGTGTGTGATTATTAAGGCAGACAACTTGTATAGGCAGGAGTTTTGAATTGGAGTGTGAATCCAAAGACCTCCCACGGTGTACGTGGGCTGAGCTGGTTTTAAGGGATCAACTTTAGATGTTCAAATTCCACATTGACAGAAAAATGGCTGTGATGGGGTAAGCCCATCACCTTTCTCAACTCCCTATTTACCTGGTTAAAGAAAGCTGTGGGCTTTCACTCATTATGAGTCCCTCCATGGGGTCTTGCACAGGGGTGTAAAAGTCTTTGGTGCAATAAAATTATGATTCAACATATTGGTGTTGGCAAAACTTCTGTAACTGGACACCACTGACCTCCAGAGAACCTAGTGTCTTTCTGTTATAGGCTGAGTTCTCCAGAAGCAGAAGCTGAAAGAGTATTTGGGGTGCCAGATATCTTTAGGGATCAACACCTGCCAAGGGAGAGAGGAAGAAGAAGTCAGACTGAGATGCAGGCCTGACAAAGGCTTGGCAACCCTTGGGGAGTTAAGCACTGGCCACCAGAGTGATCCTCACTGGGCAGGAAAGGCACACTGGTTGGCTTTCTTGAAGCCAAGGCCAGCCCCAAAGGAGTTAATTGGAGGCCACCTGCTGGCTCACCTCCCACAGTTGGGCAGGGTTTCTTTGGAGGGGATCTTCATAGCATATAGTTAAGTCTACCACACTTTCACTGTGTTGTATGCAATTCTGCCATGGGTGAAATGTGGTGCCCAGAAAGGAAGTATCTGGGCCTGTGAATTCAGATGTTTGTAGAGTGAGGCAATAGGAATGATGAAGATTTCTGTTCAACAATCTCTCCCCTTCCATCCTTAAAATAATGTCAAAGAATATATACTTCCTAAAGGAAGACTCTCAAACATGGAGTAAAGAAGGCACCAAAAAGCAATAACAAAGGTCTACTCCATTAAAACAATTAATTCACAATGTGGTGCTGTGCCTTCTTGATATCTAAGGCAGACAGCTGGTCTACTACTCATTTGCCTATGAATTGATCTCTCATCTCAGAATTCAAATTCAGAAGTAAGGTGGTTGGCTAGCTTTGGGTATTATTAACACATAAAGTTGAAACTGAAATCAGTTTTTCTCTAACTGAAACTGAATCTGGTTTGGCTGCTTGGCTTGACAATGTGGACTGCTTTGCCAGATAGGTTATAGAGCAGACATTTCCCTGAACTGAATCAGCTAAATCGGAAAATCCAAGCTTTAGATGAAAATATACTTAAAGCATGTGATGAAATAAAATAATTTTATTGAAAATTGTATTGGTTAGAGGTGGGGGAGGGAGGTTGAGGAATAGTACTCTTAAGCGCAGGAGTTTTTGTTTTTTTTTAAAGTGCAGGAGGTCTTAACTGGAGTGATGAAAATGTTCTGAAATTAGATAGTGGTAATGATTGTATAACTTTGTGAATAAACTAAAATCCACTCAATTATGCACTTTAAAGGGGGGAGTTTTATAATATGTGAATTATGTTTCAATTTAAAAAGTAAAAAAATACTGTATTGAAATAACAAGTATTTTAATTTTCCCAAACTTTTCAGTTTAAACAGGAGACCTCTAAGTAAATGAGTACCAGGTATAATTAGCAGTCATCTGAGAAGTTTGGGTATAGCCTTTTTGGTGTCTTTCCCAGAATTAGGAAAGCAAATGACTAATGACTGGGTAACAAATATATTTTCAGCTTTCATGATTTCTAATTCTCTTCTTTCAACAAAATTGAAGGAGGACCAAACTGGTTTGCCAGCTGATAGGTCACTACTAACTTTAAAGACTATTATGGAATTTTTGGCATCATAAAACTTCTTTCCTTCATGTCTTATTTTTGGGAGAACAAGATTTCTCGGAGTTTTCTATCTAGAAGTGTTAAATAGGAATAGAAGTTACTTGGGATCCTATCTCATCTTAACAATGAATAATTTTCATTCATGGATACATCTAAATGAAAGTCTATAACATGTATAGATTATTTATGAAAAATATATGCATAATATATTCTCTTGATTGTGTTCTGATAATTATTAAAGATTTTATTTATTTCGAGAACATGAGAAGGGGTAAGGGGTAGAGAGAGAAAGGGACAAGCAGACTCTGCTCTTAGCACAGAGCCTGACCTGGGGCTCAATTCCACGACCCTGAGATCATGGCCTCTGCTGAAATCAAGAGTCAGACGCTTAACTGACTGAGCTACCCTGGCGCCCCTCTGATAATTATTGAAGTTATAAGTTGGTCTAGAAAAAGCTGCTTAAAACTTACAGACTTATAGTGATAATGAATTAAAATTTCAATGTATTTACATTTTCTGTTGCAGAGAAGAATGGTGTGATGATCATTTGTGAAAAAAAATTTCCAATGTGAAAGTATATGACAATTGCTAAAATGTACAAGGAATAAGTAGAATGGAAATGTGAGTTCAAGGAGAAAAGGACCAATAATTTGATAAAGAAGACTTTTCATAGGGTTGCCTGACTGGCTCAGTCAAAAGATCAAGTGACTCTTGATCTTGGGGTCACGAGTTTGAGCCCCACATTGGAAGTAGAGATTACTTAAAAATAAATAAGTAAATAAATAAATAAGCTTTAATAAAAAGGAGGACTTTTCATATATTTTTAAAATCGATAAGTTTCAGAGTATAGAGTTGCTCTGGTACTTAGAATCCACTGGCAACATTTAAAGAGCGATGTCATAATTTTATTTTAAAATGCTAATATTTACAATGCTAAGGAAATGACATCCTCTGGAACTATTTAAACTTCCAGTAAAAGTTTTCTACGTCATCTTAAAACTGTGCGAGAGGGTGTATGAATTTTCAGACAACTTCTAGGGAGTAAGCAAACCAAAAATTTAGGAGACCATTGCTTTGAGGGGCCAGACAAGGGGCAACTAGATCTGCTCCGATGGGTTGAGCCTTAAGAGGGAGTGATGTGTGAGTTGGACCTTGACAGATGGCGAAAGGTGTCTGCCAGGCGGAGGAGGGCCCTCGGCAGCTGCCAGCCTGGGGAGGCTGATGTTTTAGGGGCACGAGCCAGCTCCTGACATTCTCACCAGTACGCCCATTACTATAACCTTGAGCCTCATGAAGGTGACAATTAAGACCTTCGCCATTTTATAGGGACCTGAGTGAAAGATGGAGCTAAGTGATGCGTCCACATTTAGCCACCAGGTGACACGGCCATAGACTGACTCCTTGGCAGCTGTGCTAAGTATTACTCTCCACTTCCTCGGCCCGTTGGCCAAACTTTTAGCTTGCCTTCAAAGCTCACTCTTTTTCTTGTCCCCAAGTGCATCTTAGGGTCCACAATGTGTCAAAAGCGCAGCCTACTCATCCTCAGCCTTCCAGAACTCAGACTGGCATTTTCCATCTCTGTCATCTGTGAGGTCAGTCTGAGACTGGATTTGGACAATGGACAAGAATAAGCTTGCAAAGAGCAGTCTTTGTTTTTTGCCGTCTTAGTGAGAAAAATAAAAAAACCCTTGGTGAAGTTGGGAGGTGGGGATGGGTCTTGGGTTGGAGGGTTTCCAATGAACTTGAGAAGAAACTTGGGCTTTTTCACCCTCTGAGCCGAGTTCAGAAATTTGTAGATGTTTTTGGGGGGAGAAAATTTGTGCTGCAGACCTCAAAATTGTGTTTGTGTTGAATAGGGAGTCACAAAGCAGGTATGATATTCGAATGAGTTCTCAAACTTCTCGAAAATGCTACAATTAGAGCCTGTCCAGGATGGCTCTCCTGGGGGAACAGAGCAGCTCTGGGGCAAGGTCCACCCAGAGAAGAACCTCAGAGGCCCTTCCCACCCCCCACCCTCAGCTTGGATTCTGCTTTTATGCATATTTATTTTAAAGTGTGTATACAGATGTGTGGGTTTTCTGGAAGGAATCTGAGAGGAGGGAGGAAAATGCGGCTGTGCTGAATGTTTTGAGCTCCAGCCATCGAGACCCAGAGGAAACGAGTTTACTTTTTCAAGCTTGCCCAGATGGGCCATGCGTGTGGGTTGTTAGCTCTGGCACTGGCCACCAGGCTCTGTAAACACCGTGTGGCCTCTCCCCCAGGACGTGTGTTGACTGTCATGCCTTACCGCCTAATTGGCTGTCACTGAAGAGCTACGGGCTGCTTCTTTCTGGTCTCTGTTGTTCTGCAAGGAAGCCTTGGGGCTGGCAATGGGCATCAAGTTATTTGGTTCTGTCCCTTTGTTCGTTTGTTCATTTCCCAGTGGACCCAACTTAATGGATGAGAGGAACTTGCCTTCTTTTCAGAAGACCTTTGTAGCATCTGTCCTATGTGTCTTTTGGGATGGAAGGGCAAGTTTAATTCGCTGCCATAAGTCAAGTCTTAGGCGGGCCATGGGAGGCTCATTGCCCTCCAGCCATTTCCTCCAGCTCCCCTTCCCCACAATCACTATTTTTGCTCCTTTCCGGGTTCCATTTTTTTATTTCCCCTCTGGATGAGTGCATTTTCTTTCTGCTCTTTTCATTCCAACCGCCCAGAAACTGCTGCGCGGGGTGAGGGTGGGGGGAGTGATGCACGTGCATATGCACGCTAAGTCAGCATGGACGAATGCCAGGTGCCAGGCTCCACAACCAACAAATCACACCCTCTCTCCAGCCCTGCTACAGCCCTTCAGAGACTTGTGTCTATAAATTGAGCCAAGACAGGTCTCCTGGAAACTTCCTTTGCCGCTGGCAGCTCCACACCCATGCATTTCCTTTTTCCTGTAAAAGATCCATTCCCAGCTCCAACTCAAGACAGAAGGTCAGTTATATTGACACCTACTGCACACAGACGTTGTATTTTCAGGAAAATATTTTCACCTTAGAAATTTTTCATGTTGGGTCCCCTTCCCCTCCACAATCCACTGCCCAATCACCCTTCAAACTCCTGAGGTAAAAGTCAACCTAAAGGCCAGCTCTCCAGCTGCACACTCCACCCCCAGGAGGATGTGTGCTTTGGGAAATGTTTCCAATGGCAGCAAGGAGCTCCACAGAGATACTCATGAATTCTCCCTTCAGTGGGGAAAAGACACTTGAGTTCCTTGGCTCATGGCAGACTTTCTGCTTAGCTTGATAATCTTGAGCAGAGTTTCTCTCTTCCCTGCCTGCCTTTCTTACTTTGTGAAATAGGAGACTAATGGTTTCCCAGGAGGAAATATACATACAGGTAGCTTGTAAGTTTCCAGTGTTGGGATGTTTTATGGGATGGTGCTCCCTCCTTTATGATCAGGCCAGGGGGCCCTTTCCTGCTTTTCCACAGATGTCAATCTGTCTCCAGGAGCCTTGGGTTAAAAATCAAATATATTAACTTAGGGAGGAGGTGGGGTGGACATTTGTTGTTTTTGCTGTTCCCCATTCATACTAATAGCACCCCATTTCCTTTCCAGGAAATTACCTCATCCCCATTCTGTGCATTCCAGGGAATTAGCTCACCCGACTTGGTAGACTGTCAATCATGGTGCCCCACTCTCCCCAGCCAGGCAGTGAGCTTGTTGTTCAAGCGGGGCTGGCTGGATTCTCCTGGTTAGGCATCAAATCTGGATCAATGTCATGAGTCAGGACACATGTTGGAGCTAATACACGCTGGTGAGCTCCCTAACCAGCAACCATGGATCCTGGTTCTTCTGGGCCTGGAAAGACCCAACTTTATGTTTCCTACCAGCCTGGTGCTAAATTAACAGGAAGTAGAGTTTTTTTCTTTCTTTTTTTTTTTTTTAACCTATCTGATTTGGTGAGCTGGGAGTAACAAGTTAATTCATAAATTCTGACAGACTGAGGGAGAAAATGAGTCAGAAACGCTGGAAAAACTCTCTACAAATAAAGAGATACTGGATTCCACCCTCACCAAACATTCACGTCTCTCTGCATTTGTGTCAAATAAGGAAGGAAGGGCACTCACCCTTTCTTTCTGCTCTTCTTCCTCTTTTTGTTTCTTTCTTTTAATGGGCAAAGATGGATCTTTTTTGTTTGAGGATGCAGTTTTTTCTCTTAGTTATCTACCTAACTGAGTTGAAGATCTCTCTTTATATCTAGATGATCAGAAGTTTAGGGGCTCACTTTCCGTAACTGGAGTCTGAAAACCAAATTCATCATTCTGAAGTGTCTCCTATGGAACTGAAACTAGTACTTCAACTATGTCAAACCAGTTGAACAAAACAAGCAGAAAGACCGAAGTCACGGCTTCCCTCTCCTTCTTCCATCACCTAGGGCAGACAGCATAGTTTTCTTGCAGTCAGGCGTGAATCTTCTTTTGTTCCACCTGGGCTTTGGAGAGACACTTTTCTTTCAAAACAACTTTTCATTGCCTGAGTTCACAGGCAACCTTGATGTGAGCTGTACTTTCTCAGCAGAACACACAGGACGTTCCAACAATGCTAAAAGAAACTGTGATAATTGTGTGAGTTTTTCAGTGGAGAGCCCCATTAGAGATGGGTCTCAAAGACCCGCAAGTCTGATTGCCACAATCCCCGAGATAAGGTGGACATTGTCTCAGGACCTGGGGAGTGATTGATAGAAGTTGCACTTTTTCCTGTATGAGCAGAATAGTAAATAGCTTCCATTTCCTGGAACTCAACATAGGGGCTACTGGAAGGCTAAGGGGTAAATTTTCTCTAGTCTTTCCATTCTTCTTTGTAGTAGTCACAGAAATTAAAGATAGCTGCTATAACAAATATCTCCAAGTTCCAGTGACTTAAAACTAGTTCTTATTCACGTCATTTTATGGCAGCTGTCCTCCAAAGCAGCAACACTGGAATCATTGTGTGACTTTGCTATATGAGCCAAATGCTTGCAGTTGTGTGGGCAGAAGAGAGAGGATGAAAGGAGGACCAAATACATAACCACTTCAACCAGACGTGTGAGTTTGTTGGCCCAGACTCGTCATGTAATCAACTTTACTGTGAAGGAACAGGGGAAACAGGAGGGTGAAAATGGCTATCAGTGAAATGCCTTCAGTTCTGAAGTGAATGTCCTTCTCAAGTCCTGGTGAACTGCTTCCCTGCCGTAAGAGTTCCAGGAATGGTTTGAAACCTGCTCGTTGCTAAAGTACATGAGTATCATGACCTCTTCCAATATTAAATAACTTAGGGCAGGCTAACCTTCTTAACCTAAGGAGATAAGGGAAAGGACTTTTGCTAGCTTTCCTGGTTAACATTGGGGCTTTCTTAATTTCCAGGCCCTAAAATTCAGGTGAATGCTTATAAAGAGGGTCTTGCTACACTTACATGGCCCCCAGATTCAACCCTTGCTTGAACAGCCATCATTCTTAGAAATAAACACAGAAGGAGTTTCCACTGGCGATACTTATGTAAAATGAGGAAAGAACTGCTGGGCCCCGGTTCTTTCCTGCCCAGAGCTTGTCTCATTTGCCTTTTCATTTTCTAGTCAGACTTATGCTTGGGGCTTTTCAGTTCACAAACAATGGAACTGATTTCCATTGGGTGGATCTGTCATCTGGTAGGTCACCCTGGAACTTTATGCTTTGTGCTCTGATTGAGAACAGAAACAAGCTATAGAAGGAAAAAGGGCAACAAATCTTGACTCACAATTATAATGTGAATCAGTAACAAAGCTCTAAGTTTGGTGTGTGGGATGAAACATTGCTTTCTGTCCATCTATCTCCTGGTTCTAATTTCCAAGAACCAAGAAAAGAGCTTGAGAGAATCAGGAGGCAATAATGCAATCATGGGGAACTTGAGAGACATAATCAAAGGGAGGGTGAACTCAGTACGAAAACATTGGACCAAGGTTACAAAAGGGAAGCCAGGGGCCATCTCCAGTCCTCATACGTATTTTGATGAGCTTCTGGTTGGTTGGTCCACACAGCTTTGGGTAGACAATCTGATTTTGTAGCCAACATTTTAAAGACTCAGAGGTTTCTCATAAAAATCCAGATTTATGACTTCTTTTGAAATATCAAAATTTGTGGCAACATTAAGACTTACAAGAATAGGATTGTAAGAATTGGACTATAATCCAATAAAGCAACAGTTGGCCTTAACTAGTCAGTAGCTGTCCCCTTCAAATAGGACAGTGGCCTTGCAGTCAGTTGAATGTGGTTCCACTATTCCCTCTTGCACCCCCAACTCTAAGCTCAGTGTCAATCTTTACCTATGACTTGTTTCTTCTAGCAGTCTCATTCATTCACACCGGCTGCCTGGGCACTGCAGGTATATGGAAGGCATGACCTCAGGGGCTTCTGTACCTCAAACTCAAAGCTGTTGAAAGGCATTTAAGACAAGGAAGTACTGGTGGTGACAGATATTTAAATGCAAAGAAAGAAAAGGAGGAATGAGGACCTTGAAGGCAACAGGAAAAAAACTCAGGGAGTCTAATCGCATCCCAGAAATAGAGCCTCTTGGTGGTCATGTGATACACTGGGACTCCTTCTCTCTTGGCTGTGACAAGCCCAAAGGTCAAGGATAGAGGCTAGAGGAAGTGCCAGGTACCACCTTGTTGCAGGTGAGGGGCTGGCCATGGCCTGTGCCAAGCTTGTAAAGGGGAAGACAATCAGATGGGGGGAGGGAGGTATGAAGAAAGTGAATATAGACTACTTTTTGAGGAATTTTGCTGCTAAGTGGAGCAGAGAGAATCTGGCAATAGTTGGAAAAAACGAGGTCAATATTTGTTTCTTAAGCTGAAAGCCCAGTATTTGTTTATTGATTGAATTATTAGAAAGGAAACTGATGATGCTTTAAGAAGCATGTTAAGTGAAGATGTGGGGTCTCTGAATTAGTGAGAGGAAATGAGATTGCACAGATGATCTATAAGTTAAAGTAAGAAAGAGGGCAGAATATAAGAAACAGGGGAAGTGACGTTTGATCGATGATTAAGTGTGGCATGTTCTTTGATAATTATAGCTCAGTTGTCCTCTTTTCAGCTAAAGGTAATAAATGTACTGAAATTGGACTTAATTTAATGTATTGGGTCTTATTTTCATATATGGTTGTGTAAGTTGTTCACAGCACAAGGGCACCTTGGCAAGAGGATGAAATGAGACAAAAATCCCATCCATGTTCTCTGTGTCCAGCAGCATACTTGGAGCAGCGCTAAAAACCCTTGGAGTCAGGGGCATCTCTGTTCTCCAGTTTGCACAAAGCAGCAGATAGAAGGAAGAAGGAACTCTCTTTATTTTGTTCTCTAGTTCTGTGATGTGAGTCAATCCTGCTCAGAAATGAAAGTGTGAGATCCCTGAAGGAAGAGGCTGCCTCCTATTTGTTACCACCAACAGCATCCAGACCAGCATGTGGTTTCCTCTAGAATGGTCCATGGAACATTGCTGTAATATTGAAATAGATGTTCTATAAAAAGAAATGTGTGCAAAAAAAAAAAAAAAAGGTGTGTGTGGGGGAATCTGCACGGTGAAGACAGTCGCTCAGTGTTACAGAACAACATTGAGAAACATAGCACTCACCCTCTCTGGTCATGTATAATTGGGCTGAAAGGTGCCCACCGTGGTGGTCCTGGTGAGGTCTCTGCATGGAACACCAGCCCACCCCCAACCCCAGGTCTGTTGCGATGTCTCAGGGAATTCAGGCCCATGGGCAAAAGATGTTCCTCTGGCTAATCTGAGTACTCCAAGGGATGTACATTATTTCCAAGAGTGAGGTTTAAGCCCTGGAGCAATCTGACTCAATATTTTCCTTTACCAGGAAGATAGTGTCTGTAAAATTCACTACATCATTCTCGCTCCGTAGAATTATTTAGAGCTCTTTCATTACATTTTCTTTAGACTTTAAACTCCTCCCAAGGTTATTTCCCTCAAAACCAAAACCACTCCTTTGTTTTTTTTTTTTTTTGTTTGTTTGTTTTTTTGTTGTTGTTGTTTTTGTTTTTTTTTGAGAGAGAGAGAGAGAAAATAAAGTACTTAAAGGGTTTGGCTCCTAGGAAATACTCAGAAAATGGTGGTGATGTCACTGTCACCATCATCATCAACCTCATCTTGATACATTGATATCTTTGATGCAAAATTATAATCACAACCAGACTGCACTCCCTCTTTCTATCTTTTTTTTTTTTTCACTTAAAAATCCCTCTTTCTAACTTGTAAACTTTTACCTGTCCTCTCCCTCCAAATGCCACATTTATCTCTCATCATATAACCTATTTTTCCCAGATAGAATTTCTCCCCAGCAGATTGTGAGAGCTCACTAACAAACTATGGGAGAGATGGACTTGGTTCATGTTTATTACCCAAGACATCCCTGAGTGTGATTCGAGTCCTCATAGGTTCTAGGTGTAAGATTGTCTGCGTGCACCCTTGCCTGCTGCTCCTGCTCAGAGCACCAGAGAAACAGAAGGAGGGATTAAGGCCCAAGTTTGAGAGCCTGTGGTGCACCCTGCTTCCTGGACGGAAGAGGATAGTTAGAGCTACTAGACACAGGCAGCTTTGTCTTGTTTGGAGATCCATGGACAGCCTCATTCTGGTCATTTTTATAATTCCTCCCAGTCTCAGTTCTCCAGGCAGAGCTGTCGGCCTCAGCCAGAGTGCCCCAGGGAGGCAAAGGCCAACACTTGCCTTTGGAGAGAGCTGCATTCTCTCTGCAGGCCTTTGAACTTCCCGGGAGCATTGCTCTGGCCTGTAGATCTTATCTGAAATGTTTTCTTCAAGAGGCCCATTCCCTCACCCTCAGCAGTGGTGTGACACAGGCCACTCTCTCATCTGGTTCCCAGCAGCTGGAAATGTGAATGTTTTCCTCCCGGCCAGCACACACACAGACTGGGGCTGCCCCCCACATGTTCTTGGAGAACTGGCACTCAGGCCCCTTTTCTTGATGCTTTGTTAACAACACTTCAAATGAGTGGGCAGGGCTTGATCTTAATCAAATGTCTCATTAATATCTGCCCTTGGCTTCCCTCCAGTTCCTGAGTGCCGTGTATGAGAGGCATTTGCATAACACACACATATACTCACACATGTGGTCATACCACCCACCGTCATAACATGAAGGTCTCAAGCATATGATGAGCCTATTTTTTCAGCAGAGATGGTTTAAATAAATGGATAGAATAAATACTTCCTCTCCCAGCAGTATGTGCTCAAGGTCACTCAACAAGGAAATGGGAAAAAAGTTCTTGAGGTGAAAGTCAAGAACAAGGAAGCCCTATTCACAACCTGTCTTGTCTGTTGGTCTGTCTGTCTTTCTTTCTTTCTGTCATGAGTGTAGGTACAATCCATGAGTGTTTGGTTGGGAAGTATCTGGATATGTCCGTCGACCCAGATTGCCATGGGATGTTCTTCTAGTCCATTAAGTAAGATGGTTGCTCTGGCTTATAGATCTCATTTAAAATGTTTTCCCCAAGAGGCCCACACAGAGACAGAGTTTGAGGTTAATATAAGCTTCAGGCTCTCAAGCTAGGTTTTTCTATGCTGAGTTCTCACAGTTCCATGCTGTTTTGCTCGTTTTGGTGGGCATGCATGGGAATTAATGAGGGTAGCCATGGGTGAGTTGGGGTCCTTTTAAAATGTAGGTTCCTGAGGTTCACCTGCAGAGGTGTCACTGCAGCAGGTCAAGAGTGGGGCCAGGAATCTGTACTTTGACAGCCTACTCCCCATATTCTGATGTGGCTGGTTCTCAAAGATGGGGTCCCTTTGAGATCATTTGTGGATGTTCCCTCCCCTCCCCCAGAGTTGCCACCATCGTGAGACCCCCTGAATGCCTGGGGAACGTTGCTGCTCCTTTGTCTTTCTCATTCTTGGCAGCCTTGGCACAATTAGCACTGGGGACAGGTGCTGCCTGTTAACATGTGGATGCGTTCTGCAGAGACTCTTCCAGGGGATTCTAGGGCATGGCTTGTCCTTCCTTTTATCTGAGTTTTCTCTGATAAGATGATGACAAGTGCCAAAGAAGTGTATAGACCACAGATTCTGAAATGAAATGAAAATGTCTTGAAGCAATTTAAAATTTTTCTTTTCTTTCTTTTTTTTTAAGTAGGCTCTATGCCCAAGCCCACTGTGGGGGTTGAACTCACAACCCTGAGATCAAGACTCACATGCTTTACCAACTGAGCCAGCCAGGTACCTAAGATTTTCTACAATTTGAAGCCTAGAGACTTCTGTTGTTACTGCATTAAAACAGTGTGGGGTGGGGAAGAGGCTACCTCTCTGATGCTTTTGTTGTTTCTGATCATTTACTATTTGCCGGGTTCGAGCAACAGACATACCTGCTCACTGAGGACAGCTCATTATCCTGTCACACCTATCCTAAGCAAAGATTTAGTTGCCCCTTTTTATAACATTTTTATTTTTCAAATCACTTTAAATTTTTACCAAAGTAATATATGCACATACTTGTGGGACTCAAATAGTACCATAAGGCTTATAACAAAAAAAGCAATCCCTCCTGGAAAATTTTCTCATAGTGATTCCTTGTGAATTTCCTGCCAACATCTTTTCTAGTCTTGTTCTTGAGCTCCTTTGTGTGTTGAATCTCCTGGGTTGATCCTCTGATTCTTTATCTTTTCTAGTGTCCATCTCTTTATCTTTACCCTCATCTAAGGGATTACTCTGTCTTTATGATCCAACCCTTTATGGTCATTTTTACTTAGCTACTATATTTTCTAATTTTCAAAATGTCTTATTAATTTTTACACTATCCTGGCATTGCTGTATGAATGCAATACATTCTGTTTAGTTCTCTGAAGTTTATGATTTCTGAAGTTTTGATGTAGCCCTCTAAATTGCTTTTGTTTCTTCTAAGACCCCAAGAAGGACCCAGTGTCTTGAATTGGGGGCCAGAGAAGAGACTGATGCCTGCATTCTGGTTTTTGGGTGAGAGGGCTGGACGGCAGACTTTTACTTAAAACTCCTGTTCAGTTCAGTTGTGGAACCCAGATTCTTTCCTGGGTCTGTGTCTTTGCATTCAGGACCTTTTTGGTTCCATTGCTGTAGACCCATGCTGTTTAATACAATAACCCTTGGCCACATATGGCCGTGGAACGTTCGAAATGTGACTGGTCAGAATTGAAATGTGCTGTGAAAGTAAAATATATACCAGATTTTGAAGACATTTTGGAAAAAAAAGTAAAATATCTCATTACAAATTTTAGAAGATATTGATTACATATTGAAATAATAACATCTTGGGTTAAGTAAAATATATTAGTAAAATTAATTTTACCTCTCTTAATGTGGCTACTGGAAAATTTGAAATCACATCCATGGTACGCATTCTATTCCTATTTCACAGAGCTGCTCTTCTGTGGTTGCTGGGATGGGGACCCGTGGCTGCACTGTTCCTGTTTCACCCCCACACATTAATGGGAGCTGCTGCTTCTAGTACCTAGTCCTTTCTGGGCTCAGCACGACAAATCATTTGCTTCTCCCTGGTGTCCTATGCAGGCTTTTGGTTTCAACTTCCCCTGCTTCCTCTGTTCTGTTTAGGTCAGTTATCCCTCATCTGCTTTATACCTTAAAAAAGTTGATTGACATATCTTTTCTCTCATTCTCTTAGCAAATATTTGCCTCTGCTGTCATTTTAGTAAGGTTTTGGAAGGGAATGGCTATAAATGTATGTGATCATTCTGCCTTTTGTAAGTTCTAATGGCTGCTTGACTCAAAATAAATTGGTAACTTTCAGGATCATGATAATTTCTCCTAAGGTCTATGTGCAGGTCAGCCAAGAATATAATAACCAATATCACAGACTGGGGGGTTTAAACAACAGGAATTTATGTCTCAGAGTTCTGCAGGCTGGCAGTCCAAGACCAGGGTGCTGGCTGATTTGGGTACCTGGTGAGGATTCTTTTCATGGCTTGTAGGCAGCTGCCTATCATTGTGTCCTCACATGGCAGAGAAAGAAAAAGGGAGCAAGCTCTCTGGTGCCTCTTTTTATGAGGGCACTGATCCCATCATGAGGGCCCTACCCCCATGACCTCATCTAAACCTAATTTTCTCCCAAAGACTTGATCTCCAAATACCATCCCACTGGGGGTTAAAGACTTCAACATATGAATTTTTGAGGGGGACACGATTTGGTCCATAGCAGTCTCCCTTCTGGCTCATGGCCCAAGTTTTTAACCAAGAAAAGCTTCTAGACATACAAACAGCCAACAGACATATGAAAAAATGCTCAACATCACTCTGCATCAGGGAAATCCAAATCAAAACCACAATGAGATACCACCTCACATCGGTCAGAATGGCTAAAATGAACAGCTCAGGAGACAACAGATGTTGGTGAGAATGTGGAGAAAGGGAACACTCTTACACTGTTGATGGGAATTCAAATGAGTGTAGATATTCTGGAAAACAGAATGGAGATTCCTCAAAAAGGTAAAAATGGAGCTACCCTATGACCCAGCAATTGTACTACTCTGTATTTACCCAAAGGATACAAACAGTGATTCGAAGGGGCACTTGCACCCCAAAATTTATAGCAGCAATGTCCATAGTAGCCAAACTATGGAAAGAGCCCAGATGTCATCGATGGATGAATGTACAAAGAAGAAGTGATACACACACACACACACACACACACACACGGGAATACTGCTCAGCCATCAAAAAGAATGAAATCTTGCCATTTGCAATGCTGTGGATGGAACTAGAGGGTATTATGCTAAGCAAAATAAGTCAATCAGAGAAAGACAAATATATGATTTCACTCATATGTGGAATTTAAGAAACAAAACAAATGAACATAAGGGAAGGGAAGGAAAAATAAAATAAGGTGAAAATAGGGAGGCAAACCATAAGGGGTGCTGAACTTCAAGAAACAAACTGAAGGTTGCTGGGGGGACATGGGTAGGAGGATGGGGTAACTGGGTGATGGGCATTAAGGAGGGCATTGATGTAATGAACATTGGGTGCTATATGCAACTAAATTCTACTTCTGAAACTAATAAAATGAAAAGCTTCTAATTATCCTCTACACAAATGTTATTTGCTCCCTCTGTCCCCACCCAGATGTTTGCCACCAGGATATTTGTCTCAAAGTTTTTTTTAATCTTTTTCATAGCAAAGCCTTTTCCCATCACCTTTAATATATAGCTTGAAGGCTTTTATTATGAAACTGATAGGACAATTATAAAATTTATTTGGACAAGCAAAGGACCAAGAATAGCCTAAAAAATCTTGAAAAAGAACCAAGTTGGTAGACTGATGCTACTTGACTTCAACACTATTAATCAGATAAATGTGGTATTGATGACAGACAGGACATGTAGCTCAGTGAGGCAGAATAGAGCATCCAGAGATAAATCCACAAATATATGACTAAATACCTTTTGATAAAAGTGTCAAGGAAATTTAATGGGGAAAGGATACTGGAACAAGGAGATATTTATACATATGTGAATATTCCATTGTGTGTGTGTGTATAGTGTGTGTGTGTGTGTGTGTGTGTGTGTGTATGATGAATCTCCACCCCTACTTTATGCAGGACAATCAATCAATTTGAGATGGATGTAATATATAAATGTAATATTTATAATATTGTAATATATAAATGTAATATGTAAATGTAATACTTAAGACAATAAAACTAATAAAAGAAAACCTAGAGGGATATCTATATGAACTCTGGCTAAGCAAACATTTATTGGAAAGGATACAGGAAGCACAAGTCATAAAAATAATGTAAGTTACAAGGAACATGAAGAAACATTTTGGGGAAAATGGAAATATTCTGTCTTGATAAACATTTTTCAAATTGGTTGAATGGTACTTATTAGATCAGGACATCTATAGTGTATAAACTATGCTTTAAAAAAGGAAAATAATTAAAATGTAAAATGCTGTATAAAATTCGTTTACTGGGGGCATGTGCACCTGAATATTTATAGCAGCAATGTCCACAATAGCCAAACTATGGAAAAAGCCTAGATGTCCCTCCACAGATGAATGGATAAAGAAGAGGTGGCTTATATATACAATGGAATATTATGGAGCCTTCAAAGAACCCAAAATCTTGCCATTTGCAACTACATGGCTGGAACTAAAGGGTATTATACTAAATAAAATAAGTCAATCAGAGAAAGACAATAACCATATGATCTCACTGATATCATGAATTTGAGAAACAAGACAGAGGACCATAGGGGAAGGGAGGGAAAAATGAAACAAGATGAAACCAGAGAGGGAGAAAACCATAGAGACTCTTAATCTCAGGAAAGAAACTGAAGGTTGCTGGAGGGGATGGAGGTGGGGGGATGGGATGGCTTGGAGATGGACATTGGGGAGGGTAGGTACTAATGTGAGTGTTGTGAATTGTGTAAGACTGATGAATCACAGACCTGTACTCCTGAAACAAATAATACATTATATGTTAATAAAAGAAATTCATTTACTATGTTCCATTTTATCAGAAGAACCTTAAGAAATTACTCAACTTACTTTACCTACTTCCTTAATTTACACATTCTTCTAACTGGTGTAAATTGAAATGTTTCTCAGTTTGTTATGAAATTTCTTTCTCTAAAGATATATCTTTCTTTTCAAAATTATTTTTTACTTTTAAGTAATCTCTACACCTGTTGTGAAGCTTGAACTCACAACTCCATGATCAAGAGTTGAATGCTTTACTGACTGAGCTAGCCAGGTTCCCCCAAAGATATATCTTTTTAGATAAGATGCTTGACCTACCTAACTGGTGGCTTGGAACTAAAAACAGAGAAAACACTTGGAGTGTCAAGAGCTGAGTCACATACTTTTACCTATGTTTTCCTTTATGGCCAAAATTCTCTTTCCAGAATTCTTATTCCATTGCATCAGCTGACTTTGCCAGGTCTTTACAGAAGCATTTTTGTCTATATATCTGTATCACTCAGGATGGTTTCAGTAAAAAATTCATGGAATAGCTTATTCTTTAAGAAAAATGTATTATGTTATGAGAAGTTTGGAGGAAAGACAGTTCCGAAATGGATTACATTAGCAGCTCCAGGACTTCCTCAAGGTCTTGGGTTCTTTCAATCACTTTTCAGCCTTTCTCAGAACATCCAGCTTTGTCCTCAGATCCTAAGTTCTCATATTCATCATCTACCTCATGGTTGCAAGTGGGCTGCTACTGTTCCAGGTATTATATCAAGAAAGAAAAGTCTTCTAGAGGATGAAGATCCATTACTTCTTGTGTCTTTTTTTTTTTTTTTTTTTTGGTAGCTAGCATATCTTTCTCAGAAGCCACTCAACAAACTTCACTTGGCCATTTCATTGACCAAACATGCGAAGGGAACTGAGACTGCCACTGTTGAGTTAGACCCAGCAGGTCCTTTCCCTGAGGCCAGTACTTGACCATTCTCCTTGAAGTAATGGGCATACATTGTAGGGTTTATACCTGGCTATAATCAATGTCTGTTAGAAGACTGGAAATGGCAGTCTTGATGGATATTGTGTTAGCAAGTAACAATGTCTGCTACAGGAACATTTGTGTTTGTTCCGTTTTCCTTAAAAATGTAAACTTGAGGGGCACCTGGGTGGTTCAGTGGGTTAAGCTGCTGCCTTCGGGTCAGGTCATGATCTCAGGGTCCTGGGATCGAGTCCTACATCGGGCTCTCTGCTCAGCAGGGAGCCTGCTTCCCTCTCTCTCTCTGCCTGCCTCTCAGTCTACTTGTGATTTCTCTCTGTCAAATAAATAAATAAAAATCTTAAAAAAAATGTAAACTTGAGGATAGAGATTCTTTGAACCACTTTTTTGTGTACATGGTGAATAGTATAAGGATGTACTCACAGTAGGCCTTTCATAGTATACAATTTAATTCTGCTCAAAAGGCACTCAGCAAATGTGTCATGATCTCACATATTCTAACTAATGGATCAAGTTTAAGAGTGCAACCCAGATGTTAGAAAAAGTGATGTATTTTAAGACAAATGAGATTTTATTATACATCCAACTTGAGTGTCCTGTTTTGAGGGGATTTTCCTAGGTTCCCAAGTTATCCTGCTTATCTTGGTCTTCAGCGTGACCATTCAAGAATAGAAAGGATCCGAATCAGGAGAAGTTTGACTTTTTTAAGGGCTCTCATTAAAAACTGATGTTTTTGCTTAAAAGGAGACTTGTGTAGTGGGTGTGATGTCTACTTCTTCTGGCCTCCATTAGTGCTATCACCTGTCATCTAAAATGATCTGACTCAAAGGATACCTCCTTGATGGTTTCACCATATATGGGCTCAGATGTTATTTGAGCTGGGAGCTGGTTTTTCTCGGGAGTCAAGGGGAGCTGGTAGCTTTCAGAGATGCCCGGAATATCTGGGGGGCCCAGTTTACAAAGTGCATTATGACAGCAGATGGAGTGCTTGGAACAGGGGATTCGAGAGTGGTTCGATGTCAGCACCCCTGCAAGGAGGGGGATCTTGTTAGTTGACCTAAGAGATTCCATTCTAATGTGCTGAAGATGGATTTTAGGCCTGGCCTTTGCTGAGGCTAAGAAAGATTCATTGCAAATTTCTGTTTACTTGTCTGGCTTTCGTGGGATAGCCAGTGTTTTCCCTTGTCTTAGGTTATCTTTGGCTGGAGGGCAAGAAAAATAGTCAATGATGTCTTGGAAGTTTAAGTCTATACTATACGGCTCTTTTAAAAAATATTTGGTTATCCAGCAAGATATTTCTTGTGTTTCTACATCTACAATTTCCCTGTGGTTTGGCAGACCCATGGCTTTTCATGGCTGCCAGTCATATCTTAATTGGATCACCTTGTGGAAACTTCGGAGACATTTCCTAGAATTTGTTTCCAATTTCAGATGCCAACCCAGCTTTTATTATTTAAGGTGAGACAGACATGACAATCTTCTCATTTCCTTTTCTTTAAAAGAACTTGTCGCATTTTCCAAAATACCTCCCAGAGTGTGCTCACTGGGGATAGCATTCTCCTTTCTTGGCAAAAAATGCTCTTGCTAGCTCTCTGACCCCTCAAATGATGGTAAGGGTTTTTTTGTTTTTGTTTTTTGTTTCAAATCTGATTGCTGAAACTTCAAAGGGGAAGAAAAACATTACTTTGTACTCATCCCTGGGCCTGTTATATTGTTATTTTTAAAAATCATGCTCATCTGAGTCCACCTTGGACTCAGATTATGAATGACAGATGAAAGACAGATGTACTTGCCTTTTGTTATGTATTATGAATGTATTATGTATTATGTATGACATATGTACTATGTATTATGTATGAATGACAGATTACGAATGACAGATATACTTGCCTTTCTAAAAAATTTAGAAAATTATAAGCTCCTTGAAGGCAGGCAAAACATCTAATTCCTCTTCCACATTTTCAACATCAGCCAGAATGTCTGATATATAATAGGTGCCTGGGACATACTTACAGAATTAGATGTTTGAAATATATCCATGCAAAACACTGGAGTGGGTATTAAAATTTTTTCCCCAAATATTTAATGATATGGCGAAGATGGTTTTAATGAAAAAAGCAAGACACAAATTTTGCCTGTAATGGGATTTCACTGTTGTTATAAATGGGCATAAATATGTAGACACAGAAGAAAGACTAAAAGGAAATACGACCAAATAGGAAGCACAGTAATTTTAGGGTGATGAGATTAAGAGATAATTTTAACTCTTCTGTGATTTCACTCATTTTCAAATTATCTACAATAATAATTTTATAGTTAGAAAACACTAAATGTTAAACTTTTGTGCAGTTATTTATTATTATTTTTTTTAATATTATTTATTGGGATGCCAAGGAAGCTCATTTGTTAAGCTTCTGCCTTTGGCTCAGATCATGATCCCAGGGTCCTGGGATCGAGTCCCGCATTGGGATCCCTGCTCAGTGGGAAGCCTGTCTCTCCCTCCCCGTTTCCCCTGTTTGTGTTCTCTCTCTGTGTCAGATAAATAAAATCTTTTAAAAATTATTTATTTATTTGTGTATTTATTTATTTATTTTGAGATTTTATTTTTAAGCCATTTCTACACCCAACGTGGGGCTTGAACTCACAAACTCCAGATCAAGATTCACATGCTACACTTGCTGAGCCAGCCAAGCGCCCTTGTGCAGTTGGGTTTTTAAAAGATCATTTTCCTTAGGGTATTTTAAACCAAGACATTGCAAAATTTATTCAATTATGGCAATATTTTTTATTTAGTCTGACTGTGTGCCAGGCACTGTGTGTTTCACATTATTATTTCTTGTTGCTGTTACTTAATGACCTTGCTCCATGTGTCTTATTATCTTCATTTTATGGATGAGGAAATTGATGCACAGACAGGCTAACAGGCTGCCATGCAGAAGAGGGGATCTGGACCCGGCCCCGCTGATGTTAAGCCTCAGCCATAACCACACACCCCACTTGCTCCTAGCTGGACTCCACATGTTGATGCTCCAGCATGGACCTTTGGAACCTGTCAGACTTACGCTATTCTTTTTGCCCTTGGCTCATATATTAAAACATGTCATGGGGCACCTGGGTGGCTCAGTGGGTTAAGCCTCTGCCTTCGGCTCAGGTCATGATCTCAGGGTCCTGTGATCAAGCCCCACATCGGGCTCTCTGCTCGGAGGGGAACCTGCTTCCCCCTTTCTCTGCCTGTCTCTCTGCCTACTTGTGATCTCTATCTCTGTCAAATAAATAAATAAAATCTTTAAAACAAAACAAAAAACAAAAAACCCCCCCAAAACATGTCATGACTGTACCATCTATCTGAAGTTTTTAGTCCTTTCTAATTTATGAATATTACAGACTTACCAAACACCAATAACATGACTATAATAGTAAAGGTTATCCTATGTGTAGAGAAAAAGAACAAATGGGAAACATACCCAAACTTTTGATGATAGTTGTCAGGGGACACTTGCTTTCTAGGTAACGTAGTTTTGCAATGTTTTCATTTTGTGTAAAGAACATGTATTATTTCTGGTCCAAAAGGGTAATGAAAATATGAGAAAAGATGGAAATAATTTGTAGCTGAAAGCTGGGTCAGTAAACTTTTTCTGGAAAGGGCCAGATTGTAAATAGCTTCAAATTTGTAGGCCATGTGTTCCCTTCACATTACTCAACTCTGCCAGGGTAGCAAAAAGCAATCACTGATATTTCAGAATGGAATGGACAAGGCTCTGTTCCAATAAAACTTTATTTACAAACAAGAGGCAACAGGCCAGATTTGGTTCATGAGCCATCATTTGCCAACCCTGTGTATTAGTGTCCTCTTAGCATTATAGCAAATGACTGCAAATTAGTGGCATATAATAGCACAATTTTATTTTCTCGCAGTGCACGAGGACAGATGCTCAAAATGACTATCCCCAGGCTAAAGTCTCCTGTGGGTTCTAAGGCAGCAAGCTTGGCTTGTGGCCTCATCACTTCAAACCCTGCTTCTCTTATCACATTGCCTTCTCCTCTTCAGTAGGCACAGCTCCTTCTGCCTTCCTTTTACAAGGACACCATGATTGGATTCAGTGCCCACCTGGGTAACTGAGGAGAATCTCCCCATTTCAAGATGCTTAACTTAATCATATCTGCAAAGTCTCTTTTGCCATGTAAATAAATACATCTACAAGTTCCAGGGATTACGATGTGGACACCTTGGGGGCCATTATTCATTCTTCTATACCCCTGTTTAAAGTAACAGGACTTTTGCAGGCTGCCATAAAAAAGAACATTGATTTAGGATCAAGCTCATATGAGTTGGGGTCCCAGTTCCAAAACTATATATAATGGCCTTTTACCTCCCTGGCTTTTAGCTTTTCTCATTTATGATGTGAGGGAATTAGACTATATGACCCAACATGCCTTCTTAGCTCTGTCATCTTTAAATTTTATAATTTATATAAAGAATATTTTTTTAACATCTGCTATATGTCACAGTAACCTTTATCATAAGTAATATAAGTCCATTTTAAGCAGGTTTGTGTTAACTTATATCAGGGAAGATTCAATATTTATAAGCAAAATAAAGGAAGAGAGAAATTTTAACTATTCCCAAGTTAACATAAGTATGGGAGAATTATAGGCCAACCCTCTCATTAAGAATGAAACTTAAAAATTTTTACATGCCATTCTGTACAGAAAAGCACTTCAAGAGTCCTCAGAAGTACTTTCAGAACTTGTAGATAAAGAATAATAAACTCAGGATGGTGAGGGAGATGGGATTGAATTATTATATGGACCTAGGTCAAGGGAAAATACAGAAAAGCATACACTTGGGCCTTGGGCAATTCTTAAAGGTAGGCTGTAATTCTGTCTGTGAGTTTCCTAGTGGCAAAAGCAAAGAGGGAAAGATGATTGTGTAAGAATATTAATAGAATTTTGAAAATTGCTAGAAGTTCCACAACATGAGTGCTATTTCCCAGGTGTATCTCTGAACAGGGCCACCAAAGTTGTTCTAACAGTATCATGTCATTTATTCATACATTCAACAGTTATTCATTGATTGCTTACTACCTACCCAGCACTGTACTAGTCAATTAGGGAGATGGTCGTGAGCTGCATAGAAATGCCTCTGTGTTTTTAGTGCTCACAGTCTGGCACTGGGGCAAATATTGACAAGTGCAATGAGTTCCACGAGAGTGGGAGAACAGCAAGGCATGGGGTTTATAACAGGGAGGCTTAACTGCAGGTTATTAGAAATGTTTTTCTGCAGAAATGACATCCAATGTGCCTATGGGATGATGATAATTAGCCAAGCAAAGAGTGGAGAAGGAAGTTTCTGGGTAAGGTGGAGAGAATGGCTTGTGCCCATGTTGAGGATTTTGGACTTTGTTAATGTAAAGTGTATCAGAGTAATGTCAGCTGCTGTAGTGAATTACCCTCAAGGTTTTAGGGGTTCCGTGTATACTGCAGTTTATTTATGACTCTTATAGTAGTCTTACACTGTTTTTCTGGTAGGTGGGCAGCTTTACCTCAGGTTGTGATTCTAGTGTCTCCTCTGCCTCTAGGGACTTCTTGCCAACAGTGGAGGTGAAAGAGAAGAAAAGTGGAGAGAACACAAGTAGACAGGAATGTCTTAATCACCTTGGCCTTGAAAACGACTCATACCACGTTGACATCATTCACATGTGAGAAGTAGTCCCAGAGCCTCAACTACCTGCCAGTGGTGGGCAGGGAGGGGTGGGGGATAGAAGGATCATGTCTGGCTGGGCAGCCACTTGGCAGCAATATCTTGATTCTGGAAGGGGTCGTGGCGTTTAGAGTACAGTTAGTTATTTCTGCTATAGGAGGTCCCTGGAGAGCTGTTAGCAGGATCTTGGTATGATTGAATTTGAATTTTAAAACGGCCATCCTGACCACAGAATGGAGGATGGTTTGGAAGGGGCAAGACTAGACACAGAGAGAAAAGTTATGTTGCTCAATAAAATCAACAGTGGCCATTACAGCAGAGTTACTAGGGGTATTTCACAGTGACAGCCAAGGACATGATGCCAGTGTGCACATTCATGAACTCCATTGTCAGGGGACTGTCAGGTGGAAATACACTCAACTGTGACAACTAAGGGATTCATTTGCTTTTTATAACCGGAAGTCTGCGGGTAGACAGCTGATTGGTTGATGCCTAATGTGACCAAAGGTGGTCCCAAAGGCTGGCTTCCTTCTGTCTGCTGCTTCACTGTCTTTAGTATGTGGTGTTTATCCTCACGGTCCTGGGATTGTTTCTGCACTACTTGGTAGGGACAAGGTGGGACAGATTGACCAGCAAGAGCTATTTCCTCTTGACATTTTATTCAGGAAGCCCAACCCAGGGACCTCCACATCTCATGGGTCACCTGACTTCCCTGGAAGTCTGGGAAGGGAGTCTGGGAAGCTGAGTATTTCAGCAGCGTATGTGTGCATGTGTCCGTGTTTGTGTGCTCACACATGCACGTGAAGGTATAGGAGGGAGGCTTGACCAAGAACTATAGGGGACATACTGGGAATGAGTGATGAGATGGGAGAAGCAGAGACTGCTACTCTAGGACGAGCCTTGCAGCAGAAGGTAGAATTCTTATGGAAAGCAATTGTGCCATAGTGGCCAGGAACGCCACAGGCTTTATTCTTGTGAGGCCTCTCTGAAGACCTACAGATGGTTCAGGAGTGATCTTCCCCTCTTATTCCCCTCTTATTCATAGCAGGTACCAGTGCTTGCATGTCAGGGACAGACATCTGAGCCCTGTGATCTGGATGGTACTGGCTCAGTACAGCAATATGTATCACCCACGTCCCAGGCTGGGCAGTGACACTGGATTGCCCAGCTTCGCAGAAGCAGGAGGCGGGGGGGTATGAAGATGAGTTCAGCCCTGGGTTGCTCCCTCCCAAACCACTCCTGCTGTTGAGAGGGTAGTGAGCAAAGAAGCAACGAAATGAGAGGAGAAGTTGTGGGGTGGTGAGGAGATCTGGAAGCACTGGACCCCAAGAGTTCTCTTCTTCACACGACCACCAAGGTAGTCATCATGCCTGGTCATCATGGCTCTGGGCAGACCCGTGGTGTTAGCGTCTCTGCCTTGTAATACGTACATGGCAGTGACTTTCAGATGTCTTCTTATGGGATGGTTCCTCTTCAAAGGAATTTCAGGTGTTACTAAATGTGTAAGAGGGATATTTGGGGGCAAAGAACCTCTGAACCGCTGAAACAAATTCAACATGCAATGATACTCCTGTTTTTGCAGCCCTGTGCTTATACATGGTTTCCCTCTCACCAGCTGTGGTGGCTGTCCTCGAGATGGCATTTCAACTCGCTGCCCTTTCAGAGGCCCCCTCCTCCAGCTGCCCCCCCTTCACTGGTTTCCATCTACTCCCCATGATGTTTGTTGCTGACTGCACTTGCATTCTGGCTGCTTTGTTTGGAAAAAGGGGTTATGATTTATTATGCAGATGGTCACACAGTTCGCCTACTTTAGAGGAAGATGAAAAGGAATTTTACTTTTGTCTCATTTACTTCACTTACTGTTCAGATTCCCTGAATGGCATCCTAGTTTGGAGTGCAGGCGTTCTTCCTCCTCAGTAGCCCTGTCTCAGACGGGATTTCCTCCAGTCTCTGAAATTGAAATGATGAAGCATCTACCAGAAGATGAGCTTGACATTTTCTTCTTTCAAAATGGGTGATTGGTCATGTTTTTTTTAGGAGGACTTGAGTTCCTGATGTCTTCCTTGTCATCATCAGGCTGCTGTTCCGCTGCCTGTGCTGACCCACATTCAGTGACACCCCGACAGCTCTGTCCTGCACCCCCACTTAGTCTGAAAGGCTGTGTAAATCTCTATATTGCCAACATATGGGTAGGAGGTGTTTATCAAGGCATAAGCATCCATTTCTTCTTCTGACTGTGAGCAGAAACCGAAAGAAGTAAGAGGACACAATCTGAGTTGGAAGAGCACAATCTGAGTTGGAAGATCATTTCCTTCATGATACTTTTTTTTTTTTTTTCCTGCATGAACTGAAAGAGAATTATCCCTGGTATGCAAATCGAAACTGAACACATTAGTAGCAAGAGGTAACTGGGAAAGGGAAACGAGTTTGCCCTGGTAAGAGGCACACGAGTGGGTACCTGCGCCCTGGATGGAAAATATGACAGCATACTTCCGGTGCCTCCGCCGGAAGAAAGATTTCCTCTGCAGTTAACACGACCACTAATTCTGCCTTTTTAAAATGCCCCATTCCAGCCACCCTACTTTATGTGTGCCTCCTGATGGAAGCATGAAACATCGCCTATGCAGTATTTTTGCCAGAAATTCCAACCTGAAATTTGGTCAAGTCTGGATTTAAGTATCAAATTATAGGATAGGAGTGCCGTATAATGAAGAAATATATCTCGTGTTTGTCCCTGCTTCCTGTCTCAGAGCTTCAAAAACTCTTGGAATTCACCCATTGGTGGGAGCATTTTGTTATGCTAATGAGGAGATCTTGGTGCTTCTTAGATGGCTTCAGGATGAGGCTGGTCACCAGAAAGACCAACACTGGGATTGGGTTGGATCCATGCTGTCCTCTCTAGTGGAGCTTTCCTTTTTACATTGGCATTTTAAACCACATTTGAAGGCTTTGAGAAGCCCTGCAGAAATGAAACCCCATCAGCCAAGTTGGACTCAAAGTTTCCCAATCTACTGGCCTGTGGAGCACTTTCTTCTTGTCACACATATTAAAATCCATGGAATAGAGTTTTCTAAATTACCAGTTTAGGAAACAAACCATCCATTTGATTTAGCACAGAAATTTTCTTTAAAAGATCTTTTCTGAGAGGATTAAGAAAAAGAAAATACAGCGTTCTTTTTGCTTTTATGAATTACCAAAAAATGAAATGCATTGAATTAGAAAAGATTTAGGAAGAAATCAGCTTTTTCAAAAGAATGTCATTTCCTATTATATTCTGTTGTACACTGAGCAATGTATCCTTACCTGAATAATTTGGAAATGATTTACTAAATTTACAAAGCAGTTTTAAATTTTTAGCCATGGCTCTGACTGATTTTAGGGGAAAGAAAGGAATCAAAACTTGATTATTAAGAAAATTGAAAAATTCTTTTATGTCCATCTTGTTAGTTAGTCCTCTGGTTCAACTTGAGGTAATTTTGCACACTGATAGTCTGTCTACCCATCATCTGAAATTTTAATAAATACATAGTTTATATTTTCATTCATATCATTTTAAAAATGTGAGGTTCCACATCCTGATGTGGAAAAACCACATCATTAAAAAATGTTGAACAAGGCAATTCTCAAGTCTGAATCCTGTGACACATCACTAATGAACCGAATGAATTAATTGATCCAATCATACATCAACCTACCCATGTTTATCCCCATTCAACCACATTGCTTACATATTATCAGGATTTTGTCAAACGTTTTTCTGATATCAACATTTTCTGCATCAACAGCATTTCTCTGAGCTACTGGTCTAACAACCATTCCAAAAAAGGAAATGAGGTTAATCTAAAATGGTTTGTACTCAGTGAGCCTATCAAAGCTCATAGCAATCACACTGGTCTTAAAATAATCTATTCATGTTAGTTGCCTGAGATTGAAATCATATGGTACTCAGCCTTTTCCTTCTTTATGGAAAGTGAAATAGGGTTTGCCCATTTTTTTTTTTTTTTTGTCTTTTGGTCCTCTCCTGGTCTCCATTATTCTCCAAGGTTGTTGCTAGGGGTTGATTCTACCTTTAGCCTCAGGGATGATTTGTCTAGATCAGGAAATTAGAATTCATTTTAAAGCACTCATTATTTTCTTACATTCTATCTGTATCAAGGTCCAATCCCCTCTAACCAATATGCATTGTGATTTTTTTGTTGTTGTTGTTCCAAAGTAATGTCTTTGAAAGAGAATGCAAACTCCATACTTGCTTTTTGCCATCCATCAACATTATAGTACAGGTTTCCACAGCATATCTATCTCTTCTTTATATGTTTTTCAAGTAAAGTTGATATGATCCATCCTATAGCTTGGAACTGCAAAAAAATAGTCATGGCTATTTTTCAGAGTCAAATGCATATGAAATTAGCAAGGCACACAGTTCTTCTTGAACACCTACCCAACCCATATTCCTGTCCCAGGGTTTTATAAGGTAAAGGGTGCTATTTTTGTTTTGTGTAGATGCTGTAGGAGAATCTTATCTACCGACTAGCTCTACCTGTTCTTACATTGGTTTGTTGCCCTTACGCACTGCTGGGATGGTGCTTCTGCTAGTTCAGTGCCTCTAGGATGGACAAGTCTGGTTCCTCAAGTATTGTGCTCCATCCTTGGTCTTCCAAGACTAGAGTCTTTGGATTCATCCTCATAAACCATGCACTGTCCAAAGAAGTCTGCAACAGCTGGATCAGATAGTCCATCTTAGCTAAGCTACCTTTTAGGCCAGAAAGAGTCCTTTCCTCAAGATCCCCAAGATTCTGGTGTGAGCCCAGATCTCTAGCCACATTCCCTTCCCTCATGATGAGTTCTCTTCTAGACCCTTCCTGCTTTTCTTGCAGACATCAGTCAGAACATGCCAGATCCAAGAAGGTGGGAGTTGAGCTCTTGCCCTGGTTTCCAGGACAAGTTGAGCAGTATTTGAGCTCTGCAAACCACAGGAGAGGGGGCACCCTTTGCCAGGACGCAAAGGCTCCAAGCCACTCACTCCCAAGGCAAAGGGGGCTTGGACTCCATATATTTGAATGACCAAGACAGTCATGACCATGAGATCCTATCTTGCTCAAAGGGATCTTCCAGGATCTACCTAGAAGGAAGCTTTTGAATTGGAGTTTCTCTAGTTAAAGTTCTGCCTATCCAGCACTTGCTGTTTGAACATAACTAAAGGCAGACATTTAAATTGCCTTCAGTGTTGTTGTTGTTGTTTTAACAAGCTTAGCTCATTTGAAAGTTTGGCTTTCTTCTTTTCTTCTTTTAGAACTCTGATAAATAGAGTTCTATCACACACTAGTGGGAGAAGGAGGAGAACCATACTAATCTGGGTAGGCTAGGCTATGCTAACAAAGATACCTAAACATAAAGTGGCAATAATACGGAAGCTTATTTCTCACTCATGTGATGGTACTAGGCTGGTCAATAAGTCATTGGGGCAGTCCTCCTCCACTTGGCCACCCAGGGACCAGGCTTATGGGGACTCTCATCTACAATGTGTGGCATGTCAAGAATGTATCTTATACCTTACTTTTTATATGTGTGTATACATATAACTACTTATTTTGAAATAATTTCAAACTCACAGGAAGTTATAAAAAATAGCATATTGAGTTCCTATACTTCCCTTAGTGACCCTTAGTGATTATATCTTACTTAAGCATAGTACATTTTCAGAACCAGGAAACTGACAGTGATACAATAAAATTAACTTAGGTATAGACCTTACTTGGCTTTCACCAGATTGTACATACATTTTTAAAAATCTGTCTTACTTTAATCCAATGTTGTATGTAGGTGCCTGAGAGTGTGTGTGTGTTTCAGCCACTGTAGTGGGCTCCCAGGGGCTGTCTGGATAGCTGAATGGCCTCTATCACTCCCAAGTATTTCTTCCATCTAGCCAGCAGCTAGCCATATGATCTCACTTCTATTCCTGCCTCCTTATATCTTCATCCAAATTCATTCTAGCAGTATTTACCCTTGACTCACATAGATCAGAGGAGATAATTTTCTCAACATCCGGTCACCAATTTGTTTAAAGACGATTGTGTCTGATGTACAATAGACACGGTTTCCTCCCACCAAAAGTCTGATGCCAATTGAATTGGAAGTTAATGTTTGCATTTTTCAAAATTTATGTTCAATTTTTTCTTCTTCCTCTTATCCAATGGCCCAATAACCCTGAAAACAGAATTGGTTCCTTTTGAAGCCTCTGGTGGATAATGGCAGCATTTTATTGGGTTTTAGTTTTCATTTTCAGTGTAATACAATGATCTGGAGAAAATACTTCCATCTGTATTTGCAGCTCTATGGCACCTCCTTGCCACTGAAAATACTTTTCTTAAACTGCACAGGAGAGTTTAAACAATTGTGCAGTTCCTAAAACTGCTCACTTTGTTGCCAAGAAGTCTTCTTCTGGCTGGAGTCCAAAGTGGTGGCCTCAGCTACCTTTCTGGAGCCCGGTTTCCGACATGGCACTCTCTCACTCTTAATAAATGGTTTGAACATCTAAAGTAGCCACAAGGATTCCTGGCATTTGTCAGAGGCGGAAATCCGCATGGCAGACTGAGAGTCATAAAATCTTTGTTTTAGTTTGGACTCGTTTAAAAACTGGAATGAAATTAAAAACGTTTTTTTTCTTATGTGGTCACGGAGGTTTCCTCTTAAGAGGTGGGAATTCTACCAGGATGTGATGTATAGGGAAAATGACCATTGGAGTTTTGTTTTTATGCTTTGTTTGGCTCATCTGTGGAAGTGTGGATCTGCTAGGCTTCTTCTGAGTGCGCATGAGCCCCTTCCCTCCAGTCAAAGCCCTGTGTCTGATATGAATTCTCATCAAATATTGAGAAACATTTAATTAAGCGGTTGGCAAACGTGCTTTTAGAACGTGCCTTCTGTTGTGTGCAAACATCCATCCCTACATTCTCATGTTTGTGGATTCTCTTTGTCTTCCAGAAACACTAGCGTCTGTCCAAACCTTTCAGACCCAAGGGTGTAACTTTTGGTTTGTGGTCTCATCTCTCAGTGTCTCTCATTTCAACAACACACAGAAGCTCAGAAAGGTCTGCTGGAAAGGGAAGAAACCATTTCTCCCCCCTGCTTTCCAAGTTGCTGTGTTCCAGACCCAGTGGAAGGCATGAGATTCCGTGGCTTTGGGGTGTGGTGATCCCCGCCTTACTGGACAATACGAATTGATGGATTAGAGACCTGCAGACTATTTATGAAACCATAGTTTAAACTAAGAACGATGTCAGCAGACACAGCTTCAGGCATTGAATGAAACTGAACCTGAAGTTACATGAGAGGTGATTTCTTATAATGAAAAAATTCCTTTGTTTGGGGCTTTAATCTACCCAAAGTCAGCTAACAGCACGATTAAGACTCTTTCATCCATCAGACCCTTCCTGAATGTCTCCGCCTTGGGCTAGATTATATGTTTGATTCTGAGGATACAGTCCTGGGAGCCAGTCCTCAAGAAGGTCCTGGTCAGGGGTGACAGGCATAACAGCCTATGTGCTGAGGTCTGTTAACAGATGTAGAACAAGCCAGTGGGGGAACAGAGAGGGACTGGGGAAGGCTTGGAGATGGGCAAGAGGTGTTGGAAGCTGTTTTTAAGATGAAATAAGGCATGGCCTGAATCTTGAAGTTCAGGGAGGAGTTAGCCTGATGGGCGTTTAGAGAAAAGGAGAGTACGGGAAGCTCGGTTGTGTGAGAGAGGAGCAGTGGTTTGGAGATGGAGGAGGTTGAAGTTAGGGAGGCTGCCGCACGAAGAGCTATCCTAAGGATGTTTAATGTTCTCTTCTGTAGGCACTACCCGGTGACTATAAAAGTTGAGGCCCAGGCATGATGTGGGCCAATGTGTAGTTTAGAATTACCCACATGTGCATTCTTTATGGCAATTAATAGATGGTCCATGTGATGTAAAAACAGGAAGTCAATTAGGTCAAAATGGTCTTATGGATGAAAGCTTATCAGTTAAAGCACCCTGACAACCTTCAGTAGTTTATTCTTTCAACATAGGAATTATGGATGAAGATGTGCTTCTAGAAGAAGTGTCTTTGATGTTCTCTTGTGCAACAGGGGAATCCATTCTGCTCGCTCTCCAATTGCTCCTGTCCTATGGAAATAGAAATCAGTAAAACTTTGAGTGGAGGTAAAAAAGACAGAAATTTTGAAAGTTTGAGTGGAAATACTTACACATTTCCCATACAGAAATTAGAATAGAATATTTTCTGGGTAGCAGAATTTATATGCCTCTGTACTTGTACAGAAAATTTTTCTCAATAAAAAAATCTTACAGTCTGGGGACATCTGGGTGGCTCAGTAGGTTAGGTGTCTGCTTCGTTTCAGGTCATGATCCCAGGGTCCTGGGATCGAGCTTATCTTGTTCCCTGCTCAGTGGGAAGACTGCTTCTCCTTCTCCCTCTGCCCCCCCCCATCTCTCTCTCTCTCTCTCTCTCTCTCTCACTCACTCTTGCTCTCAAATAAATAAAATCTTTAAAAAAATATTATGGTCTATTGAAATGACTGTTGAGAAGATGCTAATGCTTTAAGATTTGTTAACCATAAAAAGTGATCTTGAAGAAAGTTGCGGTAGTTTTATAAAAAAGATAAAAAGGTAACAAGACCAAATTAAAGAAAGTGTATTTTTTAGAAAAAAGTATTAGTGGTATGACATTCAAGAGAGAACTAGCTAAGGAACTAATCAGAGCAAGTAAATATGATAGGATAAGAATATGATAAGAATAATTCTACTTATGTTACTTCTCAGCATTCTGATAATCAATATAAAGAAGGTTTTAGGGCACCTTCATGGCTCAGTCGGTTAATCATCTGCCTTCCATTCAGGTCATGATCTCTGGGCCCTGGGATGGAGCCCCTCATCACATCAGACTCCCTGATCAGTGGGTTGTCTGCTTCTCCCTCTCCCTCTGTACTCTTTCCTGCTCATGCTCTCTCTCAAGTAAATAAATAAATAAATAAATAAAATCTTTTAAAAAAAATATAAAGTAGGCTTGAGTTTGATTTATACTACACAGGTATATATTACTTACAATTTTAGAAAGTTTATTTTTGAAAGTAGTCTTTGAATTGAACTATTTGACAGATCCAACAAAACAGTAACACCAATTTGCAAGTCAATAAAAAAATTGTTCAACACGACATAACTTTGATTGTTTTAATGACCATTTCCTTCTAAAAGTGTCCCAGGTAAGGGTGATAAATTGCTTTAATTTTTTTTTTCCCTTTTCTATCACTAAGGTTTAGGTTTACAAGGGTAGAAACTCCCAACAGTACCAGCTTCAGCAAGGGGTTGTCTTCTGTTTTTCTTTTCTGTAAAGTCTGGGATCAACTGTCCAGGGCCTGCGTGCAAGTCCTGCCCCTTCCCCTGACTCATCCAGTGTCGGGAATTTGCATCGCCAAGTCTGGTTGTTCCAGCTGCAGCCATGTGAGGAAATTGCAGTCCACCAGAAGGAGGGCAGAGGGAAAAGAGAGATTGGTCATGTGCCAGTTGTCTTTTAAGGACGTTTCCAGAAATCATCTCATTACCTCACTGTTTGCTTTCATCACCTTGGCCAGAATTTAGTCACAGGGGCATGCTTACCTGAAAAGGAGTCTGGGAAATCCAAAATTGGTCATGGCTGGTGGTGGAACAAGGTTAAAATAAGGGATTTATTACTCTGGAAGAAGGATAGTACTTAACAGCGGTCCCTGCCTCACACTCTCCCTGCAAATTCATGCCACCCTCTGCCAACCCCAGGCTGACTAGTTTGGTTAAGGAACACTCTTCATCTGTGCTTTCTAAGTACGCCAAAGATCGGTCCTTAATACCCCAGGTCTGCATTACTATTCCTTACAACATTTCTCTGAATCTCTCTTTTCATTTGAAGATTCATGCAAATTTTGATATTATTCTATAATATTTCTATATTTGATTTAAAATACAAATTGTGTCAAAGTTAGGTAGGGTAGGAAAAGTAAACACTAAGAAAATACACCTATTTTGTCTGTGGCTGATTTGAGGAAAAACTGTTTCTCTAACCTTGGATGGCTCAACTATCCAAAGGGTATTCATATTTTAAAAGGGCTCTCCAAATTCTTTTTTTTTTTTTTAAACGATTTTATTTACTAATTTAACAGAAAGAGACACAGAGAGAGAAGGAACACAAGCAGGGGGAGTGGGAGAAGGAGAAGCAGGCTTCCCGCTGAGCAGGGAGCCAGAAGTGGGGCTCGATCCGAGGACCCTGGGATCATAACCTGAGCTGAAGGCAGATGCTTAAAGACTGAGCCACCCAGGCGCCCCAGAGCTCTCCAAATTCTAAAGAAACACTTTTTTTCTGGTGGAATTCAGGTGACTGGGAAGGTATTATGGACATGGGACTCCCCAACCCTCTCCTCATACCTCCCAGATGATAGCCCTTGGCCATGAATATTTATCTGTGTCTGTGACTCATCCAGGTTTTGATAGACAAGGAATTTACTTCTTTAATTCACTGTTTAAAAGAAGAAAGCAGAAGCGCACTAAAGTTCTGAAGGAGGAGGCCTGGAAACCACGTGTTCTCTATGTGTTGTTCGTGTCAATATTTAGAATTCCTGTGTCAATTATTTGGAACTTCGAACGCCCCTTGCATCCATCCACTAATTATTATCACACTTAGCCACGGCATGCACAGCCTTCTTCACAAGGAAATTGTACAGTAATTATGAGGCAACTTGCCTAACATCCCCTTGTTGAGAGGTCAATGTTAAATCTTAGTAACTAAGACTTCAGCTTCTGTTGGAACCTAATAGATAAAATACAGCGGTACCTATCAGGGATCCTCAGTGTGGGTGGGAAATATTTATTCATTCATAGTATCTTGATCATGGGCCTACTTGTGCCACTCCTGCACTGGGCCTGGGACAGACTGGTGATCCAGAGCGAGCATTGATGTCAGCTCTGTCGTAGACCGGACGCTCACATGAGATTCAATTAATTAATTTTTTTTCAAAGATTTTATCTATTCATTTGACAGAGAGAGATATCAGAAGTAGGCGGAGAGGCAGGCAGAGAGAGAGAAGAGGAAGCAGGCTCTCCACGGAGCAGAGAACCCGATGCGGGGCTCGATCCCAGGACCCGGGATCATGACCTGAGCCGAAGGCAGAGGCCTTAACTCACCGAGCCACCCAGGTGCCCCCAATTAATTAATTTTAATAAAAGCTATGAAGGAAAATACAGCCTCTGAAAGACTGCACAGTAAAGATACACCCACTCTGGGGGACCGGCAAGGCCTGCCCGAGGGGCTTCATCCACAGGGCGACAAGTTCGGGGCATAATGTTTTCATGGCAGATGGACTGCCTGTGTGGAGGCCTCTGAGGCTGAAAAGACTTTGAGTTTTTAATAGAACTTCACGCCGGCCACCTTAAAGAATTATTGAAGAGTTTAAGCAGAGAGATGATGTAGTTCGATTTGCCTCGTTCAAAGACCCTGGTGGTTGGTGACATTGGCTTGGGTAGGCGGGCACATGGGCTCAGGTCAAGTGGAAGCTGAAGCAAAGGTGAAGACAGGTGGGTGTCTTCATGAAAGGATGCGGGACCTAAAATCGACAGGGCTGGAGTGTGGATACGACGGGCGTATGCTGGGGGGAAGAGACGGAGAGAGGAGGAGTCGCACATTTATGTAGGAAAATGGCAGTGGGTGGTGGTGCCACGTACCATGATAGGGAGCACGGGGAGGAGAATGCAGGACGGGCTTGATGGGAAGATCACGAGTTCATAGGATTTAAGAGGTCAGTGAACCCAACTGTTGCAGATTCCCAGGCCCAGAAACAAGAAATGGTTCCACCGGAGGCCTTACTCTTTGAAGTGTGTGCCAGGGACCAGCAGCATAGGCTTTGATCGGAAGCTTGTTAGAAATGCAAATGCTCATGCCCTCCCAGACCCACTGAACTACATTTTAACAGGATTCGCCAAGTGAGCTGTATAGAAAAGATTCTAACTTAATACATGGCAAAGCTGGATTAATACTGAGCTAAACATATGATTTAGAATAAATATTCCTGTTTGTTTTTTAAACTTTTCTTATCTGCATGGGTTAGGAGTGATACCCAAGTTAAAAAGGTAAGTTGAAGGTGGTCATTCATTTAGGTATACTTTATTTAATAGACAAAGGGCTACTAATGTTTTACCTATAATATTAAGGAATGAAGCTGGAGGGGAGAGAAGGAAAGAAAGAAGGGGAGAAAGAGAACAGGCAAGATCTTCAAAGTCCATGTATGCAATGGATTATTCACAATTTGTGAATCTGGGATGGGAAAGAACTGGCCAAGTCAACTCGCATTACATATTGTGGACACAGGCTTTGGTATATTCTTAAGAACGGACTCAAAACTTCCAAATTCCTTTTGCTTTCATGAGTTTCCTTTTCAGGAAGGGGTATTGGTGGTGATGGTGGATTTCTCAATGTTGCTCAAATAACCAGCACTATAAAAATTCTCAGAAGAGAGTTCCTTTTGTCTTTGTTATTTATGAAGCCCCACTGGGCAAGAATTCCAGCTAACACTTGGCCATGTGCCGCATGTCTACCTCCTCGTTGGTGCTCAAGTACGAAACCCCAGCACAGATGTAGAATTCAGAAGTGATGCATAACTGTGTACGTTATCTAGTGTTACATGACAAATTACTGCAAAATTTAATGGCTTAACACACAAACCTTTCTTGTCTCTTAGTTTCTGTGGATAGGTGATCTGAGTTTGACCTAGCTCGGTGCCTCTGGTTTGAATCTCTCATGAGTTTCCTACTGAGCTGTTGACTGGGGATGAGATTTCATCTGTGGGGGGTCACCTGCTCCTAAACCCACTCAGGTATTTGCTGGCAGCCCTCAGTCCCTTGCCACATGGGCCTTTCCATCGGGTTCCTGCCTCATACCATGGCACCAGTTCCCCCAGGACAAGCAATCCATGAGAAAGAAGGTACTTAAAGTAGAAGGAAAAATCTTTTTATAACCTAATCCAGACTGGTCACCTGATTGCTTCTGTCATATTCTACTTTTTAGGAACAGTTCAGTGAGTCCAGCCCACACTCAGGGGGAGGGGACTGCACAAGGGTGTGGCTATGCGGGGGTAGGTGCTCCCAGGGGCCTCTTAGAGGCTGCCCACTACACGAGACTATTTTCTTCTTCATATATACTCTTATCAGAGTGATATGATACTTAAAGATTCTTGTCCAATGAATCCTTTTCTCCTGACCAGTGCAGGGTGTTGGGTTTTTGCCCCAAAATTTCCAAGGAGAGACTGGGTTTACTACGTTTTTACGCATGAATGGGAGAGTACCAGAAAGCCTGTTGAGGACATCTGGAAGGGCTGAGAGGCGGGGATGCAGGCAAAAGGGAAGGGATGGGCAACTGTCCAGGCCGGCAGGCCTCTCCTTCTCCATTGGCCACCTCTCACAATCCAGGGCCTTGAATCCAATAGGGAAGGTCTTCTCCTGTTCATTTCTTCCCTCTTATCTGCTTTAATAGCGGAGCAAATTCTGAACCTAGACAGACCTCTTCTCTCATTCCATTCCTTGCATTGCTGAAGGCCCGACTCTAAGTACCAGCTCAGGCCCGACTCAAAGTACCAGCTCCGCCCCCACCCCAGGGCTCATTCTAGACCTGGCCTCTCTCTCCCTATGCTGCTCTAGACCGTCATGACTGCTAGCTTGCACGTGCCTCCCATGGGCGGGGTGCTGTGGACACCACTATGGGCAAAAGGGACCTTTCCCTTGTGCTTAAGGACCTCACAGTCCATTTGGAGAGACAGATACTGATCAAATGACCACATAACGAAATGTACAACTGCTACAAAAAAAGTGGACCAAGAATACAGAGGGCTAAGCCAGTCTGGAGGTTTGGGCAAGGACTACGAAGGCACAATTATGCAGAGTCTTAGGAGGGGAGAAGAGTTGGCTGGGTGTGGCAACGAGGACTTGGGTGGGGGCAAACCCAGGATAAAATTGAGAGTAGTCCTGGGGCATCACCCGGGTGGGTCAGTCGGTTAAGCATCTGCCTTCAGCTCGGGTCATGATGTCTGAGGCCCTGGGGTGGAACTCCACATCGGGTTCCCTGCTCAGTGGGGGAGTCTGCTTCTCCTTCTCCCTCTACACCCCCCACTTTCTCTCTCTCACCCCTGATTTCCCTCTCTCAAATAAATAAAAACTTTTAAAAGGGGGGGTGGATTGAGAGTAACCCTTTAGAAAAGGGGAAGAGGTCCTAGGAGCCTGGAACAAAGGTCAGGGGAAGTAGTCTGTGACCCAGAGGGGGGATGCTTCATTTCATGTGTGTTATGGAGTGACAAATGGGAAAGACCAGAACAACCCCTCACCTAAGGCCAGCTTGGGTGTAGAACATGGAATTCCTAGTTTCCCATGAAGGTGACAGATCTCAAAGGTATGAGGTCCTCTGAGGTTTTGTGTCAAAGTCCGGAAGTGACGTGGACAGAGTCTTTACACCTGAGTTCGCTCCCTGCCCTCCTTCCCTGCCATTGTCCCTTTCCTCCAGAACTGAAAACTCTTCCTGGACTATCTGATGTGCTTCTTGCCTCTGTCTCTGGCTCTATCTCTCCTTGTCCCTCCTTCCAGGCTCTGCCCTGATCAGAGCTTCTCGCATTGTCATATGCTGTGTCATTCTGTGGACACACCCCCTGAGAATCTTTGCATTTGCAGCCTTCCCACTTGGAATGGTCCCCCCTCGCCTGCAAATGCCCCTTCTCAGAGTGGGACCAGAGATGCAATTTGTGGGGCTCAGTGCAAAATGAAAATGGCAGTCTCCTGGGTTTAAAAGCGGGAAAGGAGCTTGTTCCTTTCTTCTTGCAGTTTCTCCTTTGATCGTCGCGGGGTTTTTATTTGCTATTTAACGTCACGCTTCCTTGGGCATGAAGAAAGTTGTAGGCCAAGTACAGACCGTTGTAGGCCAAGTACAGACCCTTGCAGGCTCCTAGGGCTCAGGCCCAACTCTGCACCTCCCTGCGCTAGTGCCACAGCCCTTGACGGGCACAGACACTGAGAGGGCATCCTCCAACATATGCTCCATTGCCCACCACACATTCCTTACCAAACATTCATTTACCAAATAAAATGAAGATAGAATTACTAAGAATTTTAATATGGCAACTGCAGAGTATTAATCTCTGAGTAGAGGGCCTCTTTTGAGCACAGGGTCCTACATGACTGCAGGGTCTCAGGGACCTGCTCAGATCACGGGATCTAAAATCACCCCATTCTGTACACATGGTGCAAGGTGCACCCCATCACATCACCCTGTTGTGTGTCCCTGAGAGTAATATTATGTTCCAAAAGTATCCTTTTAATCTGCTTTCTCTTTTTGCTGTCTGCTTCCACCAGAAAAATGTAAACTTTACAAAAGCTTGTCCTAATGATCTCCATGCCTAGTGTGGGAGCTGGCACATGCAAGACCGTCAATAAATATTTGTTGATTGAATAAATAAACGTATAAGGGAATTTATTGAGCATAGCTTTAAGTAAACTTGCTGTTTCTCCTAGCTCATGCAACCTGGCAACGTGACAGAACCTTCCAGTTAATTGCGTCTCAGTCTTTATTTGGGGTTTCCATCGGAACCCGGGTGTTCCTGCCTATGTCAAGTTTGACATAAAGGCCAGTCCAATCTTACCTCTGCCTTGAAACTTGTTCCTGAATTCCTCTGGCCCCTGGGTGTTTTCTCTCTTTGCTGGTCTCCTGGACTTCTTATTGGCACTGTGCCTCAGAGCTGACAGAAGGAACACAAGGAAGCCCTGGCATCGGAGTGACCTGCTGTTTCTTAGTTTCATCAACATCATGGCTGGCCTTCCTGATGCTCCCATCCTCCCCTTCTTGGTCTTTCTGCCCACTGTCCAGGAGGCTCTGCTTGCCCAGGTCACCCACCAGGCACTGTGACGACCATCACCTCCCATGTTGCCGAGCAACTGCTGCTCGCCTCAGTGAAGCTGGATTCTTGGAAAGTTCCCGAGCATACCAAGATCTCCTGTTCCCTGTAATGAATATAGACAGTCATTCCTCAAGATGAACGCTAAGGAGCTTAAACATTATAGCTTTGAAAAGTTACACATTTAGTGCATTATTTATGACAAGTGTGCCATTAATGGAGGCTTAGAAGCTTTTTAGTTAGCAGAGAGTTTCATACTAAAAAATAATGCAGCATGAAAACTACGAGGAGGGTGTCTCCACCATAGCTACAAATGATTTCAAACTGTTCTATTTCAGAGATGAAATGAAAAGATATAGAGATGAAATAATCCTCCAGTTTTCTTTTCTGTTCTGTTCTTTTCTTTTTAAAAAGATTTTATTTATTTACTTGACAGAAAGAGAGAGAGAGAGAGCATAAGCAGGAGAGTGGCAGGCAGAAGGAGAGGGAGAAGTAGGCTCCCTGCTGAGCAGAGAGCCCTACATGGGGCTCCATCCCAGAACCCTGGGATCATGACCTGACTGAAGGCAGACCCCTAACTGACTGAGCCACCCAGCCACCGTAATACTCTATTTTTAAAAAAATAAAGATTATTTATTTATTTATTTGACAGACAGAGATCACAAGTAGGCAGAGGCAGGCAGAGAGAGAGAAGGGGAAGGAGTCTCACCATGAAGCAGAGAGCCCGAGTGGGGTTCAATCCCAGGACCCTGGGATCATGACCTGAGCTGAAGGCAGAGGCTTTAATACACTGAGCCACCCAAGCACCCTTAATCTTCCATTTTTTAAAAAAGATTTTATTTATTTATTTGCGAGAGAATGAGTGAGAGAGAGCATGAGAGGGGAGAAGGTCAGAGGGAGAAGCAGACTCCCCAAGGAGCTGGGAGCCCGATGTGAAACTCAGTCTTGGAAGTCTGGGATCATGACTGGAGCCGAAGGCAGTCGCTCAACCAACTGAGCCGCCCAGGCGCTCTCTAATCCTCCCTTTTTAAAAGCAACCTTGGGTCTTATTTTTTTTTTCCTAATAAAAACAGCAGTATTTTGAGCAAATTCCCACACAGGGTATGTATGTGTACAATTTAAAGTGTGGTTTGGGTCTTTTTCTGTGGGCTACTCAATTTGACTCTATATCTGAAGCCAAACTGTTTATTGCATGCACACATATGATCATATGATTTTTTCCTGTTTTCTTAATGGAGTAAGTATTAATGGCTAATCTTTCTGAAGCAATTTCTCCCCTTGAACATAGCATTAAAATGGACCTGTATGTACTATAAGTGTGTTGAAGCATTTTTTTAAAAGTAAGTCTCCACAAACCAACATCTAGCTTTGTGGGTTCCCTGCATTGTTTGTTTTCTAATTCTTTGATTTCCTTTTTTATCTATATTTTTTCCTTTCCTCTATTTTGGGTTTACTTTGCTCTTCCTCTTCTAAATTCTTAAGGTACTTAAATTTAGATACTTAAATCACTTATTTTAAACTGTTTTCTAATATGGCATTTACTTATTTTTTTTTAAAAGATTATTTATTTATTTATTTATTTGAGAGAGAGAGAGAGAGAGAGAGAGAGAACGGGATGGGGGGAGAGGAGCAGTGGGAGAGGGATAGGCAGACTCCATGCTGAGCAAAGAGCCTAACATGAGCCAGTCTCATGACCCAGAGATCATGCTCTGAGAGGAAATCAAGAGTTGGACACCCAACCGCCTGAGCCACCCAGGCTTCCCTCTAATATAGACACTTAAAAGAAAACATTTCTCCCTCAGGATTGTTTTTGCTGCATCTACAAATTTTGACATGCTTTTTTATCATTCAGTGTGAATACCTTCTAGTTCTATAGTGATTTTTTTCCTTTTTGGAAAAAAAAAAAGCCTATGTAGTATTTAGAAATGGGTAATCTTTAGATACTTGGATGTTTTCTAGAAATCTTTGTTAAAAGCATCATATTTTTAATTTTTTATTTTTTTTAAAAGATTTTATGTATTTATTTGAGAGAGAACGAGTGAGAGAGAGCATGAGAGAGGAGAAGGTCAGAGGGAGAAGCAGACTCCCCAAGGAGCTGGGAGCCCGATGCGGGACTCCATTCTGGAAGTCCAGGATCATGACCTGAGACGAAGGCAGTCGCTCAAACAACTGAGCCACCAAGTGCCCATATTTTTTATTTTTAATTTAATTCCATTGTGGTCAGATTTCAATCCGATGACATTTATGGAGACTTGCTTTAGCATGACATATGCATCTTTAATGAACTGCCACATGATTTTGTCTTCAACCCTCACTTCAAATTTCTCTCTCCTCTCTGAACTTACCATGGAAGTTAGAGTGAATGCTCATGCCCCGAATAGGAACAGATAATGCCAATGCAGGGCCTATTTCTGTTGGAAAGATCTGCTTATTTTGGAATTAGCAAAGATTGGCAAGCTTCTCCTAAAATGTTGACTCCAGGGCACAGATTTCAAACTCTCTCTACTGAAATTGAGTAATGAATACAAGCAAAAAGTGGTCATCTCTGTGTTTTCCAATGAGTTACATTTTTAAAATTTTATTTATTTATTTATTTATTTTTTTTGTCAGAGAGAGAGATCACAAGTAGGCAGCGAGGCAGACAGAGAGAGGGGGAAGCAGGTCCCCTGCTGAGCAGAGAGCCCTATGCAGGCCTCAGTCCCAGGACCCTGAGATCATGACCTGAGCCGAAGGCAGAGGCTTTAATCCACTGAGCCACCCAGGTGCCCCCACTGAGTTACCTTTGACAAGCAAGAGACATCCAGTGAGTTTCAGCATAGTCCGAAGTGTAGGATCTGTCACTATCATTCAATACTTAAGTCTCTGTGTCATTGCCCCATTATGGTTTCCAGTTCATTGACATCTCACAGTGTCTCACGGTCTTGGACATGGCAGACACTGAAGAAATTCTATTTAATTGAATGATGGATATATAATAAGCATCCTCCAGCAGTGAAATGGTGACATTGAGGAAAACAAATTTGTGAAAATGAACATTTCCATTAGTTAGACAGTGCATTATTATCTTTAATGAAATTGATGTATTGGATGTCGCCAACAAACAACCAAATGGTTGTTAACAAATACCACAGCTTCTACACAACTATAAGCTTCTCGTTAAGAGTCATGAGTGTTGAATTCTAACATCAAGTCCCCAAATTTTAATGTAAACATAGTGGGAAGACTTATTTATAAATTAAGAAATAAAGTGTTGAATATAGCAAAACAGTATAACATAACAAAAGGCAGATTTAATGAGAGGTGAAGGCAGTGGGGAGAGGTAGTTTTCTCTTTTATAGGCTGTCTGGTATATTCACATTTGTTGGTGGATTAAAGAAAGGCAATTTTATCCTTGTGATTAAATTTAATGTCCATAATCTTAATGTAATGGAGAATGGTATACCAATTATATTTTTATGGCTTTGTTTACTAGATTCAAGAAGAATGTGTTGATTCCATAAATTTAATTTTCAAATCAATGAGTATCATGTAGCCAAATTTGCAAACTGTTTGAATCGTTCTGCTAATAACTGGTTATTTTGGTGTTGTGCTGTGCCTCGTATATTATCTTATACATAGTAGATATTCAGTGAACATGCTTGGATTTAACTGATTTTTCATACAACTGCAGTGGGAAACAAAGTAAAGCCTTGCTGTCATGAATGCACATATTTAATAGGATTGACTGAAACTTAGAATCAATAGCTAAAGAACTAAAGAATATCCTTTTCCTTCTTCTATACCAACCTGCATTACTATTCCTTGCTCATTTCACCAACACTCCTTATTCCATTCATTTAACCTTGCTCATGACTTTGTAAACTGACCTTTCACTGAACTCTCTTGGGTGTGAGGGCATCTTCTGTTTCTGGAATCCTGACTGATAAGGCAGAGTTGGGGTTTTGCTAGATATTGGGTGGGGTTCTCTGGAAGAGGATTCTGAGTGGACATTTGCAAGCAGAAGGTTTACTGGGGAATCTCTAGTAAAGGAGCGAGGGAAGCAGGATGGGAACCCTGAAGTGTGACACAGTTGCAGCCAAGGCCTCAGTCGGTCCCACCAGACTCTGGAGCTGGGAGAGCTGTTCAGAGTTGTCTGGGATCAAGGTGAGGGGTCCTGGCTTCTGTGCCGCTGTGATGGATGCAGGTTGCCCTTGGAGAGTGGAGCGGGAGGGAGACATGGAGGGTTAGTACGGGACAATTCCCCTCTGCCAAAAGCCATTCCCAGAGACCCCGTGAGTTTTCAGCCCGCAGTGATTCTGACAGCTGCAGGAACTAGGCTCTCCAGGCCAAGGGTAGCACCCCACCTAGCCCGCTGCACCCGTTGAATATAAGGTGAAGCAGGGGCGGGGAGGACATAATGATAAATCCTAGATTAGCCTCTAATGAGGCATGAGTAATGGGCAGTGAAGGCAGATCAGTGAACGATAGGCCCCAGTGGAGTCCTGGAGCAACTCTACTACAGCAGCCACGTTTAGATCTTCCCAGAGCCCGGCAGCGGAAACAGAGGCTACGGGTTTCCGGGCTGGTGCGGGTGAGCGCGGAAGACCTGAGGGGCCAACTGCTCGGGAGGGGAAGGGAGGGAAGCGGGAGCGTTGTCTGCAATGACAGTAAACTGACTGAAACGCATGATTGAAAACATTATGAAAATACTTTAAAAACAGATTCAAGTGCTTTCTATTGTCCTTATTTGGTATTTGGGGAAAAAAAATGCCATTAAAAAGTATGTGGAGGAAGACAAATACGTTTTGTTTAAAACAAGACCACCAGTTGAGTCAGATTTTAGGTTCTAAATGAGATTTCTTAGGATAGAGGAGGACTTTTCCACTCGAAGGCTGTGGCCTTTTCCTCTTTGGGAGCTGCTTCAGCTACTTCGGGTCTTTCTCCAAGTTGTAAACCAGTCTGTCCAGATACTCATCTCTGCCCCGTTTTGCTGCCCTTCTCCTTGGGAGGTTCGTCGGTAACCATCTGCACATGGCTCTGCTGTTCTCTGCTGCTTAGCTCGAGGCCAGCTGTGGCTGCCAGATGTCTGACCTCCTCTCAGAGAGAGAGAGAGTTGGGGTCACCTCTTCTGCCTGGAGGCTTTCAGCTTTTGTGTCATTCTCTGAACCTGGTCTTGGCTTCCAGCTACCAGGAGAAAGCCAACTTTGATCATGCTTGGCTTACAGAACACCATTAAAAGTTGGCAAGTGCTATAAATTTTATTTTGGACAAAGCATTTTAAAGGCTAATGAATGAAACTGAATGCGTAGAATTTTATTCTTTTTTTTTTTTTTTTTTTTTGGTAGATTCTTGAAAAAAATTCCACTCCCTGGTCATACTTAATAACTAGCAAACTAGATTCCCTGCCCTTGGTGTCTGTTTTGGCCATTTCCATTTCTGGGTCTGACTCTAATTTTCCCCCTATGTTGATTGTTATTTTTTCACCGTGCAAAGGAATCACTATTCGAATAATCAGTAATCTTTTATTTTTCTCTTTTCCTCTTTTCCTCCCTCCTTGAAATATAATATCTTCATTTTTCTAATTCCCTTTCCTGAACAATGCCCATTAGCATTAGATTTAGAGAGAGAATTAGAGATAGAATTAGAGATAACTCCTTCTGTGGCACTTCATTGGTCTTTAGACCCATAATCAAGTCTTTGTATGTGTGTGTGTGTGTGTGTGTGTGTGTGTGTGTGTGAAGTTAGTCTTAGAATGCCTTTGTGGCCTTCCAAAAAGGCCACTGGAGCAGTTTTTCTATTGTTAATAGGGACCTTTAGGTGGTCTGAAAGCACCTGAATTTTGCAAGAGATCTTTTAATTCATCAAATCGGAATGACTTAAAGAGTTTAAGTTCAGTTTGGACATGGAATTCATATTACTTGGTCAGAGTATAACAGTTCCCCATGGCTTTAGGAACATTAGCTGAATAGTTCTTTATCTCTGCTCTAACAACCTCACTGTCAACCACAAATATGATGAGTTTTCTTAGCACATAAGTCAACAGAAGGGGCTTTCTCTAATAGCACATACCATGCCCTAATCAATACTATTGACAAAAACTGGTACGAAGACTGCAAAAGTTCAAAAATGAACTTTTGTCTCTACAGTTCCAGGACATCTTTTGCAAGCAGAGTTTTGAGCATCTATGTTTTCCTTAATTGTTACCCAGTTAATTAAAAATGTAAAGTATTTCTCTGATTATAAAGTGAACAGGTGTTAATTGCAGAAATATTAGAAAATGAAAAGTATAAGGAAAAGAATAAAATTCACCTGTGATTGCATTGATTACAGAGAATCACTGTTGACCCCAGGGCAGCTGTTTTCCAATTTTTTTTTTCCTATTGCTATGACAAAAGTGGGACCAAAGGAGATATATAGCTTGCAAATTTCAATTCTTTTCACATGATGAACACTTTCCCAAATCATTAAATGTGAGATAATTTTTAAACGACAGCATACTATTTGCTCAGGCGGTTAGTCACAATTTATTCGAACATTTCTCATTTGTCTTATATATTGGCTGTTTTAAATGTTCCATCATCACAAATTATGTTGCCATAAACACTGGATACTCCAGTAGAAGTGGAATTACTGGGTCATATTATGGTGTTTTGCAATCTGACAAAAGCTTGTAAGATGAAGGCGAAATTTCAAAACCAAATTTATGAAGGTTTTATAGTTTTAAAAGAGATTTCATTTTGTTCTGGTGAAGTCTCTCTTTCATTTCTTCTTTTTTATAGTTTATAAAGTTATTACAAAGATCTACATGTGGAATATTCATCTTGGCTCTTTTATTGATGCCAAAGGGGGCACAATGAGTGTAGGCTGAGGAGGGGCTCTATATCCTCATCAAGCTAAAACCACCAATGCAATTAATATGTCAAATGGTCATGTGCTTTACTGAAAGCCAAGGAAGACTGTCAACCTCAACTTTGTCTGGGCTTGTATTGTCTGACCCCACAGTCCATAGCTCTGTCATCCAAAACCCAAACTATCACTCTTCTCTCATGTTTATAAATCTATTTGTCACCATCATTTCTCAGCACTGCATTTGCTCAACTAGAAGTTGAAGACAGAGCTCCTTATTTCCTGTGGCCATTAAGTTATCTCCTCTATTTGCTCAAGGGATGACCCCAGGATGATAATTTTTTTCCCCCTTTTAATGTATTCTCATCCTTGTGCAAATCAGTTTATTTTTTCTAGGATACCATCTCTTCTTCCCAGACGATTAACTATTGTCTTTTTTATACTCTCCTTTCTCATTGGATAATAAATTATGTTGTGTGATGATTAATAGTTTACCCTCCATGCATCCTTATCAGAGACTACCTATTCATCCTGATATTTCTTCTATCTTCCCAGAGCCTGCCAGAGTGTGTGTAATAGGAGATGCCCAAATACTGGTTAAAAGTATGAATGAGTGGGGGTGCCTGGATGGCTCAGTTGGTGAAGCCTCCGCCTTTAGCTCAGGTCATGATCCCAGGGTCCTGGGAGAGAGCCCTGTGTGTTGTGTGTTGGGTTTCCTACGCAGCGGGGTGTCTGCTTTTCTCTCTCCCTCTGTCTCTCCCTCTACTCATGCTCTCTCTCTAGTAAATAAATAAAATCTTTTAAAAAAGTATGAATGAGTGCTGAGCTTTACTAACTGCCTACTTGTGCATAACTCATGAAATATTTGGATGCGGAATAGACCATATTTATGGTGATCATGATCATAATCCTTTTTTTTTTTTTTAAAAGATGGCTTATAACTTCCCAGTGTATTAAGATCAAATGCAAAGTCTCTCACTAGGTTTTCAGACTTTCCATGCATGGGTTTTTGCGCTTTTATAATATTGTTTTTATCCATGGAACTTTGGCTTATTTTCTACCATGGATACATCTAAAACTGGACCATTCTGCTCTCAAATTCATGAGAATTGATGGGAACACTTAACTGGATTTATTCCACTTGGTTATGTCCTTGTCTTTCTATCGGTTCTCTGCACTCCTCTTGCTTTTAACTCTGTAAATATATACTATTATGTAAATGTGTCTGTGAACTGTGTCTGCATAGGAGGAGCTCTCCTGGTTTGAAGAAGATGAACCAAGGACAGTCTCAACTACTTAGTATTCATCTTTTACATTAGCTGGGACTCCAAGCACCGTGACAAACACGGCTTCCCCTCTAGCATAGATACTGATCCCCTACAAAAGAATGGAATTTTATTGAAACTTTTTGTCTTTGAGATAATTTTTTGAGATAATTTTTAAGTAAAGACAAAAGTATATTTCCTATTTATCGAATCTTCTAGGGAGAAAATTAGCAAGTGGAAATATTTAAGATAAATTAATTGGTTTCATAACTGAGAAAAGTAGAATGATATCACTCCATATTGGACTATCATTAATTGACCAGTAGTTCTTAGAATATTTACTTTGTTTTAGAATATCCAACTTGCAAAATTAAGAAGAAAGACTTTGCTTTTGAGAACGTTTTAAACACATGAGTGTATTTTAATTAAATTGGTTAAATAAAAGCACATGGAAGTTTAAGGATTCATTTTTTTTTTAAAGATTTTATTTATTTGACAGACAGAGATCACAAGTAGGCAGAGAGGCAGGCAGAGAGAGAGGAGGAAGCAGGCTCCCCGCAGAGCAAAGAGCCTGACGCGGGGCTCGATAGTAGGACGCTGGGATCATGACCTGAGCCGAAGGCAGAGGCTTTAACCCACTGAGCCACCCAGGTGCCCCAAGGATTCATTTTTATGTATCCATTTTGGTCTAACTGCCAGTATTGCCTTTTTAGATTTATGATATCACTAAGCAAAACCACTTTGGTCATGCATTTTAAAATGGCCTCGGCTATTTTGACCCAGGTAATCACATATCTGGGAAAACACAAGAGTTAGTGAAATAAAACACACCAAGTGGTACAGGTAGGTTGCTACATGGATCAGGTACAAAATTCTCAAAACATGCTAAAGAACACTGGTATTTCCATATAAAATGATTATAAACAAATAAAACAGAGGCAATGTAAGGCTTGTATTTTTGCTGGAATCCAAAGATATAATATTTTCTAGCTATGAGGTTAATGCTGCTTTGTTTAGTTATAATTTTTTAAAAGCCCTGTGTTTAAAAAAAATTTACCTTTGTTAAAGTTTGATCATTAGTATAACAATTAGGCGGCTGCTAATAATCAGTCCTTTTTCTGGGGATCTCAGAGGAAATGAACTGTTTTCTTGTTCAGCATTTTGAAATAAAAATTGCAGTTCAGGTAGAACTTTCTGGGTCACTGTATTCCTTCTGTGACTTAGGGAAGGAGAAGAGGTGAGTAAATCGTGCTTATTTTACAACTAATAGCTCTTCTCATTCCTTCAACACTCTGATGAGCTACAAAGATTCCAAAAAAGAGCGTGAGCTCTGCCTCAAGACTGCTCAGGACCCACCACTCTGTCCACATTCTGCACCCCTAAGAAGGATGGCAGAGTAATGGATTCCACCTACAGTTTCATTGCAAAGCATCTATGGACAAACCTTGCTCTCTAACTCATGTGAACCCAGTAGCCATGTCTACAAGTGGATGGGCACCACTGTTCTCAAAACCGGCTCTGTGCATTGACCCCTGGGGCTGGCTGGTTGCTCTGTTACACAGTTGAGATCATGATGGTGGGGGAGTGCCTGTACTTGTTCCATGGCCAGGTCAAGCATGATCTGGTGGGTGCTGTTACCACTCCCCATCGGAGAGAAGGAAGGTTGTGATTCCCTTCTCTCTATTGCCTGTAGCCTTAGATTTTAGGTACTAGTGACTATAAAGCTGCTGGTGTGCCCTCCAATAGAAGATGCCCCCAGGTCATCTCCCCATGAGCTGATTAGGGCTTCATCAACCCATGAAATAGCAGGGAGCATCCACTGATCATGGCTGTTAGATTTCAGTCTGATGCAACTATGAGCTGTTTAGTGATAGAACTGGATGCATCCCCAGACCTTCCTATAGACAAGTAGTTGTGCTGGGAAGGGCTGAGCAAGGTTGCTGCCAGTTATTTTAATGGCTTTGTTTGCAGGCTTTCTGTACAGAGAAATTATACATGCGTGTCAGATTTAAAGTATCTTTGCTTCTTCATATCCAATTGATAAGGGGCCTAGACATCTCATTTCTTCTTGTTTCAAAGCATGTGTTCTTAATTTAGCAAATACTTGAAGACTTGCTCTGTATTATAAGATGTGGCAAAGCATTGAGTAGAAGCAACATGGTTTTCCTCCCTGACTTATTAGACATAACTACTGAGTTTTATCAAATGTCTCTTTAGGAGGCTGACATTGTAATATGCTTTTCCTACTCTAATTTCTTTGTATAATGTGTTACGTTGAGAGCTTCACTTATGTTGAGCCATCCTAGAATGGTATATGCCAAGGGAGTCATGGTATATACAGTGAACCTTGAATGACACAGGCTTGAGCTGCACGGGTCCACATAGACATGGAGTATTTTTTTTTTAAGATTTTATTTATTTATTTGACAGACAGAGGTCACAAGTAGGCAGAGAGGCAGCAGAGAGAGAGGAGGAAGCAGGCTTTCTGCTGAGCAGAGAGCCCAATGTGGGGCTCTATCCCAGGACCCTGAAATCATGACCTGAACCGAAGGCAGAGGCTTTAACCCACTGAGCCACCCAGGTGCCCCAGACATGGAGTTTTTTAAATGAATGTACTGTAGCTCTGTAAATGTATGTTCTCTTCCTTACAACTTTCTTTTCTCTAGCTTATTTTACTGTAAGAATGCAGTGTGTAGTACATATAACATACAAACTATGTGTTAATTGACTGCTTATATTATCAGTAAGGCTTTCATCCAATAGTAGGCATTACCAGTTAAGTTTTTGGGGAATTCAAAATTATAAGTGGATTATCAACTGAATGGGAGGTTGGCACCCCTAAGCCCCACATTGTTCAAGGGCAACTCTAATTATTCTATATACTCCTGGATTCTATTTGCAAATATTTTATCTAGAATTGCTGTGTTTATACTAATATGAAATTTTTTTTTTTTAGAACTTATATTCATGAGTGAAATTAGTCTATAGTGTTTGTCCATCTTTACTGGATTTTGGTGTCATAGCTGTCTTAGATTTGAAAATGAGGAAATTTTCTACTGGCCTAGAATAGTAGAGCAATAGTCTGTTGTCATAAGTTATTTCCTGAGCCTTCACCTTTACCTCTACAAAATGAAAATCACAGAGTTCACTGGACACTGTTTTTCAAAATTGCCATGAAGATCAAATGTACGTGGAAATGTTTTCGCAAATTATAACATGCTATACAAATGTTAATTACTATCATTCTAATCCAAAGTTGAATTTGTCTGCATGTTTATAGCTGTATTGCCTTCAAATATCTTTCCCTCATTCTTTCTCTTTTATGTACTTTGCATGTTTTTGTCTAATTGACTTGGAAATCCAGTATGATTAAGAACTCATTTTAATCTTTGATTCTGTACTAATTTTGTGACCTTTCATCTAACCACTGAATATTTTAAGCCTCAGTTTCTTAGCCTATGCCATGAGTATAATAGAACCTATCTCACAGGCTGTTGTGGGGGCAAACACACCTCATCTATTCTTTGAATATACTCACAAAAATCATAGCTTGGTGTCTGGCACAAAAGAAGTCTGAAATAAATGTTAGCTATTATTATTACTATTATTAATGGTACTACTGTAAGAGATTGACTGAATTCTTTGGGAGATCTGGGATGGTTATATGAAGCAGTTTGACTCACTAAGAAGCTTGTTACTATCCTGCCTTTAGTAACTGAAAAAAATTTCAATTCAAGTTCTTACCCCAGATGGCATTCTGATACACATTAAATAAATATATATATATATTTTGTAAATCTGTACGTTAGCTACCACAAATTGTGTGCCCCATTAGACAGTTGGGGTAGAATGGGGTGATTTTCCAGTATCTTGGTGCTCTGGGATTTGAAATGCAAAGGTTCATATTTGGAACTGTGTTATTTTATTACATTTGGACAACACCCCAGACTGTATGCAACTTTGTTGAAAGAAGGGGGAAAGAAGAAATCTTGAGAAGTCTTTTTTTCCCCCAATTGTACAACCCTTCTGCCAATCACTCCTGCCTGATTTGTATTTATTACTCAGATGTCCCCCAAACAGGTCCCAACAGGGTGGAAGAGGAAGCAATCTGAGGGAAGTCGCTTTTTTCCAGAGGTCAGTCTTACCTCTAGTGCTAGTAGGTGAGATCTGGACACATATCAACCATGGAAAGTTGGTTTTCCAGAAAAACTTGAAAAAGAAATTTATTCTTATTCCCAAAATACACCTGCGGGCATGTCATACCATTTCCACTCAGTGTGCTGAGGAGCTAACTGCAAAGAACAAGCCTAAACCTTTAAGATGTTTTTTCTTAGTGAGAGCTTTACCTTAGCCTTAGCCATTGTGGTTATTTCCTCGTTCATAACAAGTGACTAGTGTTCTGAGTTGCAGTGTTAACTGTGAACCTTGTTTGTGTTCATTCACCAGAGAGGAAAATCATAGGGTTCATGTAATTAGCAGTCTAGAAAAATATCAACAAACAGATGTGTCTTCTGTGGCCAGAAAATTTTGAGCCTTGGAGACCACCCTGAGGAGTAAGTGACATCTCGGGGGACATGGTGTGCAGAAATGCTTGACTGTGCTGCAGTTCATGGGGACAGAAGGGATTGTGACCACATAATTGCTGTTTTTCTCCAGCATTTTATTTAGAGTTAGGAAGACTATTTTAATGTGGCTACAACACCAACCAAATGATGGATCTGCATGCTTTCCATCAAAAGTAGCTAAAAATATGTATATTTTTGAAAAAGTGACAAAGATATCTCTTGTAACTGTCTCCCCCTACCCAATCCCACCCCGACTTTTATGTCTGTCTTAGTTTGATAAGTTTTGAGGGGTTTTGCTCTCATTTTGGTGGCATAAACTTTACAAAAATTCTTATGAACATTATTCATTGTCAGTGGTGTGCTGGACCCAGTTTGTACTGGTTTGTTCCAGCTGATGAGGGCTGACTACACACATCTCTTCCCAAACCTATGGTCAGTGGCATCATGTTGGTAGTTTGAAATGAGCCATGGTGGGAGTATTACACCATGGAAATCAGCAGATGCTACAAATCATCTCCCCAGAAGGCTGGCTGTCCAACACTTTCCAGCACTCTACCTCATATCACTATTCTTAAAATATTTGATCAATTGGAAGACAACTGTGTTTTATTTACTTATTCATTTTTTTAAAGATTTTATTTATTTGTTTGACAGACAGAGAGATCACAAGTAGGCAGAGAGGCAGGCAGAGAGAGAGGAGAAAGCAGGCTCCCCGCTGAGCAGAGAGCCTGCTGCGGGGCTCGATTTCAGGACCCTGAGATCATGACCTGAGCTGAAGGCAGTGGCCCAACCACTGAGCCACCCAGGCGCCCCTATTTATTCATTTTTAAATTTATTAATTTCAGACAGAAAGAGACAGAGAGAGAGAAAGCATGAGCAACAGAGAGAGGCAGAGGGAGAAGGAGAAGTAGACTCCCTGATGTTCAGGGAGCCTGATATGAGACTCGATCCCAGGCCCGGGAGATCATGACCTGAGCTGAAGGCAGACACTTAATCATCTGAGCCATTCTTTTTTGTTTTGTTTTATTTTTGTTTTTTTAAGAACTGTGTTTTAGGGGCTGCCTGGGTGGCTCAGTGGGTTAAGCCTCTGCCTTCAGCTCAGGGCATGATCTCGGGGTCCTGGGATCGAGTCCCGCATCGGGCTCTCTGCTAGGCAGGCAGGGAGCCTGCTTCCTCCTCCCTCCCTCCCTCTCTCTCCCTCTCTCTCTCTGCTTGCCTCTCTGCCTACTTGTGATCTCTCTCTGTCAAATAAATAAAATCTTTAAAAAAAAAAAAAAGAACTGTGTTTTAAAGCTGATTTCAAGGGGGGAAAAAAGTAAATGCAAACCTCCTCCCCCTAAAAACAAACAAGAAACCCAAAAACTTACCTCATGGACTTCATAAATCCATGAAGATACCCTCTATGACCTGTCCTTCTTGGGAAAGGGGAATTTCATTCTGAAGTGAATATTTGGCTTTCTGCCTCCATTTATCTTTCTTCGGCTAATAATAACTCAATTTCCATCTTCAATGTGCACGTTATTTACTCATTCTCTCATTCACTTTGGGCAGGGCCCAGTCCTGGCTCAGAGTTGGAGTATGTTTTGGTCAAAACCCATCAGAACACAGCCTTCCTTTGGCCAGAGTTCAGGCATGGGCACATAACGCATGTGGCACTGATGAAGCATGAGGGACATTTTGTTACAAATTCTTGAAGAAAAACTTGGTTTTTGTGTTGGAATTGAATTACGAAGATGTAATATCTGGAGTTGTTGCTACCATCTTGCTACAGTAAGAGCACTGCCACTGAGAAGTAAAGCAGTGCAGAGAAGGTAGAATCAAGGGACAGAGGAACACAATTGGGTCCTGGTGGCAATGTCCTTCTTTTGATGTCTTGCCTGAAGTCTGCTTTTCCCACTGTTTTTCAGTCATGTGAGCCAGTATATTTTCTTTTTACTTAAGTGATTTGGAGTTTGGTTTTCTATTGCTATAATCCAAACAACATTCATTGGTATAATGAGGAATCTGTCAAATAATTTCTTCTTGATACCATAGAATATTATATTAACCCTGCTGCTAGGAAATCAATTCTAGGTCTATTATCTGGGATAAAATATTATACTTCATCCACTTTACCAGGGGCTAAAAGTAATTCTTAGACAGTATCATGTATTCATAAATATCTATTACTCCTAATATGGACACAAATGAAAAAGAGCCTGGAGAATCTTAAATCATGAACTCTTCATTTAATTTGCTGTCTCAATCTTTAGAAATAGGATGTGGTTCTAAGAAAGAAGGAACATTTGGACAATTGTACAATTCATCAGTGGTGGATTCTCATGACAAACACTCTTAGGATATTTGAACAGATCCCTCTAAGCCAAGGAAGAACATAGTCTTTCTGCCATTGCCCAAATTCGTGTGTCATTCAGCCTCATGGGGAAAACGCCCTTCTTTGATCTACAGAGGACACTGTGTTAGTAACCACAGTGTAATTCCCTACATTCTCCCCATTGGGCAAGAAAGATGAGGCTAATCCACTTGGATTCATGCCTTTCCTAAATCTCAGATTTGTCAGCATGTAGTGTGGCCTTGTGCGATGCCTGGAACAAGGCAGGTTTTCTCAGTAAGTGTCCTAAATGGATGACCAACAATGACCCTAATAAACAAATAAATCACCTGGTATAGTGAGGCACACAGGGTACAAAAATAATCTACTTATATTAGTCCACCTACTACGGTGCATTCTGAAATATTATTAAATATTTGTTTTGGCTTCAAAAGAATTAAAAATCTGTTAGAACATAGGCTCTATCTTCAATTGAAAATTTTATTTGTATATTGGAAAAAAGGTTTTTGATACTTTTATTGGTATTATTAGTCATCTATTTCATTGAAGTTGTAATTTTGCCTATTTCCATTGTTATAGGAAAAAGATAATGTTCTTAACTCACTGTTGCTGAAATAAATGCATTTAGCATCTCCCATTTTCCCCCAAACTCCAATCTAGATTCCTTCCTGTGGCTAATGATGCTCACTTAATGACTCAATCAGCTGGTTTAATTGCACAGCAGAGTTAGCTTTAAAAAAGAGCTGGGGGCTTTATCTATTGAAAATCATAGTAATCATACTGATCAGAGTGCAGAGGAGGTGAAGGCACTGAGTTTAAACCTGAACAAGGCAAGTAGTTTTAATGTAAAGCAAAACAAGAAAAATTTCACTTTATCCTAATTAGTCACAGAAAGCAACCTCAGACCTGGCAAGTCTAGTGGTTTTTTTTGTTTTGTTTTGTTTTGTTTTTGTCACAAGTAGCCGGGTTAAAATAGTTTAACCCCATCGTCTTGTCTTTCTGATAAGGCTTGGGAATGGCAGTTGAATCTGTAGAAGGGTACATTTTATGTTGCAAGAAGCCACTAGTGAGGCCCAAGGTAATAAAACAAATCCTTTAAACCTCCTTTAATTATACAAAGAGTTCTTCTGTTGGGCTTTTACATTTCTGTCTTTACACTAGAAAACTGACAAAGTCTTTGGAATCCCAAAGTATCCATCCAGTGGCCTGCAGACAAAGTAGTTGTTAGAAGGCAACATCACTGTCAATTCAGTGACAGCGTAGACCAGAAATTCGCAAACTTTCTTATTCACGGCTCCCTTAATGTCACAATAGTTTCTTTGGTGGCACTCTAGGCCAAGAGAAATACCAAATAATTCCATTTATGAAAATCCAAATACCTTCATAATATTTGTGTCCTAACAACTTAGTAGTTGTTTGAAAAAATAGAATATATACATTAAAAATTATTTTATTTCATTCTTTAATAACCACAGTTACTGCTGGGATGTATGTACCTATTGACACTGCCTAACTTCTCAGACTTTGGAGTTAGATTGGCCAGTACCCCTTCATTTTGTCTATTGGTTTTCATGTAGTACTGGCTTTTTAGTCACAGAAACCACAGAAAGCTCAGTTTTGCAAAGATATGGCACTACCAAAAAGATGTCAAGTAGCTCTGCATTTCCCTCAAAAATCTAAAATATTCCATTATGTCCTTGGGTGTTTATGTAGCCTTGACACAAAGTTTGAGAACCAGGAGTATAATCAATTAATATTAATAAATACCCCTGGTTCATCATCAATAGGGACAATTTTTATTATACTTTCAGTTATTTTGAAAACTGTAGGATGTGTTTCATTGTAATTTTCTTTGATGTTTGAATGTTTTGATCATCCATAATACTTGTCTTGCAAAGTATTTCCAATCTATTCATAATGAGGGTCAACACAAATAGTTGTCTGTCTCCACAGTTTTGAGCATATTTAAGCATGGATGGGTCAATTTTTGTTGTAAGTGCTTAATGCTTTTTATAAAAGGCTATATAAGAAAGTTGTTGAATTGAGTTGGAGCTGTAACTAAACTAGATGGGCCAGACAGAATTTGAGTAGCTGGAAAAGGAAAGCAGGAAGTAGGAAAGCAGGAAGATGTGGGATGAGCTAGCCTTTCAATGGAAAGACTAGAATCTGCATTCATCCTTGAAAATCCAATTCATAGATAATCTCTCCTGAGAGGCTTCCTGACTCACTGTCACTAGGAGGAACTACTCTGTCATACTATTGATCACTATACTATGGCTGTTGGTTCACCCACTGGCCTCACCCACACCATCAGTAGCTTTTCGTCTTTGTTATCCAAGAACCAAGCACAACAACAGACCATGGAAGAATAGATGAATCAACATTAATAATAAGAGCTATAAGAGTTGGAAAAAGAAGTACTGATAAGAAACAATATTGCTAAGAGAAATTATAGAGGGCATTGAAAGGGAAGTGATGTTTTATTCATCACAAAGCAAAATGAGAGAGTAGCTTGGGGTAGGCATTCCAGGTGGTCAAAACAGTAAGCATGAATTTCAGTGGATATGGATATAAATGGAGTATTTGGAAATGTGTGAGAAGTTCTGTGGGGTTGGAGAGGAGAGTGAATGTCTAGAAATGGTAGGAGTTGAGAATGGAGAGGCAGGTTTGGGCTAGACCATTCAGGGCCTGTGAGCTGTTACAGTGAGTGTGGGTTTCATCCACCTGACAAGGGGAGCCAATGCAGGATTCCAAACAGGGCAATGGGATAATCAGACCTGTGTTAGAAATGGAGCATTCAGGCTGCAGGGTTGGAGGCTGAATAAAGGCATGCAGAGTAGTTAAATGACTTCTATTTTTATTTTTATTTTTTTTAAGATTTTATTTATCTGTTTGTCAGAGAGAGAAAACACAAGCAGGGGGAGCAGCAGACAGAGGGAAAAGCAGGCTCCCGCTGAACAAGGAGCCTCATGCAGAACTTGATCCCAGGACCCTGGGACCATGACCTGAGCTGAAGGCGACACTTAACTGACTGAGCCACCCAGGCATCCCAGTTACATGACTTTTAGAAAGGAAGGTCCAGAAAGGACCAGAAAAGAAAAGAGGTAGATATCCTTCACAGGGCCTGGGTCTCTGACTGCCTGGCCTTCATCAGCCTTTTATGTACAATGTGTTGATATGACATGACAGGGACTTTTTCAACCTTTTCATCTTGAAATAATTTTTAGACTTACAAAAACATTACAAAAATAGTAGTTATGGTCCTGTATAGTATTCACCCAGTTTTCCTTAAAGTAAACATCTTACAAATCTATGATACAGTTATCAAAACCAGGAAATTAATGTTGACAAAACACCAGTAACTGATCTACACACCTCATTCGATTTCAATTTTTCCCATTAATGTTCTTTTTCTGTTCCTAGATCCCACATTGCATTTAATTACCATGTCTCCTTATCTTTCCCAGTCTGGGCCAGTTCCTCATCTTTCCTTATCTTTCATGATATCGTTGCTTTTGAAGAGCATTGGCAAACTGTTTTGTAAAAAGTCCCTCAGTTTGGGTTTATGTAATATTTTTCATGATCAGATTGCAATTATACATTTTTGGCAAGAATACAAGGAGACATTGTGCCCTTTTCAGTGCATAATATCAGGAAGATGTGATATTGATATATCTCATTATTGGTGATGACTGGTGAACATTCACCAATTGGCGAGCATCATTTGGGTGAGAATTTTAGGAAATCTTAGTTTTGAGTCTCTCTCCTGTCTTCTCTACCAATTTAGATCCTTTGTTGCTTTTATTCATCCTTCTTTCATAAAGAGGTTCCCTGATTTCTTTGGTATAAATTGGTCTCTCTCTTCTCAGATAGCAGTGATGGGACTGTTGTCTTCCCAGTATAATCCTTCTTTTCCTCCACTTAGTAATAGAATTTCCTAAAGTGCAGCTCAGTATATGAGTGCCTAGCCAAGGATTATATTTTCCAGATTCCCTTGAAGCTAGATATGATCATAGACCAATAGGAGGCTAATGGAGTGTGAATGGAGAAGATCCCTGCCCATTAGAGAAAGTCTTTTTTTCCTAGACTTCCTCTAGGAGTTATCACTACCCATGCAGACTGGAGCAACCACTGTCAACTCAAAGTCACATGACCAGGATGGCAGAGCAGCTCTGAGACTATTTCATCAAAGAAATAATACCGCTGTAGTTGAGATCTTTCTGTTACAGCAGCTTAGCCTAGTCTCTATTACAGGTACTTAGAGTTAAGAGAGCACAACCAAGATGACATGTATATTTTTTCTTCATATATTAGTCTTATTTTCATAGTTATATTCCTATGGAGGGGCACTAAAATTACATAGTATATTTCTTATATTCTCCAGGCACATCTGCCATAGTTTATAGGCGTGAGTTTTCCAGGCTATTTCATTCTTTTTGGGGAGGTGGGAAATCATGATAAGCTGTCCAATAGTTCTTCTGTTTCAGGGAGGGATAGGTTTACAAATAGTAACATACAGGCTGGTACTCCCCTCTCTTAAACACAAGACAGACATTGCTAATTAATCCCATCACTCTGCTCTTGAGTTGAGATGTAACATCATAATCTTTCTCAAATAAAATACCAGCAGCCACCACTTATCCACTGGAACTGATTCAAAACATGGCTCTCATTTACCCTCCTGGAATTAGAATTTTCATAGAAAAATTTTATCAAGTAGACTATCAAGCTTTCCACTATGAATAATTTTATCACTTTACTATAAACAGCATAGACTATAATTAAGTATAGAGCAGATTGTAACTAAATCTGTAAAAGAGATTTTTCTTATCTTTTTCTTTCATATTTTAGATGGAAGAAGCAACTCTCACCACTTTTCTTCATTTTTTAATTCCCCTGAGACTGGGTTTACCAATCAACTGTGGCTCTCTGCTACCCGTAATTGTTTTGCAGTCTCTCTTCTCCCTGGGGTAGGCACTTCTGCAGAACTGTGTGACCCTGTGGTATCCTGGGAGCCTAGCATCACGCTGGGCACATAGTGGACAACTGTCAGTCAGAGAGAGGTCCCACTAAGCTGGAATAACAAACTCCCAGGTCTCGTTCTTACTGGAAGGTTCTCATCATCAAATGAACTGGGCCACCTGCCTCCGTGGTGGCAAAGTGGACGTGATGAGTCATACACCAGCACTTGGAGCTTTCACATTTCACTGGCCCAAGGAAATCACATGACCACACCTCACTTCAAAGAGGCTTCCAACTTACAGTGAGGTAGAGGAGATATTTGTGAAAAATATTTGTAGAGATATTTGTGAAAAATCCTAATGACTACAACAGTATCCAGGAAGTTGCTAGAAATGAATGCAGTCATGTCTGGCTCTTGTTTAACAACTGGGATGAGAACCTCAAAGACCACACTTTTCCTTCCCCACAGCTTGAAAAAGCCAAAACAGAGAGACGGTAACCAAACAGTGCAGTTCCAGGTCAGCAAAATGAAATCCCATCGTTATCATTGTGTCCCCAGTCAGAAGGGTAGTTTTTTTCTTTTCTAAGAGGATCATCGGAAAAAAACTTAAAAGTTTCAAAAGGGCTTACATTTATTCTTAAAATACATAAGCAATGTGTCCTCCACAATTCTTTCAAATTAACTAATTTCAATGAAGAATATCCCTTTTCTTTTTATAGAAATCCAAAGCTACTGGAACCTTACTTTTAAAACCATATTTAGATGGAGCATAATGAAGTTTTATTCATTAAATTCTAAACATCAAACATTAATGTTCATTGAAGAGACAGTGTTCTTTTCTCACACACTGCAGCACCAAACCTAGAACATATGGGTGTCCAATAAAAATTTGATGTTGAATTGGTTTTTCCCTCTTTAATTTTTAACTTGGTGAAAACTCTCTCCTTTTTTGTTTCTTTCTTTCTTTCTTTCTTCGCCAGGAAGACATTCTGAGACTATGGAGACTTTATATAATCCTTCTAGTACTTTAAAAGGATTTGCTTAAATTTTTACATCCTGCGTTCCAGTGTTAAATGTAATAATGGTGCAAGTGCTTGTTTTAATTTTGGTTTATTTTTACTAGTGTTTTCACTCATTGTCATTATGGCTTGGCTTGGGAAAAAAGATGAAAAGATTCCATGTACTAGAATTTCTCAAACATAAAAGGCCGTTGCTTTGTTGAACATCCTGTTTCTCATCACCATGAGCAATGACCACTTGGGACCCCAGGAGGATGTGGTGCATCCCCATCCCAAGCCTGTTTTGTAGCATGACGTGGGCAGAGATGGACTGAGAACAGACTTTGGGTAAATACCATCCTCCATGCCATGATATAAAAATCTTCCATGATCTGATCCCTGCCCATTTTTCCAGTCTTGCCTCCCACTGTTCTCTCTTCTCCAGAGTAGGATAATAAATGCCCCATGGAAAGAGACTGTGTCTCTCATTTAGCATCAAATCCCTAAAACCAACTGCAGGAGGACTTAATAAACACCTGTTGGGTGAGGGAACCTGCTGTTGTCTGGGCATATGACTTGCTCTTTCCTACTTCCATGGCTTCCCTCAAGCTGTTTCCCAATTTGGGACATCCCCACTGTTCTCTCAAGGTGTGACTTAGCCATCACCTCCCCTGTTCACCTTTTTCAGCCCTTCAGGCAAAATTGATTGTTTCTTTACTTCTGTGATGATGAGGACATCCCCAGGATATGTTATTGTTCTATACTTGCTGTCACATTCACTGAATATACAACACCTTAACAGCAGGATAGTGTCCTATTCATCTCATTTTTCCAGAGACCGATTAAAGTGCCTGGCACAGAGTCTTGGTATTTAGGGTTTGTAGGTTAGAGCAGTATTCATTAATGCAGGTCATAGTTAGAATCACACAACCAAAGAGTGAGGTTTATAGCAGACATCTAATGAATGCTTGCTGACGTGAAATGAGAAGCAAGCACAAAATCCGGTAAACCTATATTTCAGGTCTCAAGACCAACATGATTGCTCCAGCTCTGCGTTGCTGGGATGAAGACCTGTGCCCATGTTGCAAGGTGATTATCAACTCCTCCACCGGGAGAGATGCTCCTTCCCCACTCTTGCTGGGTTTTTTCCATGTGGAGGGTGCACAGTTAGCGTAGTACTCCTGATGTCTCTCTGCCACTTTATTGACTCCATCCAGGGATATAGAGGAACTTACAATTTGTGATAAAGTTGGGAGGAATACCCTGGGCTTATTCATTTCAACCCCTCTCTTTTCTGTCAGATGGACACAGGAAACCTGTGTTTTCCTGTGTTCCCCCATGTCATAAGTTTTGGCAGATTGGGAATCCCCCTGTCATCCTGTGCTTTGGCTAGGTGATAAAGCCTGCTTGACTAGGTGATAAAGCCTGCCTAATTCTGGGGTTCGCGGCATAAGCCCATGAGCCTGTAAGCCCTGAAGCCGCATCCTCTCTCACCAGCTTTATCAGAAGGAATGTGACGTTCCAGTGCCCAGCTCACATACGTTGGGGGGATGGGGGAGGATTTTTTTTTCTCAATTTGTTTACAGCCAGAGTGGGAAAAGAGGGTTGCTAGTTACTGTTTCTCCTCAAAAGACCCAAACAGCTTTCATGGTGTGACTGGCGGTTTCCAAGAGACAAGACTGAATCCATGATCCACCTCAGATCTGCCCAGAGCCCACCCCGCGGCCAGCTCTGGGCAGTCCTAGCACAATGCGGGCAGAGGTGAGGTGGGGAGGTCCTCTGAGGAACTCACCCTTGGATATGTTTCATTTTTTAGCTGACTACTGGCAGCCCACCACATAAGTACACCCTGGCGCAAGAAACACCTCAGGCCTCAAAAATATGTCTCTCTTCCCCTTTCCCTTCAAGAACCAAGACTCCTATTCCTCCCAAAACTCCCAAGAAAAATATCCAAACCATTTTTTCACACTTGGGTATTAGAGCCTAAAGAAGTCAATTAGATGTCTGACTATGCCCAAGGATACTTATAGCTTTGAACAACATCTAGAAGGCAGAAATGCATTAACTAACAAGATTCAAACCAAAGAAGTAAACAGGTATCCAGCTGAGAGCATTTCTCTCCTCATGTAGTCTCTGGCTGTCCACACAGTCTCTCCACATGGTCTCCCCAGCATGGTGACTTTGGGGTGTTTGGACTACTTCCATGGCAGCTCAGCACCCTAAGAGCAAGTGCCTTATGCTGCACGTACATCCCATGTTGGCATCGGCTCTGACAATTGTAGGACCTGGGCAGGAGCTGCAAGCCTTCCTGTGCCTTAACCTGGGAAATCCCAGAACATTACTGCTGCTGCATTCTGTTAGTCAAGCAGCTTACTAAACCCAGCCCACATTCAAAGGGAGGGTACTTAGACTCTGCTCCTCTATGCATTCATCAGGTGCTTAATTAAGATGATTAAAGCCTTGGAAAATAGCCTTTAAAAATTAAAACATATGGAACATTAAATATAGCCGAATTAGATTTCCAATCCTTAAAAATATCATTCTGAATGATTATCATTTTTTATGGAGTCAGTCATTGAAGTTATAAGGCATTCTATTGTTCCACTTATATTCAGTATAGGCATGCGACTTGCTTTGGGTAAAAAGAAAAAAAATAAAAAGTGATGTGTCATTTCCAGGCATAAGCTTTAAGCTGTAAGAGCCAACACATGCTTCACCAGTCCCTTTTTTCTTACCCCCTAGCTTTGTGGAATTGTGTGCAAGATGGAGGCATCACTGACTTGGGTCCCCGAGGGAATCTGATGGGCCAAGTCCCCCACCAACTTAGGATGTATTTGTAGCATAAACAAGAAACAATCTATTGTTGAAGCCTCTGAGACCGTCAGGGTTCTTGTCACTGCAGCATGACCTAGACTGATCCTGACCATTATGGGTATTCTTCGGAATCTAACAATCTTTCAAAAACACCTATCTTTTTGAAGCCTTGAGTCAGGCATTTATTTTTTTATTTTTATTTTTTAAAGATTTTATTTACTTATTTGACAGAGAGAGAGATCACAAGTAGGCAGAGAGGTAGGCAGAGAGTCAGGAGGAAGCAAGCTTTCTGCTGAGCAGAGAGCCCAATGCGGGGCTCAATCCCAGGACCTGAGCTGAAGGCAGAGGCTTAACCCACTGAGCCACCCAGGTGCCCTGAGTCAGGCATTTATGAAAACATCTCACATCTCATGTAGTCCGCGTTCTCTTAAGCAGTCATCTAGAGAATTCAGTTCTTGTTTGTTTATAATGAGCATAGGTTTTTTTATGTTGAGTCCAAAGAGGGACAAAGAGTTCTCTGCCCCGTATCCAAGACAGAAGAGCTTTCTTTGGTTTCTCCTGTAGTATGTCAATGAATTGAACACACAGCTACCACTTGTAAGGGATTTTTGTTGCAAGTAGATGAGAACTACTCAATTCATGGTTTAACTTTCAGTTTTGGGAACTGAGAGATGCAGAGAACCTCTGAGAACAAGTCCTCATCTAGCACTTTCAACCCCTGTTTCCCTATATGAATGGTCTGTGTGTGCCTGCAGGTTTTCTCTCCTCAGAGGATAGGTGAACTCACATGTACCCTGGACCAGGGCAGGCCTGGGATAATACAGACAGTCATTTGTTTTCTTATTTTGACTTTATATCCAGCACTAATTTCCTGAGAAATGTTGAGGGAGAAGAACTTCCTATATTCTTCAGGGTCCCTTCCCTGAATTCTGTATATGACTAAAGATACTGTGGTCTTTGGGCTACATGGCCCCCTACCTCTGTTCTTCCCTTAGCCCAAGGGCCTTCTCTCTCTCTTGCTGGAGGTAAAGGGAGGGAGGATTCTATTGGCAAACAAAATGCTTTAGTTACAAATTATTATATATACTCTATCTGCCAGGTCTGTCCACTCTGTTGTGCCTGGTGTCTATGTGAGTCCTGTAAGTTGGTGGCTGTGACAGACACCTAATGTCTTGTTAGTCTAGCTCTTTTCCCCTTTCTTCAGAGAAGAGCTGCTTTCACCTGTCCAGCCTTAGGGTTCAAGAGAGGGCTTCTAAGTTTTATTCAATGCCATTTTGGGGGCCAGAGTTCAGACTAAAGAAGTCCCCTGACTGAGTGCCTGACTGGCTCAGTCGGTAAAACTTGCAACTCTTGATCTAAGGGTTTCTGGGTTCAAGCCCCATGATGGGCACAGAGCTTACTTAAAAAAAAAAAAAAAAAAAAGCCTGACTAACATTGTGTCAATCGTAGTGTTGCTCCCTCACACATCTGGCCATAGCTGATTGGTTCCACTTGATCTAGTCCTGGCCAATCAGTACCCTTCTCTGGCAGTGTTTTAAGTGAAACTGGGGAAATAGATTCCATTACTCTCTGCTGGGGATGCTGAGAGAGAAGAGATATAAAACCTGGAAGGCACATATATTACCAGGTAGAGAAGGCCAACCTGAGTGATTAAAGCCGAAATGCAGAAAGAAGCAGAAAAGACAGGGTTGGTACAAAAATCCTGGCAGAGTTCAGCCCTACATTCTAGTTTTTTGAGCCCCAGCTGTTGCTCTGTCTCATGGCTGGGTTGTTCAATTCTCCTATGAAGTCTGTGAAATAAATCCCCCATTCTTCCTGAGCTAACCTGATTCCTGTGACTTAAAACCAAAGGGTCTGACTAATCCAATGGTTTCCTTTGCCTCCCCCAGCACCACCAATTCCTTTCTCAGGATATATGATCAGGAATATCTGAAAATTTCCATGTTTTGAAATAAAGGTTTTCACTCACACAACATTATCGATCATAAAGGAAAAATGAACAAAATCATTGCGGAAAGACCCTCAGGTTCATGGTGAGTGGGTCTCTTCTTCCCCCCTCCCTTCTTTTGTTGCCCATGTAATGCAGAATTACTTACGGCACTTTGTCTTCTCTTAAACGGGAGGAAAGTGTCTCAGTGAGACTTATGACTCCACCATATCCATATACTTACAATTTGCATGTCTGATGTCCAAGGAGCTGGGGTATTTTGTTACCTCCCTCTGGTATATAACTCTTTATGTTCAAGAACTTAAAACACACACACACACACACAATTTTGGAAACAGCCATAATTCCTAGGATAATGCTGTACACTTTGTGATCGTTCCTTTGTGTGTGTCTGCTCATCAAACAACTAAGAAATCCCCACCTCCTGTAGATTTTTAGAAAGTTCTTACCAAATACACTTACGCATCCTTCCTTTCCAAAGGTGAACTTGGCAGAGGGCTGAGACTGGACTCTCACCCCTGTCTTGCCATTATACTCATTGGCTTGAACAAGGCTTACAAAGACTCAGATTAGGCTTCAAACCATTCAGCAGCAGGACTGAGGCAAATCTGGTCGTTTCCTCCTTTGGGCAGGTTTCAGTGGGAACTGCTCATGGGGTTGAACTTCAGTTTATGCCACAGAACCACTGAATTTTGGGGGGACATGGTATAGTTAACTGCAGGTAGGAGCAGCTCAATTCAATGTCGCTGGGTCAAAGTTAACACTGTACAAGGGTTCACTTGGCTAAGAACTTGACTTCTGCCTTTCAATATGTGAATGATTATGTTCCCCACTCTTGTTTTTCTCTCTCTTTAGTTTCTATTTTGTTCCTACTTTCATGCTGTTATTTTGGAGACTTTATGTTCTTATAAGCCAACTAAAATCCTTCTGGGAACAAGGCAAGTGTAAACAGATATATACCTATGTGAGTGTTTTTACAGAGCGAATACCAATCAGTATTCTTTGCGGGCTTTGGGACTGGCAAAAAGAGATGGGATTGAAATCCACACTAGGAAGAATTGGTGGGTCAGAGAGAGTCCTGTGCTCTTTGAGAAATAAGCTCATGAGCAGCTTTAAGAACAACGTTTTCCCCAGTGGTTTGTGATTCTTTTCTGGGACACACATGCTCAAGGTCATGAGTGGTTCTTAGTTTTTTGAGATGAGGTCATTTAGATCCTTTCTGACCAAATCCATATGCCAGGGGTACAGAGAGGCAGACGCAGTACTGCCTTCAAGGAACTCGTGGTCGAAAGCAGAAGTAGATACATAAATGGATCATTTCAATAAAGTGCAATGTGTATGATAACAGAGATGGGCAAAAGAATTATGGGATCCCAGGGGATGCTAAAAGAAGTATCAAAAGGTTGTGTGATAAATGCAATCAGGGAAATGCAAATCAAAACCAAATGAGATATCACCACACACCTGTCAGAATAGCTAAAATTAAAAAAAAAAAAAAAAGAAAGAAAAAAAAAGAAATAACAAGTATTGGTGAGGGCATGGAGAAAAAAGAATCCTTATGCACTGTTGGTGGGAATGTAAATTGTGACAGCAACTATGGGCAAGTATAGAGGTTTCTCAAAGAATTGAAATACTATATGATCTAATAATTCTGCTACTGGGTATTTACCAAAAAACCCCTAAAAAAACCCCACTAGTTCAAAAAGATACATGTACCCCTATGATTACTGCAGTGTTATTTACAATAGTCAAGATATGGAAGCTGCCCAAGTGTCCATTGTCCATCAATAAGCAAATGGATAAGAAAGATGTCACACACACACACACACACACACACACACACACATAATACACAGCCATAAAAAAGAATGAGATCTTGCCTTTGGTACAACATCGATGGACCCAGAGGGTATATGCTAAATGATGTAAGTCAGACAGAGAAAGACAAATACTACATGACTTCATTCCTAGGTGGAATCTAAAAACCACAACAAATGAATAAACAAACAGAAAGCGGAACTGACCTATAAACACAGAAAACACACTGATGGTTTCTAGAGGAAAGGAGGTAGAAGGATGGGCAAAATGGGTGAAGGGGAAGGGGAGGTACAGGTTTCCAGCCATGGCATGAATAAGTCACAGGGATAATAGGCACAGCATAGGGAATATAGTCCATGACATTGTTATAGTATTGCGTAGTGGCAGATGGCAGCACTCTTGTGGTGAGCATAGCATAATAGAGAAGTTGAATCACTGTGTTGTATGCTGGAAACTTTTGTAACGTTGTGTCAACTCTGGAAAAGAAAGAAAAGAAAGGCGATGTGGTAAGTGGAGAGGGCTTAAGCTCAGGTTGGAAGTGCATTGGTTTTAACAGTATACTCTTAAGTCTGTTTTCAGGTAAATAACTATTATCTTAAACACTGCAAGGTTCTTCCCAAAAACCTGTTGTTCAAGGCATAGGGTAAAGATGCTACCATCTGAGGAAGGGCATTAAAGAGCAGGATACAGGGGCGCCTGGGTGGCTCAGTTGGTTAAATGTCTGACTCTTGATATCTGCTCTGGTCATCGTCTCAGGGTCCCAAGATCGAGCCTTGTGTTATGCTCAGCACTGGGCATGGAGCCTGCTTGGGATTTTCCCTCTCTTTCTCCCTCTGCCCCCTTCTCCCCCCTGGCCCCCTTGTCTCTTTTAAATAAAAAAAAGAGCAGGACATAGCAGCACACACGGTCTTAGCACAAAAGGAGTCAAAAGAGAGGGCAATAAACTTTGTGCTCTCTAAAAAGAGAAAGAAAGAGAGAGAGGGCATCAGGAAGAAACCCAGGTGATAAGAAGGTCGGAGGGAGGGATGTTGGGAGAGGAGAGCAAGAACACAGATGAAAGAGATGCTGCCTCTATCTCTTAGGGGTCTGATGCTTGTGACGCCCAGCCAGGGTGGCCTGGTGCAGTAGTACAGGCTGCTTACTGTATCACTGTGCTCAGCCAGAGGGGAAAGGTGGCTGAACCGGAGCCTGCATTCTGAGCCATGTGTCTTTATGTGGGGCTAACTCTGCTGGCAGAAAGGAAAGGCAGTTTTCTAAATTATATAGATTTATTAAGCAATGGCCTTGAGTGCAACCCTTTCCACCCATATGTTTCTGCCTTTAAATGATCGCTAGCCTTGGCTCTCATAGCTATTTAAACAAAAATTTCATACTACGCTTTTTAAAAACAATGTTTGCTACATGGCTTTAACATCAAAAAAGCAATGCATAATCTTCAAAGTGTGGTGGGGCGGAAAGAGTGTGGCTTTTGGAGGGGAACAGATGTTATTTCAAATCTTGGTTCTCTTGTTAACTAGTTTGTCATCTTGGGCAAGTTGGCCAATCTCTCTGCTCCCAAGTCTGCGTACCTGTACAGCAGGGGTGAAACTTACCTTGACTTCTGTCCTGGGAGTGAGAGACAATATATGCAAATGGCTTACGTTTGTGCCTGGCAGACACGGTACTCAATAAACAGGAGGTATTATTACATAAAATCTGGAAATGGTAGGAAGAAGATGGTGGGGGAGCAAGGATCGTGCTTGATCTTTCTACCCAGTCGCAGCCAACTTTAATATTTCAGCATATTTTCTTTTAGTCTTTTCTCTGTGCATTTTCATTTTGGGTATATAGTTGAGATCACAGTGTGTGTGCGCATGTCCTGTTTTCGTTACAGTACATATCAGAGCATTTTCTTATATTCTTAGAAACACTACACAAATGTCATTTTTAATTGTTGCACAGAACGGGCATCCTGTGGCTACACAGACTTTACTTAACCAATCCCCTATTGCTGGCCCTTTGAGTTGTTTCCAGTTTTTTTTTTTTTCTCTCAATTATAAATCCCATGCCTACTTTTAACTGCTTACAGGTTGCCAACCCCCTAGCATGCTGTTGTGTGGAAGGAATGCAAGATCATTTACAATCCAAGCACCAGACCAATGTTCAGATTATAAATTTACCCAAGAAAGGCAGGGAATAAATAGCTAAAGGGAGCCCAATCACCCTTGGGGTGGCTGATCCAGAAGATGAAATCTCTAGAGGATGAACAAAGAACCAAATCAACAATGCAGATAGAAATGAGAAGTATCAGGGCGCCTGGGTAGCTCAGTCGGTTAAGCGGCTGCCTTTGGCTCAGGTCATGATGTTGCGGTCCTGGGATCGAGTCCTCGCACTGGGCTCCCTGCTCAGCGGGGAGTCTGCTTGTTCCTCTCCCTCTGCCTCTACCCCCCACCCCCAACGCTCAAGCAGTCTTTCTCAGCAAATGTCATCAAATGTAAGCCCTTACCAGGGAACAGCCCCAGGCGGCTTTAGATAAGAGAGAGACCAAGGAGATGTTGGTGTTCACAGCAGCCTCCTCCCACCAGCCGGCATTTTTTAAACAGCTGAAGGGTAACTACAAGCAGGGTCAGGCGTCAAGTTCCTTTAGAGTGGCGGCTACTGAGGGCCCACGGGGCGGTGCTCCTGGCAGGCTTTGCTACCCCTCCCGGCAGGGCCGGGAGCTTTTATTACCTGTTTTACAGATCAGAACCTTGAGGCTTAAGGAGATTAGGCAACAGGTCTTCCCAGAGGGGGGTCAGTGGCTCCTAGGTGACACAGCCACACATCTGCCCAGGGGGCTTGCAGGCAGGGGAGAGATGCTGCAAATCAGGGTTTTTTGTTGTTGTGAGAGCTGGCTCTTACCCTGTACACTTCTGCCATGCCACTGATTTCCTGTCTCCATCAAACCAACACAGGCCTTTCCCTGGGTCTCCTCCAGCCTTTGGTCTTTCCCAGGGGATCACAGATACCAATCATCAACTCCTAATAAGCCCGATGGGCAGCACACGGTTTTATTCCACTCTCGGAAACACTGAAACACACGCAGCAGCACCTTTATTAAGCATCGAGACTTCATTTGCAAGACAATGGAGGCAGAGCCCAAGCCCCGGTTGTTTTTCTTGGAAAGGGCTCTCCTTTGGGTGGCCACGGTGGGGGAGGTGGAATTTCAGAAGACACGTTTTCCAAAGCGAATGTCTCCATCCGGAAAGTGGAGACTGTGTTTGCTTTGTCTTCGCGTTGTCATTTTGGGGTGGCAAATCCTTCCCCGTCAGTGAAGAGAAAGCACATGTTCCCTCCGCACCGTGCATCGCAGGCTTTTCTCCCTCAACCAGAAAGTCCTCTGAGAAGAGGCCCAGAGCTGATGGGAAAGTCTTGGGGTAGAAGTAATCAGTCTAAGGAATACCAGAACAGTATTCCCATGGTTAGTCAAAATATACATCTACACACAGCATACATACAATTATGTCATTTAGATCATCTGCATTAGTGGCTCCATTTGAGGAAAAATGTGGGGGAAAGAGCTCCTCTCACGTTCCACTTGTGGAAAGAAAAATGTTAAACTTCATCTATGGCAGAACAAGCTATTCTTCTTAAATACGAACTATGGAGACATCAAAGGTTCATAAAGCATTCTCGGCAGAAACCAGAAAAGCGATCTAGCAAGAGAGGAAAGAGAGCTCACTCTTGGTTTATACAATTATTTATAAAGTAGCTTATGAAGTTTATAAGAATAGAGATTGCAGTTAATGAATTCAGCAGAACCATGGAAATGTCACGTGTAAATTGCAGTGACTGTGTCGAGTAGAGCAAAGACTAGAGTCTGTTGATCGAAAATGGTGTGGACACAATTAGCAAAGTATCTTTGCTCTTGGCAGTCTGACCATCATCTCAAAAGATCAGTCCCCCGGATAATTCTGTCACAATGACTTGCTGAACACACAAATCAAGACTTTTGCTGCTACTGCGGTTGTGCTCACATAGCATCACAGCCATGGAACCAGAGAGACTCTCTCCATCACACACACCACCCCCTGCTTGTCTTTTTCCACCAGTAGATTCCTGGTGACGAATTAAGTGGCAGAAGGAACAGATGGCTTGTCATAAGCCACACTGAGCTTCCAATTCATAAACATGAAAATTTGAACCAGAAATTACGTAGAAAAAAAGAGAGATGGAAAGTCCCACACTATCCCTTTTACAGAATTTCTTCATTTCCCCACCTCTGGCCTCCAAAAGCTGGGAATTACTCTTCCAAATCTTTCTGAGGATGACCCTCCATGTGGGTGTGCTAAGGGGTGGTTCTGGGGAGGGGTCTTGTTATCCACGGTTCCAAGCCACTCATGCCTAGACCAGAGGCTCTAGAAGCAGACAGTCCTTATTTTTAAGTTGGGCGGAATATAGTTTGTTGGTCAGAACCCTATGTGCCATTACACTTGATCATGCTTGTTGAGGGAGCTTGGATTTGTCCAGAAGTCTGCTTGATGCCCACCCAAATTTATTTTTATATTTTTTCACTAAATAATTGCAAGCTGTTTGTAACGAATTCTTCTTGCTCAATCTTTGCATGAAACCATAAGAACAAATAACACAAAGACATGTTTCACATTACAAAGTGATTTAGGGCTCTACAAAGGATGCAAACTATGCAAAGCAGTCCCCTGCTCTTTGGGAGGAAAAAGACTATTATTAGATGTTCCATCTTGTCATGAAGCATGATAATTGGGCCCAAAGGGAGCCATAGCCCTCATAGAAGCTGACTGCCCCCAGGTGAGCAGTCTATGTCCCAAGGACAAAAGATAGGCCAACACCAGTCAATACTATGGCTTCCTTTGCCCACACTTCTGGGAAACTCGATGCCATGGAAAGCCTCCAGATGTACCAATTCCTAAAATGTTAGGTCCCTACTCAGGAGAAACTGCCATTGCATTGCTCCAGACAATTCTCCTAGAATCTAGAATATCCTCTCCTAGAATCTGGAATATCTTCTCCTAGAATCTAGAATTTCTTCTCCTAGAATCTAGAATGGCTCCTAGAAACCAGCATGTGTCTTATGGAACATTCTTTCTTTATGTGATACCACTGGCATTGGCACTTCATATGATTTACCTTGTTTGCCTTGTTTCAATACGCTAACAACTCTACCAGTTGGATATGATATAAAATGTTATGAAAGAAGAAAGCGGCTCAAGGAGTAAGGAAGAGGATGAGCCGGGTTCTCAACCCAGATCTGCCTGATTCCAAAGCCCCTGTATAGTCCCCTACACAAGGAGACTTTCTTGTCTTCTTCACGTTCCTTTCTGTACTCTTGCTCCTAAACCTGACGCATGGTAGCCCCTTAATGAATAAGAATTCTACGAAGTATTAGATAGAGCATCTAAAAAAATTGGGAGTGAGGGACCTCTGGGTGGCTCAGTCGGTTAAGTGTCTGCCTTTGTCTCAGGTCATGATCCTAGGGTGCTGGGATCCAGTCCCGCATCAGGCGCCCTGCTCAGTGGAGAGCCTGCTTATCCCTCAGCCTGGTCTGCCTCCCACTTCTCCTGCTTGTGCTTTCTCTCTTTCTCTCTCTCTGACAAAGAAATAAATAAATATCTTCAAAAAAATTTGAAATGAGTAAGCTAAGTGAGATAGACTCATGAACTCAGATGTGACCTATAAATCAGCTTTAACAAGAAAATAAGATATACCTGTGAATTTTCAGTGAATTCGTAAATACTATGAAGGCTTTCAGATCGAACTTTCTTGGTTTCCTGATTGAATTTAGATATTTGAGATTGCAGTTTAAAGTGCTGACTTCCACAGTCTAAATCAGATCAGTCTTCTGAGAACAGAATCAGGTTGCCACAAATAGGCAACGATTCCCACCAGGTGCTACAGCCCATCATTTGCTCCTAAATTCACCTGCTCGATGCCCATGCTGGGCACATCATCATTCTACCATAGATATGATTGAGATCATCACTCACAATAAAATAGCAAAGAAGATGCGTATGTCCGTGTTCCCAGGAGGTACAGCTGGGTACAGGCAATGCCCTAAACTCAGGTTACGAGACCTAAATCTTTCCTCATCCCACAGAGGCTCATCCACCATTATCACTCAAAGTGATTAAGCCTGTATCAGTTTGAAAAGAATCTTAACATCTTGCCACTCCTCATTGGGCATTTTTGTTGCTGATGCTGATTGCAAAAAGCAGACAAAGGAAGTTTCTCCTAACCTGTCTTTTACTCTTTATGCCTTCTGTTTCTTCACTGGGGCTAGTAGAAAAAAGAAATCATATTTTTGGAATGGAAAATAAATCCCTCTCTATTCGTCACTCATTGTATTTATTGTGCACCTGCTGTGTGCTGGGCACTGTTCTAGGTGCTAGGAATACAGTATTTGACAAAATCAGGGTTCTTGCTCATGATGCTCATAGTCTAGTTGATAGCAGATAATAAAAAATAAAGATATTGTATGACAAGAAGCAATGAGAAGAAAAGCAGAAGCAAAGGAAGGACACTGAAAGGGTGCTGAGAGGTGTGAGGGAACATTTATCTGGAGGGGTCAGGAAAACAGCCTGTGTGGTTGGTGTTCTGGAAAGCCCCAGGCATGTGGTCCCATTCCAGGGTCTGAGTGGGAACCTGAGCTGTGTTTAGGCCAAGGATCAAACCAGTTTGGGGGGCTATGGGAACTTGAGGAAACACCGTTGCCAAAAGAGTTGAGGGCCCGGGTTTGGCTCCAGAGCGATGGGCAGTGGAGGGGAGAGTGACCCTGAAGACGCCTCATGGAGTCTGCTACTCATGCTGTCCTCAGCCCAGCCCCAGCGACCGTTGTGGAGTTTTGGGAAACGAGGCTGCCGTAGTCATCCAAGCTCAGAGCTCCACAGTGTGGGGCCCGGGCCATACCGTTCTGTGAGACAGGCTGCTGCTGGGGGGCTGGGGAGCATGACAGTCCTTTCTCTGGGGATCCCTGTTAAAGCCGCATGGGACCAGCATGCCGGAAGTGCCAGGTCATGGAGGGAGTGTGGGTAGCTTCGGCTGCAGGTACCACAGGAGAGAGACAGCGCCAGAGGAGGAGGAGGATGGCAAATGCCAAGTGGTACCTGAAAGGCTACAGGTTGAGTGTGTAGGAGAACCCCCTGTGTAGGAAACCCCTGGCTAAGTGGCATCTGGAACCCCTCAGCTGGAGGTAGAACCAGGGAAATACCATGATGTTGCTTCTACCCGAGGCTGGCGTGTTCTGAGCAGCCAGACCCAGCTTGGCAAGAACACTCGGCTTTAAACTTCAGTTCTAGAGCCCCCGGCTTTGCTGGGACCCAGAGTCAGGGCAAGACTCCCAGCCTCCAGGGTCCTTGACAAAGGCCTCCCCTCCAGCAGGCGGTGGGACTGATCTAAATGGCATGCTGTGCTAGCGATGCCATCGTAGGGTGAAAGATTAGGACCTGGGAATTTACATTTACTAGGTAATAAAGTGATTATGAGGAATGCAGTAAAAACCACAAATAACGGCCATGAGAAGCTAATACCACATCACAAACGCACCTCTTTCATGCTGGCAGGATCCTTCTACCCACCCCGGGACAACAATCTTTAAGCTAAACTATGACCTTGACCCATGTGCACCTGTTTGCCGGGACTGACCTGTCAGGCTACAAATACCCTAGACATCATTTAAAAGGGAGAGCTGCTACCTGACCACACAGAAGTGCTTCTCTCTGATCTCATGTTTCCCTTCAAAGCTGCGGGAATCTTCAACCTGGAAGCCGGAAGGAGCCATGCAGGATGTCTAATGAGGGAAAACTAAGCCCCTTGGAGACTTCCGGGACACTCAGCTCCACCCGACACTCTCCGTGGGAGAAAGCAGGGCCGGTGTTTCCGCCTCTTGGCGTTCTTTCAAGAGAAGTTAGACGGTTATTTTTAAATGCAAAGTCTCCTAATAAAATGGAAAACTTTTTATTTTTATTTATTTTTTAAAGATTTTATATATTTATTTATTTATTTGACAGATGGAGATCACAAGTAGGCAGAGCAGCAGGCAGAGAGAGAGAGAGGAGGAAGCAGGCTCCCTGCTGAGGGACCTGGGACCATGACCTGAGCCGAAGGCAGAGGCTTTAGCCCACTGAGCCACCCAGGTGCCCCTAAAATGTAAACTTTTTAAAACACCTTTTCCCCAGTAAAAGTCAGCAACTACTTTTTTTTTTTTTTTTTTTTTTTTTTTTTTAAAAGCACAGTATGGAGCAAACAAATACATCTGCGGATTCTTTAGGCCACTGACCATTTTGAGGCCTCTGGATGAAAAGATGGCTGGGACCTCTGCGTAGACACTTGCCCTTTCTGTATGGTTTCCTTGGTGCCCCCAGCGTTTCCTTTAATAACTCTTCCAAGGCGGAGTAGAAACGCATTTAGCCAAGTTGTGCCTTGGGCCACCCATAGAGCATGATCTTCACCTGTGCCCTGAATCGGTAATGCTCAGTCCAAAGTGTGGGCAATTTGACTTTAATTGCAGCTGTCATTCTATATCCTTCAAGCCACGGACAGTTGTGTGCCGGCTGTGGAGGGGAAGCGTGAGGGGAGAATGGTTCCTGGAAGACCAAGGGAGGGGTGATGGGACTCCAGCTACTTGGACATATCAGTGACGTCCACCTTTCACCCAGAGAGCAGCCTGAGGCCCGCAGCCACTCTCAACGTTAGAATTGAGAGACTTGAATTTGGGTCACTAGCCCTGTGACCTGGGCCCCCATCATCCCAGCTGAGGCCTCAGGCATCACAGAGCAGAGATGAGTGGGTCCTGCCAAGCTCTACCCAAATTACAGATTCATAAGCAAAATAAATGATTTGTTTTAAGCCACTAAGTTTTGGGATGGTTTGTTACTCAGTAACAGGGAACCAGAATAGTTCTTATGACTATGGATAATCAGAAACTGAGGAGCTCTGAGAATCCAGGGAATTATAGTGGCCCCAGGTCCGGGGCTTCTCCATTTTTGGCCCTTGTGACCATGACTCTGCCCTTGGGCTCCTCTCTTTATGAGTCCCCTTACTTTCTGCTCTGTCTTCTAACTGCATGGCTTTCTTTATGTCCCTATTTCAAATCCCTCTGAAAGAGAGCCTCTGATGGGCTCAGCTCAACATTTGGGTCAGGCCCTGGATTGCTGGCCCATCCATAGACTAACTATTGTCAAATCGGATGCCACCCCGGTCCAGCCACGGCAGGTGCTGCTGGGACAATGCAGTTGTTGGGAAGGCCATTCCCGGAGGCTATGGGAAAGGACGTTTCTCTGGGAAGGTGCTTTGGAATTGACTGATAGGATCAATATGTCTAGAACACAAAAGAAAGGAAGAACAAATGGTGGTAGGAATCCATACAGCGGACAGCAGTCTTCAAAGAGGGTACACATATTTTCCAAAGGGTACATTAGCAATGCGAACCTGTGATCAGATCTGGATAGTTTTCAGAGGGTCAACGTGTAGTTGTCCTCTTCCTACAACTGACCAGGAGGTACTCTACTGGTTTCCTTTGCTCATCTTTACTCTTCAATTCAGCCTTCTGCCACTTTAATGGCATATCCCTACTCTCCCTGAATATTCTCAAGTGAATTGCTTCAAGGTTTGAAAACTTCCAGAGTGTTTAACAAGGTTATAATTAAAATGTCAGTGTCCCCTAATGTTGATTCTTCATTCTAGGGACAAAAAAATAAAAACAAATAAATAAAGAAATCCCCTTCCAACATGGTAAGAGATTCACCTCTAATATATTACTTTTTTTCTTTTTCTAAAAAATCATCCAAAATCATCTCAACAGTTCTTTTGATCAACTGTAATAACAATGAAATGACAACTCCATCCAGAGTACACATTTAGTTGCTTGAAAACTTGTGGTCCTGGGGTACCTGGGTGGCTCAGTGGGTTAAAGTCTCTGCCTTTGGCTCAGGTCATTGATTTCAGGGTCCTAGGATCAAGGCCTGCATGGGGCTCTCTGCTCAGCAGGGAGCCTGCTTCCACCCCTCTCTCTGCCTGCCTCTCTGCCTACTTGTGATCTCTGTCTGTCGAATAAAACACCAAACAAAACAAAACAAAACAAAACAAAAAAAACAAACTTGTGGTCCTAAGGAATGTTTTAAAAAATTGAATTTAGTTTTATTTATGTATTTTTGCCATAGAGGAACAGGATCACCATTTTGTTTTGAAATGTGGTTGAGCCTCTGGGAAGGGCATGGTGACGTGGGGTTCTGTGTGTAGAATATTCTCTCAAGGGTGCCCTTGAGAGGAACCCTTCATGGAAAGAAGACAGGGAAAGCAGGAGTGTCAGAGAAAGATGTCCTACAGTGCAGCTGTATGACAGATTTGGCCAGTCCCATGGGAGTGGGGCCACTAACAGGATCCATCAGCATTGCTTGCCTCTGCCTTGTCCCTTTATATCCCCTCCACCATCCTTCAGAGGATGTAGGCTGCTGGGAAGGGACATGACCTTGGAGGAGGCAGCTTGCAGCTGAGCCAGACCCTGGCACAGCTGCAGGGCGGCAGCAGTGGGCGTGAGGGACAATGAATCTTTCCTGGAAGGGGGATCTGGGTGGCAGATCACTGCAACCATCGCAAATGTCATATTTATAATATGCCAGAATCACATATTTTCACAACTATTTTATACTTAGAGTAAAAAATTTCAGGTGCAAACTTTAAAATGCAAAGGGGTACGCCATGTGTGAAAGAAATTTTAGAGGGATGTGAGCACAAATCTCTGGACTCCTGGCAGCAGGACTCTCCTCACCCTGATCACTGTTGGGAAGCTTCTGGAACATTTTGTAAACATTGACACATGCTGCAGAGGCATGTTCGATGCTCATTAAGCTCTGCTATCTTTTCCTCCTGGGCACCCAGATAGACTTTATTTGCCAGGTTTCCCCTGCAAACCTGTGGGACCATGTGACCAAGCTCCGATCAGAGAATGTGGCAGAAGTGACATACACCGCATCCAAGCCTAGACCATGAACCCCCCTATGGAATCCACTGCACTCCTGCTCTTCTCTCTCCTGCTGCTCAGGTACGGATGACCCAGAGGAGGCCTGCAAGACCTCAGGCCATGGTGGCAGAGCCACTGAATAGACGGTGCTAAGTCCCCAAATGGTGCACAGAGGAGAGTCTCCTCCAACCTGCTTTGAACTGTGATATGATCATGAAATAACCTGTACCTGGTATGCCCCTGAGATTTGGGGATTTTTAGTTCTAGAAGATAGCCTATGCTGACTGATGCAAAATCTGTTGAAAAGAAGAAACTCTGTGAATTCAGATGTTTAATGATGTTTTGATATTATACATGAGGGAAACATTGCTTGATTTCCAGGCAACTTAGAAAAATCAGAATGGGAAAGATTTCCTTTGGGTAATTTTCACTGAGAAGGAACCCAGTTTGAGCCAGATCAGAGGGGGTTCGTCACAATGAAAAATCAGTGATTTGTTAATGGCACCCGTGTAAGTGATTCTGGCGGGTGAGGCTGGTACTAGGGATACATGTCAGTCAGGTTTGCATTCAGCAACATTTAAAAGCAAACCTATAATTGAAGCTTAAACAACATCAGGACTTTTGTTTGTTTGTTTGTTTTATTATCTAACTAGGTCACAGTTATATGGTCCAAGGCTTTCTTAGCGCTATGGTGACTCAGGAACCTAGGTTTCTTATAATTTTCCACTTAGCCCTTCTCAGGGTGTGGCCCCCTCTCAATGCTCATGGCTACTAGAGTTCCAGCTGTCATGATTAAACTCTGGGCAGAAGGATAAAGAAAAGTGAGGTGCACCTGGACATGTGCTGGTTCTGGTCAACGCTGGACCACATTCCTTTGGCCCCCTCATTTAGCCATCTGCATACATAATTCCATGCACGTTATAAGCATCACATACCAGCCACACTGCAGTGTCTCTTTGCTTTGCTAGGGCCACAGAAGACTACTCAACCACAAGCAAGAACAACTGGTTAGTGTTAGTGTAGGGGAGTTCAGGGTGTTCTCAGCAGTGGGGTATTAGGGGGCTCAACTTTATTGTCCTCTGGTGAGATGGTTGTGAAGCTCATTCTACACAGCTCCTCTGAGAGTCCCTAGTGGGACTGAGGTACTTGTAACTGGCTCATTAATGCTTCCTTCCTTTGCCCTTCCGCCTTCCTTTTTCTATTCTCCCCTCCATTTCCACTTCCTGTTCTCACCATCTGAGTAAACCACCAGCACCTAAGTCCTTGTCTTAGGATCTTTTGGGGGAACCTAAACTAAGATACCAATCAAGACTACCCCATTTAAGGGGCTTTTATAGGAACCCTTTCTAACAGGCTCCAGCTAATCTCATTGACCAGAATCAGGTTGTGTGGTCATTCTGAACTGCAAAGGAAACTGGGAAATATACTTTTGGGCGGAGGGTGTGCCCTTTTGCACCTCCAACTAAATTGAGGTTCTGTTTCCATCTAAGAAGAAGACACGTTTTGGCAGATCACGAGGCAGTCCTGTCATAGACACAGACATCTGTCAAAGCAAAGATCAACAAATGTTAATAATAATTTTTGGTGATTTTTTCAGCATTAAATTAGTGAAAAAAATTAGGGAAACAAGATACATAAAAGTATAAATAGGTATAAACAGTATAAAAAGAGGATTTTAAAAAAAAGTTTTTATTTAAATTCTAGTTAGTTAACATGAAGTTTCTGCTGTACAATTTCACGATTTAACACTTACATGAAACATTTGGTGTTCATCACAAGTGCATGCCTTAATCCCCATCACCTATTTAACCATCCTCCCCCAAATAGGAATTTTAAAACCCAATCCTTGGTCTCTAAGGATCCATTTAAGCTGGGAGTAGTTTATGTAGTAAGAAAATGTGCTGTGTTTCAGTCAAATCACTCTTCATAGATGACCCCTTTGATTCACCATTGTGATTTCAGCCTTTTTCTTGGGCTTTGTGCTGGACATGTGCTGGTTCTGGTCAACGCATTGAAATATGCATTGAAATAAAAACCCATTAATTCTCTCTCTTCCCCATCTACCGATTGTTTCTTTTCCACAGAACATTTGACATGGGTTACAACAGGATACAGTCAATAAAACAATAACCAAATGAAAAACATGTCAGGGAGAGCAGGAAGACAACTAAGCCTCTCCTGGGGCCATGCACTGTTAAATGCTGTGGTCCAAAGTTGGATCTGTTCTCCTGGTACCCAAGGCTAAGTGGATGGGACCGTGCTTTACATTATTTGTGTTAGAAAGAAGACAACATGCCAGTTTCCCTAGAGCAAGAGAATCTTTCCCAGCACTGAGCTCTGAAAGAAAACTCTCAGGGCTTCATTTTGGGAATCAGGAGCAATGCATGGAAATTGTCCTCAAGAACATTTTTTACAGCAAATCCCAATAATGGATTTCATGGGGTTGGGTCCTAGAGTATAAGCATGAGCTTCCATGAGCATGGAAGACATAGCACTAACATCAATTAAGTAACAGTGATTCTGAAAGGACAAATGTGTGATCTCTAGTGAATCAGCAGGTTTCAAGGAGAGACCTCAGAGTTTCTAGAGGAGTACCAAGAATGCCTCACCTTCATATAGGCTGGATGGAAGATGAGTACTCTGATGAAGCCAGAAAGTTCTAGCAATCTCTTTGCTTTTTGAGATAGCCACTCAATCAGCTAATATAACCGCTATTCCCAGCCCCATTTCTCTTGCTTGTCTTTTTCTGTAAAAGCTTCTTCCTTCTTCCTGTTTTGAACATGGATGTGACACCTGGTGTAGTAGTAGCTATCATAAGGCAAAAAGTGTGAGACTGAAAAGCCAACTAGCTGAGGATGGTCTTGAGTAAAGAAAGGAGAGAGGGCCTGGGTCTTAGCTGACACTGAGCTGTCAGTCCAATCTTAAGATAGCCCACTAATAGATTCGTAAGTAAACAGGAAAATAATAGCAATATAATAAGAAATCATAAATATGGTCTGTCTTATTGGTGGTGGGTAGTTACCTATTTTTTGTTATTGAAAGCCGTTCTACATTCTTACTTTTGTAAAGAGATAATCTGTGCACTTAAAAAAAGAAAACAGAAAAGCAAATGATGACATTAGTATTGTGTTATGAAAATAAAGAGTCCAATTAGGGATACCAACTCATAAGCAAACAAAGGTGGGACCTGAATAGAGTCAGAATTTTCCTCAGGAAATAATCTTGCGCCAACTACAGCATGGGAATCACTGCTTAATTGAGTTCTCAATATGTGATGCCTAAAACTTGGCTAAAGAGGTTTTGATCACTAAAATTTCAAAACAGAAATAATTAGTCACCTGTTCGGGAAATGTAAATCCTCAACGTATCTATCTATCTTGAATCAATTGATTTGGAAAAAACAAAACAAAACAACAACAACATGGCTTCTCAATAAACTGACTGTGATAATTGAGCTAGAGAATGCCTCCCTGCATTATTGAATTAATTCATCCACAGTTTGAGGTTAATAAATAGAAATAGATTGAATTCTGGTCACCGTTATTAAAGATAATGATTTTGGCTTCCAAAAAGTTAATACCCTTCTAACAACATCATTTCTGAAAAATAGAAATCAGTGCTGGATTCTTAACAAGAAATGTATTTGTCTCATGGACAAGGTGAGATGTATGCAGTTCTTTTCAAAGCAGTTTCAAATAAGTAAAAGATAATCGAAAGGAAAGGGAGGATACAGGAACATCACAAACCTGTTTGAAACCAGTTAGAACGAACGAATGAGTGAGTGAATGAATAATAAATAAATAAATAAATAAAACCAATTAAAGTTATTCTCCAATGTACTGATATCCTGTGAGTGTTTTCATGCCAATCTTGACTTTTGTGGTGGCTTTGTGTGTGCACTAATGTCTAGAGGGTTCATGTTGTTCTTATGCAACTTGACCACATGATTGTCATCATTATTATTTTTAAAAGATTTATTTATTTATCTGAAAGAGAGGAAGCAAGAACACTTGAGCAGGTGAAGGGGCAGAGAGAGAGAGAGATAAGCAGACTCCTCACTGAGTGGGGATCCTGTCTTGGGTCGGGCCTTGATCCCAGGACCCTATCATGACCAGAGCCAAAACCAGAAGTCAGACACTTAACCAACTGAGCTATCCAGGCTCCCCCACAACTGTTATTATTACTAATTGGGGTGTTGAAAGCATTTCTCACCCTGCTTCCTTCTTTTATATGAACTTGCAGACAAGGTTAACACTTCAATAGAATGCCTTGGAATACAAAGGACAGCTATACTGGTATGTGCAGGTATAGGAATGCTAACATACTTGGTTCATTTGTTTCAATGATATAATATTGGTCACTTGTAAAAACTGGAATACTAATGCAATGAGAGAAAAAGATATAGTAATATTCCTTATGTACAATTAAGCTCTTAATATGCTGCTTGAGTAGACAAAGTGCTTTTTCCAAATGTTTCCAATTATAAGAGAAAAAGGAAATTGTTTTTACTATTCTTGGGTCTTTTTTGTTTCAAGTACATTGTTTTTTTGAAAATGTGGGAGACAGAGATGCAAATAACTGTTTTCTTTACAATCAACTGTTATAAAACTCCAAGTTTCTCTTTTGTTTTTGTTGGGTGTAATTTATCATTTCTAAAATTGTGTCAAAAATTGTTGCTGTGAAACACATGGTGGAATGTCTCTTACGGTAAATGAAATAGTAATTCAGCTTGTCGTTGTTTGGGTCATAGCATGTTGTAAGAGACCACTTTTTCTGGATCACCAGCAAAATAAACAAAGGGTTTATCACAAAATAAATAAATATAATCTACAGTTTTCCATTTAACTGTATCAGAAAACATTTGGAGGACATAGCCACATGCTCATTCAATTTAGTTTCAATAACGTTATTGGCATGACAAGGCCAACAAGTATTGCCAAAGTCAATACAGTAGGCCAGGATGTGCTGGGCAGGTTTCACAATGGTGGTGAGATTTTATGTCAAGAGCCTTGGTGTTCACCCAGACGTGGTCTTGTTCCTAGGCCTCCCAAATAAGGGGTCCCCTGTTTCCAAATTAGATAAGCTTTGAGGATGTTGGAAAGACTGGAAGGTTTGGGGGAGATGGGGAGAGAAGGAATGACTAAAAGAACTGTTTACGTCAGTGATACTTTGAGAATCCAATTGGGATTTAGAAAGTCAAAGCAACATCAATGAAACTTAATCCAGATCTAACTCTCATTAGCATTTTTTTCAGTTACTACATCAGTAATTATATTTTTTTAAACATTTTTTAGACTTGCATTTTCTAGTTGCTAGAATAAATCATGCATGATAATGGTATACCACTAAAAGTTCAAAATGTGTATACAGTGAAACAGAACTCTCCTTCCTATCCCTGCCCTTCAGCCACACATCTCCCCTCCCAGAAACAACTCCTGGAACCAATCTGTTACAGCTACTTTCACAAATATCCTCTGCGTCACAAAAGTACACATACAAAGCAGCTCTTCTTTCACTTATATAATAAGTGAATATATATATAATATATATAATAATAATCTTTGAGATTATTCCATATCAACATGTATAAGCCTCCTTCATTCTTTTTAATGGCTGCAGAGTATTCTGTTGCTTGGAACTTTCATTGCATAATAATATTTAATTATTTATTAGACATTTAATTAGTCTCCTTTCATTGGTTATTTAGGTTGTTTCAGTAATTTACTATTATATATGTTGCCACTATAGATACTACTGAAAGATTATTTAATGAATATTAAGGACGCAGAAGAAATGTATTTTTGAAAGTGGAATTACTGAGCCAAAAGTTTCGTGAATTTTGTAATCTTACAGCTGTTGCCAAATTGTCCTCCAAAGAGGTTTACCAGTTCCCCCTAGAAATGTGGGGGAATGACTCCCCACAACTCACCAACACAGTACGTTGTCAAACTCAGTCTAAAATTTGAATGGTCTCTTTTATTCAGACATTAACAGTAAGTCAGAGTCACACTATTTTAACAGCTTCTTTTGCTTTTAGGGACTATAACAGACCAAACAACCATCTATTCATCCGTGTAACAAATAGGCATTGAGCTCTTATTAATTCATTCAAGAACACCTTCTATGTACCAGGCATTCTGCCAGGCCTGGGGATACAGCGGTGATACAATGATCCCGGATTTTATTGACAATGAGGGAGAGAGACAAATAATCACATACAAGAGCTTGGAAGGAAAAGCACAAAGTCTATGAGGGTATAAAGCGGGACAGTCTGCTCTGGTCTGGAGTGGCTACAAAAGCTTCCTTGAGAAATGCCGTCTGAGCTGAAGGATGAGCGGGAGTCATGGAGTGTGTGTGTGTGTGTGTGTGTGTGTGTGCGCGCGCGCATGCACACAGAACTTTCCAAAGAGTAGAGAAAGAGCATGTCACCTGCAGGAGGAGAACCACATGTGGAAGAAGGGAGGAGCAAAGAATGCAAGAAGGCCAGAATGCCCGGCACTGTGGGACAGATTCCTCAATATCCACAGACTTGCTGTAGAAAGGATTGGATAACATCCAGCCATAAATGAGACTAGCAAAGAAGTAAAGAATTGAGTAATAAGAGCTATTACAGAGGTAAAGACAAAGTACAAGAAGAATTTAAGTGAATTCCAATGGTTTTAATTGCTTTGTACAATTTATGTGCTTGATTTGTTTATTTCACTTATTTGTTTTGGTAAAATAAATACTGTGATACTTCTTAACTCCCTGAGTCTACTTTAATACACCAATTGTGGTTGCCTGGAATCCTTTTCTTACAATTTCATCCTACAGGAAGAAATAAAAGACTTACGCATTTCAAACTCTAGCAGTTTCTACATGTTCTCATCAGTGTAATGAGAGCTGAGTCAAGATGGATGGCCCCACCTATCTCCTATGGGTCTCTGACCTCTCCAGAGGTCATAATACATGTTATGGTGTTAGGAATATTGAGACATACTAGGTGGTAAGGCACCCAAGTATTTTTTTCTTCCTATTTCAACCCTCCCTCAACACCCTCCACACTGGTGACCATCAGTTTTTTCTTGACATTTAGGAGTCTGTTTTCTGTTTGTTCATTTGTTTTGTTTTTTAGATTCCACACATAAGTGAAATCATACGGTCTTCGTCTTTCTCTGAGTTATTTCACTCAATGTAATACCTCTAGGTGCATCCCTGTTGTCATGAATGCAAGATTGCATTCTTTCATATGGCTAATATTCCATTGTATGTATATATATATATATATATACACATATATGTATGTGTGTGTATACACACACACACACAGCACATCTTTATCCATTCATCTATTGATGAACACTTAAGTTGTTTCCATTATTGGCTTTTGTAGATAATGCTGCAATAAACGTAAGGGTGCATATATCTTTGTGAATTAGTGCTTTTGTTTTCTTTGAGTAAATGCCCATTAGTGGAATTACTGGATCATATGATATTTAAATTTTTTAAAATTTTGAGGAATCCTCATATGTTGGAAAACTTGGAATATTGAGACCGACTAGACTATAAGACATCCAACTATTTTAGTAGGTTTGGGAAGAGAAGTTAAGACCAAGGAAGCTGCCCTTTTAAATTATTTTTAAATGAGTTGGAACATCAAACTTGGTTTATATTAACAAGATATAAATACCATAAAGCAAGTATAAATGAAACAATGACACAGTGTACTTTTCAAAAAGGTAAAAAAATGACTCATATATAAATATAAATTATATACATGTCAAAATTGTATGTAACTCTTTTTAATTAGTGAGGGAACCAGTAAAATGTTAAGACTAGTTCAAAGGCGATTTTGAAGAACAGATTTACATAGTCAGACTAAAGAATGGTGAAATAAACTTGCTCACAGATGCAAAACTTCAATATTCTACAGAGTAATAAATTGTAACATCTGGGGGTTGTTTGGGGCTATCTTCTCCATCAGATGGAAACCGAATGTATCTCTACTGGACACCATTCATCTGTGTTGTAATGAGCTGGAATCATTTACACTACTCTCGAACAAGAATCATTTCTCTTTGCTATCAGTGCTCGAGAAGTTAAGCTCTCTCCCTACAGAGCTGTAAAATAGTCTGGTCAATAAGAAGCCAGAGGGACATGCCCAGCAGCGCTGCATTGATAAAAACAGCTAGTAATTCCTCTGCTTTTTAAAACATTGTATTACGGGGCATTAATGCAGATGAGGTCAGAACACTCATTTTATGATGATCACCTCAAGTCTGATGTTCAAAAATTCACATCCTGCTACTGCACCAAGATTAAAAAGAAGTATTCATATATCTCATATTAGTAAGAGCTAGAAATTAGCACCAGAAACAGGTAACTAATTTAAAATGAATTATTCTCATAGAACCAACTAGAAGGATCGCTGCTTTTTGAACCACATTTTATTATCTTTAGTTCTTCTACCCTTGACTTTAATGTTTCAGTTATAGAAAGTAAAACTTTTGTACTACCTTTAAATTCTTTGGTAGTATGAATGTAGCATCCAACCTACTTGCATTTGCTTTCTTTTTGACTAGACAATTTTGTTAGACACTGGTCAGGGTGCAAGAAATAGAGGAAATCTTGGGCTTGTGGCAGGAAACAGTATCTAAGGATGCCAATTCCAGGACAGGAGGTTCAAAGTAAAAGTCAAGGCTGGGAAGGAGCTTGATGGTCCATGAAAGAAAAATGGAGTGAAGTGCAACCAGAACCTAATGTTTGGGCATCCCAACAGGAAACATCAAAATCTGAGCAGAAGAACACAAGAGCCAGTGTTCAGGGTTGTATCAGCCAGGGCTCAGAGAAGTTGACCATGATGAATGTCACGGAATGAAGACTTTAGTATAGAGACTGGACCTTATGCAATTGTGGGCAGAGATGAGGAAGCATGGATCTGAAAATGGCAGCTGAAGGTTTGGTGAAAAGCCCGGATGCTGGTGAGTGAGTCAGAATTTGCAGGAAATCTTGAAGTGAAGCACATCTAGGTCCTGCATTGAGAATATGAAGAGGAGTCCCTGGCCCTTTGAGGCTACCAGGAATGTGAGCCCTTGGCAGTGTACCTGGGGGAGGGTGTAGCATTGCCACTGAACATCACGGTTGCATTGGGAAGGACAGATAGATATGGAGTGGGGAGGGGTGAGGAGGAATTGGAACCCACTGGCACTGCTCACCCCATACTCAGCAATGACCTCCAGGAAATAACAGTACTATTTCGCTTCTATACTCCAAGTCTTGTGCAGTGTCAGTTTTGGTCAACCCTTAATTGGAACCATAAAAGAAAGGGGATTCAGGGACATGTAGTTGACAATAGAACCATCCAGGACACAATGGGCAAATCTGAAATCATCTGTTGGGAATTAAGTCAAACAAAAGGCATAAACGCCAGATAATTTCTAAGAATTCTTTTGGAGAGTGTTTATGGTAGACAGACTTCCTCTAAAAAGACGGACCCCACCAATAAAGAGAAGTCACCAAGAGTACTGAAGGACCCAGCAGTGACATGTATGGACACATGCACATGTGTTTACAGCTTTCTTGTAAACTGAAGAAATGAATATTTTGTGTCCATCAACGTGGGGTAACAGTTTGGACTACTTGAACCACACATTAGTGGTCTGATGTGAATTATTGTGACCAGATCACAGCAGCTCATTGCTTGAGAGGGAAAACACCAAAGAAAATCAGTCTCCCTTCAGCTGATTTGCTTCCACTTCCCTCCTCCAAATTGATGTGAAGTTTTCATTTTCCCTTCTCTTTTCTCACTTTTAGTCTTCCTTCCTTTCTTTTCTCCCTGTCATTTTTTTTCTCCTCCACACTTCTGCATTTATCCATAGAACACAAAATGGTGGATGGATTGATGGATAATTAGTAATAATAATAATTAATGTGATGAATAACAATACAAAACAATTTTAGGGTGCAGCATAATACAGTGCCTAGAGAAATGGGCAGAATCAGAAGGTGTGGGCACTGCAGTTAGTATGATGACTGACAGAGCTACTCAACAGCTCTGAGGTTCCAGAGATCAGACTTCCCCAAGAGTAAACAAAACAAAAACAAGAAAATAACTGTGTGTGTGTTCTACGAAAGAATCGCTTTGGAGACCTACAAAGCATCTTAATTTAATAAAAGCTCTGAGAACTCCTACAGTAAAGAACTCTTTCCACCTTTGTTCGATCCAGTGTTTCCCAAATTAATTTGATTTGATTTTGTAATGTCTATTAATATTCTGCAGATGATATACACTTCAGGGAATGTTCCAGATGATGTCTAGGGTACTTCTTTCACCTCTGCAAGACCTTGAACTTGCCCACTTTTCTCATAAAACTCAAACCACAATATAAATTCCATGGCTAGATGAACATTGATCAGCCTGGAAAGGGACACCACCATACTTTTTTTTTTTTTAAATAAAGACTTTGCTGAGGACCAATTCAAGAGACAGTAAGATGCACTTGCTAATGTAAAAAATGGATGATCTGGATTTTTCTGCAGTCAAGAGACCCAAAGTTAGTTAGTTGTCAGTGTTTTTCAGATACTCACAGAGAGGAATCTCACTTGGGAATGTTTTTGAAGTCCAAGAGCAGCAATATACAGAAAAATATACCCTCCCAGCCTGCATTGGATGACATCAGATCTTCTACTGGGATGGTCGGCTGGGATTCTAATCTTCCAAGTGCTTGAGACCTTGGATAGATCAACTGGCGGAAGGTTGGACGGTTGGTTTATGCTGGGGATCAAAATTCAGCCATCCTGTTATGCAGATCTTTTGGGCTTACCACTAGGGGTCACTAAAGAGAGATGGGAGACTCAATTTTTTTCTAAGTAATTCCAGAATAGCCATGGCCTTTGGACAACTTGCGGATTAGGGCTTCTTCAGCTTTAATGTGCATTTGGATAACCTGGGGATTTTATGCATATTCCAATCCAAGTTTTGGGGTGAGGTCTGAGATTCTGCATTTCCATCAAACTGCCAGGTGATGTTGACACTACTGGTGCTGCAGTGTAGGTTGTTCGGGGAGAGCTCAGGATCAAATATGGAACCTTGCCTCCTTCAGCCCCCTTGTAAGAGACAGAGGTTACATCTCATCCTAGCTGGATCCATATTTCTTCTTATCTTACCCTCCTCTTTCTCCTCTCTCTCCCTCCTACTCCCTTCCCTCTCCCATCTCCTCTCCACCTCCTACCCTTGCCCCTCCTTCTTCTTATCTCTTCCTTCCTTTACTGCCAGCTGTGTTTTGAGTTCAATCATCTCAAAGGATACCTTCCCAAACATTTGTTATTATAGCTTTTCTTCATGAAATCTAGCTTGGTGGCATTAATATTGATTTATTGAGTAAACATTAGAGAACCAGAGGCATTGCAAACAGTTGCATGCATATTTTTTCCTGCAATTTCTCCCCCCCCTTCTTTTTGCATAAATTACATTTTGTGTAATTAGATGAAGGTAATCTTGAGTAATTGGTTCTGGCTGAGGCAGGCTAGAATACACGGGGATATTATATGTCTTTGGTGTTTGGCTCTATTTGGTGTTATTCTTCAACCCCAGTTATGAAGTTATTTTCACCAACGGGAAAATCTATTTGGTTCTTTTTTCAGAGCTGAGATGAAAAGACAATTGCCTTTGTAGAATCCAGAGAGTCTCATTTTCCATGCAGTGTAGTAACTTAATGAAAATAAAAGAGAGAATATAGCAAATCCCTTTTGGTTGAGAGATTTGCAAATGGCCCTCTATATGGGTTAAATGTAAAGATTTTGTTGACTTTTGTATAAGATGTCATTTTTAAAAATAGCACCAAAGTACGACCATCCAGAGAAAACCACTGGTAATTTTGGGAGATCTTCCAGTCTTCTTTTGTCCTGGGATATAAATTTATAATCTGATGCCTTTACTTCCCAATATAGAGTAAATGGTATCCCATTTCTGTGTATCTTTCTACACATTAATTGCTAACAGTTTTGTGATAACCTATCCTGTATTCTGCAATTTACATAGTTAATGCCCTTTTGTTGGATATTCAGGTCATTCCTAATTTTTTACATGAATGCAAAAAAATTTTTACAAGCAGACTTATATACATATTTGCCACCTCTTTGGTTGGATTTGGGAAAGTTCCCAGATGTAGCTCTGCCAGGTCCAAGGCTTTGAAACCTGGACCAACGGATCTCCCAGGAAAGCTGCATGACCACAGGCCAGAGTGGCGGGTGGGACCTGCAGGCAGAGCAGGCAGAGTTCCTGTGCTTGAACCGAGCCTGAAAGATTAATCTCTGTGCCTCTGTAGAACTGGATAGTACTATTTCCTGCCACATGAAGTTGTTTTGCAGAACAAGTGACAGAATATATGTCAACCCTGAAATGAAAATAATTAACAAATGTCAGCTCTTCTTATTATTGTTATATTTTTCCTTCATGCTCAGCAATAACTCCAGGGTATTTAAATGGCCAATGATTCAGAACCCTGGCTCCTATGTTTCAGCCAGGACCACCTGCTGAGGTCAAGAAAACTGGCGAGGGCTAGGAAAAGCTTGTGTGGATGGGACTTTGGGAGAGGGAAGTAAGAAAAGTCTCTTCTCCCCCTCACCTGGGAAGGCTCATTGCAAACCTTTCCCAGGAAGAGAGTCTCAAAAACAACTGAACCAAATGGAGTGCTAACCTCTTACTTCATAACCAGCAGCCTTGGAGGATAAAATACAGTAAGAGACAAGCATTGGAGTTTCTGCGGGAGTGACAATCTCATGCTTTCCTGGAAAGAGGAGGTAGGTCTTTGAGAGCCAGGAAGGAACCTAGAAGGGAATGAACGTAGGGAGCCAAAGTGCCTCTGGTTTTCAGTTACTGTGGGGAAGCTTTGAGGTGTCACTCAGGGCAGGAGGAGTGAATATTTCCCAGGATAATAAGGTTGTACCTCCGAGATCTGCTGAAGGGAGAAGTAACAAGTTTCACACTGGTTTGTACGGTGGTGGATGGACAGGGTCAGAAGGAACTTAAGTTTCCTGGAGACACCATATGCCTGATTTCAGGAGCTTTGGGAAAGGGTGAGTTGCAGGCTAGCTTGGAGATTTGCCCACCCCGTGGCCTGCACTCAGATGCTGGGGCCAGAAGTCACCCCTCTCTGAAGAGGGAGTGGGGGTGGAGGACCCCAGCCAGGAGAGAGCTCAGGGGAAATGCATGCTGGGATTGAGGAGAAGGGAGACCCCAGACAAGAAGGGCACTTCCTCGTGAGCCATCCCCCAGGCTGGACGCCTGGCACTTGGGACCCCCCTGGGAGAGGAGAGGTGGAAAGGCCTCACCCCTACAGGGAAGACAGCAGCCAAGTAGCTGGTGAGGGACTCTGTCCCTGGCAGCATCTTTAAGGGGCAGCTGCACAGTCTTACTCTTCAGCAAAGAATGATTTCCACCTTCAGGGGGAAGCCTGAGTGGATTTAGTCTAGACGCAGGGTGAGGCTGTTCTTAGGGCAGGTAAGGAGAAGTTTTTCTTCTCTGGGCGTCAGCAGCCCCAAAATGGGGAGGGCAGATGGGGAGGACCTAGCTGGAGAAGGACTAAGTCCAACCTCCCTCCGTCTCTGCCGAAGGCGCTAGAGGTGTGCGACAGACTGCAAAGGGGAGGCCCCCACAAGGTGGAGTTCAAAATTCCAAAGTGCACACTTAAGAAGGGACACAGCAGGCGTGGGTAGGGTCTCACTTAGGAATGTGAAGTGTACTTCTGGGAGAACATTCTGTTTCCTCATAATCAGAGCAATGAAAAAGTACCTGAGAAAAACACGTCCCTATCACACAAACCAGAGGTCGGCAACATTTTTCTGTAAAGTGCCAGGCAGTAAATATTTTTGGCTTTGTGGGCCATACGGTCTGTGTTTCAACTACTTAACATGAAAGTCTCAAAGTCGCCACAGATAATACATAAACAAGTAGGTGTGGCTGTGTTCCAATAAAACTTTATTTACATACAAAGGGAGTTGGCTGGATTTGGTCCATGGGCTGCGAAGAGCCCTGAGATAACCTTCTTCAGCATGAGTCCCTTTTTTCCTTGGTTTTAGAAATTAATTCAAGAAGGCTGTGGGTGACAACCCTGTAGGCACTCTGTTGTGTTGACTTCAGATCGACCTTAAGGATTTGTCTTTGAGCCAATGTGAGCCTTGCCTCGGACAAAGCCTGTTGCCTCTCTGGATGCCAGCTTCCTCATCAGGGATGTCAGGGTCTTAGTGAGGCATATGATCTGCAGGTGTTCTCTTTGCAAATTCACTGATTCATATAATGCAGCTATATTTGGAACATAATCCTGTATAACATCGATCTGAGAACCTTAACTCACATGCCTTCTGAAAAGCTGGCTCAATAAATTTCGTGACCTCGTTTACAAGCAGATTATGGTAAGAAACAAAGTGAAATTTTAGTTTTTCAAAGAGAGAAAAGAAAAAAACCTTTGCCAAAGATGTGTGAGACTGTAAAAGATGTTAAACAGATCCCAAACCCATGGCACATGAAAGACTCAGAAGTTCTAAAGACCTAGAACTCTGCCTGTGCTCCCCTTCCTTTCCCCAGAGAATATGGGAGATGAGCTCTGAAGTCACTTTTCTGTAGATATCTGTTCCCTACAGATCAACAGCAACAAAAACAGCTTAAACAAGATGGAAGTGTGATTTCTCCTGTGAAGGGGGTACTGAAATTTGACAGCCTGAGACCCATACGGAAGCCTGGTATGGGACCCAGGTCTTTCTTGCTCTGGCCGCATCGTAAGCTTGTGGCTTCCATCTCAAGGTCCAAGATGGCCCCCAAGCTTCAGTCATCATCTCCACTCTAGTCACAAAAAACAAGACGGAAGGGGAAGGAAACTTAGTTACCTGGCCACAAGCAGCCACAGGGGAAAGTGGGAAATGTAGACTTTTCAGGTGGGTAACAATGCACCTAGATAAAAGTCAGAGCTCTTTTACTGAAGAAAAGGATAACGGATATTCGTAGGCCTCCATCGTCCACAGAGAGACCACTATGAATCCAAAATATAAGGAGTAACTGTGAGAAGTTCAGGAAAAGCGATAACTATCAGAGTGGGCCAAAGTCTGTGTTTGGGAGAGTGGAAGGGTTTGAAAAACGCTGCTCTTACAAAGTGACTCTGGGCTGGAGCTTGCTTGGTGGGTAGGCAGCCTCCGGGCCCAGAAGCAGGAGGAAGAGCATTCCCGGGCAGATAGTGTGGCCTTGGCGAGTTCCGGGAGTCGGGGAGAGTTTGGTTCTGCCATGGTCCAGCAGCCGAATATAGGCCTGTGTTGTTGGCCTGGAGTGTGAGCAGGGAAGAGAGGCCCACGGCTAGGCTGGGAAGGCAGGAAGGAACCAGATCACCGGAAGCTTTCGGAGTCATGTTGAAAATTGTGTTTTATTTTTGGAGCAACAGAAGGCCATTAAATGATTCTAAGGGGGGTGGGGAGGTGTTGGCTCCATCTGATTTATGTTTCAGACAGATCATCCTGGCTGCCTGCTGCACAAGGAGTGCTGGCTGTAGGGCCCGAGGGGATGCAGTGGGAGAGGTGGTTCCCAGCGTAGGGGACAGATGGATGGGGACAGACAGTGGGGGTAGAACAGAGGCATCTTGGTAAAGGGCTACAGGTAGGGGATCAGGAAGAGGGGAGACCTCTGGGCAGAACGGCCAGGAAACCCTGTTTCTGGGGATGTTATTTGCTGTGGGAGCCTCAACCCTTAAAGGACAAGGGGTTCTGAAAGCTAATGAGGCTCCGATTTTCCTTGGGATCAGAGCGAAGAGTCACAGACAGTAAGATGGGTTTCTCTGACCAGCTTCTTCTAGCATTTGCCCCTTTATCAAGTGAGCAAGGCCATAGGCCAGTTTATCAGCCACCCTGCCACCAGGTGGGAGGTGGGAAATGATGGAGTGAAAGGTCTAGCATCGTAAAGGTGAGAGAGGAGACTTGTTTCTCAAGTCCACACCTGTCTGAGGTGCTGTGCAATCTTGGGGCCCAGGTGAGTGACTTACTTACACCAAACTTATTCCAACGTAAGGAACCACCTTGGCCTTCAAACCTCCAGCCTGGGAATTCGGGAAGCTCAGGCTCATCTAAACTTCCTGTGTTACAACTTGGACATGAAGCCTGTTTCTCTGAGTCACTGACCCACCCCTGATCACAAGAGTTGGCCTGTGCCTTTGAGGTCACTGCTGGACTCAAGTGAAAATTACAAGCTTAAGACAGAAACAAACTGTCACTTCCTTGTAAATCAAACAACACTGATGGAGCAAAGCCCAAGTTCAAAGGTCAACATGGGTATTACTGAAATATTTTCTTTGTTATATATTTAATTATGCAAGTATAGCTGGAGACAAACCGTAAACACGCGGTAGTGAAGAGTTTTGTTTCTAGAGAGTTCTGGACAGTGAAATGAGTGACCCCATCCTATTCCTTGCAAACCTTGTCAAGACCTGCTGTTCGGGTCAAGGGTGCTGAAGAACTGGACCGGAGCACACAGTACAGATGGAGCGTTTGAAAAGTCCAGATCTGTTACTGATGTCCGCTTGTCCCCTCTGGCCTGTGTGCACAGCCAGATTTAACTTCTTGCAACAGACATACACAAATATTGCATTCCTTTACCACTGAGATGTTACAACAGTCATCAGTGAACTCCTTGGGGGGCCTGGTTATCTTGGCTGAGGAATCTCTGACAGCCAGCTCAGACTTACAAGGTTGCGGGGATGTCATTGTCCCATGATAACCCGGACGACTTCGTTCTCTGGCTGTCTCTCATCTCGGGCGTGTTTTCTGGATGCCTTCCTTCTCCCTGAAAGCACTGATGTCCATAGAAATGCTTTTCGAAGTCACCAGGGCTCTAAAAATTAAAGGGAATGAAGGCAAAACCGCAGCTATTTTACCTACTTCTGGAAAACAAAAAATAAAAGCTGACATCTGGTAAGTAAGAAACTTCCCCGGGATCCCAAGCAACTAACTTTTATTTCCTCATCATGAAAGGGACGGCTCTCCATCGGTGGCCTTTCTTATTTACACCACACACATGGCGATGGCTCCGACATCCAGTCCCTTTAGTATAAACAGAAAGGGTGGCCTTTTTCTGTGGAAGTGAATGAATTGAAAAACAAAGCTGTTCTGTATACCCACTCCTTCCAAACGAATGAAAGAACTTACAGTGCTCCGAGGCTTGTGCAAAATAGTCGCATTCAAATTAATTTTGCCCCCTTCTTCTTCCCTCTCCCCACTTCCCACCACTCCCCCCCTTTTAAGGAGAAAAAGGACCATTTAATCACCTTATAAGGGCAGAGAGCATTCAGGGAATAGAGCAAGAGTCAGGAGGCCCAGATCTTATTCTTGGCTCAGACAGGGGCTCTCTGGGCGATCCTGGGGCTGTCCCTTACCCGTGTGCCTCTGTTGATGCAGCTGTGATATGGGGACACAGATGTGTGTGTGTGGTGCCCATGTGGGGCCTTGGACGAAAAGTCCAAAGCGAAATGTGGGGTCCATTTTGCTGGTTGTGGGCTGTCTCCAATTTGAAATGGCTGTTTGCCATTCAGGAAGAGGAAAGGGACCCGGTAGGTCTCAGATCAGATGATAGGTGTTATAAAGGCACTAAAAACACAAGCACACAAATAAGCCCTGGGGGTCCCTGATCTCTTGGGTTTAGATTGCCATGGCAACAACAGCTACCAGAATCTGACTTTATAAAGAGTTTATCACAATGTTGGGCCATTTTTATTAGTGAAGCATGGTGCCATTTTCCTCCAAAAAAATTTGTGTGTTGTTTCCTGTGGTATATTCAAAGAACGACGAAGGAGAGGAGTGGGCATGTTCAAGTTCCTCTGGGTGGCATCCGGGGACCCCTTTTGTGACAGAGATCTGGTCAAACTCTGCATCTGGGATTTGACTGTGTTCACCTGCCAGAGCCACTGAAAGCCAGTTGTGGTTCCTGTTGGCTTGTTACCTAGTGAACAGAGCTGAGGCTGCTTCCAAGAACAAACGTGCTGATCCTAGCTTCTTCTGACTTCAGGGAATCCCAGGAGAGTTGCCCTTCTCATGGCTTTTCTTCCGACCCTGAAGCTTTCCCACTCTTCTTCATGGTTGCCCAGACCTCGGTTGACCCAGAAATTCTTGAAAATGTCTGTTGGGAGCGGTGGAGAAGATTTGCAGGAATCCAGAGCATACACCTGAGAAAGGAGATCCAAGAATTTGTCTTCTTTACTATGATGGCAGTGGGTGTCTCTGAACTTGTCTTAAGTTAATCACCCTGATGGCGAAATGCTTGAAAGTCAAGTGTGATAACAGAGCTTCTGGCCAAAGTAAGGCCATGGAATGGAGACCTTGCCCATCCTTGTCCCTCCTCCTCCTTCAGATGCATGGCTTAACTCCATCTGTGCAAAGTGGATTCACTGCTGTGACACAGTGAGAGATTTCATACTGGATTGGCTCCCAGACACTCTGTGGAAAAGTCCTGTGCTTTTCAACTTTCCCACATTTGCATTTCAGGTGTGCCGGGGTTGGGTCATTTTTGTACCCAGTCCCTTGTCCACCATCCTTACTGCCAGAGGGAAATAAGAAAGTGGTCACATTGTCTTTATAAACATCTGACCTCCTCTCCATGCTTGCAGATGGGCTCCAAATTCACTTGCACTCCTAGGAGGCCCTTCTTGATTTGACTCTGACACAATTCCATCTCCTTCTCTCTCCACGTCTCCCTCTCCTTCTTCCTGGACAGCTTCAAATCTGTGGACACGTTCTTTCTCCTGCAACGTATTTCCTTCACTTCTAAGCATCCTTTTTATTTCTGGTGAGCTCCTATGCATCCTTTGTGACCCAATTCAAAGGTGATATGTTAAGATTTCCTTGAGGCCCTTCCCACCTCTGCCTGCAGGCAGGGTTGACTACCCCTTCCCTGGAGCATTATCATTGCCCCTTGGTGAGTGTCTCCTTCAGAGGCAGTAACCCATTGCACGGGAACTATAGGCTCATGTGCCCACCTCCCTCCCTAAACTATGGACTCCTTATGGTAAGGGGTAAGAGCTTATTCATCTTTATGATACTAGATCCGGGGTCAAGCCTAACAGATGCTCAAAACACAGGACAGGAACACATGCTTTCAACTCTAGGGTCTGATAAGTATATTTAATTATTTTGATGTTGAAGACACCTAGAAATTGACATTGCCAATAACTTGCACAGGTTTTCTATATTTTGGAGGATCGGTATTAATGTAAGCTCACTTTTAGAACCAAGCGAAGATACGCCTTGGGCTGAAGAGCTCCCCATGACTGAAAGAGTCCTGTTTCAGACGGCCGGCTTTAAAGGACAGGGGTTCGCACACTCTTAACTGGAGCAGGAACAACACTTCAGCTTTCCTCAGTGTTTTCTGTGCACCAGGCCCTGTCAAATCCTTCCTGTGCATTGTCCCTTGGGCCCCTCCAACTACCTTTCTAGGTGGGTGTTATTATGATTTCAGTTTTTCAGGTGGGGAAATGGAAAACGATGTAAGTTGCAAAGTCATGCCCCTGTTAATAGGGATGAGAACCAGCCGGCAGATGCTGAAGCCTCCACATTCCACCCTTGCTAAACCCATTGCCCCTGACCGCCCCCCAACCCTCCTCTCGCAGCCACTGCTGAACACCCTGCTAGCTTGTCCATGCCACCCCACCCCCCGGCCCTGGTCCCAGCCACTGGCGACCATCTAATGAATGAGGGGAATCGGGGTTGGGCAAGTGATACTAAAAACAGTTTTAGGAAACACCATGACTTCATCACTGTTCTGTGTATTAACTTATTTAATCCTGACACTGACTCGGTGAGAAGGGTACAGTTATTATCCTCATTTCGCAGATGAGAAGACAGACAGAGAAGTTAGCAGTTTGCCCAGAGGCGACCCAGCTAAGTGGCAGACCTGGGATAGAGACCCAGACAGGCCGGCTCCACAGACCGGGCTCTTAATGACCCTGCTCGGCAATCTCCCAGGAACCTCGTCCCCAGGGAACTGGGACAGCTGTCCAGACAGGATCCAGAGCTGCTGGAGCCTGAGGACCCTACCCAGGGCCCACTGGGAAGCCCAGCAGCTCCTCTGAAGTCACTCCCAATCAACAAAAAACATCTAGGTAAGAACAGTCTTTTCGTGAGACAGGTTGCCGAGGAGCCGTGGGGAAGGCCAGCCCTGCTTCTTCTTGAGGAACATTCTGAAATGGCTCACAAGTCTCTTTTCAAGATCTCTGCTATCACCCTGCTCAGCAGAGTCCCTCTGTGGCCTCCTGCTCCCCACCCACTCCCCCTCAACCATCTGCTTATCCTCGCTCCTGCTTCCCTCAGAATCTCCAGGTGGCAAGACCCCAGGCAGTTCCCCTTCCCTGAGGGCTCCCCCCACCCCCCACCCCGCCCCCCTTACTCTGCCCACCTCTCTCCACTTCAGGGGCAGCTACCGATCACTTAACGCTTCCTCAGATTTGTCAGGAAGGAAGACACTGACAGGTTTGGTTTGACTTCTTTTTTTTTTCTTCTTTTTAAGATTTTATTTATTTATTTGCGAGAGTGAGAGAGAGCATGAGAGTGGAGAAGGTCAGAGGGAGAAGCAGACTCCCCATGGAGCTGGGAGCCCGATGTGGGACTCAGTCCTGGGACTCCGGGATCATGACCTGAGCCAAAGGCAGTTGCTTAACCAACTGAGCCACCCAGGTGGCCCCTGGTTTGACTTCTTGAACCAAGCGTGGCACAGGGTGCTGCCAGCCTAAAAACTCATTGTCCTCGTCCCAGGTATGAGGTCTTGAGTCAGCTTTGGGGAGACAGATGGGTACCAAAAAAAGAAAAAAGAAAAAGAAAAAAAGAGCAGAAACACATGGGGAAAGCAATGGCCACCCAGGGCTGCCTCTTCCTCAGGGGCTGAGGACAGGGTGGTCCCCTTTGAAGGGGCTATAAATATGACAGTGAGGGCGATGGATGTGTTGGGTATAATACCATGGGGCGTGAATAGTCTCTCTGTTCCACCTCGTAACCTGTCCCACTCCAGATCCAATAACTGCAGAAAGCAGGGCCCTCCCACCAGCGAGTATCTGTAAACCTAACTGATTCTGTCAGGTTCCAGCGGAAAACAGATGGCACAAGCAAGCAGGGGAACTAGAGAGAGTTCAGCAGAGGAACTATTTACAAAGCCGTGGGTGGGCCGGAAAGGGAAGCCAGCAAGGGGTGGGGACACACTAGAGACCCGGGGCCATCTTTAGGCTGAAAAGGCCAAGGAGGGCAGGGAGTGGTCCTGGGGTGCAGAGACAGCGACATCACTGTGACGGTAGGAGACCCTGCCACCAACAATCCTGCAGCTTTCGGGAAAGGAGCCTCTGCCCACCTGTGATTCAGAAGGAAAGGAGTGGGCTGATCAGTCCCTCCCTCTCCCCCGCCCCCTGCCCTTTGATCTGCTACCAGGAACCACACTGCAGCCAAGGGGCAGAGGCCCGAGGGGAGAGCCTGAACATGGTGGGGAAGACCCCAAAGGGAGGGCAAGCAGAGCCCACGCAGCACACTGACTTTCTTCATCCTGCAACACTTACTTTTCAGAAGTAACCACACTGACTTGGGCCCAAGAAAGTAGCACATTTCCCTCTTATTCCATTTCACTTATCTTTAAGTGAAAGGAAATCAGACTATTGGAGTGTCCCATCCTAGAGCTTCAAATGTGTTTTTCTGGGATCTTAGGAGAATTTCCACTTCAGTGGAGAGTTGCTGAGTATTCCTGAAACACCAAAAAAGAAGAGGTGTTGGGGAAAGGGGGACACACAGACTTGGGAAGGACAGTTGTTCTGCTGAGGGTTTGCAGCAGGAGGCAGGAGGGGCCTGCCCAGCTGGAGGTGGGTGGGTGTGTGGCCCCTCAGGGAATGGCAGGATAACTTCAACCACAGCCAGGAACCCAGCAGAAGGCCTCCAGAATGGAAGCAACAAGCCAAGAGAAAAATGGGAAGCTGGAAAAGGCTGAAAATAACTTATCCTGAATTGACAAGCGTTAAGCTTCTGCTGGGTAGTAGAATGAGGACTTTGAATAAAAATAAAGTTCTATGTAAAAAGTAAAATAAAATAAAATAAAATAAGGGGTGTGTGTGTGTGTGTGTGTGTGTGTGTGTGTGGTGCACCTGCCTTTGGCAGTGGCATATTCTAAACTCACAGCAAATTCTACTGTTGCTGTTTGGGATAGAGGATAATGCTTAAATCCTCCACTATAGCCCAGCTTTGGCCCTTCTCATATCTGCATTTCCTTTAGGACAGAACTATTCCTAGAGGAGGAGTTTATCCTGAGTTAAAGGTGTTAATTGATGTAGTGTGCAAGTCTATAAAAAAGTTGCTGATAGAATAAGATATGGCGCTCAGGGAAAGTGGCTTCATTATATCATCTTTGAAGGCCCAAATGAAGGCATGTTTAGATTAAAAAAAATACCTCCCAGGGAGTTAAAAATGTTCTGGCCTGAAGTATATCTCTTTCCCATCACTCATGCATGTTCACACAAAGAGGAAACCACTAAGGGATGCTTGATGTTTAGTTGTTCTAGATGTTAGTGGGAGGCGGGGAGGTTGAAGGTCCTGGCATGTGCCTCTAATTTATTTCCTTCTCCTTTCCCAAGAGTGGGAGAAAAAATATTTTGAACTTGGCGTTATTAAAAAGTTCATGCTGTCTGCTTTGCTCCTACCTATAATCCTCTCTTCTCTTGACGAAGAAGGAGTTTCGATCTCCAGATTCACTCAACTAGCAGATTCTGATTTTGTGTGCTTAACAAAAAGAGGAGTACAAGTAATTTCTTCTTCAGAAAGATTCTTTTGACATTCTGCTGCTCCCTCCCTGTCTTCCTCCTGCTGCAACTACCACTCCACTTACGACAGCCCAAGGAGGGCAAAGGCATGAAGGTTTTGAAAGGGCCTTTTCTCTCTCTCTCTCTCTCAATCTCTCTGTCTCTTTCCAACACACAGCTAATACTTAACAGATTCTGGGCACTGTTTTCCTAACAATTGAGGACTCTGAGTCTTCATCACTTACTTAGGGTTAATGGTGATGGGACACATGACAGTTGTCCTTGGTTAAAAACCTCCTATTTGGCTGTGAAACACTCCTCATCTCATGAAATGAAGATACTGTTTTTCTTCCATTGTCCTTGGGCGGTGATTTTCACACTGCAGGTCCTGAAATCAATGTAAGGAGTCATGACCAGCATTAAAAATAATAATAGGATAGAAGAGAACTGAAAATGTCAAACTATGTTGCATATAAGAAAATAAATAGGAGAGCTTGGTTTTAGTCATGCCTATTTGTGTATGTTTGGTTTGGCTTGTGGCATAAAATGTATTCTTTGCTGTGGATCACTGCAAAGTTCTGAAGTCACTGAACTAAATTATTGCAGTGCAAAGTCTTTAGCTCACAGTGGAGTTTTGCCATGAAGGTTTAGCCTTCTGGACTGGAGGGTCTGTCTTCCTGTCTATCTCCATGTTTCCAGTTCCTCAAGACCACTTCCATTCCAAAGTGCTAGTGTCCCCCAACCAGCACCACACTCCTATCCCCTGACAAGACACCAGGCCTCAGAAATGGCATGACCTTCATACCCATGATGGTCCATTCTAGAGTCGACTTTGGGTTCTATTGTCCTGGAAACTGTTGCAGATGTGGTCCTGGAACTGGTCTCATAGAAAGACTTCTGTTTTTTCTTTTTCCTTCCAGCACACTCTCTCATTTTCTAGCCTGACCCACCAAATCATGGCTAGGGTATCTCTGAGATGGCCTTCCAACACTCTAGGTGGCCAGAAAAGGATGGTTACTGGTATTACAGCTTATTTGTTTCTGTTTACTCTTGGATAATAGTCTACTCACATCTACAAAGGGCCCAGCCCAAGAGAGAATTTAAACTTCAGTTGGAAAGATCAGTGAATCAATGAAACCCCATTAAATAATCATACGTTTCATGAGATTAAGAGTCACTTATGGTTTGTCTCCCTCCCTATCCCATCTTGTTTCATGGATTCTTCTCCTACCCACTTAAGCCCCCATGTTGCATCACTACTGGGTTGCTGGGGGGAGGGGGTTGAGAGAAGGGAGGTAGGGTTATGGACATTGGGGAGGGTATGTGCTTTTGGGTAAATTGAAAGGGGTGGTGAACCATGAGAGACTATGGACTCTGAAAAACAATCTGAGGGGTTTGAAGTGGTGGAGGGGTGGGAGGTTGGGGTACCAGGTGGTGGGTATTATAGAGCGCACGGCTTGCATGGAGCACTGGGTGTGGTGAAAAAATAATGAATACTGTTTTTCTGAAAATAAATAAATTGGAAAAAAAAATAATCATACGTTATCTCCACAGGCATTTATTGAGCAACTCTTTTGCCATGTCAGGCCCTGTGCTAGGTGCTGGGCACTAGGCTGGCTATAGAACAGGAAAGGAAACCCAGTTCTTGGCCTCAGAACCTGGACTCCAGGCAAGAGAACTATCTTGAAAAAAATCCTGAGACCTGTTTTCATTGATGTGGGAATAAAAAGCTATGGTTCCTCAGAGTAAGGAAACAACACTTGACCTGGGAAAAGGTGGGAGAAGTTTTACAAAGGAAGGGACACCTGAGCTGAGTCTGGGGCTGCTGAGGGCGTAGAGCCTGGTTGGAGAGGACACTCTCAAGTGAACTGGGGCTGGATTATGAAAAGCTTCATATGCCAGGTCAAAGGGGATGGCTTATCCCAACGGCATTGGTCCTAGCCAATAATGGTTTTATTATTTTGTTAAAGATTTTTTTTTTTAAGATTTTATTTATTTATTTGACAGAGAGAACTTACAAGTAGATGGAGAGGCAGGCAGAGAGAGAGAGAGAGAAGCAGGCTCCCCGCCGAGCAGAGAGCCCGATGAGGGACTCGATCCCAGGACCCTGAGATCATGACCCGAGCCTAAGGCAGCGGCCCAACCCACTGAGCCACCCAGGCGCCCCAAAGATTTTTAAAAAATCTATTTATTTTTGAGAGAGAGTACAAGCTGGGTGGGGAGGAACAGAGGGAGAGGGACAAGCAGACTACCCACTGAGTGGGGGGACTGACTCAGGGCTCGATCCCAGGTCCCTGGAATCCCGACCTGAGCCAAAGGCAGCCACTTAACTGACTGAGCCACCCAGTCACCGCCCCGCATTACTGGTTTTAAAGCAATTCATTGATATGATTCATCTTATAAATAAAATTGTTCAATCCAGATTTGTTTGTAATAGCAAAAAATGAGAAAAAAAATTACTCTCCATAATGAGAGGACATCTTTGAATTATCTATACAATCAGATAATACATGGCTAGGGAAAAAAATGACATATTTGATATATATTAGCACAAAAAGAACACTCACTGGAATTTTATTGAGATGTTTGTTTTATATTTATTACTGTTAATACTTTCTCTTAGATGCATTTTAAATTCTGACTTTGTGTCTGGATATTTTGAAGATTGCCTAGTAAAAGTCCTGCGCAAAAGAAGAGAGTCTAACATAAAAGGACTAAAAGTAACTCCAGATCCGAATAAGACTCAGAATTTCTTCCAAGTCCACCATACTTAGGGCTATTCTTGGAGCCTCATGGTGATGGTCATGGAAAGACACAACGTTTTCCTTGCATTTCCTAAATTTCAGTCCCAAATGATGTGCCTGGGATCTTGTATCTAGGTTGCTGTCCTATGGTTCTAGTTCTTTGCTCTTCCGTCTTCAGTACCGTGTCCCCTGCTCACATAGACCTCCTTCTCAGCCCAACCTGTCGTCTTGCTGTGAGCCTACGTGGTTCTGGCAGCCAGGCATGTGGGACCAGCATCCCTTGCTCTCCCCAGAGCAGCATGGTAAAGAGGAATAAAGGGTGCCCTTCTGCTTTCACCTAACAAGTCAGGTGCCATTTCCTGCATTTCTCAGATAGCATTTTACTTGAGGTTAGATTCTACTATAATTTAGACGTCTCAGTCATGATGGACAGAGTCCCCTCATGGATTGGATTATGAAAAGTTAAAAATGATACGAATTCATGTGCTAGTTCAAGTAGGCACAAAGTAGTACAGAGTGTAATCCACAGAGAGAGATCTAGTATGTTCAAGAATAAGTAATACATCCCGAGTAAAAGAATACAAAATCATGCATTTGTAAGGGAGGTACCATTCTAAATGTAACCCAAATATGTGTCCCATGTGGTCCAGTGTTTGCAGTTACATTCAAAGAAGATGTTTTCAACTTCATAAGCTTTGAAGAATGATAGACATTTTCCTATACCTTTTCTTAACAAAATTCATCTTTAAAGAAGTTTCTATGGGTTTCTAGAAATATCGTATCTCCCAGAGCTCAATATTCAACCTACTGAATCTCCCTCCTTCCTCTCATCCATGCAGCTTGATTATAGCTCCCCCACGCTCTCTCCTTCAGAAGCTCTCCTCCCTTCCACCCTGTATCCCTGGGTATTACCTCACTCTCTGCTAGGAGAGTGTTTCCACGTGTTCCTTCTCCCAGACCTCTCTAGGATGGCCAGAGAATCCAGAATTTCTGTACTTCCCGATCATCCCTTGGTCCTTGTGAACAAAAGCACATGGCAATTCCTTGGAAACAGAGCTGCTTTCTTACTTCAATGAAGAACTCGTGGAGCATTTTGAGGAATAAAATTCTCCACCTTGTTAACAAATCAGTAGCTCATGCCTTATGCTACTAGCTAACTGTTTTGGGGGGAAAAAAGTTAAATTTCCTAGGTCACACCAAAATGTGCTCCAGATGGCCTGAAGAGTAAAAAAGAGTAAAAATAAAAACACCAATGAACTAGAAAAATACAGGTGGATATTTACCTAGTCACATAAGAGTGAAGAAAGGAATCATAAAACTAAAGACCTTGGCTATCACTTCATAAAAATGTAAAATTCTGCGTGTCATAAAATGCCACAGCAATTTTTAGAAATGAAAAGCTAAAGAAATATTTGCAACAGTTAGGACAGTTGGACATTTCTTTTTTGTTAACGTAGAAAAGCTCTTACACATCAAAATGAAAAAGACACAAGTTTTCACCAGGAAAACAGGCTAAAGTTGTAAACAGACAATTTACACAAGTCTGGAAAGCCAGTAGATAAGGAAAACAAAACATTCTGCCTTCCTGAAGGCCATATCCCTTTGAAAGCTTGTCTAGCTCTAGGAGAAGGGGCGGCCTGAGGAAGCAAGAGAAGCAGTGGCCGTGACCGTGGTCTGCAGGTGGGGGAGGGCAGCTCTGCTCCTGCCTCTGCACTGGACGCTGGCTTGGATGCAGGAAGATGGAAGCGCAGGTTGCTAGAGGTGCATGGCCCAGGCTTGTCTCTCAGGAGGCCCTGGAGGCCGGCCATGCAGCCGAATGATCACCTTGTCCGTCACAGCTGGTGCAAAGGCTTCTCTTTGAGCAGTCCAAGTGGCTCCTCCAAGTATCCCTTGATTAAAAGGAGTAATCTTTTTTATGGAAAAAAAGTTTTTAAATTAACTGTACATTCTTTGAGCTGAAAATCTTTTTTTTTTTTAATCAAAATGTGTGTGTGTGTGTGTGTGTGTGTGTGTGTGTGTGTGAGCACTAATTACCTAGTTAAGCCTCAGAAGTGGCAAAGCTTGGTCGGCACCTGTAACAAAGGATGGTGGCTCATATCTAAACTAAAAATAATACTATGTTTGGGGAACGCTACTTTTCCTCTCGTTATCCACTAACTTCATACTGAGGACTGAATGAAACATTTAAGCATAAGCAATTGAAAGGTGCTCCTACCATGTTTCCTATCATTGCTTTCTCTATGGACATCCTTTTCATGACAACCTTTTATGGACCAAGGAGTTTTGTTTTCCCTAAATCACTGCATATTTTAGAAGTCCAATGCACTATCATTTATACACTTCTAACTGTCAGGAAAAAATGGAAACCTTTGAAAGATCCAGATAATTCAACAGAAAAGTTAAGCTATTTATAGTTCTAAGACCAGAACTGGGTAGGCTTTCAACAACTTATTTGGCATTCAGAGCCACTGGGTCATAAGGGAAGAACCCTATAGTGATATCCAATACTCTGAACATTTCTGTCTTCCAAATATGTGTCCACCCCCCAACACCAGCCAATTCTACAACACCAGCTGGGTGTCCTACAATTGATCGTAATTCATACGCTATCTACCTGGACATGGACGTGGCGTCAGATCTTGCTGGGTAAGGGCTCTGTCCCACAAGACTACCTCCCCACCGCCCCCGCACACTCACACTTCAGATGCCAATCCCCTGTCCAGGTTGTCACCTGTGCCTTTGCCTGACTAGCTCTAAATTCCGCAAGGCCCTTCTCAGATTCGCTTGATTTCCTGGAGATGCTCACGGAACCCAGGAAAACATTTATTTACCAGATTGCCAGTTTCTTACAAAAGGATAGAACTCAGAAACAGCTAGATGGACCAGATCCATTCGGCAAGGTCTGTGGGGAGGGACTGGGAGCTTCTCTGCCCTTTCCAGGCATGTCACTCTCCCCAGACTTCCATGTGCTCACACAACCTGGAAGCTCTCCAAACCTTACCATCCTTTTGGATTTGTGCAGAGGCTTTATCACATAAGCGCGATTGATGAAATCGCTGACCATTGCTGACTGAGCTCAATCTCCAGCCCCTCTCCCCTCCCAGGAGGTTCCAGTGGGGGTCGGTGGGGAAACAGAAATTTCCAACCCTCTAAGCACTACTGGTTCTCTGGGCAACCCGCCCCCCATCCTCACCTTACGGAGAGACTTTCCAAAAGTCACTTCATCAATGTAAACTCAGTTTGATTGAAAGGGGCTCATTTTGAATAACAGGACACTACTTTCATGTTTATGATCTGAAACTATTTCAGGAACTGAGGACAACAGACAAAACAATGTAACCAAAAGATGTTCCCATTGCACCTAATTAGGAAATTCCAAGAGTTTTAGGAGTTCTTTGTCAGAAACAGGATAAAGACCAAATATATATTTATTATAAATCACAGTATCCCAGTTCTGCCAGTGAACTTCTGAGTCTGTGGTGTGCCTGTGAGTGTGCATGCGGCCGTGAGTATGTGTGCCTGTGTCCCCTGCTCATTGGCCCACATGATTCTGGGGTTCACATTTACTTGTTCACCCCTCCGTGTGGACAGGGTGTTTGTCACTTCCCTTATATCTAACTGCAGGCAGATCTGAATAATTTCTAGAGACACGAGGAAGCATGAGTTCATGGAATTTGCTTAGTCTTTCAGATATTTATAAACTAAAGTCAAACGTCCGTGAAATGTGCTTCTACCGCAGAAAGTGTTTTTTGCCGGCAAAATCCTCTTATCACTTCATGGCAGTTCAGCTCCGTCCACTGGCCTGCTCCGAATGGTTTTTAGCTGATTAGCACACATGTAGTCGTTCTAGCCTCTGGTCAACATCCTGGAAGATTCTGCCATTGTCTGCCAACGAGCTGATGCTCTTTTCAAGAGAGGGACAGAAAACACGTGCTGTTTTCAGTTAAACAGATGTTGAAGCGATAGGACTGAAAATGCTTGCGGCAGTTTAGGAAGAGCACCTTTTAGCTCTGGTCACAAAAGGATCTCAAATGGAGTCTTGGATGGCCAGCAAATGGCTACAATTCCTTGGGTCTTCAAAAACTCCCCCTGGTCTTGAGAACATTCCTTGGCTGTGGGTGGAAATAGGTCCTCGGATAAAGCAAGTTTCCTGAAGGCTCTACGTATCCCAGCGGATGCTCCCAGAGGCCGGTGTTACTGTGAAGGTCACAGGCGATCTGGGACTTTCGAGATCTCTCTGGTAGCCCGCATCCGCTCAGTGCTCCACTTCCTCCTCAGCCGCAGGGGCTCCTGTGCGTCTGCCCGAGGCTTTCTTGGGGCAGGATCATGCTGAATCCCAGGTGGGACAGGGTGGAAGGGCCAGGGAACCAAGAACCCCTTGGAGTCACCCTCTGCCAATCACAGAGAGGTTGGAAAATGACGACTCTGAGGCACTTGTAGTCCAGTTCCTGTGGGTCCCCAGCAGGCTAGACACCTGTGGCCAGGAATGGTGACCTGCTCCCCGTAGACCTTCCTCTCCTCTCTGCCTCACTCCCCCTCTACTCCCCTGGGTTTCCGACCTTATCTTCTAAATGAACTGTGACACATCAACCCCGTGTCTCAAAATCACCTTCTGGGGAAGCCCAGACTAATAATGCCACCTTGCTCAGTTGTTGGCTTTTATTTTACTGACATGCCTTTGAGCATTGCCTCCCATAGGATGTCTCTCAGGTTAGCCTGAGTCTCTTGGTCTCTCTGACGTACAGGTGACTTTGAATTCCGCATCAGTGAGCAGGAGGACCTCATCATTACAGCTAGTCTTTTATGTTAGAGCCCCCCAGCTAACAGAGACGAATTCGGTGAATGTGAAAAAGAACACACAAAGGTCACTTCCAAGACAAGACCTTGACTCACAGAACTCTTGTTTCCTCCCCCACAAGATCCCTCCTCTCCCTCGAGCTGTCGCATCTTTGTCAAAAGCAACCCCCGTGCGCATGGCAGAAGCCCCTTCCTGGGTGTCAGCCTGGACTCCTTCTTTCCCTCACACGCCCTGTTGGATCTGTCACTGAATTCTGCTGCTTCTACCATCAAAACACAGCCCCAGTTCTGCCAGCTCCCCTCGTCACCTCTGCTGGACATTGGCCCAAGCCATCATCATCTCTAGCTGGTTGGAGCAAGAACCCCTCCTTGGTCTCCCCACTTCCACCCTCCGTGGTCCATTCCAGATGTTGACAATCTTTCTCTACAAAGGACCAAACGGTAAATACTTTAGGTTTTATGGGTCTTATGGTCCTGTCATAATTACCCACCTTTGCCTTGGAGCACGTAAACAGCCACAAGTAGATGGATGCTGAAATTCAAATGTGTCATAATATTCACAAGTCACAAAATAGCACTTTGGGGGGACATTTTAAAACTACCTAAAAATATAGAAACCATCCTTACCTCTGAGGCTATACAAAACCAGGCAGAAGACTACATTTGGCTCCCAGGTTTGCACACTTCCCGTGATCTGATCATGTACCAACAGCCCATTCCCTGTGACATATGCCAGATCATGTCCTTTCTCAGGTCATCTCCCGGAGCTTAATAGGAAGAGGCCCTCAGTGGCATGTGGCCCACACACCTGACCCTATTCCTTCTCCGGCACTCTTCCCTGCCTCTTGCCCAGCTGTCCCTCCCCACCTCCCATGAGGGCCTCCACTGTTCTCAAGTACCACCAGTGCCATGGCACATGCAGGCCTACTGGCTGAATTCCTCTTCCCTAGGCTTCAGGCTCTCTGAAGTCTTTTTTCCTTCCCTCCTTTGAGTGCCTGCTTCAGTTTCGCCTTTTTAGGGTGAGTCCTTCTCCAGCCCCAGTAATTAAACATGCATACCCACTCCCACCCAGAGTGGCATTCCTTGCTCCCCTTCCTTGCTCTGCTGGTCCCCATAGCGTTCACCACCTATGACCTAATATGTATTTTACCTGGTTGTGACTGTCTGATTCCCAGCACCCCTTCCCGGAACACTGGAATGGAAGCTTCACTAGGCTAGAGATGTTATGCTCCCAGCTTCCAGAACAGTGTCGGATATACAGTAGGAAGCTCTCCATGAAGATGTGTTAAATGAATGAGTGAGGGAATGAATGAATGAATGAATGACTAGTGCCCATTCTTTGGCTCTTTGATGAGAAATGAGCACCTGAGTTACAGTATATCTCTGGAGAAACAGCATGTAAATGTTCAATTCAGCCAGGTAGCCCTCCACTGGGGTGCACACCACTTTGAGACCTGAAGGAGGAGACTGGCCATTTCCTACGATCTGCAATTCCAGATGTGATTAGTTGTGGTGATGGAGAGAATAAACATCGTTCCCATCCTTGGTGCTGTATTTGACTCCAGGTGCAGCATTAAAATTTTTAACCTTCCCCTCTGCACAGGGATATTATTTTAGGTACTAATAATTCATAATCATGGTTATCCTAATTTGTGTATTAGTTCTAAGACAAGAAGAATAGTAAGTTGCAATTTACAGATAGGATTCATGTTCAGTAAAAGAGTTCACAGATGGAGCAAAATCCATGCTTAATGAAAAGATATTACTCCTTGCAATCGGTGCCAAAGTTTTTAATTTCAAACATCAAAACCCCAAGTGATCACTAGGACTAACCAAACTGAAGAACGAAAACTGGGCTCCTTCATCTTCCCCACCTCTGTGGCCAACAGTGTGTGCGGCAAAGCTGCTGCTCCCTTGAGGCGTATGGGGTGGCACGGGACTGCTCCTGTGCTCTGGCCAGGACTCCAGCCCCAAGGACTCCAAAGCCCTCTGAACTTCTTCTTGAACCAACAGTGTAGAGCTGGGCCCGTGTGTGCTTGAGGTCGGCTCTATCAAGGAGGCACTCCTGAGTAACCTCATTTACACTATAATGTTATTAAAGGATAAGTTCGAAAATGTGCTGACAGGAAGCTTCCATCTACACTATTAAAACCTCCACAATAATCACGGCAATTGTTTAGAAAGACCAACAGAATCTCCCCCCCCACCCCCCCACCCCCCGCCCTCCCAGGAGGACTGTTCAGAGTACTCACCCTGGTGAAAATAAAAGCCAGCGGGACGCTGGGTGGGTTTTATGGTCGTTTTTAAACTTCTCTCGAACAATCCATCCCATTGTGCACTTGACCCGACCGTTCCTGTTGCCATGCCCTTGATAGGCTATCACTTATCATTTCTCCCTGTTTGAGAAAATCTCGAATCCCTGGGAGTTGCAAGCCGCTTCAATACACGTCTCATCTTCAAACCGCGTGGTCTAGCCATCCTGCAAATCTAGTAAATTACAGTGGAAAGGACCTGGGAGAATCTATTTAAAATGCTTCATTTTATGAAGAAAACTTTTATTTGTCATTTTTAAGATTTGCAAATGCTTTGGCTAGCATCATTTGATTTCTTTCTTGGGCAGGATAGACTCACTTATCCTTATGCCTACCTGAAGACAGGCATGGGACTCGAAGTAATCTGATGTGCTCAAGGTCACACAACTCAACACTCCCAAAGTCTAGCCTTGAAGTCTCAAGGGCACATAAGGCTTATGTTTACCTTTTACAATTATTAGAACTCAAAGCCTTTTGTATACACACCCAGGCTTAGACACCTTTCCTTTAGGAAACTCTGAGCTACATTTTCAAAATCCATACATTAACTGAGGAAATAGCAGTTTCTTTCAGGAAGAAGCCAGATCTGATTCCTCTTCGTGTTTCCGGGGTATGCAGGGGCACTGGGTAAGCGTGTTCAGTGAATAAATGGAATCTTGAGAGGCTGGTGCTGACCAGCACACACTGAACCCTAATGGGGTCAGTAGTCATAATGCAAGGACTCAGAGACCACATCAACAAAAAGCAGTGTAAAAACCCATGTGCTTTTAAAGAAGAAAAACCTGAAAACAGTCTCCAAAACTTTTCGTGATCATGAGAATTGCCATTTTTGAATACCTTCTATGGCATGCACTTTCATCACCAGCACGCTGCAGAAAACCCCATGGGGTTTTGATAATATATGCAAACGTCTTGTACCTACAATCCAGGCTAAGTGTGCCCTGTTCCGATGACGTCCGGAGGCCAGGATGTTAAGTTAGGCTGGTTGGGCGAAGAAGGTGAGGGTGAAGGGCACCTTCGGAGTGACTTTTCTAGCGGGACGTAAGGCGAAGCCTAGCCAAGAAAGGTGGTGTGTTCACTAGGACACACCAAAAGGGTAAGTATGGAAAACAGAGCTGTCAGGGTGGTGAAGAGGCCCACTGTGATGCCAACATGATATGGTGGGAAGCCAAGGGAAGACTATATTAATTATGATTACAAGTTATCTTTCCAACTTTCCAAATTGTATCTTTTTAAAAACTGCTAACTTGTTAATCCTTTTGGATGTGCCCCCCCCCCCAAAATTATAGTCTTCAAAATCCGTTCCTGTTTGAGAATGATGCTGTTGAGGCTTACACACACGTTATTTGTGATTCTTAGAACATTTTTTGAATGGATGCCCACCTTATAGATAAGAATATCTGCTCTTGTGGGTTTAAGAGCCTACCTTGACTCACGTTGTGGGTAACTGGGAGTTGTATTGAGTTTGGGTCAGATTCCAAAGCCACGCACATCTGGCTTCTTTGGTGTTCCATGCACTGGACCACCAAAGAAGGGCGCCAGGACCTCAAGACTGGAGAAGTCAAGCATGGGATCCTGCAGGAGCAGATTTCCCCCAAGAGGGAACTTAGAGGGTGACCAGTCCTATCAGTCAGCCTCTGGATGGAAATTCACAATCCGCAAGAGCTAGGCGCACAGGGATTGGTAGGGCTCCTAGCGAGAGAACATTCTTCCCATGCCCTTTCAGAGAAGACCTGTGCAAGTAGGCTGCTTCGGCTGCCCCTAGAGGAGATTTCAGTCACACACTCTGGAGTCTCAATCCCTATCAGGCCTGATGACACTGACCAAAGGATGGTGACTCCTTAGTGCCCTTACCAGTGAGACAAACCTGAAACAGAAAAAGGAGGAGGGAAATAGGGGACAAGGAAGAAGAGTGCCATGGGAGTGGTGGGGCAGTGAATGGGGTACGACCATGAAGACCCTTGGCCCTAAATTAGGCTAAGGAGTCAGAGGGACCACAGGGCATCTTGGGCTGAGATGGTCAGTGCTATTACCTGTCACCTAAGATGGGCTCAGGAAGCACTTTGCCGTGTGGTGGCAGATATTACTGGAGCAGAAGCATCCGGATCTTGGGTGCTTGGAAAACACTAAAGAACATTCTGGAAAGCACTTTGGGAACAGTCTTTCTGGAGCCTGAAGGGCTGCGCTGATTATGGCTCTGCTGTGGGACCTCCAGAAAGTCCCTTAACCTCTGCCTCCCTCAAATGATTGAGGGTTTAAGATAGAATGCGTGCAACACACTTAGCATGTGGTCTGCCTCCTAAAGGTAGCTGTTCTTATTATTTTTATTATTACTTTTTTTGAGGTTAGGATTTTTCTAAAAGCCTATTCCATAGTGCCCATTATCCATATACATTCAAACTCTTCAGCTCATTTTTGGATTCAGGGAAGAACAAAAGATTTGGAGTTGAAGACCATTCTGGAAAGCGCTTTGAGAACAGTCTTCCTGGACCAGGCTGATATCCTCATCTATAAAATTGCCATGAAAACAAGACTTACCTCCTTTATGGCAGGTGGGATTAAAGAAAATAGTGTATATTTTATTTAGCACAGTGCCCCTGTTCCATAGAAAATCCTCAAAAATGTTAGCAATTAACTTTATTATTTTAACAAATCACCTCATCACCAGTCACTTTTTCAATTTGGGAGCATGAAGTTAGTTTTTTTGTTTGTTTTCTGTATTTTGTTTTCAAATTTTATTACCAAGAATTATCTAGTTTTTGGTTCTCTAGCTGGTTACCATTTTTGGTTCGCTAGCTGGTTACCATTTTTTTTTGTCAAGAGACAACATCATCAAATTTTATTGGTTAATTAATAAATATTTTCTGAGAGTCTACTTTACACTGCTCTAGTACACTGCTCTAGTATTATTAAATCTCTCCTATCTTATCAGGGTAGTTCAGGCTGACATACATTTTATCATGGACTTAACCCAGTGGGTCTTTATAATGTTGCCGAACTCAGTAGGCAATATGTGGAGGCATTTTTGTTTGTCAAAATTGAGAGGGGGGCGTCTGGGTGGTTCAGTGAGTTAAGCATCTGTCTTCGTCTCAGGTCATGATCCCAGCGTGCTGGGATCAAGCCCTGCATTAGGCTCCCTGCTCAACCAGGAATCTGCTTCTCCTTCTCCTTCTGCCTGCTACTCCCCTACTTGGGCTCTCTCCCTCTCTCTGTCAAATAAATACCTAAAATCTTAAGATTTTTTTAAAAAAAATTTTGTTCATTTATTTGATAAAGAGAGAGATCACAAGTAGGCAGAGAGGCAGGCAGAGAGAGAGGGGGAAGCAGGCCCCCCCCAGGCCCCGCGTCCGCCCCCCCCCCCCGCGCTGAGCAGAGAGTCTGATGAGGGGCTCGATTCCAAGACCCTGAGATCATGACCTGAGCTGAAGGCAGAGGCTTAACCTACCGAGCCACCCAGGCGCCCCAAATAAATACATAAAATTTTAACCCCCCCCAAACCCCAAAAAACTGAAGTGGGGGTTGCTACTGACACATCCCGGCTGAAGGTCAGAGGTACTGTGAAATATCCTGAAATGCGCGAGAGCCCCGCCCAACAAGGATGGACCTAGCCCCAGACCTCGGTAGTACCGAGGTACCGAGTACCAAGTACCAAGTAAAGCCGGGTCTAACACCTCTCCTTCCTGCCCTCAGTGCCTGAGAGCTGCGGGGGTGGGGGAACCAGGGCCTGCTGACTGTGGTCTCTCGCATTGCGCACTGTTTTTGAGAAAAGCATGTTGCGCAGCCTTGCCAAACTTCTTTAAACCAAAGAAGACAATCACAGAGGGCCAGAGCCCCGCGAGCAACCCCTCCTCCTGACCGGGCACAGCCCTCTGGCGACCGTGTCCTCGGCCAGGCTGTGGGCCTCTCTTCAGCTAGGGCAACACTTTCAGTTAGAACCAAACTTAAGGAATCCGTGGAACACGAGCACTGAGGTCTGTTTGACCAAGGCAGGAGGGGGAAGGGCTTGGGTTTGGGGGGCTGGTGCTGAACTTTCCACCCTCCTTAGCAATGTTGGCTGGCCAGAAAGCAAAGTCAGCTGTACTTGGACGGCCCTTTACACAAACAGACAACACAGACTGTTATCTTCCAAATTGGAGGCTTTCTACAATGTCTTCTCATGTGGGCACTGCGCTCAGGCAGGAAGACCACCCACAGGCAAGCGCACAACATCGCCCTGGGAGGCCCCGTAATCACCCACCGCTCTCGCCACCTGCTCGGGGCTGGGTTATCAGATGCGAAGGAGCCGGCTAATAACCGTTTATAAGCTATAAATGGAAGTGGCCATGGCAGGGAGCTGACAAACACTTGGGGGGCAAATTGTTTGTGTAGCTGACTGTCATTCGCGCCCCCTCTCACCTGCTTGAAAGTATGTGTTTCAGGTTACAGGACGTCCAAATGGCCGTCTGCGGGGAGGGCAGCTCTGCGGAGGGGCCGAGTCTGTGGCTAAAGACGGCAGCCCTCAGCAGCCCTGGGTCCTTTCAGCCTCCCTGGGCGTCAGATCTTTGTCCTTAACTGCTGGGTGGTCAGAAGGAAATTCCAAAGCTGGAACTTCCTCAGGCCTCTCATGTGCTTTGGGGTCTCCGATCTCAGTTTGCCTAAAAAGTGAGCTTTTACAAACCCTGCTAGTTTGGCTTGTTTTTCTTTTCCCCTACCTGCAAGAAAGGGAGGGTAGAGATGCTGCCTTTAGACGGACAGGGGACGGTGGGAGGTGGTTGCTGATCTAGACCTGAGCTTGCTTACAGGGGCCAGAGCTAAACATTTCAGGAAATGCCATCTGGTTACGGATGAACCACGGTCTTGCCCCAAGTTTGCAGCTATCAGATTGAAAGGCTAAAAAAGGGGGAGTTTCAGAAATGAAAATGGTGTGGGGAAGGGGGAAGAAGGGCCCTGGAGATTTAAATAACAAAAGTGACACCTGTCCTTTCACCAGGGGTGTGAGGGAGTGGCCGAGCCAGCTGACCCAGCCTGGTTTCTGATTTCTGCCTTGACCTTCCAGGCAAGCCAAAGTTGGGAACTGGGCATGAAACCCAGCCACCACGGCGGTGCCTGGGGATAGCTAATTTCAGGCCATGTTAGGGTGCTGGGCAGGTACCCACAGAGCTGTGTTCTAGACCCCTCTGCCATCCCTTCCATATCTTAACTTCTCTGCAGCTACTTCCTTGTTTGCCAAGATAAATCTTATGGTCCCAGGTAGTGCTGGAAGCTAAGGATCTGACTAGAAACCGTCCTCAGGGAATCCATCATCAGGCTGGAGGGTAGACCTCTCATGGACAAGCTCACCAGCCATTGGAGGCTATAGAGAATTGGCAAGCAATGCCCCTGAGAATAAATGTTGCCAGTTGTATCAAGGGAGGGATAAGGAGCCCAAGAGCAGGAAGATTTGAAAAAGATTTGACTTGATTTGGCCTCCAAAGGTGGTCAAATTCAGGTTCAAGAAGGGACTGAGAGAGAATTCCAGCAGACAGCAGAGGATGTCTACAGTGGCTTTCAGAGAGATAGTCAGATTATCTGTCCTGACAGAGCAGAGAGGAGCCCCATAAATTAACAGCAGAGGAAGGAAGTCCTGGTCAGAGGGTGAAGGGCTTGAGTCCTCTGTGAAGAGGCCAGTTTTTCCCTCGTAAGGCCTGAGCAGGAGAGGCTGGAAAAGGTCAGTCAGGCAAAAAGGTCAGACACTGTGAAAAGGGAGGTAGGTGCCAGTCCAGGCAGCAGGAGCGGGCAGCTTGGAGGCGGCTGGAGAGCGGGATAGCCAGGACCCTGCAGAGAGAGTCTGTACGACCCCCTGAAGAGAATCAGCAAGACCGGGGCTAGAGGCGAGGCCTGAGCCCGACGGACTGAGTGACTGAGTGACAGGAAACAGAAATACCTCTGACAGAAACCAACCAGGTCCTGAAGAACGAGCCAAAGGACAGCATTTCCCACTTTGAATTTGGAGGCAAAGCACCCAAATAGAAATCCCAGCTAGTACTTGGAAGTACAGAACTGGAACTTGGAAGGGGTCCATTTGGTTATCTACGTCCCTAAGGAGGCTGTGATCACTTTGAGGGCAGCAGTGATGGCTCAGGGCAGAGTGGACATTATAATGAGGCAAGAATTACATAGGAAGTCCTGAGCTATTGCTTTCTGAAGACACCCTCTTGTCAGGCCACAGCCCTGAAGAAGTGGGGTTACAATGACCGCAATGCAAAGTTGTCAGAAACTCGGGTTCAAGAAGTTAGGCCATTTTTCCAAGGTCAAACACCTTGTAAATGGTTGAATCAGAATTCAAATTTCGGTCTGGTGGGGGGAAAAGACCATGCCTTTCCCATTTTCTCCCTCATATCCTCTCTTGATTTCGTAATGTAGAATTCTTTCACGCAAGGTTTTTGCTTTTTTTCTACAAACAGTGCCTTGAGCACAGAAGTGTTTTGATATATGTTAAATATTAATCTTTTTGCTCCCAAATTTCTCACAAACAAGTATCAAAATTCTATTAGTTCATTACTTCAAAAAGTAAAACAAAAATAAGAACAAAAAATCTCATCCTCTTTTTCTTAAAAGCATCCAGATTGATTACAATCATTTCCTAAGTTAAAAATTATACCCCCCCTTATTTTTTTGCAAAGCAAAGGGAATTTCTGAGATAAAGGAGATAACATACAAGGATTTCTTGTCTTTACTACAAAGTATTTCTCCAGAAGTTTTTGTTAACTGAATTCTTTGACAAAACTTCCATAATTTTTTAAAAGTGAAGTGTGTAATCCTGTCTTCCAAGTAGCTCTCGGGCCAGATTCATCCGTGTACTTGTTAAAATATCATTTACCTGTTTGGGGAAGAAAAGTACATGGATTATACAAGGTCTCACAGTAACTAGAAGTTAGAATTTAAGATTATTATTTACCACTTCTGCTCTTAGAGGCATGCCAGAGCTGGGCTACCTCCCATATAGTTTCAGGGAAAAATGAAATCAGAAACCTAGCTATGGTGATTTTTACTGCGTTGAAGTTTTTGCCAAATTTGGGTTCTGGAAGGAATTTCTCTCCAGGGCATTTTGGCAGGGACTTTACTTTTTTTTTTTTTTTTTTTCAATTTTCACCTGGAGCTCTTAGCTGGGATCTTCTATTGTAGAATCAGTTTGCCTCAACTCTTCTTGCCCTTTTCTATAATTTCCATCATGAAACAGTGATCTCAAGTGGATAGAGAAAATAATATTTAAGAGTACATTACAGCCTATCTTTGTTACCAATGTATATCTTTGTTCCTTCCTCCATAACAAGTTGGCAGGCATGAAAGGGAAAATCTCATTAATATACTTGGGAATTAGTATTTTTTATCCAGTAATGCTGCTCTTTTACCCAAGGAATTTCTCTTCACCAGAGAAATCCTAGGTAAAAGTTGCCCATAGGTGGTTTGATGAAGCCACTGTTTCTGTATTAGTGATCCCTATACTCCAGGAGCCCAACATAAAAATCAGTATGTCCACAGAGGTTGAAAGCAAATTAGGTTAGGATGTAAAGAAACAGAAAGACATGACTTTTTAATTTTGTTTAATTTCTTTTTTAAATGAAAGTGATAAAACTTTTAAATATGGTTGTTACAGATAGGGCTTTATACTTCAGAGGGCCAGGAATGGGGAGGGGGGAATGAAAAAGGAAGAGAAAAAACAATGAAAAATGTTGGTTTGGATAATACAAAGCTGCAACCTAACTCAGAAAGTTGTGGGATTTCATTTTTTTTCAGCCTATATATTAAAACTATAGCAGACTGCTATAGGAGTCATACACACTGTTTTTTAGACAACAAAAGATATCAATTCTTATTGATAATGTTGCTGATATCTACTTGCTCAATCCCAGGATGGGGAAACGGAAAAACTGAGCATGTGCAAGCCAACATCCCCACATTGCCCTCTGGTGGTGGTCTGCCTCGTGGCATTTTTGCATTGATACTAGAGGTCAGACCGCTGGGAGCCTTCAGGGGCCATCTGAGTCTGATGGTCGCAAAGAAGGTTACTGCGAATGCTTTACTGTTGTATCTCTTTGCGTGTACTTCACCTTTATCACACAATCTGGTTTTTAGGCACTTCCTGCCCACTTCCCCACTGGCCTGCTAGGATCCTGTCATCTTCGTTTGGTGTACACAGGGCCCACCCTTAATAGATGCCTAGTGCCTGTTGAATTGGCGTCAAATGTGTGAAGGAAGAGAAATCTTATTAAAGTAGAGTGTGGCTGGGGTGAGTAGCTGGCTCGCCAGTGGAGCATGCAACTCTTGATCTTGGGGTTGTGGCTTTGAGCCCCACATTGGGTGTGGACATTACATTAAAATAAAATAAAATAAAATAAGAAAAGGAGAGTATGGCTGAGTGATGTCCCCACTTCCTCCAAAATAAGGGGACTGTGTGGGCACCTGCATGGGGGGCCTCGAGAGGGGCATGTATATCGTGGCGCCCACTTTAGACTCAGCCCCAGCTGCTGTGGCCTGACCGTGTGGCTGACAGCGCTCTCCATCACTGACGTGGCTGAGATGACTGAGCCAGCAGGAATCAAACACAGCATTTGAAAAAATATTTGGAACATCAATGTTCTTTATACATTTTGAATACAAGGATATTGAAAATCAAACATACATAGGAAATAGCGGGTGATAGCTACTGTTCGACCTCTAGCACCTGTGCACAGCTGCACTGACCTCTAAAAGTGTTTCCGGTTGGGGTGACTGCTGTTCTTTTTCTGCGCACGCATCTTCTGCGCATGCGCAAATCACTCCACAGGACCACATCTGGGAAATTAGAGCGCTGATTACCAACCCAACTCGGGCATTCCTTGACCCTAAAGCAAGTCTCTTATGTATTTATCTTTTTATCTTATAGGAATTCACTAAAATTTTGTTTTTAAAAGGCGATGCTGTAGACATGGTCCGTGCTCTGCCCTGCTGGTCCTTTGTCCCCACCAGCATCTCTAAGAAGTCTGTCCTTGACTCTTGCCTTTACTGGAGATGGCCTTTGTGGAGATGGGCTTCCACGGTTAGCCTTTTTAAAGAAAGCTCCCATGTAGAAAAATATTCATAGTAGCAGCGTTCCTAATTGCTCAAAGCTGTGAACAACCCAGATGTACCCTGTGGTGGCCATGTTCTGGAATATTATACTGCAGTGACAATGAATGGGTCTACCTGTATGTGTGAAGTGTGTGGTGTGATGATTGGCCTGCCCCAACACCAGAGGTGACGGAGTTGCACAAAATGTACATCAAAGAGAAAATAGGGGAAACCCTTTGCATTTTAGATTTCCATTTCTTTCCAAATGGAAGATTTTAAGAAAGCACCTTTTGAGACAAACCTTAATTGACATCTCAGGGCAGAGTTTCTCACAGTGAGACTGCAAAACCCATCAGAAGCATCTGGGGAGCTTGCTAAAAATGAAGAGGCCTGGGCCCACTCTGGGGTTCCTGCTTCAGAATCTCCAGGTGTGGCAGAGAGAATTGTGATCAAGTCCCTGGCAGGTACCTCTGCAGAGCAAACTCAGAAACTTGCTGTAAAGTTTGGTCAACTCCTAAAGAGGGTGATTCTTCGTTAATCTCCCAGCTTTCTTGCTGTCTCAAACATCACGAATACCCCCCCTGACAGTTGAGGGCAAGAGCAGAGCTCAGGAGCACTCAGAATTGAGGGGGACTCATCCCTTCCCCATTTTCCTGGGCAATTCAAAAATCAGATTTATGAAGGGCAGCTGGCTGAAAGGAGAGTGCCAAGCAGCCCAAGACCCCCGAGTAGATTTTAGAGTAGATTTTTTTTAGGTCAGAGAGAGTTCAAGAATGCCCTGCTCACCTTTTTAAAAAAAGGCTGTAAGCCAGGGGATGTGGCTGCATATTTGCGATGAGCTTAATACGTGCTGAGTAAAAAAAAAAAAAAAAAAAAACCAAATAACAACAATCAAGATACGCTTATTGGTTTTCTGGTCCTTTCTAAAGACAGATTTCAACTCTGTCCAATGGCTGACCTTCAAGTCCCTATTTTATTACGTAAGCCATATCTCCAGCCGCAGGAAATGGTGCTGTTGGCCGGAGGCGAACTCTCAGCAGAGGTCTTATTAGTTTCTGCCAGGTACACAGGGCAGGGCAGAAACAAATTAGGTGTGGTCTGTGTTCACTTAATCTCAACACTTGAGATCACTGATTCATCCTCTTAGACATGGGGACATCTTCTGGATCAAGACCATAAAATGAGTGACTATGTCTTCATGGTCAAGGACAAGGGGGGGAAATTGAGGCAAACACTGGATCATTTTAGCAAAGGGTTAATATCAACTTTATTTCCTCTGCAAGCCTCCAGTTTTAGTAGACCCACTTTGGTTTTTTGTTTTGTTTTGTTTTGTTTTTTGGTCATGATGAATATAAGATTTACTTCAGAGTGTGTCCCTGGATTTGATTAACTGACTGGCGGAGTTGTCCTCAGTTGATACCTTCAAGGCCACATTCCCCAGCAGTAGAGTGTGAATTCCTCACTCCTCTGACTGACAATGGGATTTAAATCCCAGTTCTGCTGCTTTAAGGCTGGGTGACCTGAGTTGGGTGACCAGCTTCCTGGTTTGCCAAGGTCTGAGCGGTTTCCTGGATTGTGGGATTTATAGCACTGGAACCGGGAACATCCTGGGCAAACTGGGACAAGCTGGCCATCCTAAACCTGGGGAAGTTCTTTTGTCTTCCCATGCCTTGGTGTCCCGTCTGTAAAGCGGGGGCACTAGTGGAGTAACTGACCTGCTGAGGTTAGGGCTTCCAGGGGACGATCGGCACTTGGAATTGCGTCTGACCTACAGCAAACCCAACGTATTTGGCATCACTTTTTTTTTTTTTTTTTTAAGATTTTATTTATTTATTTGACAGAGAGAGAGACACAGTGAGAGAGGGAACACAAGCAGGGGGAGTGGGAGAGGGAAAGCTGGCTTCCCGCTGAGCAGGGAGCCCGATGGAGGGCTTGATCCTGGGATGCTGGGATCATGACCTGAGCCGAAGGCAGGCGCTTAAGGACTGAGCCATCCAGGTGCCCCTGGCATCACTTTGAAGTGGGAAATGGCCTGTTCTACCTGCTCACAATACAGACGGGCTTCAGAGAGCTAATGTGGTGTAATGACCAGACCACAGACAACACTTAGGGATGTCGTGAAGAGTCCGCCGGCACCTTTCTTTGCTGTGTAAGATGCTTGTAAAACCAGCCTTTGGTGTCTTCCATGCAGTGACAGTCATTGCACTGGGGCTTGGATAACCCCTGTGCTTCCCAGGGTGACTGTAACTCCACCTCCTGGTAGGGTAACCACAGACTCACCTGTGAGCCATGAAAGCGGGAGGGCATAGCTGTTTTGGGAAACAGGTAAGAGGGTCGTCACTGCCTGGGGCCTGGATAGACATGGGTAGAGAGGAGACCTGAGGGAATGGTCAGGGCTGAGGGAAGGGGAAGTCAAGCATAGATTTAGACCCTTGAGCTAGTGTAAAAACCATCTCGGCATAGGAGTCCCATCAGAGAAGGAAAAGGGAACAGATTTGTTCTTTGATCCTCCAAAGTTCATGGTGTAAAAAGAGGAAAGTATGATGGGAAGAGCATTCAATACTGAAAGGCAAACTGAGGCAATATGTTTGGCCAGTTTACAATAAATTCCCAGTTCATTCAATGTACCCAATAAATGAGCACACGTAGTTATTGAACATCTACTACGTGCCACGTGCTAAGTGCTGCCTGCACTCCAGGTGTGTCCAGAACACAGTGGACGATGGCTTTCTGTTCTCAGGGGGACAGACTTCTGGTCCCTCCCTCAGCACGTAGTTATGGAGGACTTACTATGTGCTGTGCATTGTTCAAGGCACTTGTGGCATTTACAGACTAATAAACACACGGACAGGAAAATATCAGGATAATGGGAGAGCAATATTGGCCAATGCTTATCGAATGACTACTGAAGTCTGGTGCTGCTCAAAGAGCTTGAGGCTAATTATCTCACTGAATCCTCACTATTATCTGCCTCGTGTTAAACTAACTACCTTAATTCCTATTAAATGAGTGGCTACATTTTCATAAAGGTTTTATTTACTTATTTATTTAGAGAGAAAGTTGGGGGACAGACAGAGGGAGAAGGAGAGGGACGCTCTCAAGCAGGCTCCACGCTCAGCAAGGAGCCTAACATAGGGCTTCATCTCATGACCTGTGAGATCATGACCTGAGCCAATATCAAGATTTGGGCACTTAACCGGCTGAGCCACTCCGGTGCCCCCATGAATATATTATTAATAATTGTTATTCTCATTTTATACATGAGAAAACTGAGGCAGAGATGAGAGTGAGGAGTAGGGCTCCTATGTCTACGCTTAACCACCACTCTACCGTGTTTCCCTAGGATAGTGCTCCTCAACTGGGACCAGTTTTGCCCCCCAGGGAGAATCTGAAAATATCTAGGGACACTTTAGATTGTCACAACTTGTCTAGTGTATAGAGGACAAGCATGGTGCTAACATCAAAGTCAATAGTGCTGAGGTGGAGAAGCTTTGTTCTAGAATGTCTGGGAAGAGGGCAACATCACGTGGGGCATCACAGAAGGACCTGTAATCGTCTGTATTTGAGCTGAGTCCATGATCGGAAGGCATCAGAAGGCATCAGACGGCATCAGACATGCACATATTTGGGAATAGGAAGTGTAAAGGTCTGAGGAGGATGGACACTGGGTGTGTGCAAACAGGCCAGTGTGATGGGAGTGAGTGACCAAGGAGGTGTGAGAGAGGGAGAAGCTCAGATCAGGTAGGGAGTTATAGCTGAAATAAGGGGCTGGAAGTTATGCTAAGTACAGTCAGAAGCCACTGGAAAGCCAAAATTGTGATTCTGTGTGGCTTTTTATCTTCTTTTTCCTTATCTGTATTTTATGGCTGTTATGGGCTAAATCATGTCCTTCCTCCCCTCCCCCCACAAAACTCACATGTTGAAATCCTAATCCTAGTACCATGGAATGTAACTGTATTTGGAGATGCAGCCTTTAAAGAGGTGATTAAGTTAAAATGAGGTCATTAGGGTGGGCCCTCATCCAATCTGACTGGTGTCCTTATAAGAAGAGGAGATTAGGACACAGACACACACACAGAGGGAAGGCCTTGTGTGGGCACGGGGAGAAGACAGCCCTTTGCAAGCCAAGAAGAGAGGCCTCGGAGGAAACCAATCCCGCTGACACCTTGATTTCAGACTTCCAGCCTCCAGAACTGTGAGGAATAAATTCCTGTTGTTTAAGCCACCCTGTCTGTGGTACTTTGTTATGACAGCTCTGGCACACTAACACAATGACTGCTTTCCAGTGAGAGGAAAGTGTGTACACAAACGAGTGATTAAAGAAAAAAAACACGCAGTAAAATCTTTTAAAAAGAATAACTCAAGCAGACATTGTCAACATGTCTGAGACTCCAAGTAGAAATGAAAGCTTTCTTTAAAAACCAGCTGTAAGGATAAGAAAAGAAATCATTGAAAAAAATGGGGGTACCCCAAGAAGTATGGAAGTAAGAGAACATACCAGTGGCATCCTGCCCCAGAAGGCCAGACACACTAATCTTGGAGTGAAGGCCGCACAATCTCAAGGCACCCAGCTCTCAAGAGATTGAGTTTGGTGAGAACCACACAGGGCTGTGGGGAATGCATTGTAGTCACTACTTCTCTCCTTCAGATTAGTTAAAAACTGCTTTGGAAAAGTCAGTTGAGTTCACAAAAGGCATTCAAGGTTATGAAAGGCGTGGCATCATGGCTCTAAGAGAAAGAAAGAAGGAAAGAAGGAGAGGAGGGAAGGCGAGAGACAGGGAGGGAGACAGAGGGGGAAGGAAAGGAGGAAGGTGTGGAGAAGGGGAGGAAGAAAGGAAGGAAGGAAAGAAGACAAAAGACATAAATGACTCGAATGTTTTAGCAGACGGAGTTTCAAAATGGCCACTATGGGTAGATGCCAAGGTAGAAAAGGGGAGTTTTAAAGAACGTGTATCATAAAATATGGAAAATGAACTAAAGAGGAGGGGCAAAGGAAGGGTAGTTAGCACAATGAACTTCTCATTTGCATGTGTTCAGAATAGTGTTGGTTTGTGGACCACAGACAGCACTGTGCTGTGTTTCTCTGTGCCCCATTATGAACGGACCATGAGAGCCACTCCCCAAATCTGTGCCCTATCAATTGGGGAATTGCCTTATTTGGATCTCAGAAGAAGAGCTCATTTGTGTTTTCTCGGCAATGAAATCTGGCCTACATAGACAGGGCTGGAGCAGAGCTGTTAGAATTTTCTTTATTTAGAACCATCCATTACCCTCATTTATCTGCCAGCTTGTGAGAAATGGTCCTCTCAGCAAACGCCCAAGAGCCATGAACACGGACCAAACGTTTCCCCTGGTCCTCCCTGTTGGGGCCTCACTTCTTAGTCCGACAAATGCTTCCTGTTCCAAATTCCTTGTGGGGAAAACCCCTTCTTCCCAAGTGTCTCAGTGGGTTTGGTGGGTGTTGGGACTGGCTGGGGCTACGAGGTTTGCCACGCAGTTAAAGCCAGCTGAGTAAGCGAGAGGCGTCTGGCCGTGTGGACCTGGCTGAGGTGCAGTCAACTTCTGAGCGAGGCCGCCTTCTCGGGGGAGCTTCACTGAGAGAAGAGAAACCTGGAAAAGCAGCTGGAGGGAGGGAATGAAAGTGTGCCCTGGCATTCAAAACCATTCTGTGGTGGGACTGGCTGTGTCATCACTTGGTAGAAACAGAGTGTGAGGAAGAAGGAAACAGGACAGAGAAATCCTGGAGGAGGAGCCCAGGGTCCTTGGAGTAGGTGACATTGAACATGGCCCCCAGTAATTCCTACCTCCTGGTAGACATAGCCCGATGCCATCCTTGCTGAGGTCAGGGCAGGACCTCTGACTTGCTCTATGATCAGGTTGGAAAAAGATCATGGCTTCCCTCTGGCTAGCATCCTCTCTCTCTTGCTGGCTTTGATGAAGAAGCTGCTGCGTTGGAAAGGCCTGTGTGGCAAGGAAATGTGGTCCTCGGTCCAACAGACTTGGATGAACCAAGTCCTGCAGACAACCACCCAGAGAGCTGGGGAGCGGATCCTGCCCCAGCGGAACCTCTGTTACAAGTTCATGGGCAACCTTGGAGCCAACACCTCGATCGCAGTCTATGTAAGAGGAACCCTGGAGGTCAGGACTCCGCTAATGCCATGCCCAGGTTGCTGACCCACAGAAACCGTGACATTTTAACAAGTCATTCTTACATGCCACTGAGTTGTGGGTTGATTTATTATGTAACAAGAGACAATTGGTCTCGTCCCCAGCTGAGACTTACATCCCCTTACTCGAGACCTCGAGTCAGAGGTGAGCCTGGTGTGTTAGATCACAGCACCAGTGAATGATTTTACCCTAGAGAGTCCCTTACAGGTGTGACGTTCGAAAAGGTGATGGCTTGCCCATATCGGTATTTGATACTAGCTGTACTTCTCCTGGGCAAAAGTCTTGCCCTTCCTTGCCACTGTAGACCGGGGTTTAGAGCTTAGAGCTTCCAGATATGCTGTGATGCCCAAATGTGGCCACTGACATCCATTGTAAGTGAGGTAACTTTTCTGGTCTCCTGAAATTTGTAGACAAGGAAAGACTCTGAAACTATTGGAGACAGAACCATTTCTTGAATTTTTTTTTTTTTTTAAAGATTTTATTTATTTGAGAGAGAGAGAATGAGCAGGAGGTAGGGGCAGAGGCAGAGGGAGAAGAAGGCTCCCCGCAGAGCAGGGAGCTCGAGGTGGGGTTTGATCCCAGGACCCTGGGATCATGACTCGAGCCAAAGAGCTGCCTAATGGATTGAGCCACCCAGGTGGCCCTCTTGAATTCTTTTTGAAAGAGTTTTCTTTGGCTCTACTTTTTTTTCTTTCCCTAATACCACCTTCTAATACACGTTATACTTTACTCATTTATTCTTTTTATTGCTTATTGTCTGTCTCCACCTACCTACATATACTCAAAGGAATTTCTGCCAGATGAGGATCTTTACTTTATTCAAGGATGTACTCCAAGGGCTTAAAACTACCTGACACACAGCAGATACTCAGTAAATAATCGCTCAGTAAGGGATTGTTTGTTTAGAGGTAAGGTAGGGTGCGGTGACAAGACAAAGGTATTAGGGTAGTTAGCAATAAACTTAGAACTGTGCCTGCAATAATAATTTTTTTTTTTTTCTTTAATGGCCACACTGGGCCTTAAGTACCGTATTGTGCCCAAACTTAGAGTCCCAAAAGAACGCAATACAAGTTACTGTTCTTCTCAGGACTTGGGATGTCTGGAATCCTGGCCAGGGGATCAGCAGGCACTAGGGGGTGGATCCCAAATCCTACCTTCCCACCCACTAGGCTGCCTACACACATTACACACATGAGAACCAAGACATACAGAAGTTTGGGAACCCCTGCTCCAGCTAATTTAACCTGAATGGGAAAGTTCAAAATAGAACATTCTGTGAATATTAGTATATTGGTAATTATATAGTGAATTGGACACATTCTTCTTGTCTAGGGTTTATTTTCCTTTCCTTTAATCAAAGAATCCATAGTTTTCTGGAAAACCTCTTACTTCTCCACTCTTAAATCCTTGACTATATTTATGTCTGGATCTGCCATGGGCACCTGCCCCAGGCCTGAGAAACAGGTTTCCCCTGTTGGAGCGATTGGTCTAAATTCCTGTGTGTGATCCAAGTCCTAATAAGAGTCAATTAGGGGATGTTTGAATTGTTATGACAGAGATTCTTCTTTTTATGCAGTTTCAAGAGGATGAAGCATAAGCCTGAATCTCCTAGTGTCTGTCTCGAGTCCTGGACCTGCCTGAGAAAAGAGCCAACATGGAGGAAAGCTGAACTGAGTGGGGAAGAATGAGGCTAAGTTCAGATGGCCTCACTGGAGTTTCTGGATCCAGCTATTCCTGAAGGAGGACTTTAAGTTACATAACTCAATATATTCCCATTTTCTTACTTTATACTGGTTTGAGTTCAAAGAGTCCTGACCAGTCAAATAAAACTAGAAGATATAGTACAAAAACCAACACATCTCATTTTCCTTACCTTTGAAGCAAGACAACAAAAAGATGTAAACATGCATTTTTTTTCACATTTAGCAACATTTTAGTCTAGAATTTTTTTCTTATTAACATATAATGTATTGTTTGCCCCAGGGGTACCCCAGGTCCATGAATCATCAGGCTTACACATTTCAGAGTACTCACCATAGCACATACCCTCCCCAGTGTCCATAACCCAGCCACTCTCGCCCTCCTTCCCTACCCCCCAGGCAACCGTTTGTTTTTTAAGATTGAGAGCCTCTTATGGTCTGTCTCCCTCCTGATCCCATCTTGTTTCATTTTTTCCCTCCCTACCCCTCACAACCCCTGCCCTGTTTCTCAAATTCCTCATATCAGGGAGATCATATGATAAGTGTCTTTCTCTGATTCACTTATTTCTCTCAGCATAATACCCTCTAATTCCATCCATGTCATTGCAAATGGCAAGATTTAATTTCGTTTGATGGCTATATATTACAGGAATATATTATTCTATTGTATATATACACCACATCTTCTTTATCCATTCATCTGTTGATGGACATCTAGGTTCTTTCCATAGTTTGGCTATGGTGGACATTGCTGCTATAAACATTTGGGTGCACCGGCCCATTCAGATCACTACATTTGTATCTTTAGGGTAAATACCCAGTAGTGTGATTGCCGGGTTGCAGGGTAGCTCTATTTTCAACTTTTTTTTTTTTAATATTTTTTAAATTTTCAACTTTTTGAGGAACCTCTATGCTGTTTTCCAGAGTGGCTGCACCAACTTGCATTCCCACCAACACTGGAGGAGGGTTCCCCTTTCTCTGCATCCTCAGCAACATCTGTCACGTAAATGTGCATATTACTGATGATTAAGCTAATATTGCTGTATTTGTGACACTTTTTTTAAAATTTAAGAGTTTATTTGAGCAAAATTTGATCCAAACTGGGCAAAATTCAATATAGCAAAGAGGAGGTCTTAGTTGTTGCACAAAATTAAAGACTTTTATAGGCAGAGGGGAGCAAGAACAAGGAAGTTCTGGTAGGTAAAAAAGTGGGTTATTATTACAAGGTTTTTTCCTTTTCTCTTCCTTTCCTTTGGGGAATGGCAAGAGTCTGCTAGACAGATTATCTAACTAGGGCTGATCATGTGATTCCTAATGGACTGGTTTAAAATTTCATGTCTGGGATGCCTGGGGCTCTGTCATTAAGCGCCTGCCTTTGGCTCAGCTCATGATCCCGGAGTCCTGGGATTGAGTCCCGCATCAGGCCCCCTGCTCAGAGAGGAGCCTGCTTCTCCCTCTGCCTCTGCCTGTCTCTCTCTCTCAGACTGTCTCAGTAAGTAAGTAAAAATCCTAAAAAATAATAAAATTTAGGGGCGCCTGGGTGGCTCAGTGGGTTAAAGCCTCTGCCTTCAGCTCAGGTCATGATCTCAGGGTCCTGGGATTGACCCCCACATCGGGCTCTCTGCTCAGCGGGAAGCCTGCTTCCCCCACTCTCTCTGCCTGCCTCTTTGCCTACTTGTGATCCCTCTCTCTCTCTGTAAAATAAATAAATAAATAAATAAAATAATAATAATAATAATAAAATTTCATTTCTGTGAGAGCTGAGACTTCAATTAAGTCAAACTCACTTTGGTGACGTAGGGCTTAGCATAATTGACTCCATTTTGAACCTGTGGTCTTGTTTTTACCGTAAGTTTCATTACCCTGTAGAGTTAGTTGGGTTTTTAAATTTTTTTTAAAAACTAGAACTATAGTTAACACAGAGTTACCTTCGTTTCAGAAGTACAACATAGTGGTTCCCCAAGCTCAGCCCAAGTGTAGCTACCATCTGCAATGATAGCATCTTGACAAAAAAAAATTTCTCTGTGCTTCCCTTCTATAAGGGGAACATTTTGGGCAAGGATGCTTCTGTTATCCTACTGCCAGAAGAACTCACCAAGATGCCCATTTATCTGATATTTATAACTATCAGGTTCTTGGTGCTGCTGACCCACTTTGGAAACCTCTAGAACACAGGGTCCGTTTGGGTTACTCGCCTCAGTCTGCAAATGTGACAGTGACAAGCTCATACCGATTCCCCCCCTTGAATGTATTCCCTGTGCTGTACCTTTCCTCCCCCGACTTATTCATTCCATTACTGAAAATTTGTGCCTCCCACACCCCATCACCCCTTGATCACTGCCAGTTTTTTCTGTTTCTCAATTATATATAAAATTGAGATGGCACAAACACCAAGTAGGAGCGCTGAATGGCCCTACTTCTCTAGATAAGCATATAAGCAGTGGGTTTTGCTGAACATAAAATGTAGTATGTTTCTCTTCTGCCACTTCGGGCCCCTATAGCCAGAGCCACATGCAGGCCGGGATCCGAAGGAGAGCAAAGTGGAAAGTCTGAGCCGGAGTGTCTGCGTGGTGGCTCTCCGCCCTGGGGAACCGCGTGGTGTGTGGTCTGGGAGCTCCAATTACACAACCCCCCCTCCCCCGCCCATTCCGACAAGTCCCCAGGGGGCAAACGCTTTGTAAAGCTTCCTGGGGATTCCCCCTCGACCCCCACTCTAGGCTGAGAATCAAAGCAGGGCTTCCTGCCGAGAAGTCCCATCTCCCAGGCTCTTGTCAGAGGAGGCGCTGGGCTCCAACTACAGCGATCTTATCTCCAGCAGGAAAGCACCCTTCTGTTGGTCAAAGTAAGTAATGCGTTCATTATAGAAGATACGAAAATACCAGGGGACGTTAAGAAGACAAAAACCCACATCCACCTGCTCTAGCCGTGGTTGTTCCACGAGGTGTGTGGGATGGTACCTGCATTTTCCCCAGACCACCCCCCTCTGTGGGTGGTGTGCCTATTCCAGTGTAAGAAGCCCTGAGCTAGATAACCCCACAATTACACTTAGGTTCATTTCCTGGGAGGCTTCTATCTGTTTACTGAAGTTGGGATAAATATGCAATCGTTAAGATGGCCATGGTCGACTTCTAAAATGTTGTTTCAATTTTATTGTAATATTATTCAAATATTCAGCTTAGTGTCCTGCTTCTTTTCCTTAAGAGCATATGCTAGACACTGGCTTTCTTGAAACCCAGTGTCTCCTTTCATTCTCCTGTGAAGACTACAAAGGCAGGCAGCACACAAAGGGTTAATGTCCGCCGGTTGCTTGAATACCCAGGGAAAGACCCTGTGGCCACCTCCAGCCAAGCCCAGATTTTGCAATGTTTGCCGTGTGTGCGTATGCTTCATGTTGAAAGATGGACTGAATGGAGATTTCTTTTTGTTTGCACGTATTTGTGTGTGTGTGTGTGTGTGTGTGTGTGTGTTTCTTTGCGCACAGTCTCCGTGTGTGGCCTTCTCTGGGTGAAAGCGCTGTGTTCCCACTGTTGCTTATCCTGAAGCCTTTCCAAACCTCCCTCCCGGCCGACAGACAGCTGGGGGTGGGGGTGGGGGGGCGCGGCAGGGGGACCATCTCTCCAAAGAGAGGAACAGCAGCGAGCTGCAGAGATTTCTGGGTCTGTTCCTACCCAAGGAAGGCGAGGTGAGGGAGCCCTCATTTTAAAAGGCCTCTTTTACAACTCCTGTTTCTTTTTAGAGGCATAGTTTTGAGAGGTGCCCAAAGGACAGTCTGGAGTGTCCCAACCTTCTTCAGCAGTGTTGGGCAAATGAAAGTGGGGTTTGCAAGTATGGATGAAGGGCTGAGTGATCCCTGGGGCACTGGGGACCAGGAAGGCGGCAGGGATGGGGGGTGGCAGGGTGGGGGTGGTTCTTGGCAGTGGCTGAGGGCAGAGACTGGCCTGAGTGAGAGAGGAAGTAATGTGAGCCACTCTACAGGGCTAACAGCTCACCTGGTTGTCCCCCTTCCTCACAGGAATGATCTGATCACTCTCTCTCTCTCTCTATTACACACACACACACACACACACACACACACACACACACACATTCTTGCCAGGAGCTCATTGTCCCCCAGCTGCTGTCACTCCCTCACCCCATGTCCTCCCTGGGCTGGTGCTGTGGCCTGGCCTTTCTCTTTCTTGTCAGCACTACTCTGGCTTGAGAAGGCTGTTTGGCCTCCGAGCCTGAGCGAGGCCCCACGTCCCCATGTTGCTCAAGTCTGTGGCCCATGGCCCTGCGGCCTGGAGAGCAGGCCAACCAAAGCCCATAAGCTGCTCCCGAAAACAACCCCCAGCTCTGGTGGCTGTCCTCTCCACGCTTGTGGCGGCTCTCCCCTGCCAGCTCAGTCCCCAGCAGTGTTATGGTCGTCCTGAGCAGCGGCCTTGTGGGACTTCCCAGAAGGCGGAGGCCAAGGCTGGAATGCCATTGCTCACAGCCCTGTCACCCTCCCTTCACCCTTATGGACCCATGGGCCCCCAAGATACCCAGGACAAAAACTCCCTGTTCACTTCCGGTAAGCTCTCAACTCAAAAGATCAGTGTCCAGGTGAATGGGCTCTGGATCCAACCGTCCTGAATATTGAGAAATAAAAGACAGGGCATTTCATGTGTGTTTGGCACCAGTGGAAACCAGCATCCCATGGGTGTCCGGCACCGGTCCCCACTGGCGTCACCGCGTGGCCCCTGCGTCGCTGGCTTCCTGTTACCTGGATCTCATCCACCCTGCTCTCTGTGAAGGTGGGTAAGCAGGAGACTTCTCAGCACTCAGGACGGTTTGTCAGATGTGGACTTTGGCCAGACCCTGAAGGTACTAGAAAACTGTAGGTAGCTTGGCCACCTTAGTGAAAACCATGGTTGTTATTTCTCTCAGTCTTGGCTGAATTCACACCACCACACTTTGTGCCTTCTATAGTTTTCCTAGCTATGGGAACTGGATGCCTCTAAAAAAACATTTCAAAATAATATTTCAAAACTTAGCATTATTTGTTTTTCCTTCTGGAAGGGCTAATACCTCATAATTTCTGCATAGCTTATTTCGAGGAAGGGGGTGAGTAAAGGACAGATGAGTGTTAGCCTGCTAACTAGGAAGAGCATGAGACACGAAGGGAGCAAAAGTCCTGGGTTCAAATCCCTATTTAGCCACTTACTGGCTAGGTCAAGAATCTTTTGGGATCTCCTCTGGAGAATGGGAAGAATAATATTCTAAGCCTGACTGTATTACAAGATGGTTTTATGAATCAAGGGAGCCAGGGTTTGTAAAAGCATTTATTCACCAGAAAGTATAACAAGTGTGAGTTACTTTGCTTTAAAAAAATAATTTGAAATAGTATTAAGTGTTTCTGGAAGTCTGAGTATCGAGAACCCTATCTGGGCCATTTGCTCTCCAGTGGTAAACAGTGGTCCCTGCATGATATGTGACAGCTGCTTTCTCAAGAGTTTTGGGGAGATTTCCCAATGCAGCAAATATGAAGAGAAGAGTTCCAGAAACACATTCTTTTTTTTTTTTTTCCCCAATTTATTTATTTTCAGAAAAACAGTATTCATTATTTTTTCACCACACCCAGTGCTCCATGCAAGCTGTGCCCTCTATAATACCCACCACCTGGTACCCCAACCTCCCACCCACCCGCCACTTCAAACCCCTCAGATTGTTTTTCAGAGTCCATAGTCTCTCATGGTTCATCTCCCCTTCCAATTTACCCAAAAGCACATACCCTCCCCAATGTCCATAACCCTACCCCCCTTCTCCCAACTCCCCTCCCCCCAGCAACCCACAGTTTTTTTGGTGAGATTAAGAGTCACTTATGGTTTGTCTCCCTCCCTATCCCATCTTGTTTCATGGATTCTTCTCCTACCCACTTAAGCCCCCATGTTGCATCACCACTTCCTCATATCAGGGAGATCATATGATAGTTGTCTTTCTCCGCTTGACTTATTTCGCTAAGCATGATACGCTCTAGTTCCATCCATGTTGTCGCAAATGGCAAGATTTCGTTTCTTTTGATGGCTGCATAGTATTCCATTGTGTATATATACCACATCTTCTTGATCCATTCATCTGTTGATGGACATCTAGGTTCTTTCCATAGTTTGGCTATTGTGGACATTGCTGCTATAAACATTCGGGTGCACGTGCCCCTTTGGATCACTACGTTTGTATCTTTAGGGTAAATACCCAGTAGTGCAATTGCTGGGTCATAGGGCAGTTCTATTTTCAACATTTTGAGGAACCTCCATGCTGTTTTCCAGAGTGGTTGCACCAGCTTGCACAGAAACACATTCTTCACTTAGCTGTTTCTTTGTCTTAAACCATCACAGTGAGCACAATGGTTAGGTTTGCAGGTGGCATTGGAATAAGACTGACAGAGCTTTGAATCTGGCTCTGCCATTGCCAAAGGCAAATTACTTAGCTTCTCTGAGCCCAGTTTCTTCATCTGTAAAATGGGTATAATAAGAAAAATTTAAAAACCCACATAGCTTATTAAATTCATGTGAGATTAAAAGATAATGCATGCAAATTGCCTAATATTACAGGATCTAGCACATTGATTCAATGAATGTCAGATGATGATGATGATAATTATTAACGAATATGAGGAAGAAAATTTCTATCAACTGGTCCTTTGCATTTAGTGATAGGATTTTCCACTGGTCATGGATTCATTTGACAAACATTTACTGAATACCTTCTATGAACTCAAAACATTTTTGGTTCCCTTTATTTTTTTATTATTATAACTTTTTAAAGATTTCGTTTATTTATTTGTCAGAAAGAGAGAGCATGAGCTAAGGAAGCAGCAGGCAGAGGGAGAAGCAGGCTCCCTCACAAGCAAGGAGCCTGATGCAGGACTTGATCCCAGGACTCTGGGATCATTAACTGAGCTGAAGGCAGATGCTTAACCAACTGAGACACCCAGGTGTCCCATGTTTTTGGTCCTTTAATGAAGAGCTGCCGCCCTAACCAAGTACTACCCAGTACTCTAATACTGAGAACTCCAGTTGCAGTGCACAAAAGGAAGATGAATATAGGGAGAGTTAAGACTTGGTTGAGGTTAATGAAGGAGTTCAGTGGTGTGCTAGGAAGGTGGTAACAGAGCTCTGGCATTTGGAGTAGATTATGAACACAGTAAAAATGATCTGGAGTAGTGCTGCATTCAGAGACAGGATAGATTGCAGAGAAAAAAGACTCAGAAATTTAGTGGCTGAAACAAGACAGAAACTTATTTCTTGCTTACTCGAGGATTGGGTTGGCAGTCCAGGTCTGCAGTGGGCCTGATGGTGTCAGGGAGTCAGACTCTCTCCACCTTTTTACTCTGCCTTCTCTTAGGGTGTTCATCTGGTTCATTTAGTTCCCAGACTCCTATGATGGCTTTGCATTCCAGCCAGCAGAAAGGAGAAGAGGGAAGGCACAACTATTCCCTTTAAGGACATGAGCTGGAAATTACACATATTCCTATAGTAACTAGGTCATGTGATCACAGCTAACCAAGAAGAGTGGGAAATGTAGTCTTCATGCTAGGTTACCATCAGGCCAACTAAAATTTGGGGACTTTTTTGCTGCAAGGAGGAGAGGTTCTTGGGGGAGCGGCTAACCTTCTAGTGGGTAGATTGAGAGGGATAGTAATATAGTAGACAGCATAGCAGATGAACACAGTTTTGCCAGATAAGGGAGAGTGGCAAACAAGAGGGCAGTAACAGTGGCTGATTGCCTGGGGGAGTTGAGCCATTGACCACAGAGGCCCCTGTGCACTGGGAGGTTGTAAAGAGGACAGCGTGGTAGGAGGTGGAGTGTTGTGCGTGTAGCCATGTGGATGGTTGGCACACCAACGCCATGGGATTGTAGGAGAAGGTGTGACTTGAGGACTAGCACATCATCCCCACGGTGCCTCTTCTGGCACAGCCTGGCTCTATATGGGATCTCAGCTCCTAGAATCATTTGCCTCATTCATTTTGAACTCACTTCACTGACTTACCACTCAGGTTTCGACTTTCTTCTCTGAGCTTTAGCCACTGATCACTCCTGCCTACAGTCTGGATGTAATATCAGCAAGGAAGGACGTAGGATTGGACTAAAGACTTCCAAGCGGTCTAGAGGCTGTCTCACTTGGGATGAGAAGGATGGATGCCGCCATCTTTCATGGTCTTCTCCAAATTTACAGTCCAGAGATCTCCACAGAATTATTGACAACTCAAGAAGTCAGACAGTCTTGAACTTGCATGAAACAGAGTAGGGAAGACACATCAGTATGTATGGTTTAAGTTAAATTAATTAAGGAATTATTTTACGTATTTTTAATTTTAGATTTCCTATCTCCACCCTCATTTTGACATGACAGCATGAAGCCAGAGGTGGTCTTTACAAATGCGTGTATCTTGTGTTTACTAGTTTGAAGTATTGTGCCTAAAATACACATTTAGCTGCCGTTCTTCTAGGCTAAATGCATCTGAATGTGAGTTCCTATTTGTTTCTTTGTGGACAAAATGTACACTGAACCAACAGCATGCTTGGAGTGGTGTCTTATAAGATTTCGAAAGCCTCTATCTGTGACCACCAAATGGGCATTTGTGGTGGGCATTCGAACTCTCAGCTTGAACCTAACGTTACAGAGGTATGGTTCTTCAGCTCAGGCATGGTGCTTCCAGGGTGCCCACTGTGGGGCTAGAGCCCCCAAGACTTGGAGAAAGAGAAACATGCTAAATGTGTCTATGCAAACTTTCATCTGCCAGGAAGTAATATAGCTGATTGTATTACAAGAGAATGTGAGCTTACATATTGGTCCTCCAACACTGACTTTTCAAGAAGTCTTCAGGAACAATGGATAGGAAGTAAATTACTAGCGTTTTGGTTCAGTTTTATCACTCAAAACACTTTGGTCATTCATTAAGTTCCATGTGCCAGACACTTGTGTGTTCCTAAGGATAAAGGACCCGGATGTGATAGACAAGCAGATCTACAATATCCTATGTGAGTTCCATATTGAAGGCTGTAGGACTATAGCCAAATTAGAACACCAAAGGTAGGATTTGGCACCCAGAGTAAAGCCTTCTACATTCTGGCATTTCAGGGTCCAAAAGAATCGAGGCAGGCACCCATCACTCTAAAATGAAGCTGTCAGTCAAAGCATGTAAATGGCACCAACACTGACAATGGAAACTCAAAAACAATGGAGACGGAGATGGCAGGAGAGAAGTGGAAAGACTTGGAGGTAGATGGGCTCATGACCTCCTCTACAAAGCAGGGGACAAGAAATTTCACCTTTAGTAGTGCAAATAATACTACATTTACAAACACAAGTAATAGAGAAATCCAAATAGCAATGAATCTTTATTGACAGGAAGAAAAAGGAATGGAGGAGGGGATCAGTGAGCTGAAGTCAAGAGACGGTGTCTGCCACAGACAAATGGAGAAATCAGAATCGAACATTATTTAGGGATGTGGAAGTAACTGATTAAAAGATTTCAAAGTGCTGCTCTAGCTGGGGCTGGGGAGGTACCGGGCTTCATTTTAAGCCCTTCTATACTTTTTGCTTTTTGTCTTGTTGTATTGGTTAGGATTAGGTTTAGTTGAAAGTGACAGAGTACTGGAAATAACAGTAGTGCCAACAAGAACAATGTTTATTTCCTTCTCATATAAATTTAGTCCAGAATAGGCTGTCCAGGACTGCTGTGGCAGCTCTGCTTTGTGCTGTCTTCAGGCTGCAAATTTCATCCAGCTCACAGCTCCACGATGCCATCCCTAGGCTGGGGTCCTTGTCCACGTGGCCCAAGATGGTGACAGCCATGTTCCAGGCAGCAGGGTGGTTGAAGGCAAATCAGGAATAGGCACTGGCATGCTGCCTCTTGGAAAGGTCCTGAAAGCTGTCACACAGACATTTCCTATTGTATTTTATAGGTCAGAATTTAGACACATGGCTATATCTGGCTGTAAAGGAAGAATGTTGTTTTTGTACTGAATTTCCATACACATGTTTAAAATTCTGTTACTATGGAAATAGGGGAGAATATATATTGTAGGACAATTAGCTGTCCCATTCTACACTCACCTTGATATAATAACAAAATAATGAGCATTTAACAATAGATCTATGTTTTCATAGGAAAATGCTGGAAACAAAATGAATCGATGTGTGATCAAGCAAATATCATGGAATAATCAGTACCAAAGCTAGGTGGTGGGAGTACTCAATGTATGATTTTCAACTTCTCTATATATTTGAAATGTTTTATAATAAAACGTTGAGAGAACATAGGGTTAAGGAATACAAAAGAAAATCAATTATTTTTAAAACTTCTTTTACATTTCATAACATGTCTAATCTGAGAGCTTGGTTTTTCCCATTCTTCCAGTCAAGTCCTCAGGTTTTATACAAAATTCATTTAATTCTTCATATTCTACTCATAATCAGGTCAGGGCAGAGCCTATGGGGAGAGGTCCAAGCAGGCAACTCAAGCCTGAGACAGCAGAAGCCATGCAAGACCCAGGCATAAACAGAAAAAAATATTTTTCCAAAGAAGACATACAGATGGCCAACAGACACATGAGTCTAACTTACCATCAGGGAAATTCAAACCAAAACCACCATGGGCTATCACCTCATACGAGTCAGGATGGCTAGTATCAAAACTACAAGAAATAAAAGTGTTGGCAAGGATGTGGAGAAAAGGTACACTGTAGCTGAGAACATAAATTGGTGGAGCCACGGTGAAAACAGTACAGAGGTTCCTCAAAAAACTTAAAATAGAAAGATCATACAAACTAGCAATTTCTAAGATATCTACTGTCTGGACAATCAGCATAACTGGGAACATCAGACCAAATCTTACATAGGTCACAGTTGAGATCGTAGTCATTCATACATTCAGCAGATATTAAACACCTACTATGAGCCAGACTCCATAATGGCTCTGGTCATGGATTCTTCCCAAACACCAATCACTTGTCCCTGCCCAGATGGGTCTTTCATTACCCTGAGACTTCCCCTGTTAGCTTATCCTTTATATTTTGGCTTTGAAAGCAGTGGTTATGAATCTATTCAGTGTGTGGCCTTTGTGTGGTGCTTTCTGCCTGTATTTCCAAACTTCCTTTCTGTAGAATCTGGCGAGGAGTGGAGAGAAGGGAGAATAAGAAATAGAAGGTGGAAAACAAAGCCAGTTCTGCTGAGAAGCAGAAGAGTCTGCCACCATTGACTACTGGGAGCCAGACATCTTGAATTTTCTTGTTGTTTTGACTTTCCAGGTTATAGTGGATAAAGGTGGTGAGGAATGACTGGGTGGGTCCTTAAGGTCTCTGCCCTTTCAATCTGGCCAGTGGCCTCTTTACCCCTAAAAATAGCTTATAATCAGAGGAATTTAATGTCAATCAGGATAGATCAGTTACTCTATCTCTTTGTAATTTCTTTGTAGTAGAAAGGGACTGGAATGAATAAGCACAATAATAATTAGTGATAACAACAACAATAATTCAGGTTCATCGTTCCCTGGCTTCTTGGAGCTCCTCAGTTCTGGAGGGCTGAGGGGATAACCCCTCCCCCTCCCTCCTCTGCCCTGAGTAAGAGAGCTGGGCCGTGGCCTTCTTGGTAATCCCTTGGGTACAAACTGGCAAGATATATGAGAAGGAACTGTCTCTGAATACATGCAGGTGGCTTCTTGCCTCGGGTAACGAGTCTCATTGTCCCTTTGTGTACTCGCCTTCATTTAGTCTCTGGCGAAGCAAGGAGTGACACTGTAGAAAAGGTAGGAGGGCAAACAGGGAGCCCTAAACAAAGAAGCTAGTTTGGAAGGAGAAGAAAAAAAAAAAAAAAAAAGACAGACAGACAATCCCTTGAACCATCTTAAAAGCAGCCAAGCCTGAGCACGATCATATGAAACAAACATTCTCTTTTATTTCACCATGTCGAGGCAAATTTAGTTGCTGGCTTCTCCTTTTTAAGAGATTTCATGGCACAGATGAAGCAGTTTGTGAGATCAAGTCCATGGGCATTTTCAATGATCCATTGAAAAGGACCGTCCAGTTCAAGCAGACATTTCAGACTCTATTTTCTTAATACAGGCTGCACGGTAAAATCAAGGAGAATAATAGTCCAGTAATGCTTTGATGCCTTCCTCCAAGGAGCTCACGGTAATTTGCAAGCACTGGTAATTCACAAGGCAAGTATGTCGTCAGCTGGTTAAGCAAGCAGTAATGACTTGTTCTTCCGGGCAGATGGGGAACCGAGGACCCACTGGATGCCCTCAAGCTCCTGGCATCTCCGCTTGAATGTGCAGAAATGGTACGGGCCAGTCTGACTCTGCTGGGACTTGCTCCAAAGCTGAGGGGCCACGGCCACCACCGACCAAACATTGTCTTGATGTCTCTTCAGCTGCAGGCTAGTGGCTCAGGGAGGCCCTGCTGGCCTGGCAGAGGAAGGTGGTGGCCTTAGCTACTGGAGCCTAGACTCCTCTGCCCATAATCATCCTGTATTTCTCAATTCTGAATTTGCTGCCAAATCTAGCTTTGTGATGTCACCTTGCCAATTAACCTCTTGAAACCCTGGTTTCCCGATTTGTTAAATTGGAGCAAGGGCAATAACAAGCACTTCTCAAGATGGTTGTAAGAACTTGAAGAAAAATGTGTAAGGTACATAGCACTGTGAATCTCATAGAGGAGATGTTTGGAAAATGGTGGATTTACGTATTTCTATTTTGTTAGTAAGTCAAATTGGTACTCTGCTGCCTTGCAACCATCAGACAAGCTCTCCTTTTAGAAATGCTTCCTTTGAAGATTGCCCTTAATGTGAGTTCTGAGGTGGCTTTACCTAATAGGGGGAAAATGTGATTACACCCCACTTTCCTAATACATACAAATGCATAGACACCAAATCTTCCCCAAGGTGGGCTTGGTTATACTTTTTAGCAATTTGTACCAAGCCCAGCCTTAAGAATTAAAAAAATAATAATAATAATAAAAAAATTAAAAAATTTTTTTTTTAAGATTTTATTTATTTCTCTGACAGAGATCACAAGTAGGCAGAGAGGCAGGCAGAGAGAAAGAGGAAGAGAAGCAGGCCTCCTGCTGAGCAGAGAGCCCGATGCGATGCGGGGCTTGATCCCAGGACCCTGGGATCATGACCTGAGCCGAAAGCAGAGGCTTTAACCCACTGAGCCACCCAGGTGCCCCCCCCCCAAAATTTCTAAGACAACTATCATGTGTTCTCCCTGATATGAGGAAGTGGAGATGCAACATGTGGGGGTTAAGGGGCGTAGGAGAAGAATAAATAACAAGATGGGATCGGGAGGGAGACAAACCATAAGTGACTCTTAATCTCACAAAACAAACTGAGGGTTGCTGGGGAGAGGGGGGTTGGGAAAGGGGGGTGGGGTTATGGGCATTGGGGAGGGTATGTGCTATGGTGAGTGCTGTGAAGTGTGTAAACCTGGCGGTTCACAGACCTGTACCCCTGGGGATAAAAATACATTATATGTTTATTAAAATTAAAAAAAAATACAACTTCAAAAAAAATTTCTATAAAGCAATGAACAGATTTTATTAGCCATGTGGTTACCCCTTCATGAAGAAAGCTGGTGAGCCTAGGTTTACTTCCAAATAGAAAAGGATTTGCCCCGGGTCTCTCCCAACAATCGGCAGATAGGTCATCTTCCCAGCAAGCCCTCAGGCTTTATAGAGTGCACAGGCTTTGAAGTCAGTCAGACCCAGGCTTGGTGTTCTCGTCACCAAGACCGGGGTTGATAGTCCTTCCTGGCTCACAGCTTGGCGGAAGAATGGCAATCGCGTAGGTGAGATGTTTAGCTCTGTACCCGGGTGCTGCCTGGTGAGAGCCATAATGGCTCACGATCACTGTGCCGAGGTGAGAGCATTTCTGAAACCTTAGCTGATACACATGGAAGTTTGCCTCTGAGCCTGAGCTGTGCAGCTTTTCCCAACTAGTTCTGCATGTGCACCATGGCCTGGCTCCTGGAAGACAGGAAACTTAAATAGCTAATTCGTTTGAGAGAAGAGACAGAGACACAGGGCACTTACACACGATGAGCGTGGCATCCGGGGTGGATGGGCTTGTTAGAACATTCTTGCATAGCTGCTGGAATTCAAGTTTCAGGACTTCATCTTGCCTTTTTTATTTTTAAAACTTTGAAGAGTTTTGTGGGGACTGAAAACATTTCAGGATAAATGTCTAAACTCAAGGCTTTTGGCAGAGACCAAAAAAAATCGTCATTCTGAATCTAAGTTTGACTTGGACAGGGAAAGACTTAAGAAAACATCAAGAACACAGAAATTTACGAAAATTGTATTTATTCAAGGTTGAGGAGGTTTCTGTCTAGCCTAAAAGTGATGTCATGCAGATGACGAAGGGAAATGCTGAGGGGACACACTGGGCAATGTTTCTCAAAGTAGGCTCCATAGAACCAAGTCTCATGGGATGCTTAGTGACAGAACTGTTCTGTGGTCACATAAGTTTGGGAAACTGTATGTTAGCTTGCCCCTTGAGACAAACAGTACACATATAAGACAAATAAACATATACACAAATAAAATATAAAACATATAAAAAGTCACATATAAAAGCTTTCAGAAGTCCCGGAGCAAAGACATCTATCATGGTAGACCCCACTAGTAATCCTCAAATAGCCATTCCTCCTTTTTTGCTGTCAGAACTGAGAGATAATGGGCCCGGGCTCAGGGAAAGGCAGGTCACAGGACTTGTGGTCTTCTTTGCCACAAAACAAAGCATATGACTTAATTCTTCTGGTCAATGAGACTTACTAAGGGGATGGGGGCTTCTGGGAATAAAAAGACAAATGCAGGGATGGTATGCTTCCTTTTTGACACCTCCTTGCTGTCTGCTTTTGCATGGGGCTGTGTGAGTACAGGATACCTAGAGCTGTGGCCGCCATCTTGTGACTAGGAGGGGAGGGCCATGAGAATTGAGACACAGTGCCTGATACCATGGAGCTATCCCCATACACCCTGCTTCCTGCTGATCAACAAGTGTTGATCTGTTTGAAGGGTTTGAGCCTCTGGTGTCTGAGAATGGAATACAGCCCAAAGAAGCCACCCTTTCCTTTTATTTCCCCCAAGTGTTTCCCAGTTGGTGGCAGGCCATTCACAGTTTCCGAATAGCCATGCTTCCCTGTTGGTGAAGGTGCCTTGTTTCTTTCAAGAGGCAGTGTTACTCTGCGGCTGTCTGACCACAGGGTCCATTGTTTAGAACAGCTAGAGCTGTCTCTCACCGAGGGCACATACCAGATGGAGCACACCTTGAGAGATGCTGGTGGGAGGGCACCGGAGAGAGAAGCCGGGCAGTTGGGCATGAGCCCTGTTCCTCCATTCCCCGACTAACTCAGCTCTTTGTTCCTTAGTTTTAGCATCTGGAAAATGAGGGGCTGGCCTACACCACCACTCTCCTTTGCCAGCTCCCTGCACCTGGCATCGATGGGCCCGGGCCCGGGGACCACAGCCGTTGCCATTTGCCTCCTGCTGTTTCATCGGATCTCCACATTTCCAAGGTTTCAAACGTATGTACTGCTTAAACGAGACGAAAGCAGTGCTGAAAATACACCCAGGGAGCCATTCATTATTTGACTTTACTTTTTGAAAGTTGGCTTTCCTGATTTCCCCACCGGCCTTCCTTGGGAGCGGGGTGGGGCCCGAGGATGGAGCCGGGCGGTCCTCATAAGTCAGCCCTGCTCAGTGCCATCCGCAGGGCTGCCTTACGAGGACAGCCCAGCCAGCAGGAAGGAATGGAGTGGCTTGGAGGGCCAGCGCGTGGTAATGCGACCCAGGCCAGCCATGCTGGCATGTCGCCGGGTCAGCAGGTTCCCAGGTCACCAGTTACCAGGCCTGTGTGAAAATCCCCCGGCCGAACTCGATAGCACACTGTGTTTCAGGTTTCCCTGGCTGCTGCGCTGGTGAGCTGGGCTCCAGGGGAAGAGGCAGAGCAGTGGGATGGGAAGACCCCTTCTGGGGCAGGTCCCTGAAAAGCTCCACACTTGGGCTCCGTAGGGGCTCCAGGACTTAGGAAGCTATGCCCCAAGCAGGCGCAAGATGTTGAGGCTCTGTTTTCCTACTTTGCTGCAAACAGATCCTCTTCACCCAGACAGCAACCCCTTCTTCCCACCCAGAAAGCAACAACAGTGAAATGATTTGAGGGGGTTTTCTCTCTGGGGGATTTCCTGCCTTATGCATATGTGTGGAGGGTGGAAGAGGAGGGAAGCAAAGAACCATGAAAAGAGATTTGTTCCCCTAATTTTTCTCAGTTATCCTAAAAGCACAAGCAGCAGGTTTTACTATACTGCTTCTTAGAAATGTAGAAACTGAGGCTCAGGGAGATGAAGCAATCTGGCTAAGGACACACAGCCATGCTCTTGATCCTACTTTGAACCCCGTCTCTCTGAAGACAGAGCCCCTGGGCTAGGAAATTCCCCCGAGCTTGTTCTAGGTTTGCGGGAGCCCTCAGAGTTATAGAAGGGCCAAGAGAATGACAAGATGTTTTAGACTGAATGTGCTCAGCACCGGGGCGATCTGGGTCTCAGCACTACTGCACATTGCATTAAAGAGGGAAAGGGGAGGACAGGGAAGGTAGAACCCAATCATGGCACGCCCACCATGTGGACAGTTCCGGGCCATAGGCCTGGTAGGATCAGTCTCCCTTGGGGACTGAGGCCGCCTGGGAGCAGTGCTGTGACTGCTCCCTTGGGGAGGTAACTCCCCACACTGCACAAGAGCCTGGCAAGATGCGTCACCCTGGTGCTGGACAGATGACCTCATCAGCTGAGGCCATCCACCAGGCACCTTCTCATGAATGCTGGGGTAGCTTTAAAAGGTGGTGGGGCAAAGGCAAGGGTGAGAGAGGACTCCTCTTTAGGAATCTTGTATTGACAGCCATCTATGACCTCCAAGATGGGAACTGACTTCTGCAAAATTGTATGTTTAATATTAAAGGAAAAATAGGCAAGCTTGTGTGGGCCTAAATGAATTTCCAATGGTTCAGCAGAAAAGTCAACAAAAGGTCGTGTTTCTTGTTCTAATCCCTTCACTTATTCCACCAAATGGTTGTCAGATGTTCAACCCCACTGAAAGTCAGGGGAAGCCCACACCAGAAGGTTAAACTTTTGGCTGCAGTGAGGTGTCTTAAAAGCAACGGTGTTACGTATGGTCCTGGAACCGGTTGAAAAGCCTTGAAGAAGAGTTTACCCTGTGTGTTTTATGGTGCCTGGGGACAAGCGGGAGGGAGGAGGACTAAAAGGCCAGCTCATTGCTTGGATAAAAGGAGTCAGTATGAAAACCCAGGTTCTTTAAGCAAAGCTGTGAGTTCCACAGGCTTTTTTCCCCGTGTTGGAGGGTAGGGGTGTCCTTCAGAATGAGTTTTGGACTCTTTCCCCTGCCTTCTAATAAGAAATGAGAATAAGAGTATTGATTCTTGACGTTTACAAAAGGGCTGTTTGCAAATAGATTTCCACTTATTTTCCAGCCCTGACCAATCGGTAGTGCTTTCATGGAACACTGTGTTAAGGATGGCTTGGGAAGCCATGTCTGGCCTCAAAGGATGAAGGATCAATCATCGAGGTCTACCATGGGTCCCCATAGAGGAAAGACGGAGCACACAGGCCAGATATTTGCATCCCGTGTGGGTGAGAAGAGTGGAAACCAGCCAGGCTTAATCACCTTGCTTATTTTCAAATCCTGCTGCACATTTGTGACTTCTGAAGTTCACATGTTGTGGGGCTCAGATTTACACACACTATTTCAGATGAACAAAAAAAATAAGTCTTCTTTATTTTCTAAATGGATCTAGTATTCCTTGCAAGAACTCTCCTTGCTGGGTAGCTGGAAAAGATGGGTGGCAAGAAGAGGAAGGAGGCAGTGGGATCTACTTCTATTTGCCAATTTTGGGGGCACCTGGCGGGCTCAATCAGTAGAGCATGTAACTCTTGATCTTGGGGTTGTGAGTTAGAGCCCCCCATTGGGTGTAGATTTTAAAAAATAAAATCTTTAATAATAATAATAATAATAATACCACCACTAATAATAATGATAATTTGCCAATTTTTGTATTTCACTTTTTTCTCATTGAAATAGTCTTTCTGGGGTTGGGTGGGTAATTTGGCCTTCCCTATTTCTTCTTCCTCGCCTTGCTCTTCCACAGAGGATACGTAGATAGGTAAGGAAGGGGGCAGATATGGTGGTGACCTGGGAACCGAGGGGAGGAGCCTGGTACGAGAGCTGCCCTGGGATTTGCGTTTCGTGCTCTCCACATCAGGCTGTCTTCTGGCCCTGGAGCCCTTTGAGTTCAGAGAGGTAACCATGGTTTGTTCTCCTGGCTTGGTGAAGACCCCATAGTCCTCCTTGATTAGACTTCTTCTCCACTCTCACTGATGCCCCAGATGCTTCTGAACTTCTGCCTACCTCCCATCTGGCCCCTGGATAGGATGCTCGGTTTGCAGCCTCTTATCCAACATCCCTGTATCAATTAGAATTTCGGAGCTTCAAGTCACAATACAGAATTTCAATTCACACTGCCTGAGGCGCTGAGGAAATGTATTATCTTCCAACAAGTCCAATGGCAGGCTGGAGGTACACTGGGCTCATGAGGTAGTATATTCTCTCCTTCCCTCTGATCTTCACCGTGAAGCTGCTCTCCCTTCTCAGACCCAGTCACATGGCTGTCACGGGTGGTCAGCGGGCTTGCTAATGGCCCAAAGGCAATCAAAACCTCTCCCCAAGCAAAGATGCTGAGTGCCAGGCCTTCATTCTGGTTGGCTTTGTTTTTCTTCTTCGCTGAACAGAAGTCTTCCTACACTGTACTTTACTTCCCTGGGGCAATGTGGTGTTGCCTTCCCTCACCACCGGAGAGTCTCTGTGCTCCAAGTCTACTGATCTTGGCTCCTGCTTTTGGAGCCATAAATTCATTGATTTATTATTCCCCCAGTACTCTTCATCTGTAAACTGGGGATATTATGATACCTAATTCATGGGATTATTATGAGGATAAAAGGAGATAATTTATGCAAAGTTACCTAGTGTAGCTCCTGGCACAAGGAAATATTCAATGTTAGCCTTTTTTTCTTTTTCTTTTTTTCTTTTTCCCCAGTTCTTACAAGAAATGTCAAAATCTTCCCTCTGGCAAAATAAACACTGACATTCTGAAATTGTTTTGAGAGCACTGATGTTCCTAACTGGAGCCAAATTGTCCCATTTTGAAATGGACATTTATTAGTATTTATTAGTGAATGTATATGAATTATATTTTATGATTCTTCTAAGTTTTGAAAGGTATGTAATCAGAGGCCTTAGGAACAGGAGGTTTTGTCTGCTCAGCTCCTTGTTATGTCCCCAGCACCTAGGAATAATAGCTGGGTCAACTTATGGTAATGCATGTTCTCAAGTAGAACTACTCTTGGAATTGTAGAGGATACCTAAAGTGAAGCATTAGGTCCTGGATGACCCTCCCAGGGGGCATTGCTGCCTGTGGAATGTCCTGGGTGCTCTCAGAGAGAATGGCCCCAAACCCTTCAACCTCCACTGAGTACTCAAGAGCTTTATATGTTGACACTTCCCTTGGCTCTTGGCAAAGACTGGCTGAAGCTCTAGGACAGTCTAGCTTGCCATGACCTATTCTACAGATAGTCATGAAAGGCCGGTTTAAGACCCTCATCATGTTAGTGACACCAGCGAGTCCTCTTTGCAAAGGTCTCCATTTTCAGATCACAAAGTGCTCAGGAACAGCATATTGCATGTAATAGTCTTGGAGAATTGATTCAATAAAGAACCAAAGGGGTCCAGAGGCAGGAAAGGGACTGACTGAGGGCAGTTTTCAGTTTTCAGTGTGTATGAAATGAACGCAGAATGGTACATCTGAGGCTAGATTCTGGGGCAGGATTTTATTCAGTGGATAGACTTCCGCCAAGTTCCAACTGCTGCCATGATTTAGCTGGGGCCAAAAGGGACTCGGATGACTTTCATGAAGAGATAGGTGGCTAGCATGCCCATTTTGCCTCTGCAGATGAACAAAAGCTTCCTCTGCAAGGTCACCACGGAAGACGTTGGGACCAAGGGGAGAGCCCCAGTTCAGCTGAGCACTATGTAACATCCTCATTAGAAAAGAAAGATAATTTTGTCATTGGCTGTCTGCTCAGTGCAGCTGTTGGTGGGATGAGGCACCTTTGATCCACTGGCACAGGTGGTGATGTCAAGCCCCTGTCACTGCCCATTCAGATTAATCTCAACAGGCAGCTTTGTTTTGAAGTTTATTGGTTATTGTCATTTGCAACACATGCAAACAGAGCTCCATCTCTCCCTCTCTGACCCTTTTTCTCTTTTTCCTTTTAGCCCCCCTGGAAGTATTAAAACACCTAGACTTTTTGAATGAGGGTGTATATTTTTGATTATGAAACACTCTAATTCTGTGTTGTCCAATAGGGTATCCATGAGCCACATGTGGTTATTTAAATTTGAATTAGTTAAAATGAAATATCCAGTTCCTCAGTGGTACTAGCTACGTGTGGCTAGTGGCTCACATTGGACAGTGTAGATGATAGAACATTTCCATCTTCACAGAAAGTTCTATTGGAAGCACTTCTCTAGATTCTTGTTATTTCAAGTGTGGTCTGGGGCCAGCAGTATCAGCTTCAACAGAAAGCTTGATGAGCAGTTCCAGCCGAGACCTACTGAATCAAAAATCTATATTTTAAGAGAATGCTCAGATGGTTCATGTGCACATTGAAATTTGAGAAGCATCGCTCTAGTTCACCTGGCTACACCCTGCCAAAGACTTGAAACTTGGGCTTTGAAAGGTGCTAAATTTTTACTTTTTCCTGGGCTCATTCCATGAGAAAATTGTGCTTATTTTGTCCCCATGACAAATTTTTCTTCTTGACCTCTAAAAGGTTTGATAATTATTCTAAGCTACCCCATCCTATCAGGGGCTGTGAGCTAGTTAACCATTGTTATTTTCTTGGTTTTGACAAATGTACCATCGTGACGTAAGATGCTAATATTAGGGAGAGCTAAGTAAATAATATTTAAGAGCTATCTGTATTATCTCTGCAAATTTTCTACATGTCTAAAATTATCCCAAAATGTAATGTTTGTTAAAATAAAGAATGTTAACCCAAAGTATTTTTTGCAGCAGCTTTCATGTTTCTAAATTCAGTCTCAGCCAAACTATACTTTGGGGGACTGTTTCATAACACTTGACCATCCTAAAGAATTTGCCAGAGGAGTCTTCTGGGGTAATGTTTACTGGGGGTGCCAGTTTGATGTGGAGTCTTAGGCCAGGATTCTAAGGATTATCAGGAATTGCCAGAGCAGCCAAGGATGCCTCCAGGTCCCAGAATTCCAAGGGTATATGTTTCCCTCTACTTTTAGAGTGTTTTAAAAAAAAATAATAGAACCCCAGTTTTGTTGACATAACTTTTTCAGTTCTCCACTTGATGAATGCACGATTTCAATGGGAAGACAAAAGATAAACCAAGAATTCTTCTTGTTCTTTACATTCTATAGTGTGACAAATTTCTATGGTTTCTTCTTAAGACTTAGGTTATTGAGATGTCCCATCTCCTGAAAGTCCTGCCAATTAGTTACTGGTTTTGGTTTTTTTTTTTTTTTAGTTACTCTTTTTGACCTTGATGAGGCAACATACCTCCCGGTAAGTCCTCTTAACTATATCCCAAACTTTTATTTGAGCTAAATTTCCTACCTTCAGACTGTTACAAATGCAAATTTAACTGCTAGTTTACCTTATTGCCTATTGAGTATATGGCCAACCTTGAATTATTCTGAAACCTAAAATCTAGCATTGCTTCGCCTTTATTTTTGTTCTTTCATGTTGGTTAGTACTTCCCACTCAGGAAGAACAAGGAGTATTTTGTATTGTGGAGATGAAACAGATCAACCACCAAAAATCTTACTTATCTTCTCTGGTCTATGGTATAAAACATACCGGAAGAAATAGTAATGCAGTTTGCCTTACTGAATTTCAGTGATTATAACTCTTGAAGCTCACCAGAAAGAAAAAAAAAAGTGTTATGCAAATTTACCTCTTTCTCTTCTTTATTTCCCTTCCCCAACAAAAACATTGTAAATTGTTAAAAGTCTTCTTGTGACTTGTCATATTTGGCACTAGTTTAATTGGTCTTGGCAAGTGTATTTTAGTGACTCATAAGAGAATACTTTTAGTCTCTTTACTAACAGATGCGTGTGCTAAAAGCAATGACAACAATGTCACATGGCCATAAAACTGCAGGAATTTGCTGCTGGTGGTCCAATAAAAACAAACTTGTATGAAAAGAGAGTCAAGAGAAGATAAGATTTAAAATATACATTATTATAAACATTTAGTCATAAAAGATCTGACCTTTCTTCATTTATTTAACCACAATATGTTGAAATGGGGAATCTGCACGAGACATCTTAAGAATCACAAAGATTCTGCATCTGATGACGTGCTTATAATCCTCATATTTCATTGGAAGCAGTGTTCTCATTTCTCACTCAGGAGTGTTTCTGACACCATATTCAGGTGATATCCTACTCATATTTTGCTTCTCTAAAATTCTTTTTGAAAACATATGTGCTATTGGGCTCTCTGCTCAGCGGGAAGCCTGCTTCCTCCTCTCTCTGTGCCTGCCTCTCTGCCTACTTGTGATCTCTGTCTGTCAAATAAATAAATAAAATCTTAAAAAAAAAAAAAAAGAAAGAAAAGAAAACGTATGTGCTATGTTTCTGGGTACCTAAAATCATTACCATTTCCCCATGCAGCATCTGATTTGATGGCCATTACAACCACATGTGGTACTCTCATCTGAAACATGCCAATATTCAGGCAACAAATGTTTGAGTGCCTGTTTGTCTGCCATGAATGCTACTGAGTACTGGAGATACAGCTCTGAACAAATCCTTGTCCTCAAGGAACCTACAGCAGAGGCAGAAGAGGGAAGAAAAGGTTTGTACTTATTCAGAGCTATGGTAGGATGCCATGCTAGAATCACAGAGATAAGATTCACTGATGTGAGACAGTCCCAACCCAAGAAGAATGTTGGTCTTTGCCTATTCTGCTTTGCTCCCAACCCATTACTCTCAGGACCTTCTGTCTTTTCCAGCCTTGATTATGGATTTTTGTACTTCAGACTCAGGAGAATGGGTAGAGACTAAAAGGATATGAGGAAGGAGGGGCCAATGACTTTTTCCTAGACTGTTTCTTGGTATCGCCATTACAAAGAATACTTGGGCAAAGAGAAAGGACACTTTTAAAAAAAGGAAGTTTAGTGGCTAAGCCATTATACATAAAATCAGATTCATCAGGTTGTAATGGCTAACTTAAGTCTAGACAAAAGGCATGTTCATGAGCAATTCTCTCTGACCTGGAGTCCAAGCTTATGCCCCCAATCCCAGAGACAGCAATATTTTTTCTCCCCATCCAAGTTCTTGGCTAGCCTGTGACCCATACAGGCAATCATGAAAAAATAATGGTACATTTCTCAAAGTTTGGAACATTCAGTTCAATCCAACACCATAGATGGGCATCTGTGTAATGTCTAAAATTCTCCAAACTGATGTAAAGATTCAACATAATTCCTATTAGAATCCCTATTGGTTTCTTTCTAGAAATTGAGCAGCAGATCCTAAATTCTTTGTGGAAGTGAAAGGGGCCAACAATAGCCAAAACAATAAAAAAAAGAAAAAGGTGGAGGACCTACACCTTCTGACTTCAGAAATTATCACAAAGTTATAATAACCAAGACAATATAGAACTGGCACATGGATAGACATAGACATGAACAGAATAAAATTTGAGAGTCCAGAAGTAATCCATACAATTATGGCTAATTGATTTCAACAAGAGTATCAAGGCCATTCATTGAGGGAAATTATAGTCTCTTTAACAAATGGTGATACGACAACTGGATAGCCACATGCAAAAGAATGAAGTCAGACCCTTCCCTCACACCATAGACAACACGAATTCAAAGTGAATGAAAAATCTAAATGGAAGAGCCCAAACTGTAAAACCCTTAGAAGGAAACAGGGATGGGGCACCTGAGTGGCTCAGTTGGTTAAGCATCTGCATTCAGCTCAGGTCATGATCCCAGGGTCCTGGGATCGAGCCCCACATGGTACTCCCTGATCAGTGAGGAGCCTGCTTCTCCCTGTCTTCCCTCTCTTCTCTGAGTCCAGGAGTGGGCTCTCAGCTCCAGGTTGCCATAAACCATGGGCACAGTCAGGCTACTGCTCCCTGAGCAGGGGCCCAAAAAAGCAGCAGATATGGGGAGACTGCCCTTCCTCCCACAGGAGGAACATCCTGTAGTAATCTGCTGGTTTTGGAGACTCCAAACAGGGCCATGTGCCAGAGATAGTAACATTCAGTCACAAGCCGGGTGAGCACAGATTGTGGCTGGAGATGAGGGAGACAGGAGGGATTGATTGCTTTTCCCTGAGGGTGCACTGAGGAGTAGGGCTCCAAGCTCTCAGCTCCTCTGGGGCCAGAGATTGTGAGGCCACCATTTTCATTCTCATCCTCTAAAGCAGCACAGAAAGCCTTTAGGGAACAAAAGCTATCCAGAGCAAACCTGAGCAGATTACTTAGCCTGGCTCTTGGCAAGGGTGGTGCAATTCTGCCTCGAGCAAAGACATTTGTGAATCACTGCAACAGGCCCCTCCCCCAGAAGATCAGCAAGAACATCCAGCCAAGACCAAGTTTACCGATCAATGAAAACTGCAGATCTCCAGCACTAGGGGAATACAGCACATAGAATTCATGGATTTTCCCCCGTGATTCTTTTGTCTTTCAATTTCAATTTTTAAATTTTTTCTCTTTCCTTTTTCAACCAATATTTTATCTCAACTCTTTTCTTTTCTTTCTTTCCTTTTTTTTTTTTTTTTAAGATTTCATTTATCTGACAGAGAGATAGAGAGAGAGCACTAGTAGGCAAAGGGCAGGAAGGGGGAGAAACAGACTCTCTGCTGAGCAGGAAGCCGATGTGGGGCTCAATCCCAGGACCCTGGGATCATGACCTGAGTTGAAGGCAGCCACTTAACTGACTGAGCCACCCAGGTACCCCTCATCAACTTTAAAAAAAAAAAAATCTCTTTTAATTTTCATTTTTACAGTTACAGTCTATATCTTCATTGTATTTAATTTTATTTTTCTTTATATATGGTTTTATATATGTTTTGTTTTGCAATGCAGTTTCTTCGAACAGACCAAAATACACCCAAAATCTAGTGTATGGCTCTGTTCTATTCATCTTTCTGATCATATTCTCTCTATGTTTCCCTTCCTTTTTTTGGTTTGTTTTTCATTTCGTTAGAGTTTTTAAATTTTCATCTTTATAGTTACATTCTCTCCTTTCAGTGTATTTAATATATATATATATATATATATATATATATATGAGTTTTTCTTTCTTTACAATTTTGAGATGTGGTTTCTTCTAACAAACTGACCAAAATACAATCAAGATATAGTATATTGCTCTGTTCTGTTCACCTGTATGTTTATATCCATTCCTTTTTGTTGTTGTTCTCTTTTTTTTGTTTTTTAATTTTTATTTTTACAGTTACAGTCTATCTTTCCATTGTATTTTATTTTTGTACATATGTAAGTTTTTCTTTCTTTAAAATTTTGGGATCTAATTTTCTAACAAAGAAACCAAAATACACACAGCATCCAGTGTATTACTCTATTCTGTTCACCTGTCTGATTATATTCTCTCTTTTTCTCTTAAAAAAAATTTTTTTTTCGTTTCTGGTCTCTTCTGATTTGTTTAGTGTATATTTCTCTGGAATCATTGTTGTCATTTTAGTATTATATTCTCATATTCATCTATTCTCCTCTGGACAGAATGACAAGATGGAAAATCTCACCTCAAAAAAGAAAAAAAAGAGGCAACACTGACTGCCAGGGACTTAATTAGTATGGACATAAGTAAGATGTTGGAACTAGAGTTCAGAATAATGATTATAAAGATACTAGCTAGGCTTGAAAAAAACATAGAAGACACTAGAGAATCCCTTTCTGGAGAAAAAAAAAAAAGAACAAAAATCTAACCAAGTCAAAATAAAAAGGCTATTAATGAGATGCAATAACAAAAGGAGACTCTAACTGTTAGGCTAAATGAGCAGAAGAAAGAATTACTGATATAGAAGACCAAATGATGGAGAACAAAGAAGCTGAGAAAAAGAGAAATAAACAATTATGGGATCACAAGGGGAGAATTTGAGAGGTAAGTGATACCATAAATCAAAACAATATTAGAATAATTCGGATCCCAGAAGAAGAGGGAAGTGAGAGAGGGGCAGAAGGTGTTTGGGAGCAAATTATAATGGAGAATTTCCCTAATCGGAAAAGGAAACAGGCATCTAAGTCCAGGAGGCACAGAGAACACCTCTGAAAATCAATGAAAATAGGTCAACACTCTGATATATAATAGTGAAACTTACAAATCTCAGAGACAAAGAGAAAATCCTGGAAGCAGCTCAGGATAAGAGATCCATAACCTACAAAGGTAAAAACATTAGCTTGGCAGCAGACCTACCCACAGAGACCTGGCAGGCCAGAAAGGACTGGCATGATACATTCAGAGTGTTAAATGATAAAAATATGCATCCAGCAATACTTTTTCTATCCAGATATGTTGCCATTCGAAATAGAATGGGTGATTAAAACCTTTCAGGACAAACAGAAACTGAAAGAATTTGTGGTCACCACACAAGCCCTATAAGAAATATAAAAGGGATCTTTTAAGCAAAGAGAGAACCCACAAGTAACAAACCAGAAAGCAACAGACACAATATACAGAAAAAGTCACTTTACAGGTCACCAAATGTCAGTTTAAATGCCACTAAATTCATATCTTTCAATAGTTACTCTGAATGTAAATGGGTTAAATGCCCCAATCAAAAGCCACAGGTATCAGATTGGATTAAAAAGCAAGACACATTGAAATACTGTCTGCAAGAGACTCATTTCAGACACAAAGACACCTCCAGATTGAAAGTGAGGGGATGGAAAACCATTTATCATGTTAATGGACTTCAAAAGAAAGCCGAGGTGGCAATCCTTATATCAGTCAAATTAGATTTCAAACCAAAGACTGTAATAAGAGATGAAGAAGGACGTTGTATCTTAATTAAAGGGACTATCCAACAAGATCTACCAATTGTAAATATTTATGCCCTTAACATGGGAGCAGCCAATTAATAACGAAATTAAAGAAACATATTGATAATAATACAATAATGAGGGACTTTGATGCCTGAATCACTGCAATGGACAGATATCTGAGCAGAAGATTAATAAAGAAACAAGGACTTTGGATGACACACAGGATTAGAAGGACTTCACAGATATATTCAGAACATTCCATCCTAAAGCAACAGAATACACACTCTTCTCAAGTGCACATGGAACATTGTCCAGAATAGATCATATCTTGGGTAATAAATCAGGCCTCAAATGGTACCAAAAGATTGGGATTTCCCTGCATATTTTTAGACCACAAAACTTTGAAACTGTAACTCAATCACAAGAGGAATTTGGAAGGAACTCAAATACATGGAGGCTAAAAAGCACCATACTAAAGAGTGAATGGGTCAACCAGAAAATTAAAGAATTAAAAGTTCATAGAAACAACTGAAAATAAAAACACAATGGTTCAAAACCTTTGGGATGCAGCAAAAGCAGTCCTAAGAGGGAAGGATTAGCCTTTCTCAAGAAGAAAGAAAGGTCTCATACACCTAAAGAAGCTGGAGAAAGAACAGCAAATAAAGCCTAAACCCAACAGAAGAAGAGAAATAATAAAGATTAGAGCAAAGAACAGTGAAATAGAAACCAAAAGGACAGTAGGACAGATAAACAAAACTAGGAGATAGTTCCTTGAAAAAATTAATAAGATTGGTAAACCCTTGGGCAGACTTGTCAAAAAGAAAAGAGAAAGAACCTAAATAAATAAAATCATGAGTGAAAGAGGAGAGATCACAACAGACACCAAAGAAATACAACAATTATAAGAACATATTATGAACAACTATATGCCAATGAATTAAGCAATCTGGAAGTAATGGATGCATTTCTAGAGATGCATAAACTACCAAAACTGAAATAGGAAGAAATAGAAAACCTGAACAGACCCATAACCAGCAAGGAAATTGAAGAAGCAATTAAAAATCCCCCAACAAACATGAGTCCAGGGTTGCATGGCTTCCCAGGGGAATTCTACCCAACATTTAAAGAATTAACACCTATTCTTCTGAAGATGTTTCAAAAAATCGAAATGGAAAGAAAATTTCTTTCTTTCTTTTTTTTTTTTAAAGATTTTATTTATTTATTTGACAGATAGAGATCACAAGTACGCAGAGAGGCAGGCAGAGAGAGAGGAGGAAGAAGGCTCCCTGCTGAGCAGAGAGCCCGATGCGGGGCTCGATCCCAGGACCCTGAGATCATGACCTGCGCCAAAGGCAGTGGCTTAACCCACTGAGCCACCCAGGCGCCCCTGGAAAGAAAACTTCTAAATTCATTCTATGAGGCCAGCATTTCCTTGATCCCAAATACCAGACAAAGACTCCACCAGAAAGAAGAATTACAGATCAAAATCCCTGATGAACATGGATGGTAAAATTCTCACGAAAATACTAGCCAACAAGATCTAACAATATATTAAAAGGATTATTCACCATGACCAGGTGAGATCAATTTCTGGGCTGAAAGTGTGGTTCAGCTTTCACAAGTCAATGTGATACACTACATAAATAAAAGAAAGGACAAGAACCATATGATTTTCTAAATAAATGCAGAAAAACCTTTCGACAAATTACTTTCTTGAATAAAACTCTTCACAGTGTAGAAATAGGAACATACCTCAATATCATAAAAGCCATATATGAAAAGCCCACAGAGAGTATCATCCTTAATAGGAAAAAACTGAGAGTTTTCCCTTAAGGTCAGGAACATGGCAGGGATGTCCACTGTTCAACATAGTCTACAAGTTCTAACGTCAGCAATCAGAGAACAAAAAAGAGTAAATGGCATCCGAATTGGCAAAGAGGAAGTCAAACTCTCACTTTTTACAGATCACACTATACTTTATGTGGAAAACCCAAAGACTCAACCCCAAAATTGCTAGACTCCATATAGGAATTCAGCAAAGTGGCACGGTATAAAAGCAATGCACAGAAATCAGTTGCATTTCTATACATTAACAGTCATACAGAAGAAAGAGAAATTAAGGAGTCAATCCCATTTATAGTTGCACCCCAAACCATAAGATACTTAGGAATAAACCTAACCAAAGAGACAAAAGATCTGTACTCAGAAGACTATAGAACACTCATGAAAGAAATAGGGGGAAACACAGAGAAATGGAAAAACACACCTTGCTCATCTCATGGATGGGAAGAACAAATACTACACATTCAATTCAATCCCTATCAAAATACCATCAACTTTTTTCACAGAGCTGAAACAAAGAATCCTAAAATTTGTAAGGAACCAGAAAAGATCCCAAATAGCCATAGGAATGTTAAAAAAGAAAACCGAAACTGGTGTCATCACAATTCTGTGCCTCAAGCTCTCTTACAAAGCTGTAATCATCAAGACAATATGGTACAGGTGCAAAAACAGACACATAGATCAATGGAACACAACAGAAGCCCAGAAATGGATCCTCAACTCTAAGATCAACTAATCTTCGACAAAGCAGGAAAGAATATCCAAAGGAAAAAAGACCATCTTTTCAACAAATAGTGTCTGGAAAAATATTGGACAGCCACATGCAGAAGAATGAAACTGGACCATTTCCTTACAACATACACAAAAATGGAATCAAAATGGATGAAAGACCTAAATGTGAGAATCTATCAAAATCCTAGAGGAGAAAACAGGCAGCAACCTGTCTGACCTCAGCTGCAGCAACTTCTTGATAGACACATCTCCAAAGGCAAGGGAAACAAAGGCAAAACTAAACTACTGGGACTTCATCAAGATAAAAAGCTTTTGCACAGTAAAGGAAACAGTCAACAAAACCAAAAGACAACTGACAGAATGGGAGAAGATATTTGCAAATGACATATCAGATAAAGGGCTAGTATCCACAATATATAAGGAACTTCTAAAACTCAACACCCAGAGAACAAATAATCCAGTCAAGAAATGGGAAGAAGACATGAACATATATTTCTCCAAAGAAGACATACAAATGGCCAATAGGCACATGAAAAAGTGCTCAACATCATGGGCATCAGGAAAATACAAATCAAAACCACAGTGAGACGCCACCTTGACACCAGTCAGAGTGCCTAAAATTAACAAATCAGGATATGACAGATGTTGGCAAGGGTGGGAAGAAAAGAGAATCCTTCTACACTGTTGATGGAATGAAAGCTGATACAGCCACTGTGGAAAACAGTATGGAGGTCCCCCAAAAAGTTGAAAAAGGAGCCACCCTACAACCAAGCAATTGCACTACTGGTTATTTACCCCAAAGTACAAATGTAGTGATCTGAAGGGGCACGTGTACCCCAGTGTTTATAGCAACAATGTCCACAATAGCCAAACATGGAAATAACCCAGATATTCCCATAGACAGATGAATAAAGAAGATATGATATATATGCAGAATACTACCCAGCCATCACAAAATTGAAATCTTGCCATTTGCAAAGACATAGATGGAGCTAGAAGGTATTATGCTAAATGAAATAAATCTATCAGAGAAAGACAATTATTATATGATCTCACTGATATGTGGAATTTAAGATACAAAACAGAGGATCATAGGGTAAGAGAGGAAAAAGTAAAAGAAGACAAAACCAGAAAGGGAGACAAACCATAAGAGAGTCTTAATCATAGGGAAAAACTTAGGCTTGCGGAGTGGAGGGAGGTGGGGAGATGGGGTGACTGAGTGATGGACATTGGAGTGGGCACATGATGAGCACTGGGTGTTATATAAGACTGATGAATCTCTAACCTCTACTACCGAAACCAATAACATTATATGTTGATTAATTGAATTTAAATTAAGAAAATGGAAAAAATAATATTATCTCAAAAAAAAGAGAAACTAAAATTACAACTTACAGAACAGGAGAAAATATTTGCACATCATATATTGGATAAGACTTGTATCTAGAATATAGAAAGAACAGTTGGTTACAAGTCAGTAATAAAAGACAAATAACCCAATTTAAAAATGGATAAGATACCCAGATATTTTTCCAAAGAAGATATTACAAATGGCCAATAAACTAAGACAGCAAAAATCATGAAGTCAGACACTAACACCTGTTGCAGAGGATGTGGAAGAATGGGACCCCCATACACTGCTGGTGGGAATGTAAAACAGCGTAGCCACTTTGGAAAACTTGACCCAGCAAATCCACTGCTTGTTATGTACATTGGAAAAATGAAAACATATGCCCAGGCTAAAACCTTTCCATGAATGTTCATAGCACAATTATTGATAATAGCCAAGAATGGAAACAACCCGAGTGTCCATCAACTGATGACTGCATGAACAAAATGTGGTTTATCTATAATATATAGCATAACATATATAGTATAATAATATACTATTATTTGGCAACAAAAAGAAATGAATTACCGGTACATGGTACAACTTGGAGGAAGCTTGAAAAAAATACATTTAAGTGAAAGAAGCCAGTCACGAAGGACAACATATTACTCTATTTATATGAAATTTCCAGAATTGGAAATCTATAGACAGAGAGTCAATTAATGATTACCTATGGCTGGGAGAAATGGTGTGGAGGAGTGGGTGCGGTTAGGCAAGCGATGGGTAAGGGAGTTTCTTTTTAAGATGATGAAAATGTTCTAAAATCAATTAGGCAAAGATGCACAACTCTGGGAGTAACTGAAAATCTGTTGAATTGTACACTTCCAATTGGTGAAATGTGTGGTATATGAATTATATTTCAATAAAGCTTTTACAAAAATCATATCCTTTTTACATTTTACTTCGATGAATATGCTAATTCAAATTCTAAACATTTTTGAACAGCTTTGAAAAAAAAAAAACAGACCATGACTGATGTCCTCCAGCAAGACTGCATCCAGCATACATCCCTACCAAGAGCATATACAGATGCCATCCCTGGGACGACTAAGCACCAGGATGGACATGGGTTATTTTATGGCTGCCATCAGTTCTGAATGCTTGCTGCCGGCTATCCTCGTTAAAATATTTTGAATTTCCCTCCTACTTGTTCCCCACACTCTGGCCCACCTTGGGAATCACCAAATTTTGTAAATATTTGCAAAATTGATAATTTGGAAGTGATTAGATTGAATTCCTTTAATTATGAGTGAGGTTGAATCTGATTTCTTTTTTTTTTTTTTGACACAGAGAGATAACAAGCAGGCAGAGAGGCAGGCAGAGCGGAGGAAGCAGGCTCCCCGCTGATGATGCGGGGCTCCATCCCAGGACCCTGGGATCATGACCTGAGCCGAAGGCAGCGGCTTAACCCACTGAGCCAGGCGCCCCTGATTTCTTTTTTTTAGCACTAAAATTTTATTTGTATCAAAAACATCTACACATGATTTAAATATTTAACTGGGCCATAAGAATTTAAAATGAAAAGACCAAGGATGCCTAGGTGACTCAGTCACTTAAGCATATGTCCTTGGCTCAGGTCATGATGCAAGGGTCCTGAGATGGAGTCCCGCTTCAGGCTCCTTGCTCAGCAGGGAGCCTGCTTCTCCCTCTGCCTGCTCTGCCTGCCCCTCCCCTCTGCTTTTTCTTTTTTCTTTTTTTCTTTTTTTATTTTTTAAATTTATTTAACAGACAGAGATCACAAAAGTAGATCACAAGTAGGCAGAGAGGCAGAGAGAGAGGAGGAAGCAGGCTCCCTGCTGAGCAGAGAGCCCGATGTGGGGCTCGATCCCAGGACCCTGGGACCATGACCTGAGCCGAAGGCAGAGGCTTAACCCACTGAGCCACCCAGGTGCCCCCCCTCCCCTCTGCTTTGTGACTCCTCTCTCTCTCTGACAAATAAATATATAAAATCTTAAAAAGAGAAAGAAAGAAAGAAAGAAAGAAAGAAAGAAAAGAAAGAAAGGAAAGAAAGAAAGGAAATAAGGAAGGATCAGTCCCTACCCCCATCTTGGTCCTGATCCCCAGAGATGACCATGTTATTCTTGTAATAATTTCTGATTTTAGTTCTTGCCGTGACTCAATCTCTTTACATTTACTCGTGACCTCTCAATAATATACACGAACTCTGATTTCTCTGTTTTTCCCTATATGCAGCTAGCTCTTGATTTCTGGCCATAGTACATAAGCATTTGGCTCATATCATCCTCCTTGCGTACAGTCAGGTCACTATTTTTATTTCTGTTGGTTGCTTTCGTAACTTTGAATACTATTCTTACACACTTTGTTCCTTTTTTTCAGTTACTAAGATAAGGATATTGGGCTAATAGTTTTCCCTCTTCTCTCATTTCCCCCCTTCTACTTCCCACGTTCTGTGGTCTGTATTTGAAAATTCCACATTGTCTAGGAGAATGTCATTTATTATTTAGAGTCTGCTATGAAATGGTAAATCCCCGGTGCTATGCCAATACTTTGATTCTAAAAGCTGAAACTCCATAAAGTGCTTATGCTATTATGACCATGTAAGTACTATTCACTGCAGATCCAAGTAATGCTCTGTGTTTATATTTCCCTTTCTTGGTCTTCCTGGAGCTTCTAACTGTTCATTTATTCTGCCATTGTTGGCTTTCTTGCATCCTTAATCCCCTCCCCCATTCTCCAAAGGATACTATCAAATACATGAAATCTTCTTTTCCAAGATCCCTCATCCCTGGACACCTAGCTCTCCCGCATTGATCATTCTTCTATGTTTGTGGCACAGCTGCCTTCTGGAACTTCCTCCCTTTTTCTCATTCTCCTGGGTTCAACTGCCTATGTCTCAGATTCTAGTATTTTTCATCCTGAGAAAAGCCATATGAGAGCTAAACTCGGTTTGCAAATATCTTTATTATTTAGTCATATTTGATTTATAATTAGAGTGAATATAGAATTTCCAGATGATAGTATTAGAATATTTTTGTTGCAAGTGTCAGAAAGTTCAATTTTAGAAAGGTGGAGTAGGAGTTCTGGTGGAAATAACCAAAAAGTCCAAAGTTAAATTATTTTCAGGTATGGTTTGGTACAGAGGTTCACAGGACCTATGGTCTCTGGCTCCTTTATCTATCCATCCATCTATCTATCATCTATTTATTTTTATTATGTTATGTTAGTCACCATACAGTACATCATTAGTTTTTGGTGTAGTGTCCCAAGATTCATTGTTTCATTTAACACCCAGTGCTCCATGCAATACGTGTCCTCCTTAATACCTATCACCAGACCAACCCATCCCCTCACCCCCCTCCCCTCTAAAATCTTCAGTTTGTTTCTCGGAGTCCACAGTCTCTCATGGTTCCTCTCCCCCTTTGATATCCCCCCTTCATTTTTCCCTTCCTTCTCCTAATGTCCTCCATGTTATTCCTTATGTTCCAATAGTAAGTGAAATCATATGAAAATTGACATTCTCTTCTTGACTTACTTCACTCAGCATAATCTCCTCCAGTCCCATCCATGTTGGGGCAAAAGTTGGGTATTGTCCTTTCTGATGTCTGAGTAATATTCTACTGTATATATGGACCACATCTTCCTTATCCATTCGTCCGTTGGAAGGGCATCTTGGCTCTTTCCACAGTTTGGTGATTGTGGACATTGCTGCTATGAACATTGGGATACAGATGGCCCTTTTTTCACTACATCTGTATCTTTGGGGTAAATACCCAGTACTTACTGGGTTATAGGGTAGCTCTATTTTAATCTTTTGAGGAATCTCCACACTGTTTTCCAAAGTGGCTGCCCCAACTTGCATTCCCACCAAGAGTGTAAGAGAGTTCCCCTTTTTCCACATCCTCTCCAACACACGTTGTTTACTGTCTTGTTAATTTTTGCCATTCTAACTGGTGTTAAGGTGGTATCTCAATGTGGTTTTGATTTCAATCTCCCTGATGGCTAATGATGATGAACATTTTTTCATGTGTCTCTTAGTCATTTGTATGTCTTCATTGGAGAATTGTCTATTCATGACTCCTGTGTTTTTTTGTATTTTTTTTTAAAATTTTCATTAATTCCCTTGCCCCCTCCCCCTGCATTATGATCAGGGAGTGTGATCTGCATTTTAAAAAAATATGTTTTTACATTTATTGAGATATATGTGCCTGGTACGTGATTAGTTTTATGAATGTTCCTTGGATTTTGAAAAATATATATTCTTTCATTCTAAAAAAGCAGTTATTTTGTAAGCTTCTATAAACATTCATTTTATGTTATATTTTTAAAAACCAGGTTTTTTTTTCTTTTTCTTACATTTATCTGGTATGTCTTTGTCCCTGTTCTTGCTCTGTTAGTCCAGCCCACTGTTGTACTGCAGGAGTTGTGATAGAAACCATTTTAAGCTCAAAGTATTAATTGGACTATCTATGGTGTATAATCTTTATATATATACATAGAGTGCAGAATGCAGTGCAAAGGTGCTCAAAATATTTGTTAAAATGATTAATGAATAAAATGGAACAGCATGTCTAATCAAAGCAGTTCAGTTCTGACCTATGTATGTTGGCAATTTTCCATTTGCCATATTTTTTTATTCCTGTTTGCCATTTGAGATCAATATCTAATTTTCAGCGGGAATTTCTTAGGGACAGAAATATATCATTGACCACCTCTTTTGTCTGCTTTTCTATCCACCCAAATTCTGACTAATCATTTTCTAAGAGTACAGAAAACCCATAGAAGAATCGTTCTTATCCACAACTAAATTAAAGAAACTTACGGAATATTGGTTTTCTCAAACTCCCAGAAATGTCCTAAGGCCAATCACCTAGGGGAGCCCAGTAGAGCTCACAAACAGGCTGGGATTGGGTAAGGGGGCATCAGTGGTCTGCTTTTCTTAGAAACACCCAAGGGCTGGACCTTGTGGGGATTTGCCTGGCCTGATTTATGGAGCAAATCTAGCCTCGCCCAGAAAAGTTTCTCTTTTTCCTAAAATGAAACTTCTATATTCAGACTTACATCAGCAATTTTGTTCTTTTTAAGGACACAGTCCCGTTTAATCTCTGCCAACCCCAGTGACTTAGGCATAATTCGAACCTTTCATATGGTGCTGATATACAGAAGGTTTGGTCTGGCTGCTAATACTGGCAAAAGGAGTTGAGTTTTCCCCAGTAGGATGAACATTCTGCACTTAATGAAAGCAAGATTCTAAAATTGGCTTCTCCTTTACAACATCTAGGTCTTGTAAAATTACATACAGCTTGGGGACCACTTAGATGATATATGGGGGGGGGGCAGTTACTTTATACAGAGAAATCTCCTTGGTGGCTCCGGTTGAGGCCCAGGCCCATAAATCTTACCCGAGAGACCAGATAAGCTGTTGCCTTCAGTGTGACTTAATCACAAAGATCTGATCAGGTACCAGTGACTTTCAGATGGCCATTTATGGAACTCTCTCCACGGCCTGCTAAACAGGATATGCTACTCACCAGATAGCTCATTTGTATGATCCTGGAGTGAGAAAAACACTGTTAAGGACCCCATTTTAAACATCTCTTCAAGAGAAGGGCCTCCCAGTTTGAATTTGAAATGAATCAAGGCAGCTGGACCTATGCATTCGGTGTCATTGATGTTTTCCATTTTGTTTCTTCCTAACCTAAGCAAAGTAAAAAAGCTTTGCCCTTCTAAATTGTAGGCAATATTAAAGGTTAGAATAGATTGAAAAAGAGAACTTCTTAAAAAAATTCTACTTCTAGGAATTTAATCTACTAAGAGACCCTTTTTTAAAGCCAAGCTGTAAGAGGATCTTCAGTCAGCATTTTTTTTAAAGATTTTTAAAAAATCTTTAAAACAGACAGAGATTACAAATAGGCAGAGAGGCAGCCAGAGAGAGGAAAAAGCAGGCTCCCCGCTGAGCAGAGAGCCTGATGTGGGGCTCGATCCCAGGACCCTGGGACCATGATCTGAGCCAAAGGCAGAGGCTTTAACCCACTGAGCTACCCAGGTGCCCCAGTGAACGTTTTTTAAAATCAGAAAAACCTGGAAACTTCTTAAATGCCAGTTAACAAAGGGCTACTGAAATACATTGTAGACTGTATTGGATATATATAAAATCCAGAATTGGATGCTATGCCACTGCTAAACGGAATGAGGTGGGTCTATTTGTGCTAATATGGGAAGCTCTGCAAGACATCTTATTACGTGAAAACGAGCCAGGTGAGGCACTTCAGGTAGTGATTGCTTGATCTCCCCATAAAAATTTGTGTGTGCATGTGTTTGTGTGTATATATATATATATATATATATATATATACATGCATATTTTAACACGGGAGAAAAAATGTTTTCTAGAAGAACTCTAAGAAATGACTAATAACCTGGGTGACATGAGGAAGTAGAATATTACTTTCATTGTATAACTTTCTGTACAGCTTGAATTTTTCATTATTTACATGAATTAATTTTTATTAAAATGTTATCAGGTATTATCTATGTGGTAGGTACCTTCTTTATCAGTACAACTTTTATGATTTTTGGCATTAAAGAAACACTGGCAAATGTTAATTTTCAGAACCACGTTCATGGGAACAACAAGTAAGGTGGTTAAATTTCAAAGTTTGATTTTTTAAAAAAATAACTTATAAATGATAAACTCTCGTCTAATAGAAATGATCTTGTACAAGAAAATTTTTGATCCAGTATGTGAAATAGGCTTTGGAATCCAGTTGAAACTAGGTGAAGAAAGTTGTTTCGAAGTGTAATAAATTAGAATTACTTTTTTTTTTTTCAAGAAAAAAAATTACTACTTTTTCAAAGAATATTAGAAAGGAACTTTTGAAAAATATTGATGCATGGTGATTTCAGGAAAATACATAAAGTGAATGTGCAAAAACTATAGATAAGTTTTGTTTTCTTGTATTTTCTGTGGTTGCACACATATTTTTAGAAATGTTTGTTAAGTTTAAAGATTTTCTCAAAGATGTTATTTGCCACGTTTTTAAAGAGATAGCACCAGATGAGGACACTGGAACGGGTACTGGATATTTTCTTATCATGAAGTAGTCAGTTAAGTCATTCTGCATTTCCTTTTCTCTACCTGATCATTTCAATTCTGTGCTTAAAATTACTTGAATCCAGCCCTGAACATTCAATTACTACACAGTGACACTCTGTTCTCTGTAACCTCATGCAGCACATGACAGAGAATGCATGGCACTCCTATTCCCCTCGGACTTGATTAACTGATTGATTATAAAGTGGGATGGAAGTTTATTCTGGTGTATATCACTTCCATAAAATTAATGATCACCTCAAAAATGGTTCTAGTCTACATTCTACAGGACCTGTGAAGTAATTTTCACTCAGCTTAAGGTTTTTCTCTGATTAAAAATAGACTTTTCCATTTTCGTTAAAGTTAAATTTCAAAGAAAAGTTGCTGTGATTCTCAGTAAGAAAGAAGTGGGTCAGATTTGCTTTTGTGAGGTCCGAAGACCTTTAGCAGCGGAGGGTGAGAGAGAAGGAAGAAGTGGGATGTGTTGCTGCGGACAGGGACACCAGGCTTCCATGAAACCAAGAGTTCTGTACCTTTTCTGAGAGTTCCAGGAGACTTAAAAGCCTTCTTTTCTTAGCAGATACTGCTTCAGATGGGCGCCAAGTCCCAACTAAATTTATTCAGACTGCTTAATGTGCATGTTCAAATTGAGGACCAAATTCCATATTAATTACAGGAAGAATATTTGACATTTTTTTTTTGGTAGGAGTTGACTTGCTATAAATGCATTTCAATTAAATACACCCAAATATTTGCTGACGAAATACCTATTCGGGTCATAGCTGAGTCTCTTCCGCATCAGGCCTCCATCCACTTCCCGTCATTGCACTGAATGTGCTTTCCATTGCTTCGGTGGCGACTCATTACATTTTATGAATTTTCTGGAAGACGTTTTCCTCTAACTGGGTTCTTATGGGTCTCCTTGGAAACTTGCTCCTGAATTTAATTCCTCTGCTCCATGCCAGTTGAGTTTTCATTCTAGTCCAGACATGTTTGAAAAACTGTTCCAGGGCTTAACTCTCTGTGGTCTGTTTTGGTCTTGATAAAACTTATCAGTACTTCAGTTTGAACCAATGCTTGCTCTGCTCCTATTCCCATCTGCTACAAGAGGCTATGAATCTCCATCTGAAGTGGGAATTTGTTTGGCCTGAAGAAGCTCCTTTAAAAGCCCTGGAAGTTCCTGTGTTTATTGTCTTTCGACTTTGAGGTCTCCAGGCTTGCTTACCTCCCATGACCTTGTGTCCCTGTGTCTTCTTGGATGTAAACAGTTTCACAGCAGCAAAGCTACAGCTCTCTGTGACTTTGGCAGCAGGGAGGTGAGTCATGGCTTTCGGAGAGAAATCTCTTTTTGAATACATTTTCCTCCACATCTCCTGGCCCCAAAAGGGCTGCTATTAGCAGCAGTCAGACATGTCATTTCATCTCCACATGATCTTATTTTTAGATGAGTATCTTCAAAAAAGCAAACTGAATGATATTTGCCTTCATCTTTCAATTATCTTTCATTCCTTGTTCTTATCAAAAACAGACTTCCATTTTCCCACATCTTTGGGGGTATGTCTTCATATTTAGCCTTTTCTCAGAAGAAAGATATTTCTGCCATCTTCTTCCACTAGCCATCGACCTAGGTCTCTCACATCCCCATCCCAAATTTTTAGGAAAGAAGCACAGGCTGGTTTCTGCACCCAAACAGTACTACATGGAGAGACAGGGTCCACTGACTTCCACCCTTGGCCCATCTGCCTTCTACCATCTACCCCTGTAGCTTCCAGGCAAACTGTCCAAGCAGAGACCCGTCAAGATTCCAGGAAGGAAAGAGAGCTGGGCTCAGGGTCAGGGTGACACCCAGAAGACACTAGTTCCCTGAGAATAAGGACCCTTTTACAGCAGGCTTCCTTTACACAGTCTGAATGTGGCTTCCTGGGGTGCCCCTCTGTCCAGAAACTAGCCTGGGTCAAAGGGAGAAGTCCAGAATGAAGCAAGTAGTGCTTCTCTGCTGTTCCATTCCTTTCCACTGGGAAAGCAGATTGGCTTTCCCAGTGTAGGGGACCGGGACATTGCTTGCTAATCACCTGGAGGCCAGGATTTGCAAACCTGATGCGTGCCAAAAAAGGGCAATGCTGTTTCGCTAGGACTGCTTGCTTACTTATTTATTTATTTATTTATCTATAAAAATATGGGACGCTTCGTGGGATTGCCTGTCATTCTCGTACAGGGGCCATGCTAATGTCTGTATCATTCCAATTTTAGTGTCTGTGCTGCTGATGCGAGCACCCTAGTGCTGCTTTTTAAAACATCATTTGAACTTGAACTCCTTCTCTAGATTGCCTTCGCCCCAGCAGCTCCCGGTGCTGCCTGATCAGTGTCCGGAGATTCCAGCCTCTGAGACTCAGCAAGCGCCCTTCGAGGATCCCCTGAGCTCTCGCCTCTGTTAGGCACTATGGGGAGGGCTCGGACAGATGAGGCAAAGACGGCAAGTTCCTCCCTAGCGAGGTGTCAAGGGACGTAGGATCTCTAGGAGATAAAGCAGGAGATATGTAAGCAGCCAAGTGAACGTAGTTTTAGACAAACGGATCAATGTTGGCCAGCAGAGCTGGGGGAGGTGTCTTTGTCTTGTGTATGAATAAGGGATTATTGAAAGGCAGGGAGGGTTTGTGGAGAGAAAAGAGCAATCAGATTCTGGAGCCAAGATGTAAATCTGTGGGCAAGCCCTCAGGGGGCAGGAGGAAGAGAGAATTACCCCACTCCAGGTTTGTGTTGAAGCAGCAGTAAGAAGCTGTGTCTGACTCCAAGAGCTGCAGATTACTATCTTATCGACAGCGGCTTTAACTCCCCATCTCCTTTAATGCTCTTGTAGTCAATATTTAGAGAGTATGATTTTGTCTCTGCATTGCCCAAGTGGCCAAGTGGCCAAGTTGGACTGCTGGGAATGGGTCCTCCAGGCCACATCAGCCAAAGCAGAACTTCGGATTCATTTTTCTGTGATCATCTCCCATTAGAATCCTCTTGATTTTTACAATGCAGAGTGAAACCCGGCAGTCTTCTGTAGCCATGCCATGGATCATCAGTTACATGAAAGACTTCGTTCTAGAGCCCAAGCCATACACTGAGCCTGCCCTAGATCAAGTCTAGTAGCAGAGATCATGTAAGTGTCAAATGACTATCTAGAATAATCAAGTTAGGGTTAGTTTGTTATTTTGTATAGCACGTACTGAATTTCTCAAACAGAGTAGTTTATTTTTATAATCAAGCATTGCACTAAACCAATGTATTGATAATCAGGTTTGTTTCGATGAGTTATTACTTTACAGGTTAATTGTTGGAACGGTTAACCAGCAATAACAGGAGGCATCATTCACTTTCTCAGCCACTAGGCTAATCTGGCTATTCACAATTATGAGATTCCTTGGAAAAATATTGGTAGCTTCTAGCAGTTAAAAGTTTACATCCCTTCCCCTAGACAATCTCACCACCAAGACATATGTTTATATGAAAACAAAACTCAGACCACATTCTGCCACCTACACTCAAACATGTATTAGCAGGTAAGCCCAGAAAAGTCATTCAATCTCTTTGCCCCAGTCTCTAGTCTTTTTAGGAACGCTGACAAGCTCCTTGCAGGAAATACTCAGTTTGATGTGGTCACCACGAAATTTTGACATCAGGATCAGGTGACAGGTAACAGAGACAGCCTTCTCTCCTCCCACGGGCTGGGGACTGTGGGGCAGAATTCTATCCCTAGGGCATTATTCCAGAAGGTGTTGGACTGCTGGGACTGCCAGATCAAAGAAGGAGGTGCCTGTGGAAATCTTCTTAGCCAATGACTTGTTTTCACACCACTCTTTTCTCCGGAGCAAACTTACTTCTAACACTCCCTGTGGTAAGGAACGCACCCTCTGAGGCAAATGGGGATAGGGTTATTGAAGCCTTTGCTTCTGTTTTTTTTGGAGCCTGAATTCCTGATAAGAGTTCTTTATATGTTAACCAACAACTGTTGACTAATCACCCAAGAGCACAGATGAGAGTAAAGTATAATCAGAGATATCATCTGGTTGGCCTATATTTTAGGTTCTCTCCCTTTAATCCCCAACAGCTGTCCTAAAGCCACCTCCAGTGAAAATAGAACCTAAGTCCGAGAGCATACTTGCTACATACATGCCGCTTCCATCCAAACCCTCCGGCACCTCTCAACCCCTCTCTAGTCTAATGAGATCACCACCATTGAATTACTCCTCCAGAGAAATACAAGAGCCACTCCTGCTGGAACCCAGATCACAATGACTGATTTCACAGAGACCCAGAGACAGCTACTTTGATCGATATATAGTAGACATTGTGCCCCTTCAGGAAGGAAGGAAGGACTTGTTCCCTGAGCTGCTGAGAGTTCTGCTAGAGGCAGGCTGAACCTCTCAGACCCTCTGTGAATCGCCCAGGCTTGAAGACAGCTACTTTACCCAAGGTTGCTTCCCAGGTTTGCAAGTTCCTGTGACAATGGGCATCCAGACTGGTCAGTACTGGTATATAAAAGTCTGCCCCCTTGGGGCACCTGGGTGGCTCAGTGGGTTAAGCCTTTGCGTTTGGCTTGGGTCATGATCTCAGGGTCCTGGGATAGAGCCCCGCATTGGGTTCTCTTTTCAGCAGGCAGCCTGCTTCCCCCTCTCTCTCTGCCTGCCTCTCTGCCTACTGTGATCTCTCTTTCTCTCTCTGTCAAATAAATAAATAAACTCAAAAAAAAAAAAAAAAAAGTCTGGCCCCTTGTCTTAATACCTTCGGTCTGTCCCAGCTCCAGAACTCCCAGCCTCCCCCGCTGCCCAATCCTGCTTCCTTCCCTTTGCCCACCTCCTACACACTAAACTCTATCTCAGAATCTTGTTCTTTCAGAATAATTTACTATAAAATCATAGGTTTGCAGGGGTGCCCATGCATCCTTGCAGAATGTATAGCATAGTCATACCAGAAAAGGAGCTGTAAGCATCTGGAAACGGAAGGACTTAAAGCAGGGTACCAAACAGGACTGCGTCTTCTGGGCTCCACACCATCCATACTGTCTGTTCTGGGGATGCCTGCAATGTGCTTCAGGACCCTTGTCTCTAGGTTTGAATCATTCATTCCCTGTTCAAAAGATGATCTTAAGGCATCATGTCTTAAATTCCATTTTCATTTGTATTGAAGTTACATAGACCCTTGGTTAAAAGAAATGTATATGACAGAGGCTGCTGGCTGAGCTACTTCCAGGTCGTGTTCCTGTCAAGGTGTGCATAGGTGCTGTCCTGACCCATTGCCCCTCCCCCTGGCTGACGTCACAAGACCCAGAATGGCTGCTATTGTCCCCAGGATGGAAGCTCCATTTGGGGATCATGAAGCCACTCTTTAATCCAAATTGCTTCTCTCTGAACCGTATCAAACAAGAGCAAGGTATACCTAAATCATTTAAGCATTTGTATTTTGAGGTTTTTGTTTGTTTTGTTTTTCATTAAAGCAGCACAGCCTGTATTTTCATCCATTTAGCTTGGTTGTTTTTTAGTCATCTTTTCTTTTTCCCAGAAACAACCATAATAGGTTTAAATAACATATTTCTATCTGATATATCATCTTTAGATCTTCTCTACTGAGTCTCCAATTTGGACTATGACTATTCTGCTCTTTCTCCTTCTCTCCCACCTGCCCCATCCCGCTGCATACCTGCTACCTTCTCCCCTCATCCTCCAAAATAGTTATGTCATCATTTTAGATAGATAAATATTAAGTGGTTATATCATTATGACAGTACAAATGGTATCCCAACTGAACTCTGCAGTGCCGTATGGATGCTTTTCCTTTCTTAAATACTTACTTTGTCCCAGAGATTATATTGAGCTATTTTTTTTTTAATTTTCTCAGCTTCCCATTGACTTATCATTAATTCAAACCTAAACACTCCCCCAGTTGTATGATCTCCTCTGAATATGATCAAATGTACTTGGGATGCAGTCAGTTTTATTTCTTTGAAGAAATATTCCCAGGGTCTTCTGACCAGCTCCATCTGGACTAGCTGTTCACTAAGCCTCAGGTGTGTGTCTGATCAGCCACCTTTAACTGGACATCAGTTACCAGTTCTACCACTTTGGATTGATTGCTCTGCTTGTCTTAATCCTTTCTATAGGCTAGAAGGACTGCTCTGGTTATGTGATAGAGCATGCCTCTGACCTGGAAGGGCTCTGTAAGCAAATATTCTCCATGGTGGAGGCTTCCTTCTGACAGTAGTGGCAACCTTCTGCACAGGGAAGACATTGCAAATCTCCAAGATGGATCAGAGTCTTCCTTTTTGGAGTTGAAACTTAAAACTCCTCCTGCATTAGGCAAAAAAAAATTAACAGCCTCCTAACATACCCTCTAACTCAAGGTCATATATTTAATTATTTCAAATTCAGTATTGTTCAGGCTACCACATTGCACAGGGATACTGACCAACCTCCAACTTGACAACAGCCCCAGATATTTTGGGTATGGTACTAAGGCAGTTTTTTGGCCTTTGTCCAAGTTCAGGTTTAAATATAACTCTTACCTAGAAGGCCTGGAATCTAAAAAACCAAGTTTAGAACTTCAGTAGAACCCCCTTCCTCATGTTCTTTTGCTGCCAACTCTGCTAATTACCCCCGCCACCCCTCTGAGCCCCTGCCAGGGAATTCTGGGAAGTCAACCCATCTTGGCATATTTTATTATTACAAGATGAAATCATTGCAGGGAGGTGAACTGCCCAAAAATGGGTGGACACTGGTCCACTATTGTTGGTCTCATTCTCCCCTCAGTTATCTTTCCTAAATTCCAGTACAGTTTTGGATGATTGAATAACCAGTGTGGTTTGAAGAAAGCTTGTCACCTGAGAGTAACCAAGGAGAGCAGAGTGAAGATCACTGTTTCTCACTGGGGCTGATGTGAAGCTAAACCAGTCAGTGCAGCTTCCTAAAACACACACACACACACACACACACACACAAAATCCATATTTGATCATTTCAATCTGGCTATTATAAAAATTAAAAAAAAATTAATGTAAGGAAATTAAGAGTTGAATTCTAGGGAATGTAGTCAGGCATTTCTAAACAGAAGTGTCTTTGAAATTTGCAATTATGTGCTTTTTTATTTGCAATTATCACCACACATTTCTGAACCCATGCTAGATGTCAGCTGCCACATACACAGATGACTAATGACAAAACAAGGTAAAACACATTAACTAGCCAACAGGAAGTGAGGGGGGACAGTAGAGAGGTAGGGATTTTACTTATACATTCAAGAAAGGATAGATTATATACTGGTAAAAAGGAGTAGGCGAGCAGTGTGTGCAAAGGGGTGCACTGATTCTAAATTGTGGTGGAGCTGGAAGGTCGACTTAAGGGATTTGGACATCTTGAAAGCATTGGGAAACCACAGGTTTCTGTTGTTGTTTAGGTGTGTGAGTCTGCTTAGGGAGGAGGGGAAATGTGATAGACACATGATTCATCTGACCATGACGTATGATGGATTAGAATGGAGAGGCCTGGGGGTCAGGGACCAGCAGGCTCAGTATGAGGAAATGAGAAAGGCCCTCAGTGATGAAGCACCTAGGCTGTGAGCACACTACAGGCCGTGTGAGCTCACCACTCCACACTGTTGTCGAGTAATTCTCCCAGCACCCCATGGAGTAGGTATCTGGCTCCATCTTTCAGATCAGGAAAGTCCAAGGTCACGTATCAAGCCAACGACACAGAGGGGATTTGAACTCATTTGTTTTCTGACGTCAAAGTCTTCGTTCTGTTTGTCATAACACATCAGACTTGGTTTTTTGTTTTCATTAAAGATTTTATTTTTCAGTAATCTCCACACCCAACATGGGCTCAAACTCACAACCTTGAGATCAAGAGGCGTGTGCTCTACTGACAGAGCCAGCCAGGCACCCCCAGCCTCTTGTTTTTAATAGTGCTTAAATATATAAATATAATTATAACCTAATTATAGGTGGTGACAGAGGACAGGGAAGGGGAACCTACCTACGACAGGGCTGTCCTCACGGCCTCAGTGCCATGATTTCGTAACTCAATATCCTCATATTTCCCCTTAAGAGTTGTGTGTGTGTGTGTGGGGGGGGAATGTGGCGGGTTGTGGGAGGGAGCCATTCCATGGTGCAGGAGTCTCCCTGCCGGCCAATGGCCAGGATCACCCAGAGACAGAAAGCGAGCAGTGAAACACGCTTCAGGTTTGTGGGAAATTGCGAAGGACAAGACAGAAATCATAAAGGTGCAATTGAATTACATTGTGTCGTGGCCCCTGGGATAACAGCTGTTTTCCAGGCCTACGATCGTTCTCATTAGGAAATTAAAAACGTGAAGCTCCGGGGCCCAGCCCTGCCCGGCTCAGGCCACGTGGTGACAGGAAGCCCTGTGTTTGCACAGGTGGGGGAGCGAGCAGCCTCGCGAAGTGGGTGGCTGAAGGCCCTGCCCGGAGCGCAGGTGGGCTATTGGAAGAAAAGCAAACCCAGGAAGAGGCTTGTGTGTTCTGGTGTTGTCAGCTTCCCTCTGCGGAGGGAGGAGTGGTCCAGCAGGCCTCTCCACGTTGGTGGGTCAGCTCAGGGCCAGAGCCAAGTGATGGTTGGGGCCTCTCCACACCCCCCCCCCCGAGGCAAAAGGATTCTGTCCTGGCGCACAGTCAGTTCCCCTTTCTGGGCTGGTCCATGGAAAATTACCTACAACTTGATACTTTTATCCACAGATAAGAACAACCCAGACTGTGTCTTTTGATAACACACTAGGAATGTCGTCGATTGCAGAAAAGATGGTTGTTGCAGACAAAGGGAATAAGCAGCAGAGGACTCAGGACAGTACCCACTGCAGGTTTGGGGCTCAGGGAGCCAAGGGGTTGGGATGGGCCATCAAGCTAGTTTCTTTCTCTCTCTGTCTCTTTTTTAAAAGATTTTATTTATTTATTTGACAGAGAAATAGAGAACACAAGTAGGCAGAGGAGCAGACAGAGGGAGAGGGAGAAGCAGGCTCTCCACTGAGCTGAGAGCCCCATGTGGGGCTCAATCCCAAGACCCTGAAATCATGACCTGAACCAAAGGCAGCCGCTTAACTGACTGAGCCACCTAGGTGCCTCAGCAAGCTAGTTTCTGAGTGGGGTGGTGACATCATGCAAGTTGATGCAATTATTATTATTATTATTATTATTTTTAAAATTTATTTGACAGAGAGAGACAGCGAGAGAGGGAATACAAGCAGGGCCAGCGGGAGAGGGAGAAGCAGGCTTCCTGCTGAGCAGGGAGTCCAATGCAGGGCTCGATCCCAGAACTCTGGGATCATGACCTGAGCTGAAGGCAGACGCTTAATGACTGAGCCACCCAGGCACTCAAGTTGATGCAAATTATTAAAACCACATCTACATACAGACCACAGAAGGGCAAGCATGGACCAATGAGGAGAGTAGGTCAAGAACCTAAGATGTCTGTCACCTGAGGTGCAGAGAGAACAAGAGTACAGCAGATGTACATCACTGCCACTCTGCCAAGACACCCCCAGGATGAGACACCTGGGCTCCCCTCTTACCTTGCTGAAGGCCCTGCTGTGCTGCCCAATGACCTGACACCTGACCTCTGCAGCCTTCCTGGCGTGCAGCGCCCCCTGATCTCCACGCACAGAGATACCATGGTCTTTGACTCCAAGTCTGTGCAGTGAGCTATAGTAGAAAACGTCACTGAAAATGAACATGGAGGATAGTAATCATACCAGACTCTACTAGAAATTTTGATGCCAATCAGCATTTCTTCTAATTAAAGGATATTTTAATATCAGAGAGAAAGTAAAAAATGTTGAATTTTTACACCTGGCCTACAAGCAATCAGCTTTGTGACCTTAAGAAATTACTTTCCATGTCAGGGGCTAGAAGGACTCAAGGACACCTTTTATCATTCCCTTCACCATTTCTCCTCCCCTTCCCCTCCGTACCCTTCCCTCCTCTCTATTTCTAACCTGAAACATTTTTTCTTCCCTGAGAGAACAAAAGATCTTATGAGTTTGGCCCAGCTGATATCCAAGGCGCCTCTGGGTTTGACATCCCTCCTGCTGTATGGGTGTGACAAAGCACTGTGGTCAGGGGGTGGGACATGGGGCAGCTGACACCTCCTCCAGCTGAAATGGTCCATCCCAGGGTGAATTAGGGCATCACTCTGATACCTCCTAAGACTTATCTTGTTTCTCTCTCCAAAGTCAGAAAACTACCTTTAACTTCTTCCTATCTCAAATGCTTGAGGCCCAGAGTCGGAGTCATTGCAAAGTGGAGAGAAAGAGGGAAAAGAAGGCAGAGCTTAATGGGAATGCATGGCTGTCTGAGAAAGGCCAATGACCACAGTGAAAACACAGTGCTGTAGTTCCAAATGTGTTCTCTGAACTCTTCTCGCAATGGCATTCATAGAATTAAAACATGCTCCTGGTGTGATGGACAGCATGTGTGGTATTGGTGAGGAATAAATTAACAAAAATGTCCTGAGGAATAGCTATGTGCCCTCAACTGTGTTAGGTCCCAAGGTCAAAGAAATGGCCATGCCCAGTGCTCCTCGCCCTGGAGGAACTTGTATGGGGACAACGACACACACCTGCATCTAAGTGACTCTACTCCATAACTTGGGTGGAGAGGGTGCTTTGAGGTGGAAAGTCTTCAGCATGTGGGGAGGCAGGGACTGTGTGGATGTGGTGGTCACAGAAGGCGTCTGCAGTGGGGAGACGGGAGACCTGAGTGAAGGAGAGAGGCAGCCGAGTGAATGGGTCACGGGGCGCCTTCTTGGAAGCGGGAATGGGTAGCACCTGGCTGCAGCCCGCGTGGCCTCGTGCCTGGCCCATGTACAGACCAGAGGAGGCTCGTATGCCTGCTGTGAGAGCTGCTACACAATTTGGGAGACCCGGTGCAAAATGAAAATGCAGGGCCCTTGGTTCAAAAATTATTAAAACCTCTCAACCATCAACAGCAGAGTGCTGAACCAAGTGTGGGGCCCTTCAACGCTCAGGGCCTGGGCACCTGCACACGGCAGCCCCACTGGCCCTGCCTGAGGAGGGAAAGGAAGTTTGAGAAATATTTGAGCTGGCTGCGGATGGTCTTGGAAGCCGTTGTAGGGACCTTAGATGTTACTCCAAGTATAACAGGAAACATCGCAGGTTCTGAGTAGGACATCAGTGTGGCCTGGCTGTTTCCAGAAGGGTTTCTGACACTTTTATGAAGGTGAATCTCAGGAGACCACATGTGACAGTAAGGAGGGCAGGGAGGTGGCCAAGGAATTGGAACGATGACAATAAATGAAGAACTAATTCAGCATGCCCATCTTCTGTCATAACTGGATACAATATTGTCTTCACCAACTCCCCCATTTGGAATATTCCGTGTTCTTTGGCTCCAGTAATGAATGAAACTGCTCTGGCGCCTGGAGCAGATTTGGGTAATGTGCTCAGAGAACTTAGGCAGAAAGAGAAGCCAGGCTGAACGTGTCCTCTACCTTCTCCGGATGCCTTTCCTCAATTGATTTGACATCAGGTGAGGATGGGAAGTAGAAAGAACAGAAACACATACTTCAGAAAAATTCCATCCTGTGGGTCTCTGATCTGGAATTCCATTTCACTTTCTTTAAAGGAAAAGGAAATTCCTGAGGGCTTAAAGAATGTCTGTCAATGGCTTCCACAGGTGTCACAAGAAGGGAGTGTTGGAATTCTAACAGAGCCAGAAGGGAGGGGCCGGCTCTTAGGCATGATGGAGTTGGTGGCCTCTTCGAGGGGCAACTTGCGACGGGCATCCTCTTTTTCTTCCCCAAGCCACTGAGGAGCACCCTGGAGAGTCCACTTTCTGAATGATGGCTTCGGGAGCAGAGATTGATGGAATTATGGCAGGGGGATTGAGGGTGATCCTGACCCCCTCAATTACCTCCCTGAGAAAGGAGGTAAAGGTAGTTAAGAAAACAAGGAAAAGGATTAAAACTAGTCACCTGTTTATGAACACTGATGCACTCTAACATGGATGTGTGCCTACCCATAGCAACCTGTGGTTGATCAGGCTCTGTGTTTATGCGGTGAGGAAGAGGTCAGGTCGGTTGCCTAAGGTCAGCTATTTAGAAATGGAGGAATCAGGATTCAAAACCCAGCTCATATTTTCCCCTTCTTGCCAAAACCCTAATAGTGGTAGTTCTTAAAAGCAGTCACTCACTGACTCCTCCCCTTGAATCTGTGTGGGCTTATGAGGGTTTTACACAATGCATATGGCAGAAATGATGCTATATGACTTCCAAGACTAGATCAGAAAAGGCCAGGCAGCTTCCATCTGATTCTCTTGGAACCCTTGCTCTGGGAATGCTTGCGTTTGCAATGTTCCCTTTTGGATCCTATCGGCTATGCTGTGTGAAGTCATGGCACATGGAGGAGCCACATAAAGCACCTGGATCAAGACCCCAGGGAGCCTAGCTCTGAGCAGCCCAGCCCCAGAGTCAGACAGGGATGCAAAGAAGCAATCTTGGAGCTGAACCCTTTGGGCTAGGCTCTTCCAGTCTTCCCTGCTGAGGTCACAGACATCATAAAGCCCTCATATACCCATGCTTTTCTGGCCCTTTCCATATTTTCTACCCATAGAGTTCATAAACATAATCTAAGGGTGGTTGTTTTATGCCATTAAGTTTGGGATAGTTGGTTATGCAGAGAAAGACAACATACCTAATGGTTTGGATGTGGGCTGACTTGATGGTATAAATGGACCTAAGATCGCAAGTCTAATAGGAATGAGCACTATGTGCCATGGTTCTGAAATATATGGTCTACAGCGACAACAAATTAATTCTTTATTTCTTATCACCTGTGGTCCAGTTCCAGAGGAATGCCATGCATTCTCTTAAATCCTGTCATTTAAGTGACAGATGTCTGAAATGAGAGGTTCTTGAACCAATCAATCAATATATCTCTCTATATAAAGTTTAAATAAAGTCTTTCTGGTTTACATAAGATCATTGAAGTCTCCTTTATCCCAATAATTCCATGCTCTGTAATCTGTAGAGTTATTTGGAATAGCATGGCGAATGACATTTATAAATCAATCTCTGGTGGGAACAATTTTAATCCACTGAGCCACCCAGGCGCCCCTGGTGGGAGCAATTTTAAATCAAAGTACTTGAATAACCTCATTTTTTTTTTCAAAAGTAGTATGTTTTAGGCTACATCTCCTATATGAGGAGGCTTTGTCAAATTTGTATTTATTCATGTACCCAAACCATATCCAGATTACACTTGAGCCCCCTCCGAGGCCTCTATGTACTATTTAATTGCTTTTGACAGGCATGATATCCCATAAAAGATATGACTTTCCTCTGAAAACCTCCTTCAGCTAAAAATACATTGTATTGAAAATAAAGTGGTTACGTCATCTAAATTCGATTCTCTGTAGCATCTTGTAAAATCTCATGACCATAGAGAATGAGCTCTTAAACCTGATTTCAGGGCATAATCAGGGCATGAGGACAGGAGTGCACTGTCCTCATGCCTGGGAACCAGGAAGCACTTTCAAGTCCCTTTTTCCAGGCTCCAAGCACACCAATGCTTGGGCTTTCTGAAGGAAAATCATTCCTGAGAAACAACTTTTGAGGGGGGAAACTGAAGTTCTTAGAGCAGAGCGTGGGCAAACATCTGGGGCAGAACCAAGAGAGAGGAGAATATGTCGTAGCTAAAAAGAAGGCATTTGGCAAGAGCTGAGGATGGGGACAGGAGAAGAAAGCAGTGGGCGACTGAAGTCACGCCAGGAGCTCTGAATATTCTTGTCACCAGGGCGCCTATCTTTTGCCTAATGGCGAAAACTGAGTGGTTTTCCTGGCCGACCATCTGCCTCCGGGGGCCTGCTTGGCCTCCGGGGGCCTGCTTGTTGCCCGGATCCCGCGAACTCCAGATTCCTTCTGGGAGTGTGCAGGAAGGACTGTGGCAGAAACCACATGAAAGACTTGGGTTTCGGCAGTGATAAATCTTCTGGAAGATGAAATGGCTCTGAGGACTTGCATGCTGCCATCTGGACTGTGGTCATTTGGGAGGTTAACTCTTTCCTTGTTGCAGTTGGTGTGGCCAGCACTGCTTGTGTTGTTGGATTAAAGATAAAACAAGGGGAACCCACCTCACTGCCACAAAGTTCTGGCCTGAACACAGCTAGAGGTCTGCCTGGGAGCTTGTCAGGAATGACTCATCAGGCTCCTTGAAGCCAGAGGCTCCAGTAAATCTAAACATTTGATAATGCTTGTTTTTGTTTAATTTATGAGGCAAGGCCAAATAGTCAAACCTACTGCCAGGCACGAGGGCAGGCAGCTTTTTGTAAAAACACAGGGCGTGTCCTCAGGATTCCAAGAACACCTATGTCATCGCGCTGTTTCTAGACTTCAGGTTTACTTTGCAATGAGAAACACATAGAGAGCTTCAACTCACGTTCAGCTTGGTTGAAAGGGCCTTGAGAATTGATGCTGCGTTTCATACACGTTCATACACCCACAAAGTAAATACGCTCGTAAGGTCAGGTTCTCCGGAAGTCACTCTCTGAGGTGAGGATTTGAATGGGAGGGCTTTATTAAGGAAGTACTTGTGGGAGGACCCATCTGGAGAGAGGGAAGCAGAACATTAAAGGGAGGGAGCCAAATGGGGGAGCTATTTCAGGCTGAGGTCTGAGGGCGTGGCATCTCCCTGATGCTGTAGGGGACTTTAGTGCATGGTCCATCCTGTTTGCCCCAACTGGCAGCAAAGGAATGAAGCAGTCCCACTCTCTAGGCATAGAGCCCCTGGGAAATAACACCAATAAAAATTTTCTAGTGCAAATATAATTTGGTGAGACAAGGATTTGGTGAGCCCATTTTTTGTCAGCTGCCATAGAATATAGATAGATGTTCCAATATGGTAAAGTGTGAGTGAGAGTTTCAGTTTCTGTTATGAATCAATGGCCTCCAATGCTAAGGCCCTCTCTTCTCACAGGAAGTTGAGGAATAAGTTGAGATCAGACTGAGAAGTTTCGACATGGCCTCGTTTTCCCAGAAAATGGCGCTCCTCACATTTCCAGTTATTATTAGTACTTTCCACGGCAACAATCCTGCCTTCCATAGTACAAAGGAATCAGAAGAAATAAGATCTAGTCTATACGGAATGGCTAGATTTCCATTCGTTTGGCCACCAGTTCAACAAATATCTATTGTGTGCCTGCTATGGTCCAGGACTCGTGGTCAGTTTTGGAGATACAAAGCAACAAAAGATATATCTGTAAATGGGTCAACGTCCTTGGAACAGAGGCTAGGAAGGACGGAGGGAGACATGAAACTGGAAAGGTAAGCAGGAACTATTTCAGGGAACTTCTTAAAAATTATGTTAAAAGCAATGAATTTTTATTGGTCATATTTCCTGGGGCTCATCTGCTTTGAAAAATATTATCAGCTTTCTAATTTCCCCCTCTCCCCATTCTAGGAGAATCAGAGACCATATGATGCAAATATATCCAGATGCCTCCCCCTCCAGTTCCAAATCAAGATTTCCATGTAAACTACCCCTCGAGGGCACAGATTTTACAGAGTATAGATGATTATATTCTTTCATGTTTCTGTCTTCTTTCCTGCCTCTTTTCCTGAATTCTTTCAGCATCTGGGCATATGACACTCACTTAAAGTAATCAGAAAACAGATTAAAATTTTAAAATATTTTAGGAATCTTTTTCCTCTTCTAACTTAAATCATGTAAATTTTATACTGGCATGGGCAGTCTTAAACTTCTTAATGAGCTACATGTTGGTGTTTCATTATTGATATGCAAAAGAAGTATTTTGTAATTATAAGAATGCAGTCCTTAAAAAAAAGAGAGAATAGTTGTAAGAATGACATTCCTGAATTGAATTGAGTCCCCACTTGAGTTTGGCACTATAGAAACAGTGTTTTTTTCAGTCTTCTTTTCTTTCTAGAGTTCTAATTATTCTAATTACCTGAGTGGTATGAATCTTGATTCCTTTTTTTTTTTTTTTTTGATGACTTAAAATTTTCTGGTTCAAACTAACACACACCAGATCTCCTGGTGGGGGGTGGGGGAGGATGGCCGAACTATGGAAAGCTGGTTAAAGAGCCCAGCCATATTTTTGCATCACCCATGAGCCCAGAATATGCTCCCACTGACTGTATCTTTCACTGATAGGACACTGCGAGGCACCAGCTTGTTCAGGTATGTTTGAGGTGTGTTGTCTACAAGGATCCCTACATGAAAAAGTGAACTCTACATTCTGGATGGTATTGGTACAAAAGAAGGATCATAAATAGGCCCCAAGCAAAAGGTGATTGTAAGAATGAATAATAGCCCAAATTTATCACACTCAGCTGTATGGTACTATCTCTACAACGTAAGAGAGATAATGAATGACTTAACAAAAGTATCAATAACTTAACACACTTAAAAAAAATCCAAACTGAAAGATTGATGCCACCACTTAAGAATATGTAACTTAAAATCAAAATACCAAGGTTTGAGTCTAACTGTATGATTCTGAGCAAGTTGTTTAGTCTTTGTTTTGTAAAATGTAAATAATAGGCAAAACAGGAATAATAAGAATAATAATATAATAATAATAATAATAGGAAGGAGGAGGAGGAGGAGATGACGATATATTGGAGTCTTCAACCCCAGCACTTGTGGATTTGACAATCTTTGGAAATAAGGTCCTTGCAGATATAATCAAGTTAGGATGAAGTCATCCAGGTGGGTCTAATTCAATATTACTGGTATTCTTATTCAAAGAGGAGAACAGACCCAGGGACAGACACACAAGGAGACTGCCATGTGAAAACAGAATAGAAATGACAATGAAACATCCACAAGTCAAGGCAAGGACAACCAGGGATTTCTGGTGACACCAGAAGCTAGCAAAAGGCATGGCTCAGTTTCTTTCCTAGAAGCAACAAAGAAAGCATAGCTCTGCTCTCAGAGAGATGGTTTGGATGAACCAGAGAGGTGGTTTAGATCCAAAATCAAGGATCCAAAATCCATGATTTTGGATGTCTAGTTTCCAGAACCATGAGAGAATAAATTTGTCTTGTTTTAAGCCACCTTGTCTGTGGTACTCTGTTACAGCAGCCCTAGGAAACCAATACAATTAATACCTGTCCCACCTTTCTTCATGCAAATTGTATATGGGTGCCTTTGTAAAGTTTGTAAGTTACTGGTCAGGACACTTTCTTTTTCAAGAAAACAGAAAATTAAACTAGAAAGTGAAAAAAGGAAATTTACTGACTCAAGGAGTAGAACTCAGGGAAAGGACTCTTATATCGCAGCTCAGAATATTTCATAATTTTCTAAGAAATCTTGTAATGTTACTTGTAGTCCCAGACACACATCTTCTCAGGTCAAGTTCAGGTGAAAAAGGAGGTGACTTCCTGTAGCTTCCAAGGAAGTTCTGGGTGTATCAACTCAAGGCACGTATTTCTGAACCAATCAGTATATGATGTTCCACTTGGTCAAGTTGGGTCATAGGGCCCCCCCCACCCCCTGCCAAAATAAGAGTTGAGCCTTTCTTGAACCACATGTGGTGAGATGGGACAGGAAAGGTTCCTTGAAAAAAGTTAATGGTGTTACTAGAAGAAAAGAAAAGAAATGTCCCATGTCTTCCTCCAGCTTCTGTCCATTTCTTTGCTTATCTTCAGCAAAATGTCTCAAAAGAATTGCCTATTGTCACAGCCTCAGCCTCTTATAATCTACCAGGTGGGCTTCTGTTCCACTGCCCCACAGATGGGCATCTCCAAGGTCACCAGTGGCTTCTGATGGACTCCAGTGTGCAAAGCCAGATCACAGTCTGTTCTTGTAGGTCTCAGCATCTCACCAGATGACCTAGAACCACTCCCTCTTCCATAAGCATGGGCATCTTATCTGTCAGTCACTGCTTGCTCCTGCCTTCCTTGCTTGCTCCTCTCTGTCTATAGGGAGGCCACCATCCATCCTTTAGCTGTACTTTCCCTGGATGATTGAGGCATTAAATACAAAATGCTTGCCAATGGCTCCCAAATGGAAACCCCTCAATACTGATTTCTCCCCTGGGCTCCAGATCTGCTTTTCACTCTTGTGGATTTTACCTTTACTGGCTAGGCTCTCAAGGCTCTGTCTGATACCTTGACCTCATCTCAGCTACTGCAATGGCTCACCTGGCCTCCTGCTTCAGCCTCTCACTCAACTCCCTGCTGCTACTGCTGCTAACATGATTGTGTTAGAAACCACAATGAAATTGAAGGTACTCTTCTTCTCCATCCCCCGCACTGGCTTTCCTCAGCACTTGACATTCAAGTAAAATAAAATCCCAAATACTTACCCCAAGCTTCCAAAGTTGTATATGCTCCAATCCTGCCTGCCCCAAGGACCAAGTAAGGGGAGTGGTCAGCTTTGGATGTGGACAGGAAGAGGATGCATTTGCCAAAGAAGACATAAAAATCATAGTAAAACGCAGTTACTCTGCCTTCTAATATCATCATGAACCAGCAATTCCAAAGTATCTAAATGCTAAAAATACTCTTGTGAAAAAAGCACTTGTTCGTCTGAGTTCCAAACAATTGCAGAAAGGATGTAGAGTTTTGATGACATATAGGTAATCTGTAAATGAGCATATTCTCATCCCTATCCTTTAATGAACTTTGTATTTTACGTGGACGTTAATTGGGAGTTCTCCCAGATATATTAGTTAGGGAAGACTCAGTCACACACATATACTCGTTCCAAGAGTGAATTTTTAACAGTTTGAGATCATTCAAGCTCTCTTTGGACACTGAATGTAGCCAACCCAATGAGACATAAATGCTTATAAAGATGAAAACTAGGCATTGACTAGCTTCAGTTCTGTTTTCTACTGCGTCTACTTGAAGCTTTTATTTGTATTCAAAATGCAAAATCAAAATTTCTTCTTCTTTAATTGCCAGTGATTTAATAACTTAAGAATGAATAAAATGATTCTTGTGGATTGCTGCATACTTCTTATAGAAAACAATTTGTCATATAGAAGGAGCAAGTGTTAACATCTCTTGACCTTGCTTCGGTAGGTTGGATCTTGTACGCTTGATCATAACTGAGCCTTTACTCCAGCTCAGTGGCTCTCAAACACAATTCTGCCCCCAGGGGACATTTGGCAAAGTCTGGAGACATTCTGATTGCCCTAAGTGTGGGTAGGGTGAGGGAGCTGCTACGAGTACTTACGTAGTAGGTAGTACCCGGAGATGCTCTAAGTAAGCATCCTACCGTGCATAGGACAGTCGCCCAAAAGAAAGAATTATCCAGACTAAAAGGTCAATAGTGCCATGATTGAGTCACCTGCTGTTCTCTCTACCTCAAAATGCCCTTTCCTCAGAGCTTCTCACGGCTCATTCTGTGGCACTCAAGTCTCTGAATAAGAGTCACCTCCTTGTGGAGCCTTCTTCTGACCCCCATCTGGAGTATAGCCTCTCTGATCACTCACCCCCATATCACCTTATTTTATTTTCTTCATAACATTTTTCACCACCAGAGATTAACTTTCTCGCTCATGAGTTTGCTGTCCGTTGCTCATGTCTCTTCTGTGAATGGAAGCACACTTCTCTAAGCACAAGGCCTTGCTCACTGTTGTATCCCCTGAGCTTAGAGAAGTAAATGACACTGAATATGAGCTCAATAACAATGAGTATAGCAAACGAACAGACAAGAATAAGACAACAGATGTCTACTAAATTCCTACAGTAATGCAAGTACAGCTTCACTGTTTTTCTCTATTTATTGGGGGCTTCTCACTTTGCTTCACTCAACAGGCATTCACATACCTACAGATCAGAATCACACTTGTGATTGTCCCAAGTCAGGATGGAAATACTCTTTTTGACATAGACACTCAGTGTTCTTTTTTTTTCTTTTTTTTCATGTCAGTATTCCAGTCAACTGGTAGTTCTTTCTTGAACATATTGAACTGCTTCTCTACTCCTTTTGGGCACATGGTTTTAGACCTGAGCAAGAGTGATAAATACTAAATGCAAGAAGGTAATTTTCTCATTGATCTCTCAGACATCCTGCAATCCTTGATTATGCCTGTGATTATATCTGCTTTTTAAATGATATTCATATATTATTAGGGCAGGTTACATTATTATTCACTATGATAAACTTATTTTGGTGGTAGAAGAGGGAGAATTACACAGAGTCATTTCTTCTAAATATCTATTTTTATTTTTTTAATTAAGTAATTAATTAATTTTTAAACAGCTTTTTTTTTAAAAGATTTTATTTATTTATTTGAGAGACAGACAGTGAGAGAGAGCATGAGAGGTGAGAAGGTCAGGGGGAGAAGCAGACTCCCCATGGAGCTGGGAGCCTGATGCGGGACTGGATCCCGGGACTCCAGGACCGTGACCTGAGCCGAAGGCAGTTGCTTAACCAACTGAGCCACCCAGGCGCCCTAAATATCTATTTTTAAAAATTTATTTGATAGAGAGAGAAAGAGGAGAAGCAGGGGGAGCAGCAGAGGGAGAGGGAGAAGCAGGTTCCCCACTGGGAGGCAGGGAGCCCAACACAGGGGTCAATTCCAGGACCCTGGGTTCATGACCTGTACCAAAGGCAAACACTTAATTGATTCAGCCATGCAGATGCCCCTTAAATATTTTTTAATTGTCAACATTCCTCCCATAGTAGGAGTGAGATGCCTTACAAATACTAGTGTAGATGGGTACCAGGAAGTAAAGCATGGCCCCTGGGGGAGCTTCCAAGAATTGACAGTCCTTTTACAGGGGGGATAAGATAAACATCAATCAGCTATGACACAACCTATACAACATTCTATCCCTTGGGGGTGGTGTAGCTGAAATGTCCCTGAAGTCCAGTTGTTAGATGTGGTAGAACATGGAAGACTCTGTGGAGGAAGTGAAAGGGAGTTGGGCTGTGAAGGTGGGGATGGATTCAGATGTGGAATGCAGGGGTGGGGTGAGGGGGAAGAGGACCAAGAGCAATGTAACCTGAGGGCGTTTCATGAGCCGAGCCACAAAACCCAATGCACATAGTGTGCACCAAATAGCAAGTATTTTGATTTGATCAGAATAGGGATACAGAACGGGAGTAACAGAAAAGAAAGTTAAAGTGGTGGTGAGGGTAGGTTCTAGACACTGTAGAACTCCCTGCTGAGGCGCTGGTTGAGCTGTGAGTGGGAAATCAATGGAGGTTGGGAACATGGAGGTGAGATGACAAGAACTTTGGGACATGCAGTCTTGCAAGGCTGGGTAAGAAGAGTCAGAACAGACTGGTGGCAAGCCATAACTGGCCTCTGGAGGACAGACTGAAGGGGCCAGAATCAGCTCGGCCTGGCAGCTTGGGGGTTGAGGTGAGAGCCCCGGGGCAGCCATCTTACTTGCTTTTCAGTAGTTGCTCCTCTACATTTATCTAACGGAGAATCAAAGTGGAAGAAGAGAGAAGGTGATGTGGTGGCAGAGCTAGAGTTCTTCAGGGAATTCTAGGCCCTTTTAGAAGGCAAATTACTGGCTATCCTTTTCTCCTTGAGCTTACCTGTGGTTGGGTCTCCCCTGGTCCACCCTACATCCTGGCCATGCATCACAGCATCCTTGAGGAGTCCTGACAAGTACACTGGTCCACTGGGACATTTCCAAAGTAGTTCAGTGCCTTTATCTCCTGGCAGCTTGCACTTTTCACATCTCTCTAAGTGTCCCACATCTTGATCCAGATCTGGAATGAGAGGATGAAATATTATGGAACAGTCTGCTTCACGTCTAAAGATTACTTGTTCTTGGGTATGACTTTGAGTAAATTCAACCAGTTACTCCTAATGCCCATCTCATTTTGACTATGAAATTCCTTTAAAAAAAAAAGAAAAAAAAGAATTGCTTCTCCATGTCAGTAACCTCTGAACCTCTTTTCAAAGAGCTGGGAATTATCTGAAAATGTAATGAATCTGCACTATTTCTTCAGTGTCTCTGACTAATAAGGTCAATGCTAAGATAAGGCCAAATCATGCAGAAACTGCATTACAAGAAGGTCAAAGAAGAGAAACAGGGATTTGACATGTTGAAGTTTAAATCCGTATTTCTTCTTGTCGATGCTGAATTTCCTTGTCAGTTAAAGATCTAATTTCTGGAAGGACGAATGGATCTGGGTTGCTGGGGTCAAGAGAGTTTGTCCTGATTCACCTTAATAGATCCATTCCTTGATAGCAAGATGCAAAATCCTTCTTCCTCTGGGTAGAACTACCCTGTTGAAGGGTCAAGTATGGTGAGGACACCAGTCAGTCTCCCTTGCAGAGTGCTCCATCTACTTGGGCCCCCCACGCACTCAGACTCCCCGCAGCTCTGTCTCCTTCTGCAGTCCCAGTCCAGAGCAGCCATGCCACCCAGACCGCCAAAGCCCCAGCCCCTGCGGCTGACACACAGGCCTTCTCCAGCAAGGAGACTAATTCATGTCTCCTGTCCAAGTTACGGTGGTAGATCCCCAGGCACTGTCTGCTACTACTGCTAACCCTGCTGTTACTATCTTCAGAGACTGCAGAACCAGCAACCAGGCGTCACTGCATGGCTCCAGGGGTACTTCTAAATGCTGCTGGGCCCCTGGGACCAATGCTCGTGATGCCCATAGCAGCCTTAGTGGCACAGCTTCTTGTTTTCCTACTCTTTTCATACAGCACCTGCTTAATATTACTCAGGCCTGAGCCCAGGGAACCGATGAGAGGAAAATCTGTGAGACAGACACTATGCTATACTTGGGATCATCGTTCTCACCAAGCCCTGCTTCCCCAGCTTCCCTGGATCCTGTCTGCTCCCTGGACTTGCTGGATAGAAAGCCCCATGCATCCTCACCTCATCTCTAGCACCAACAAGTGGCTGCCTGGCAAATTCAAGCACTGAGAAAGAAGAGGTAGAAAGAGGGAATAAATTTAACAAAGGAGGTTAAAGACCCGTATACTGAAAACTTATGGATGTTGATGAAAGACATTGAAAGTCATAAATAAATGGAAAGATATCCCATGCTCATGGACTGGAAAAATTAGTATTGTTGAAATGTCCCTACTACTCAAAGCAATGTAAAAATTCAATGCAATTGCTATCAAAATTCCAATGGCATTTTTCACAAAAATAAAAGAATCCTAAATTGTGTATAGAACCAGAAAAGAGCCCAAATAGTGCAAACAATCTTGAGAAAGAACAAACCTGGAGATATCACTCTCCCTGTTTTCAAACTATGTTACAAACTATAGTAATCAAAACAGTATGGTATTGTCATAAAAACAGGTACATAAATCAATGGAACAGAATAGAGTGCCCAGAAATAAGCCCATGCATATATGCTCAACTGATTTACAACAAAGGAACTAAGAATCTTATAAATGGGGAAAGGGTGTTCTCAATAAATGATATTGGGAAAACTGGACAGCTGCTTACAGAATGAAACTGGGCCACTTTCTTACACCATTCTCAAAAATAATTTCAAAATGGGTTAAAGACCTAAGTGTGAGACATGCAACCATAAAAATCTTAGAAGAGAACACAGGTAGTAACCTCATTTGCATTTTTTCCAATAACACTCATTCAACAGATTCATTGTTTCTCATCATAGGTACTGGATATTATTAAAAACCATGACATTGGCATGTTGCATTAGTATATGGATTTAGGCTTAACAGAAAGGAGAGTTAGGAGAGCATCCTAATTTTATACCACTTAAGATTAGAATCTAATTTTTATTTTTTCTGATCTGCATGCTTCTACTGGGGTTTAATCATAAAGGCTTTGACAGAATATTTGTAATCTGGAATCTTCTAAAATCATATGACTTAGCCTATGGCATCAGACTAATAAACACTGAAAAACATTTCAAATACCTTCTCAGTAAGAAAAAGCTGAGTATAGAAAAGGTCTGTTGGTAACTTGGTGTCACTAAATAAAGCCTACTGGGTCTCCTACAAAACATCAGATGGAGACCCCTCTAGCATGGGGATTGGACGTGCTGCCTGTGGATGCTGTGCCTGAGGAAGACGGAGGGTGGCTCTTCTGAAAATAAGATGGGGGTACCTGCTTAGGTCACCTTGAAGGAATGATACCTGCTGTTTCATTATAATAAACAGTTATGGAAGATTCAGGCCCACAGTAGAATTTAAACATCTGAAGGCATAAAGATCTTCCCGGAATGGCATTTCACAAATTACCACTAATAACCATTTGTAACCAAATGGAGGAGAATGTTACCAGATTCTAACGGTGAAACACTGAATCTCATGTTGGATCCCTATCATGCAGCCCTGTGGTGCCATGTCTTCATTTATTGGTCGCCTATGCGGCTGTCTCCCGCTGAGATTTAATTTATTTCTATTTTTTTAAGATCAGTTTATTTTCCAAATTAAGTGGATATTTGTTTGTTTTTGAGAATTTTAGTTAAGATGCTGTCTTTCTTACTTGGCCAGACTATTTGTCCCAGCAGTGTCTTAAACCAAGGGCAGGGCTGCTAGGCATGGGATAGTCACAGCTGTTTCAAACGGTCTCTTAAGCTGTCCATTACCATGGCTTGTAAGAAAATTGTTCCAACAAAATTGCCGAGTCAAGGCTCATGAATTCTTTGTTCCACCAAATAAGTTTTATGAACTTCATGACATCCTCACTTTATTTTGGTTTCATTAATACTTGTATTTTTCAACATACATGATTAGTTAGACTTAGGAACCTGAATGTCCTGGGTTATTTTAAGTAGGAATTGATGCTTTTGCTGTCTAGTTTATTGGCTAATTATAAATCATCCCTAAACCTGTTCTCTTAATGAGAGATGACAGAAGTCCCCTTGCACTTCTCTGCTAAAGAACAGTATTACTTGTGATTACACATGAATTGGTACAAGTGTTCTCTTGCCTGACTTGTCCTTTTCTGACTCTTAACTTAGTCAACTCTTAATCTAACTTTCAATTTAGATTATTTGTTGGTAGATGAGCAGAACAATTGCCCAAATTAGTAAGGTTTAGAAGATTGCTTGCCCAGGATGCCTCCAAGCCGATGTGAGCATGGTATTTCTGCAGTTTCAGTGTCTTAACTCCAGGAAGACACAGAAATGAAAGATAGTCACTAACTTCAAATTGTTATTGAAAGATATGTTACAGATAATTTTATAAAAGTCAACTAGGTGACGTGCAGTTGCTCTCCAGGCAATGGCTAAGATTAAAGTGTATTCTTTGAAGTCTGTTAGCATTTCAACTTTTTGTCTTTTAGGTTTAACTAGGAGGAGTGAAGTAATAAAAGTATGTGTCTCCAGTGGTGATTAGAAAAGAGTAAACATGTTTCTTTGTTGGAGAAGGATGAATAGTTTTATTTTCCTAGGAAATCCAAAGCCTGAGCAATCAAATCGATAAGACATTTTAAATAAAATAACAGAAAAATACTTGGATGGGAAACTCCAGTTGTTGGTTAGTTTTACCCCAAATTGTTAAGTATGTGGATTTTGTCTTTGAGGTCCCCTTGCTTTCCACCCCCTCCAAATGATGATAATTAGAATGTCTGCAATTGACCATAAAATACTTGCCGAGAGCCTAGCACTCTCAGTTGCTCTAACCAAAACCCCCTATCTAAGATGGTGAGCTTGCATCCTACCAGAGAGGACTTGTTCAGAGGCCATTCCTGGACCAACATGTGGAGGTTTTTAATTAGCATAGTGAAGGTCAAAAATGAGATTTTATTGATGAAAATAGTGGTCTGTTGACTGTCATGAAAAAGTTAAATTTAAAAGTATTCAAGATGCATGGATTAACTAAAAGTTTTTTTTTTTTAAATTTCAATGTCTCCCCCCATTGAATGTAAAGGATGTAAGACTCTAGTGAGTCTGTAGCTTGTGCCCTATGCTATGGTCTTCATGCTTGATCCCTAAACAGTCCTATGTCCACGCATTGGTTAAGGGTCTGATGAGGTTAACTAATAAAGTTAATAGAACCCTGCTTCTGGAATACTGTTGCATTTTTCTCAGATGAGCCCCTCATGAAAGGCAGTGGTCAGAGCACCTAAAAGGGTAGGAGGCTGGGACCTTGTGGGGCCAACGAAACAGGTGGTAAGAAATGTTTGGGTTCCCCTTGCCTTCATATGTGTGTTTGATAAATATTTAGAAGGCAGCAGAATTTGTGAGACTTGCTTTCGTTATATCCTGACAGTAAGTTTGTGGGGGGAAGTCACTAACCCTTACCGCAGAAAACTTCTTCCTCACCGCTTTCACCAAAATCTAAAGGGAACCTAAGAGTAGTACATGGCCAGACTGGCTTGGGTTATTTTGGAACACATCTTTTCTTCTCTTCCGATTGCCTTTCCTTATATCCCTCTGTGTATCTTCTTCAAACCGTACAGGTTTTGCAAGGATCCTGAGCTCTCCATGCTCACCTCTCTTGGTCCTCTCCTTTCCTCTGTCTTCTCCCCTCACCCACACACCCAAGAACAAACTATTAGCCTATTGTTAAGACTCAGTTGCTGAAAGTCTCCAGGGAATTCTCTTTTAAGCCCAAGAAACAAAATTTAACAACAGAACTTCAGGCATCAAGAAGAGAATAAAGGAAGGGTTTTAGGTCTGTTGTCATCCAGCTACTTTTATCCAGTATGTTAAGTTCAGCCCCAGGAAGTGGCAGGCAATTATTGGACAGTGCCAAGGGGAGATGGGGACAGTTCTGGGAAAAGCTGGCACTGGAGTGCCATTTGTATTCTGTCCTCTGTGTTCTGTACTCTGAACTTCCCCAATTTCTTGTACTGTGAAACCTTTTACTTACTGACTCCTTAGCATCCAATGTCCTGAAAACTCATCACTGCACCAATATCAGGGATATTTGTGGGCTCATGTAGTATTTTTAACTAATCTACTTGATCATCATCACAGCCTTGCAGGTTCCAAATCCAGAGGGAGAACCAATGGGGGAGATGTTGGGGATCAGAAAGTCCAGAGAAGGTGATTTTAAGTAGAGGTCTTTGCCTGTCTCCCTAGTTGTTTAATGTGCCTACCTGTCAGCTTCAGTTTCACAGACTGCTGGTCTCCTGCAGTGACATTCTACTTATAAAAAAAAACAAACTATCTTTCCACTAAGGAAGTGGTTTTTTCTTTTGTTCCTCTTGCTCTCCAAATTCATGGGTTGCAATTGTTCATAATCATTTTAACAGTGATAACAATAATACAATGAGTGAACATCTTGCCTGCATAGGAATGTCATACATTTCTATATTAAAAAATATAACCACATGTTCATCTGAAACTAATGTAACATTGTGTGTCAGCTAAAAAATTAGAAAATACATATATAATTAATAAATAGACATATGTCAACATTTATATATTTACATGAGAACATTTCCATGAAGTTAAAGTGAAATGAGATGGTAGATGTTTTTATTTTTATTTTATAAAGAAACTAGCAGGTGCTGTTGGTGCCCCACCTATATTCCTGGGTCCTGGAGCTTTAGCACTGATAGTGATCTCCTCCCTGAGGATAGACAATGTTTCTCTTCCCTGCTTACTAGAAGCAGAAGCATCATGGGGAATCATCCACCCCCACCCAGACACCTTTCCAATGATTGACTGAATGGATATATAAATGCCCCAGCTCACTCCACCCTGTAGCTATACCTCTGTAGTGTATTATACCTTTGCGGTGTGTCCTGTACCATTGTCTACAGTTTCTTCCCAGAATCAAGTTCCAGCTTTAGTCCAGGAGACAACAGGCATATAGGAACGTGCCCTTAAACAATGTGTCTGTGGGGTGCCTGGGTGGCTCCCTCCGTGAAGCCTCTGCCTTTGGCGTCTGCCTTTGGCTCAGGTTATGATCCATGGTCTGAAATCGAGTCCCAAGTAGGGCTTCTTGATACAACCCTGCTTTTCCCTCTCCGACTCTCTTTGTCTTTCCCCACGCTAGTGCATGCTCGCTGGCTTTCTTCTGCTTGCTCTCCCTCCTCTCTCAAATAGATAAATAAAATCTTTAAATAATAATAATAATGTGTCTCTTTCCTGTCTTACTGCTCCCCTTTGCTACTGTGTATCCTATACTAATGGTGCTCACTCACAGCATAAAAGAAACAGAAAACAGCCCTGATGTTTAGCACTTGCTAATTTCTTTGGTGTAAATGCTCCTGCCACCACCTGTCTCAAGCTCTCTGTATGCAGTCGCCAAACTCGGACCTGAGAAGAGATGTGTCTGGGCAGCTCTCCCAGCCAGTAGGAGCTGCCTCCAGCATCCCACCCACTGTGAGTCCAAAGTAAGGGCTTCCCCTCAGATCTGAGCTTTTCCTTAAAAAAAAAAAAAAAAAAAATCACTACGTTTGTATCTTTAGGGTAAATTCCCAGTAGTGCAATTGCTGGGTCATAGGGCAGTTCTATTTTCAACATTTTGAGGAACCAAAGGGGCACATGCACCCGAATGTTTATAGCAGCAATGTCCACAATAGCCAAACTATGGAAAGAACCTAGATGTCCATCAACAGATGAATGGATAAAGAAGATGTGGTATATATACACAATGGAATACTATGCAGCCATCAAAAGAAATGAAATCTTGCCATTTGCGACAACATGGATGGAACTAGAGCGTATCATGCTTAGCGAAATAAGTCAAGCGGAGAAAGACAACTATCATATGATCTCCCTGATATGAGGAAGTGGTGATGCAACATGGGGGCTTAAGTGGGTAGGAGAAGAATCCATGAAACAAGATGGGATAGGGAGGGAGACAAACCATAAGTGACTCTTAATCTCACGAAACAAACTGTGGGTTGCTGGGGGGAGGGGGGTTGGGAGAAGGGGGGTAGGGTTATGGACATTGGGGAGGGTATGTGCTTTTGGGTAAATTGGAAGGGGAGATGAACCATGAGAGACTATGGACTCTGAAAAACAATCTGAGGGGTTTGAAGTGGTGGGGGGGTGGGAGGTTGGGGTACCAGGTGGTGGGTATTGTGGAGGGCACGGCTTGCATGGAGCACTGGTGTGGTGAAAAAATAATGAATACTGTTTTTCTGAAAATAAATAAATTGGAAAAAAAAAAGTCACTAAAATACATTTAGAACTTCATAACTTTTGAGAACATTGCCTTGAAATCACTTCTCTAAATGTTTTCCACTGCCAAGAAATTCCAAGTAACTCAAATCCTTTTGCTCTTCCTTTGCAACATGGGTTCCATATTGCCAAGCACATGAAGCCTGCTCTGCAGGCATCTCTAGTGTGCAAAATAAAAGGATTTCAACTCTCAGGCACATTCCATCTTGGCCTTCTGCAAAAATGGGTCAGCATGCCAAATATGATATGTGATATGAATTGGATGTTAAGAGAAACTTGCATGACTGATTCATACATGGCTCTTGGTATTTCTACCAGTCTTAAGAACTGTTCCACACACCTTGAGTAGAGTCAGACAGGAGTTTCGGAGACAGGAGTTTCCTCCAACCCCCACAAGGGAAAAACCTACACCCTGGCCTGGTTGAACAACATCGACTTAAACAGTATGGAACCAATTTCTTCAACTCTACTGACCCTACCTGCAGATGTTAATGTCTCCTTTACTGTGTGTGTATTCATGGCTCTATCAATATCCTCTTTGATTTAAATAGCTCTTTGAATTATATTCTACTTAGTAGATTGTACCAACGTTGCTTATCTTCTACCTGAAGAACACAGGACTAAAAAGACTTCATGATTATTAATGCACTGATCTATGTGTGATTTCGGGGCACAGAAAAAATACTGGATCTAATATGCAAATTATGAGCGAATAAATTGCAGACCAGGCCATTAGAAGACTGCTTAGGCCTGGGAAGAGACAAGATCTTTTAGTTCATTCAGAAAACCATTTATCAACTACCTACTTTGTACTGGGAACTGGACATACTAAGAGCATTCTAATGGATCCAGAGAAGCTGACAATACTGCTTTTGTTTGTGTGTTTGTTTGTTTGCTGAAATTTAGTCAATGTTTTGCTTGTATCTCTCACATAACATTTTATTTCCATGTCTTGCATTTATTAATTTGTGTATTTATCTTTCCCCCTTCATTAGATTGTAAGCTCTTTCGCGACAAATGCTTGGTCTTATTTATATACCATTTGCCTAAGTGCCATGTAAAAAAAAAAAAAAAACAACTCAAGGAAAATTGCTAACCTGAACTGAGAAGTCAATGCCTTCTTTTTTAGGCCTGTGCTTGAGCTAGCAACACAATTTAGGACTCTTGACTTCACATTCTTAGCTTCTTTTCCCTCTATTTACAATTCATAACATAATTTGTTATATAAATGCCTTGGTGTCTGAAGAGTTTATTATTAATGGGACCACGTGAGTGCTTGATGTGGCAACATGTATGAATGCCTATTTGGATAATATTTTTTAATTGTTAGATTTTATTCTGACTCAGCAATTATCTCTTTCACTGGCTCCTATAAATGGGGCCTAAGGTTGTGGGTGGCAAAAATGCAGCCTGTGGACCACATGTGTTCTCTAGGCCATATTCATATTCATGGAGAATTCTTGAATTCTAGATGCAACCCAGGCTTTGGGTACAACTGAGGCATGGCCTCAAAACAGCCATGCCTCAGAGATTCTGAGCCAGTGATGGTGTCAGTCCCTGAAAAATACGTTGCACCCCCTGCCCCACCTCCGCCCCCACACAGTCTTTAACTTTCAACCTAGTTCTCAAGCTTTGGCCTGCTTTTAATTGAGTCGTTGGGAATTCACAAGAAATCTTAGCACACACTTTTCTGTTTGTCACTCTTTTCTCCAACTTGATCCTGTCAGCTTTCGCCCTTGTCTTTATTCTGATCCTCTTCTCTCCTCCCCCATTCCAGAACCTCAACTCCCTCCTCCAACCCCCACAAGGGAAAAACGTACACCCTGGCCTGGTTGAACAACATCGACTTGAACAACAACAACTTTGGCTGAAGCCTAGCACCAAAGAGTTCTAATCCTGTGATATGGATTAAATTCAAGTGCAAGAATGAGATAGTACCTTAAAATGGATATAACAAGAACGAGATCAAAACCATTCAACCTTGTGGATGGTAAACATGTGGCATTTATACTTTCAGCTGACCCTCCAATATCAATGATGTGCACTGGTACTTTCCTAAAGTTCTTTCCCACCGAGCCTGGACATGATTAAAGAATCCTGAACACCATATCTACCACCTTCTAACGGAACTAGTCCACAATTTGGAATATATTTTTTAAAATCCTCCTTTGAATGTCTTCTCTTGTTGGGTGAGAAGAATTCATCTTTAAAGGAAGGTTACTTCAAGTGTGGTTTCTTTTTTTTTTTTTTTTAAGATTTTATTTATTTATTTGACAGACAAAGATCGATCACAAGTAGGCAGAGAGGCAGGCAGGGAGAGAGGAGGAAGCAGGCTCCCTGCCAAGCAGAGAGCCTGATGGCGGGGCTCGATCCCAGGACCCTGGGACCATGACCTGAGCTGAAAACAGAGGCTTTAACCCACTGAGCCACCGAGGCACCCCCAAGTGTGGTTTCTAAGCCAGCAGCATGATCATTACCTAGGAGTTTGTTAGAAATGGAAGTTCTCTAACTCTCACCCATATCTAGTCAGATCCTTTGAGGATAGAGCCTAGGAACCCATGAGTCGTCATTGTTTTTACTGTTGCAAAATATACATAATATAAATATACTCTTTAACAATTTGTATAGCATACAATTCAGTATCAATCGTTAATGCAGTGTTACTGTAGGGTAGCTATTACCATGATACATTTCCAGAACTTTTTCATCATCCTAAACAGGAACTCTGTAACCGCTAAATAGTAACTCCCCATTACTCCCACCCATTCCCAGTCCCTGGTTACTTCTACTTTCTATCTCTCTGTATTTGCCTATTCTTTATACCTCATATAATGCAATCATACAACATTTTCCTTTCTGTAGCTGGCTTATTTCCCTTAGCATAATGCTTTTAAGGTTCATCTATGTTATAGCATGTACCTGAATTTCATTGTTTTTTTATTTTTTACAGCTGGCTAATATTCCATTGCATGTATAGACCACATTTTGTTTAGCTTTTGCTCTATTGAGGAATATCTGAATTGTTTCAAACTTTTAGCTCTTATGGGTAATATTGCTATGAACATTGGTGTACAGCATAACTTTGAGGCCTTGCTTTTATTTATTTTTAGATTTTATTTATTTATTCTGAGAGAGAAAGAGAGAGAGATCGATCCTGTGTGTGAGAGAGTCAAGGGAGGGGCAGAGGCAGAAGGAGAGAAAGAATCTCAAGCAGGCTCTATGGAGCCTGACTTGGGGCTTGATCCCATGACCCTGAGATCATGATGAGAGCTAAAATCAAAATCCAGATGTTTAACTGACTGAGCCACATAGCACCCTAAGTCCTTTTAATTCCTGTGAGTATGCACTAAGAAGTGGACTTACTGGATCATTTGGTAATTCTATGTTAACTCTCTAAGGAACCACTGAACTATTTTCCATAGTGGTTGCACTATTTTGCATTCTTACCAGCAACATACAAGGTTCTAATTTCTCCAAATCATAGCTAACACTTGCTGTTTTTATATATATATATTTAAATTAAATTTAATTTATTTGACAGTGAGAGAGAGATCACAAGTAGGCAGAGAGGCAGCCAGAGAAAGAGGGGGAAGCAGGCTCCCTGCTGAGCTGAGAGCCCGGTGTGGGGCTCGATCCCATGATCTGAGCCGAAGGCAGAGGCTTAACCCACTGAGCCACCCAGGCGCTCATATATATATATATATATATATATATATATATGTAGATAATAGGCATCCTAATGCGTATGAATTGGTATCTCACTGAGGTTTTAATTGACATTTCCCTAATGACAAATGATGGTAAATATCTTTTCATGTGCTTATCTACCATTTATATATCTTCTTTGGAGAAACGTCTATTCAAATCTTTTGCCCATTTTTGAATTGGGTTGTTAATCTTTTACTTTGAGTTTTGGGAATTCTCCATATATTGTGGATATTAATCCCTTATCAGATATATTATTGGTAAATATTTTCTCCCATTCTTTGGGTTGTTTTGTCTATCTCTTGAAAGTGTTCTTTGATGCACAAAAGATTTTTATGTTTGTGATGTTCAACTTATCTATTTTTTTTTTAAGATTTTTATTTATTTACTTATTTGACAGAGAGATCACAAGTAGGCAGAGAGGCAGGCAGAGAGAGAGGGGAAGCAGGCTCCCCGCTGAGCAGAGAGCCTGACGCGGGGCTCGATCCCAGGACCCTGAGATCACTACCTGAGCGGAAGGCAGAGGCTTAACCCACTGAGCCACCCAGGTGTCGCTTATCTATTTTTTTGTTTCCTGTTTAAGAAATCATTGCCAAATCCAATGTCATGAAATATTTTCCCTATTTTTTCCTAGGAGGTCGCCAAATATAATATAATATAATATAATATAATATAATATAATATAATAGGTAAGTTTTATCTCTTATATTTTAATTTTAGCTCTTAGGTCTTTGATTCATTTGAGGTAATTTTTGTACATGGTACAAGGATCTAGATTCATTCTTTTGCATGTGGATGTTCAGTTTTGCCAGTACATTTATTGAAAAGATTGTCCTTTTCCCATTGGAGGATCTTTGCACCCTGGTAACAACCTGTGTTTTGACTAAACCTCCAGGTAACTCTAATGTACACTGAAATTTGAGAGCCACTTCACTAAATGGGTTTTATCCTTTTTCTTAGAATTAACCAACATAAGATATGCCAGTCATAACTTGGCTTTACCAATGCATAGAAGGCATTTTATCTTGAAATTTGAAAAGTCTCACTATAATCATCTAACTATAATCATCCTAGACATTGAGAGTTCTCATATCAAAAAGGAAAATGTTACCAATTTCACATTTGTTAAATTTGTTGTTAACATTTTAACAACATCCATATTGTTATAACCAGTAACTGATCCACTCAATTATTCTCATTGCTCTGCTAGAATTAACCATAAGAAAAGACCCATGACACTTGGTTAATTGGGCTCTAAAAATCATTTTCTAACAGATACTCTTAAAAAGATTTTTACCAAACTTGATCTTAAACTTGTTTATGTTAAGCAATGTTCATCTCAAGTTTTAGTGTAGAGAGTTAATGAGACTAAAAAATATTTTTTTAAAGATTTTATTTATTTATTTGACAGACAGAGATCACAAGTGGGCAGAGAGGCAGACAGAGAGAGAGAGAGAGGGAAGCAGGCTCCCCGCTGAGCAGAGAGCCCGATGCGGGGCTCAATCCCAGGACCCTGAGATCATTACCTGAACTGAAGGCAGAGGCTTAACCCACTGAGTCACCCAGGTGCCCTGAGACTGAAATTTTCTTTTAATTTTTTATTTCTTATTACATATAATGTATTATTAGCCCCAGGAGTACAGGTCTGTGAATCATCAACCCAAGACTAAATTTTTTAAAAGCTTAGCTACATTTTATATTAAAGCCTGGCTTGATCCATGCTAAACTGGTACTTAGTTTTCATATATTAATGAAAAAAGAGACTAGCACATTATAAATAAATCTATTTACAGAATAGTTAAAAAAAATTTTTTTTGTATAGTTGGCTTATATACAGCCAAGCTAAACCAGCCACTTTTTAAATGTACCCATGAGGGATGCCTGCATGGCTCAAGGGGTTAAGTGTCTGCCTTTGGTTCAGGTCATGATCCCAGGTTCTGGGATTGAGTCCTGCATCAGGCTCCTTTCTCAGCAGGGAGCCTGCTTCTCCCTTGGGTTGCTGCACTCCCTGCTTGTGCTCTCTCTCTTTCTCTCTGACAAACAAATAAATAAATAATCTTAAAAAATAAAATAAATGTACCCTTGATATACATGTCCAAGCTTTGTAGCAGTCCCTAGAAATTTATCTTCAATACAGTCCTAGAAGAAAAATAGTTACATGAAGCTGCCAAACATTTTAAAATTCAGTGACACAGATTGATTTCTACTTATTACTTAGATATCCAGTCTTATTTAACTGACAAATTAGACTTTATGTCTTAGTTAACTGTATCTTTCAGTGATCGGTCATCATCCAACCCTGCAATAAATGTTAGTTGATTAAAGTAGTAAAGGTTAAAACGTTAAAACCACATGCTGTGGTTCTCAAAAATCAAGTCAACATGTGTAAAGGGAAGAATTATTAGAGGATTTATGAAATCTGGCCTGAACAAATTAATTCATCAGTTTAGCCAAAGGTCTGTCAATGAATTCAAGAATCTTTTCAAAAAGGGAAACATCTGTTGCAATTTAAGTTTCTGTTTTTAAGTGAATGTTGTGGATTATTCTTTCTGAAAAAGGATACAACAGTTCATACAAATGTATTTGAAAGTTAATTTGAAATTACTCTTGTGTCTTTGGGGATCATGGGGCAGTCTTTAGGGGATTTGTACTATTACAGTATTCTCCAGCCTTTCTTGGTTATAGAAGGTAATGTGAACCTCATTGGGACTGAAAGATGTTGCAACAAACCATGACGCCAACACCAGGAAGAGATCATTGTCTAGATGAGTCCACAAAGCCTCTACCTACCTGTGTGGGATCTATTGAAATGATGTACATAATGGGGGATTTAAAGGTACTTCCAAACATATACACATATATCATATGTATATACCGTATATACATATATACATTTCTGCCTTACACATTTACTTAGAACATAGACTTCAAGTTAGAAGGCCCCACCATATTTTGAGCTGGGTCTGACAGGAATTATACACACATAATAGATAAGAAAACTAAAGCTCACAATCATTGCATGAATTTCTTCCAGAATGTACATCAAGCAAGTGGTAGGACTTCAACTTCCACTAATGTCATTTGATACTGGGGCATGGCTCTTCCTGTTGCAACATATTACCTTCCCAGCTGTTTTCATAAATAATGAGGGTTCATCAGGGGTCCCCTACACTTGCTACTTAAAGTGTGATCTGTGGACCAGCAGTACGGCATGTCTTGAGAGCTTGTGAAAATGCAGAATCTCAGGCCCCTCTCAGACCTAATGGATCAGAATCTACATTTTTATAAGATCCCAGGTACAGTTTTAGAACTCACTTTGGGAAATCAATGTTACAATTTACATGCTAATAAACACTTGCTGAAACCCTTAAGATTTAATTTCAGTTTTCAAAACAATAATTTTCTATATTTCAAAGATGCATAGTGACTGATTTTTGTGGAATTTATTCCAGACTTATTAAAAGACAGAAGATTCACTAACTATTATAGGTTTGAGACTAATTCTTTAATTTTTATTTAGGAATCAGTTCAATGCTACACGGAAAAAAGTTGAGCAATTTCCTATTGAAAACAGTCTTTAAATTATGACTAAAGCTTTAAAAAAGATTTTCTTACTTAAGTTTAAAACTCATGATATTCCCTTCAGCTATTTGTTATATACTCTGTGTATTCTTGATAAGACTTATAGTTTTTCATAATTAACTGTGGAAAATTCATAGCTTTTACTTTGCCCAAAGAATGGGGGGGTCTCAGTTCAATATACTGACCAGCAGTATGCATGAGTACTTCACTTGGAAACAACTTCATTTCAAATTAAGCCAATTCTCTCTATAATTAACTTTTATTACCGTCCTAAAACTGAAATCATCCCTAGGCAAAAGTATATTTTTATAAGCACGAAGTTGCAAGACAACTTCTATTATCAAAAGGTCTTCATGAAGTCTGTGGCTTCACAATAACCAGTTTTAATAGCAGAGGTTGATGTCTGATAACCACTCAATAGTTAAATTTTGGTCTTGGAGGTTGTTGTGAACTGCAAATTCTAACTGGCTTTTAGAAGAAACCCATAGCCATGTCAAAGAGGAGTTAATTCCTATCTCTGGTATTTTCTGTTCAATGAAAATCCACAGGATCATATCTCAAAACTTTTTAATTGTGCCTCTTCCTTACCTAAAGTGTAGCAGAGTCCCAGCCTGAGACAGGGCCATGCTAACTATGCAACTTGGGCATAACTAATATATCACGAAGCCTTGCTGGGCTCCCAGGGGTCTGTTCACACAGGAACCCAAGGTTTTTTGGTGGGAAGTTGAGTGTTGGCATTTAGTTCTTTCTTGACTACCTTCCCAGGTAGCTGGAGCAGAAGGAGACAGGATTGAGTACCTTGAAAGCTAGAGCGGGATTTCCTTGGTAGACCTGGCAAATAGCAACAGGCATAAAGTAAAGGGAAAATATAAGCCAAATGCCTTCAGAAAGCAAGAATTATACAGTTGAGTGTCTCTAATGGTTTGCTTCCATTAATAATATACTATATGTTAACTAAATTGAATTTAAATAAATGATTTAGAAAAACACAGAAAGAGAGAAAGAAAGAAGAATTTTAGATTAATAAATGCAAAACGAAGGGACTTAAATAGAAGATAAATACAGCATGGAATGAAGATGTGCTCAGTATCATTGATCATCTGACATGATGTAATACCATCACACACACACAGCAGAATGGCTGAAATGAAAAGATTAGCAGCTCCAAGAGCTAGTGAGCATGTGAGTCAACTAGAACTCTGAAGGTAGTATATATTGGTATAAGCACTTTGGAAAACTCTCCAACAGTGTCAGCATACATGAATATGTTTCACGACACAACAATTCTATTCCTGGGTGACAAAAATAAGTGCATATCCCAGTTTCCAGTCTGGAATATAAGAAGCATGGAAGTCATCACTCCATCCTAACAAGGTAAACAAGCAGAAAAATCAACAGCTCTTCTTAGATCTGTCAGAGAAGTGATATCATAGGGGTAAGTGCTGCCCCACAAATTAGAGAGGCAAGCAAATAAGAGTCACAATTTTTACTGCAGCTGAAACCCATGAGCAAAAATCTCTTAGGGAACCAGTACCAAGGTAGGAAAGCCCAAACTGTAACCAACAAATAGCTGGAAACTCAGCATGCACGTGTGTGACTTAAAACCTCGGGAGGGGGAGTTCTGGAAGGAGGGATACTTTTGTGAGTTTTGGCTCTAGGACTCTTAACAGATTCTCGCGGTGAACATCAGAGAAAAATCCTTTCATGCTTTCAGCAAGGGACAGGAGAAAAGAAACCATTTTGAAATAACCCAGAACATTCCATTCTTCTTAGAAAAGCCTGACCTCAAGAGCAACTGTTTTACCAGGAGCCTAACCTGTTGAGTTTTGTCAGAGCCTAACTGATTTGAAAGAAGAGAAATATGCAACTCCAACTCATTCTAACCATCTCAGCCTGCCTTAGGAGGGTGGAGGGAGAACTGAGAAACACTTGTGAAGTTCACAGCCCCGGGATACTGCTCACTAAAACACTCAGACATAGTCACAAGATGGTAGGTAGAATGCTTCTCTTCCTTTGACACCACAACACTAATGCCCTGTTTGCTGAGGTTCCTTATATCTAGCACATCATGTCCAGCTATCAAGAAAACATTACAAAGCATAAAAAAAACCAAAATCAACAGTTTGAAGAAATAGAGCAAGCAACAAAATCAGATTCAGCTATGGCAGGGATGTTGGAAATATCAGACCATGAATTTAAAATAATTGTGATTAATATGCTAAAGGCTTAAAGGAAAGTTATTTCTCTATTTTCAATATTTCTGACACCACATGTGTAGATTTTCCACACTGAGCAATTCTCCAATTCTCTGTAAACACCAACTGTGTCCACCAACTGTGGACACCAACACCTGCAATTGAATTCAATTCTGACATTGACTACCCAGAGTTAGCACAGACAGTCATAGGTTAAGGGCCCAATCCCACAAGATTGTTCTCCACTTCACATGCTAATTGCAAGCAGTGGGTCCAAGGTTGTCTGACTCCCATACAAATTGGGAGTTCCCACAACCCTCTCCTTCAGTTTGGTTATTTGCTATAACAGCTCACAGAACTCAGGGGAACACTTTACTTACATTTACTGGTTTATTTTGAAGGATACAAATTAATAGCCAAATGAAGAGGTACATAGAGTGATGTTCAGAAGGGTCGCAAGCACAGGAGTTTCTGTGCCAATAGAGTTTGGGATGTATCACACTGCCAGCCTGCAGATACGTTTACTGATCTGGAAGCTCTTCAAATCCCATCATTTAGAATTCTTTTTTTTTTTTTTTTAAAGATTTTATTTATTTATTTGACAGAGAGAGATCACAAGTAGGCAGAGAGGCAGGCAGAGAGAGAGGAGGAAGCAGGCTCCCCGCTGAGCAGAGAGCCCAATGCGGGACTCGATCCCAGGACCCCGAGATCACGACCCGAGCCGAAGCCAGTGGCTTAACCCACTGAGCCACCCAGGCATCATTTATAATTCTTATGGAGTTTCCATTATGTAGGCATGATTGACTAAGTCATTGGTCATTGGTGATTAACTGAGTCTCCAGCCCCTCTCCCTTCCCTGGGGTTCAGGGCAGGGTGGGGATAGGGAGAGTGGAAGGGGGTTGAAATTCCAGCCTTCTAGTCACATAGGGGTTCCTCTGACAGCCAGTCCTCATCTTCCAAGAGTTACCTTATTTCCCTAAACTCCTGTATGGTTGAAAGGGGCTTGTTATGAATAATAAAAGATGTTGTTATCATCCCTATCATTCTAGAATTTATAAGTTTCAGAAGCTCTACCAGGAATAAGACATAAAGATAAAATACGTATTTCTTATTGTATCACAGTATTGCAATGTTCTGTTGGAAAAGTAAACAGCATAGGAGAACAGATGAGTAATGTGAGCAGACAGATGAAAATTCTAAAAACCAACACATAATGCTAAAGATAGGAAAACAACAATCACTATAACGGAAATGAAGAATGCCTTTGACAGACTTATTAGTAGACTGGACATTACTAAGAAAAGAATCTCTGAGCTTGAGGATAGACTGATAAAAATAAAGAAAAAATAAAGAAACAGGAGAGACTGAAAAAAAAAAGCATCAGAATATCCAAGAACTGTGGGGCAACTAAAAAAGATGTAACATATATGCAACGGGAATACAAGAAGAAAAAGAGAAAGAAACAGAATTAGTCAGACACCAAACCACAGATACAGATACAGAAAGCTCAGAGAACACCAAATAGGATAAATGTCAAAAACAAAACAAAACAAAAAAACACACATGAAAACAAACAGAAAACCCAACACCTATGCATATCACTTTCAAACTTCAGAAAATCAAAGGTAAAGAAAACATTCTGAAAAAGCTAGAGGAAAAATACAACTTACCTATAAAGTAACAAAGATAAAAACTGTAATGATAACTAACTAACTAGAGAACTAATTATTCCTATCAGATATCATGCAAGCAAGAAGAAAGTGGAGTGAAATATTTTATGTGTTGAGAGAAAAAACCCACCAACTCAATTCTATATCCTGTGAAATTATCTTTCAGAAGTGAGAGAAAAAAAAAAAGACTTTTCCACACATAAATCATATAGGAAATGTGTTGCCAGTAGATCTTGTAAGAAATGTTAAAACAAATTCTTTAGAGAGAAGGAAAATGATATATGTCACATATTGGAATCTACATAAAGTAAGGAGAAGTACTGGAGAAGAAATAACTGAAGGTAAAAAAAATCTCTTATTTTCTGATTTTTTATTGATCTAACAGATAATAGTTTGTTCAAAATAGTAATAGCAACAATGTATTCAATAATGTATGCTTATATGTATATGTGTGTGTATATAAGTGAAATGAATAACAGCAATGATACAAGAATTGGGAGAGGGAATTACTACTATTTTGATATTAAAATGTATTTGCACTATACCTTGGGTGATATAGTGTTATTTGAAAATAGACTTGGATTAGTTGTAAATATATATTCCAAACTCTAGAGCACCAATTAAAAAAGTTAAAAAGAGGGATAATCAAAACACTAAGAAAGGAGGGAAAATGAAACCATGTAAGATACTCAATTACAACAACAAAATGTGGAAAAATAACGGAATGTAAAGATAGGAACAAAGTGAAAGTTGCTAAGATAGTAAATCTTAGAAGTCCTCATCACAAGAAAAGAAAATGCAACTATTTATGGGGACAGATATTAACTAGACTTATTGTGGTGATCATTTTGCAACATATACAAATACCAAATCATTATGTGTACACCTGAAACTAATATAATGTTAAATGTTAACTATACCTCGATAAAAAATAGAAACAAAGAACAAGGCAACAAATTGAGAATAGTAATAAATATGGTAGATATTAATCCAGCTATGTCAATAACTCCAAGACCAATATCCTAAACATACTATTTTTTTTGTAAATGTGACTTTATTTTTATTTTTTACAGTGTTATATTAGTTTCAGGTATACAATATAGTGATTCATATACTATTATGAATAGTAATATGGATCAAAAAACAACACTCAACTATATATTGTGTACAAGAAAACCACCTTAAATACAAAGACATTTATAGATAAAAAGTAAATGGATGGAGAAAGATATACTATCCTAACACTAATCAAGAGGAGTAGCTATATTAATGTCACACAGAGCAGATTTCAGAGCAAAGGAATGCATCAGGAATAAAAAAAAAGGCATTCCATAATAATAAAGGGGTCAATTCCCCAAGAAGACACATGATCCTTAATGTGTATGCACCTAACAACAGGGCTGCAAAATACATGAAGCAAAAACTGGTAGACATACAAGGAGAAATAAGTGAATTCATTATTATGTTTGGGGATTTCAGTACTCTCTATCAGAAATGGACAGATCTAGCAGGCAGAAAACAGTGAAGGAAAGAGCTGAATTCAATAGAACCATCAATCAAATGTATATAATTAACATCTTTAGGCTACTTTGTCAACAACAAAAGAATAAGCTCACATGGAACATCCACTAAGACAGACCACATTATGGGACATGAAAATCACCTTAATAAGTTTAAAAGAAGAGAGATCATTTAATGTCTGCTCTCAGACCACAACAGAATTAAATTAGAAATCAGTAATAGAAAGATAGCTAGAATAATCTCCAAATACTTGGGGATTAAGCAATACTCCTTTAAATAAAACACAGGTCAAAGAAGAAGTCGCAAGAGAATTTAAAAAATAATTTTAATTAAATGAAAATGAAAATAGAACTTACCAAATTAGTGGGATTCAGCAAAAAAAGTACTTAGAGGAAAATTTATAGCATTGAATTGCATACATTAGAAAAAGAAGAAAGATCCAAAATCAATAATCTATGCTTACATCTTAGGAAATTAGAATGAAAGAGCAAATTAAATCTAAAGTAAGCAGAAGAAAAGAAATAATAAAAATTAAAGCAGAAATCAATGAAATTTAAATAGGAAAACAATACAGAAGATCAATGAAACAAAAAACTGATTCTTTGAAAAGATCAGTGAAATTAATAAGCCTCCAGTTGTGCTAAGAAAACACAAGAGAAGATATAAATCACTAATACCGGAAATCGGGGACATCATTGCTGATCCCATGGAAATTAAAAAATAATGAAGAAATATTTATGAACAACTATATGCACTCAAATATGATTACCTAGATTTAATGAGCCAGTTCCTTTAAAGACACAATTTGTCAAATATACACAATAAAAAAAAGACTATCTGAATAGGCCTACACATATGAAATAAATTAAATCAATAATTAATAACCTTCTAAAACAGAAAGCATCAGGCCTGGAAGCATTCACTGGTGAATTCTACTAAACATGTAAAGAGGAATTATACCAATTCTGTATAATCTTTTCCAGAATGTAAAAGCAAAAGTAATACTTCCTAAATTATTCTATGAGGTTAGCATTACACTAACACCCAAAGCAGACAAAGGCATTATAATGAAACTATAGATCAATAACCCTCATAAACATAGATGCAAATAGCCTCAAGAAATTATTAGCAAATTGAATCCAACAATATATAAAAAGAATTATGTACCACAACTACGTGGGATTTATCCCACATATGCAAGGCTGTTTCAACATTTAAAATCCCATTAAAGTAATTCATCACATTACCAGGCTAAAAAGAAAAATTACATGATCATATCAGTAGATTCAGAAAAAGCATTTGACAAAATCCAACACCAGTTTATGATAAAAACTCTCAGCAAACTAGGAATAGAGTGAATCTGCCCCAACTTGGTAAGGAATACCTACAAAAACACACTGCCAACATCATACTGAATGGTGAAAAACTAGAAACTCCTGCTAAGAGCAAGACCAAGGCAAGAATGTTGGCTCTCAAATTCCTATAAAGGAGTTCAAGTTGATACTTGAAGTATCAACTAATGTGATAAGAAAAGAAAAGGAAATACCAGTTATACAGATTGGGAAGGAAAAATAAAACTGTCCTTTTTGTAGATACGATGGTCTATGAAGAAAATTTGAAAGAACTGACAAAAGCACTCCTGAAACTAATAAGTAATTGTAACAAGGTGGGAGGATCAACAAGGTGTGTTGATACACAAAAGTTGATCACTTTCCTGTATACCACCATGAAAAGTGTTTATTAAGGTCGAAACATGCAGAATAACCAACATGATATTGAAGGAGAGGAATAAAGTCACAGAACTGACACTACTAGACTTCGGGACCTCCTGTAAAGCTCTAGTAATCAAGTGTGGTACTGGTGAGTAGACAGATAGAATTGACAAACAGATCAATAGAACAGAATAGAAACCTCAGAAATAGACCCACGCAAATATAAAAAACTGACCTTTGACAAAGGAGCAAAGGCAATACAATGGAGAAAAAGATAGTCTTTTCAACAAATGGAATATCTAGATAACTAGAACAAATGGACATCCACATGAAGAAAAATCTAGATACAGACTTTGCCCTTCACAAAAATTAAAAATTGGATCATAGAACTAAATTTATAAAATGAAAAACTATACAATCCTAGAAAATAACATATGAGAAAATGTAAGTGACCTCAGGTATGATGATGACTTTTTAGATATAACACCAAAGGCACAATTTGTGAAAGAAACAAAACTCCCTAAAATAAAACTTGAGGTGAACACTGCTTACCATAAACAAGTTTAAGATCAGTTTGGTAAAAATATTTTAAGAGTATTTGTTAGGAAACTGTATTAAAATTAAAAATGTCAGGGGCTCCTGGTTAAGCTCCCAACTCTTGATTTTAGCTCAGGTCATGATCTCAGGGATGTGAGATGTCAGACTCCATGCGTGGAGCTTGCTTAAGATTCTCTCTCTCCCCATCCTTCTGTCCCTCCCCCGCCAACAACATGAGTGCTCTCTCTCTCTCTCTCTCTCAAATAAATAAATAAAATTAAAAACTTCTGTTCTGCAAAAGACACTCTTAAGAGAATGAAGAGATAAGCAACAGACTGTGAAAATGTGTTTGTAAAAGACACATCTGGTAAATATACAAAGAATTCTCAAAAATTAACAATAAGAAAACAAACAACCTGATTTAAAAATAGGCCACAGACTCTGACACTTTGCCAAGGAAGACATATAGGTGGTAAATGAGCATATAGAAGATGGTCTAAAACATATATCATTAGAAAAATGCAAATTAAAAATAACAAGTTACCACTACACACATATTAGAATGGCCAAAATCCAAAACATCAACACCACCAAATGTTGATGAGGAGCAGCAGAAGACCTCATTCATTATTGGTGGGAATGCAAAATTGTACAACCATTTTGGAAGACAATTGGCAGTTTCTTTTTTTTTTAAAAGATTTTATTTATTTATTTGACAGACAGAGATCACAAGTAGGCAGAGAGGCAGGCAGAGAGAGAGAGAGAGAGGAGGAAGCAGGCTCCCTGCTGAGCAGAGAGCCCGATGTGGGACTCGATCCCGGGACCCCGAGATCATGACCTGAGCCGAAGGCAGCAGCTTAACCCACTGAGCCACCCAGGCGCCCCGGTTGGCAGTTTCTTACAAAACTAAACATACTCTCACCATACAATCCAGCTATTGTGCTTTATAGAATGTACCCAAATTAGTTGAAAACTCTGTTCTCACAAACACCTGCACATAAATGTGTATAACAGCCTTATTCATGAATGCCAAAAGTTAGAAGTAACCAAGACGTCCTTCAGTAGGTGACTGGGGAAATAAAGTGGAATATTCCAACAATGGGATAATATTCAGTCCTGAAAAGTTCTAAGTTAGTTATCAATTCATAAGAAAACATGGAGGAAATGTACATGCATATTACTATGTAAAAGAAGTTAATCTGAAAAGGTTATACACTATATGGTTCCAACCATATGACATTCTAGAAAAAGCAAAAGTAAGGAGATAGTAAAAGAACCAGTGGTTGCCTGGGATTAGTGGGGAGGAAGAGATGAATAAGCAGAGCACAGAGGAATTTTAGAGTAGGGAAACTATTCTGTATGATATTATGACTGTGGATACATGCCACTATACACTTGTTGAAACCCATGGAATGTAAAACACCAGGACAAAAAGCTAATATAAACTATGGACTTAGGGTGATTACATATCAATGTAGTTTCATTGATTATAACAAACTACCACCCTAGTTGGGGATGTTCATAGTGGAATGACTGTACATATGTGGGGGCAGGAGATATATGGGAAATCTCTATACCTTCTGTCCAGTTTTGCTGTGAACCTAAAACTGCTCTATAAAATAAAATCCAATAAAACAAAACAAAGTGTTTTGTTCATCAAAAGACCTATTTTGCAACAATCAAAGCAGCAGAATGGAAATATGAATGATGGCATTTTCATACACTAGAACACTATATAGGGCAATGAAAAAGAACAACAAGGTGGATGATTTGCATTTTATGTCTCACATAATAGGCAGGAAGAGAGTACACATTTTATTGTTATATTTACCTCAAGTCATTTCTAAGGTGATAGAAATTAGGATCATGACTATCGGTGGGGGTGTATCTTGAGCTAGGAGGAAGCATGAAAGAATCTTCTGAATACTGAAAATATTCTATATTTTAGATCTTTGCACTTTGTGGGGTGCCTGAGTAGCTCAGTCTTTAAGCATCTGCCTTTAGCTCAGGTCATGACCCCAGGGTCCTGGGAACAAGCCCCGCATTGGGCCCCCCATTCAGCAGGAAGACTTTGTCTCTCTCTCCCACTCCCCCTTCTTGTGTTCCCTCTCTGTGTTTCTGTCAAATAAATAAATAAAATCTTAAAAAAAAAAAGGATTTGTGCACTCTGCTATATGGCAATGAATCTTTCCTTCAGATTGTCCTTCAGGTTAGTCCCCATGTCTTCATGCCTGGGTCCCAGGATGAAGGATATATGGAGCTCATCAGTTGAAATTGTGTGGGACATTGAGAGCTGAAGGTGGTAGCAGCTTTGGTAATAATAAGGTGTAGTACCACCAGCAGCAATGGAGAAGATCCTTTGTATGGAAAGGAATATCCTCCACAGTTTTGGTTCCCACATCAACAGCAGGAGCAGTACCTTCCATTATAACTGTTGTACCATTGGGGCATGTCAACTGTTGTTTTTGTTTTTATTTTTTTTCTTCTGGGACTGGAGATTTTAGCACTGAGTTGGAGGGGAAAATGGAGGCAACTTCGTAGGTGCCAAGAGAACCAAGAGTTTGTGGAGTCTACTTCTCCTGGAGACTGCTGACACACACAGAGACCAACGCATTAACACCCTTATCTTCCTCTACAGTTCTGAGCCATTTGAGATAGAAAGTGGAACCAGACAGATGACAAGCAAAATGTCAGCTTCGTTTTTGATAGAGCATGGGGAGAAGCTGTACAAACAATGGAAGAATGAGATTCCTGATACTTAACTTCAGGATGAGACAGGTTTATTCATCCACTGGAAAACCACAGTCCCTTGGTCCCCCACAATAGCAAAGCCTTTATTAGTTACCTCATGGTCAAGAACAGCCTAAAGCACATGACTTCTGCAAGCAAACAGACTCCAGTAATAAAGGAGGGAGGACTAAGCTGTAAGTGTTCATTTCATTATCCCAAGCTCCCTACTCAGATAAGTACTACCTTCCAAAGGAGAAAGTCAGGGAGCACTATGCAACATGAACAGATGTTCTCTACCTGGAAACGTCTGGAATGGAATGAGTGCCTTCCAACAACTGCCCCAAATATCTAGCAGGAATATGAGAATCTTGAGTTCCCAGACAGGATTTGTGATTGCCACTATAATCTATTTTTAGTGAGATGATGGTGTGGCCTTGGAATTATGTGGCAAAGGAATGGCACACCCTGAATTTAGGGTATTTTATGATGACATCTGGAGGTCATCATCTTATGTCAGGGTCCTGAGAGAGTATCAGGAGACAACAGGAGAAAGATGATATTTTTTTGTCTGCTTATGAGAAGGAAAATAAAGCAGCTTCAGATTTGAACCAGAATGAAATTATCATAATTCTAAATGCCTCTTGCACCAAGGTGACCTGAAAAGTATTCTTCTTCACAGGTGGGCCTGTGGGGGAATAGGAGATCTATCTCTGGAGGTCTTTCCTCTGGACAGCCAGAAGCCACATGAAGAGGTCAAACCCAACCTCTCTCTATTCTTAAATAGGAGGAGTCTGTTCAGATTTCTGGGGCAGGGCTCCAGTTATAAGGAAGGGAAAATCTCAGTGTGTTCATAAAGTTGCACATTTTCATACAGAAAATAAATTTAAGTTTAAGATCATTTCAAGTTGAGGGAAAGTGAACTAAATTGCTATAGTTTAAAAAGTAAAGATATAGAATTGCCACAATTATGTGAGCAATGTGTAGAAAGTACCAAAGTTCAGGTACTTTACAAAAATTGGGTTTAAGACATCTTATTTTCAGTTATTACTATCTAGTATTTTCTTAATGTTTTGGAAATTATTAATATTTTTTAGAATCATTCATATTTTTACCCTTAAGAGTTCATTTAAATATATGATTTTAACAGCTGCTGCAGTAAGACTTATCTAGACACTAAAATTACTTTCAGGATAATATATGTCTAATTTTATAATGAAAGTCAACAACCACATCACAAAATAGAATTCACTGGAAAGATATGCTTTAATTTTTTTTTTAAACCAAAATTCTAGTACTCCCTAAGCAACTATTCCATGAAAGAAAAATAGAGGGTTTCAAATCCTCTGCTGGGTGGATTATTAAGCCAGATATTTAGTGCATCCTTGAGACAGCAGAGAAATTGTGAAGGAATCAGAGAAGATTCTGGGGATGCACAAAGGGGATATAACCAAAAGGGACATCAGCCAGGGAGGGAAAGGAATGACAAGAGCAACCACAAGGAAGGAAGGAGGCAAAGATATTACAAACTGCCCTTATTTCATAATTTTGCAAAAGAATTGGGTCTAAACTTCTAGCAAATCAGGATGGAAGATATGTAAAACCATAACTAGATACGTAAGGGCAATTCTTCAAGTTTGACTTTAATCTTTGGCACAATTTCCTCTATTTTCTGGATTATTAGAATCTGCAGACAAGAGACAGTCTTGTAGAAACAAGGAAATAAATGATTCTCTTTTATATTGGCACTATATTTTTCTCCCTGATAAATTCTTTTGTGGGTTTCTTCAGCTGTCCTGAGTCTGTGGGAAAGGACATTTACCAGAAAGTCACTGAATACTTATTTATACCCCTCTTTGCTCTACTGATCAGGAGAAAGAAAACCTTTCAACTTCTTAAAAATCCATTTTAGATGTTCCTTAAATGACTCAGTTGACATGTTCCTTGGTGATAAGCAATCTCATGATGACTAAACCAGCTTCTACTTTTGACATTGTCCAGTAGAAGAAATGAGTTGCTGTGTAGAAGTTTCCTTTCAGATGGCCTTTACCTCAATTTTAACAAATAACCACTTCTATATTAGGAAACATTCTTTTCAAGAGATGAGAATGTTATATTAATGCAAAGTGCTTATTGCTGCCTTTCTGCTGCTGTAGAGTTCTTTTTAAAGAGTTCTTTACTTGGCACCCAAGAATAATACTTTTTTCTTGTGCTTCAGATTTTTAGAAAAATAAGAACATTCCTCCTAAGAAACAGGCACCAGCAGTCTCTGAATGCAGCTGACTGAAAAGTGGGCTTCTGCATGCAAGGTGGAAATCTACATTCAGTTTAAGGTAACTAGAAAGCTAATATTTAATATTAGGTTGCCATGAGAGGCACGTCCTCTCTTCCTAACATTCCTGAAAACCTTCTTTATTATTCATGGTGGGTTTAAAGAGCATATTTGGGTTATCAAGACACTTGAGAAGGGTTGGCAGGAACACTGTAGGGGGTAGACTGGGTTTGAGAAAATAGAGGAGGGACCATGACTCAGAACTTATCAATGTACTCAGCTTGTTGGAAACAACAGGATATCATGATAGATTTTCCAAACATATTTAAAGTGAAGAGAAAAATCAAAGAAAACAGAAAGGTATGCAGGGTGGTAGAATAAGATGAACAGAAAAAAAAAAACAGTAATTGAGTATAAATTGCAGAGTGAATAGCAAGGACAATTAAAATTATGTGGCATAAATTATTTAATGATAGATCTTTCATACTAATTTAGATCACAGTGTATGATGTAGTTTGTGCATGAACTTTATTTTAAATTATATAATTATTATTACATTTTGTCAACAGCCCCTAAATTAATACATAACTTACCCTCAATCCCACTGCTTAGTATTGTCTCAATGTCAATGCCAGATATTAAGGGAGTAATTTTTATCACCATTGTATAACACTAACAGATATTTCTTTAGCTTAATGTTTCACTTTTATATTTCAGGTAGACTGGTTTGATACTCAGTTTGTTTCTCCAGCCTGGGCTGGGGAAAAAAAAAAGCATCCTCTGGGGAAGCCCTTTGCACTTAATCCAGTAATTCAGAGATGCCAAGACACAATTTCAGCGAGAACCACGCTTACTCTGGTAAACTCACTCATTCATGTGCTGTGTTAGCTAAATAGTAAAATATCCACCTAGTTGTTATGCTTACAAAGATTGTTAGATTTTATACTAAGAATTTCATCTGACTCTTATATAAAATTTCTGTAAAGTTTGGATATTTATCATAGCAAAGATAATTAATATGCTGACTTCTCTGATCTTAAAGTTATGTAGCACTCTAAGCCATTGGCATCCTTCTTTATCCTGAGAATATACATAATACTTAGAAACAGTTAATTGATATTGTAAGGCCAACTGCCTGTGTCTTAAGGATGATTACCATTATTTTCTTGGCATTTTATTTAGTAACAAACCGACTGCATTCTTTGTAAAGAGTGCTTGTTCACTCTTGAGCTTAGCTTTCTAGATTTCATAGAGAATTCCTTTAGATCCTTTTTTTAAAATTCCAAAAGGAACTTCTATTATAAATTGCTTAAATAATCTTTGTGTTTTTTTCAACTTTTTATTATGAATATTTTTAAGCATATAGAAAGTTTGAAAGAAAAGTACAACAAACACTCATATCCCTCACATACCTACCATCTAGATTCAACATTTGTTAACATTTTGCCATAGAGGCTTGTGTGCATATTGTGTGTATGTTTGTTGAATCTATTTCAAAATAAGTTGCAGACTTCACAATACTCTTCCCTAAATATTTCAGCTGTGTCTCTTAAAAAATGGCATTCCACTGCATGATCATATCATTAACACAACTCAAAAAAATTAACAGTAATTGTATAATATTATCCAATACCCAGACCATATGCCAATTTCTTCATTTCTTGCCGAAATATATTTTATATAATATATTGTATAGCTGGTTTTTTTGGTGTCTCTTTAATCTCTTTTAATTTAGAACAGAACTCTCCCCAGTACTCCCCACTCCTCGACACACGTTTTCTTTTCTTTGGCATTGAACTTGTAAAATGTCCAGGCCAGTTGTTTTGTGCAATGCTCTATCTTCCAGATCTGTTTGATTACTTCTTCTTCGTGTTAAACTTGTTTACCTCTCCTGTGTATTTCTTGTGAATTGTGAGTCTTTAGATCCATTTTAAACATTTTATACAAGTTACAGCCACTCAGATTGGCTTTTTTTTTTTAATCATTGTTTGTACATAGATAGGACTTGGTTTTACTCAATAGACTAAAGGCTATCTGATTTCATAAAATATAACTATAAGTGGCATTAAGTAATACCTCTTTCCTATGACTTATAATTTCTGAGCAAAATATATACTACCCACTTGCCAGTTGAATCATGTCATTCATATTCAAGTCCTTTGCATTCTTGTAAGTCACCCAAACATTTTCATTGAGAATGTGGTGTACTATACTAAAAATTGGTCTTTTTCTGTCAATGTGCGATCTTTTTTTCTCAGTAATCTATGACTTTTAATTAAATAAACTTTTCTGTCCTGATAGGCAGTAGGTCCTAGAATTATCTAGACTGCAGTTTATCTGCTTCTGGAGTAATAATACATAATGTGAATATATGAAAAAATACCATTTATAAAAATAACTGTTTAGTGTTCCAACTAAGTGTGAGGGAAAGCTATATGGTACATCTATAACATGTAATGAGTAACATGAAGTCTCTAAAGAATTGTGACATTTTAATTAATCTAAGCTATGAGTACCTGGAAAACTTATGTCTGGAAGGTTTCAGAGTGACTGCACATTAAAGTAATTACGAATCTATTACAATTGATGTTAGTTCTTTAAGCTCTTCTCAAATAAGATGAAAGCAGAATTTTTATTTATGACTGAGTGACTTTTTATGCACAATACCTCTTTTAGGGCCACATTTCAGTCTTTTCAAAATTTACCTCTTAACGAGATACTGAGAGGAAATTAGCCTTTTATAGATAAATATATATGTTGGTGGTCCAGAGGGCATAAATTCAGTTATAAAAAGACACAGCAAATTGTACAGTATGAATTATCATGCAGCATCTTGCATCCAAAAATCATTATATATAGTGTAGAAAAGACTTATAACCAGAAAAGGAGATATTTTTTTTATCTGTTCAATTAGTCATTTAAGTTGAAAATTAAATAGACAGCTAATATGACCTTGAGGTATATTATCTGATGATAGAGGAGGGCAGTATTTTAAAAATCAGTTTATTAAAAGTTAATTTACTAATTTGCCAAAAATTAATTTTAATTGATGTTCTTCTTGAATATATTTGCCCACTAGAAATAAATTATTCTTGTACATATTCAAGTGATTCATTCAACAAATATTTATTGAGTGCCTACTATGTCCAAGAGTACTCTATGTGCTGTGCCCATAACAGGGAGAATCAATAGCAAGAAGTCACTGCCCTCATGGTGCTTAAAGGAGATGGACAATGAACACATAAAACATAAAATGTAATATCAGGTAAAGATAGGTGCTGTAAAGTCCCACCCATACCTCCTCTTCCTTTCATTACTGATTAGATGTCAATGGTCTGGATCTGGTATCCAGCCCCTGGTAAAAAGCCAAGAAAGCCAAGAAAGTGACCCTGCCAAAGTCACTTAAGGATTCATGGTCCCTACCCTGGATGAGTGATGGGAGTGTTCTTTTTAAACAGATGGATTCAGTGAAGCCTCTGACAATGTGGCATTTCAACAGAAATCAGAATAAACTCGGACTGTGAGCCCTGAAAATATCTAGGGGAAGAAGAGTCAAGCTGAAGGAAGGGCAAATACAAAGAGTCTAAGGACAAATCCCTTGACCAATATTTACTTAAAAATCTAGACTAGAAGAAAATGATTGTAAGTACACTAGACTGCCTACAGCCTCACTTGCTGCTACAAGTTGAATATTCCTTAAAATGGTCCCATGAACACATATATTTATGAATACATGTATTCAATATAATCAAGTATTTTTGAATGTCAAGTGATCTTATCACTATTTATCCATTTGTTTCTACCTTTGTATCTTATCATTGGGCTTGAAAACTTCGCCATAGAGAGCTTGCATATTATTTTAAAAGTTTATTACCAGACACTAGCATAGTTTCTATTATGTTTTCTAGATACTCATTGCTGGTACAGAGAAATGCTACTGACTTTTAAAAATTGACCTTGTGCCCAGCATCTTCGCTAAACATCCTGATTTGCTTTACTTTATTGATTTGTATATCTATCTATCATCTATCTATATAATGTTGCTCTTTGCCTTTTATAATATTTTGCCTTGAATTCTCTTCTGATAGATCATAAGATTGGCAGGTTAGTCCTTTTTATGATTATTTTTTATATTTCCCTACTAGTATATTTTCCCACCAGTATATTCCCTACTAGTGTATTTTTTCAATTTCACCTTGTAAATTTCCACCTTTCTGTATCTTTTTGTTTTAGATGTCTTTTATTTTTACATTTAGCATTTTTTTGTAATCCAATATTTTGTTTTATAATCCAGCATTTTGTTTTGTAATCCATCTTTTACATTTCCTGTAATTACTGTTATAACAGGATTTATTTCTGCATTTCATACTTCCTCTTTGTATTCTTTCCTTCTTCTGAACAGATAAAAATTTATTTTACTGGTTTGAGATTGACATTCTAACTTTATTCTTCTAATGTGTTATCTCTTACTTATTAAGACCTATTGTTACACTTTTTCCAATTTTTCTATTTCCCAAGTTTATCAGTATCTATACCTTTCCTCAAACACTACAAATCATTTAGTATTCTCTCATCTCTTTCCAGCCCCTCTCTGAAATGTTTTAGTTTATATCATCTAGAAATTCCGTTTTGGATTGTTATGTGTTTTTCCCTCTTTTTTTCCTTTTCATTCTTTATTTTTTGTTCTAACAAAAAATTTGTTTATTTTTTTGGGCAATAATGAGTTTTAAAAATTACTTGCTTACTCTTTCTTCCTATATTTATTAACATCATACTGAATTTCTCTTTTTAGAGTTCTTCCAGAAGTTTTTATATATATTTTAATTGTGGTAAAATATACATGACATAAAATTTATCATTTTAATGATTTTTATTTTTAGTTGTGATAAAGTACACATAAGACAAAATTTACCAGGTAACGATTTTTAGGTGTACAATTCAGTAGTGTTAAGTACATTCTCATTTTTGTGCAACCATCTCTACTCTCCCACTCAGGAACATTTTTCATCTTCTCAAACTATGTACCCATTAAATAGTAAGTTCCTATTCCCTCCTCCCTCCAGCACCTGTGTAAGACTATTCTAATTTCTGTCTCCACAGATTTGGCTACTCTAACTGTCTCATCTAAGTGGAGTCATATACTATTTGTTCTTTTGTGTCTGGCTTATTTCATTTAGTAAAATGTTTTCAAAGTTCATCCATGTTACAGCATGCATCAGAATTTCCTTCCTTTTTAAGGCCAAATAATATCCTATGGTGTATATACCACATTGTGTTTATCCATTCATGCAATGATGGACACTTGGATTGCTTCACCTTCTGGCTATTTTGAATGATGTTGCTATGAACATGAGTATACAAATATCTGAGTCTGTACTTTTAATTCTTTTGGAAATATACACAGAACTGGAATTGCTGGATCTATGATAATTCTAAAATCTAGAAGTCTAGAATCTTACAATAATGCTATGTTTAAGTCTTTGAGGAACTGATAAACTGTTTTACATAGTATTTGTACCACTTTACATCTATAGTCCCACCACCAATGCACAGGCTTCCAATTTCTCCACATCCTAACACTTGATGTCTTCTAGGTTTTTTTGTTTGTTTTTAATAGCCATTCTAATGGGTGTCATGTGAAGTAGCTAATTGTGGTTTTGACTTGTCTTTCCCTAATGATTAGTGATGTTGAGAATCTTTTCATGTATTTACTGGATATTTGCATACTGTCTTTGGGGAGATTATCTACAAAAATCCTTTGACCATTTTTGAATTGCTTTGATTATTCAGATAGTCCATTGCTTGTGTACATATATGCAACTGATTTTTGCATTTTTGACTTTGTATCCTGCTACCTTGCTGAATTCACTTATTAGTTGTTGTTGCTATTGTTGTTGTTTAAGTAGGCTCTCTGCCCAGCGTGGAGTCCATTGTGGGGCTTGAACTCAACACCTTGAGATCAAGACCAGAGCTGAGATCAAGAGTCAGATGCTCAACTGAATGAGGCACCCAGGCACCCCTTCATTTATTGTTCTAACACCTTTTTTGAGTGTGTATGTAGTCTTTAGGAGTTTCTACATATAAAATTATATCATCTGCAAATAGAGATAATCTTACTTCTTCTCTTCCAATTTGGATTCACTTTATTTCTTTTTCATGCCTAATTCCTCTGGCTAGGACTTCCAGTACTATGTTAAATTCCTATTTAACATGCTAGATATACATGCTTTATTCCTGATCTTAGAGGAAAAGCACTCAGTCTTTCACCATTAAATATGATTTTTGGTGTAGGTTTTCCATAAAGGAGCTTTATTATGTTAAAATACTTTCTTTCTGTCCCTAGTTTGTTAGTGTTTTCCATCATAAAAGGGTATTGAATTTTGTCATGTTTTTCTGCATCAGTTGATCATGTTTTGTTTTGCTTTTTCCTTCATTTTGTTTATATGGTCTGCTACATTGTTTATTATATGTTGAGCCATCCTTGCACTCCAGATTAAGTCCCATTTAGTCACAGTATATAATCTTTGGAATATATTGTTGAATTTATGGGGTGCCTGGGTGGCTCAGTCAGTTGGGTGGCTGACTCTTGATTTTAGCTCCAGTCATGATCTAGGGTCCTGGGATGGAACCTGTGTCAGACTCTGCATTCAATGGGGAGCCTACTTCAGTATTCTCTCTCTTCCTCGGTCCCTTCCCCTGTTCTCTCTCTCTCTAAAATAAATAAATCTTTAAAAAAATATGCCATTGAAATGGTTTGCTAGTACTTTGTTGAGGCCTTTATTTCTAAGAAATATTGATAGATAGTTTTCTTAGTTTAATGTAGTTCAGGATAATGCTGGCCTCACAAAATGAGTTAGGAAGTGTTCCTCCTCTTCAAAATTTTTGGAAATGTTTGAGATGGATTGATACGAATTCTTCTTTAAATATTTAGTAGAATTCATCACCAGTGAAGCCATCTGGTCCTGGGTTTTTGTTTGTTGACCCCTGTGATTTCTGATTCAATTTCCTTAACTAGACTATTCAGATTTTCTGCTTCTTCATGATTCGGTCTTGGTAAAGTGTAGGTGTCTTGGAATTTTCCATCTTATCTAGGTTATTGAATTCATTGGTGTACAGTTGTTTATAGCACTCTCTCAAAATTCTTTTTATTTCTGTAATGTCAGTAGTAATATCTTCCTTTTCATTTCTGATTTTAGTTATTTCTGTCTACTTTTTTTTAGTCAAAATAAGACAAATCAATTTTGTTGATATTTTTTAAAGAACTCTTGGTTTCATTTTCTCTATTGTTTTTCTATTCTCTATTTATTCTGCTCTAGTTTTTGTTATTTCCTTTCTTTTGCTGGCTTTGGGTTTAATTTGCTCTTCTTGTTTTAGTCCCTTAAGTTGTAAAGTTAGGCTGTTGATTTGAGATCTCTCGTCTTTAATATGTTTACAGCTATAAATTTCCTACTTGGTACTACTTTTGCTGCAACATGTAAGTTTATGTTGTGTTTTTATTTTCATTTTTCTCAAGATTTTTTCAATTTCCCTTATGATTTCTTCTTTGGCCTATGGGTTATTTAAGAGTTTGTTGTTTAATGTCTATATATTTATGAATTTTCTAGTTTCCCTCCTGCTGTTGATTTCTTGTTTCATTTCATTGTGATTGGAAAAGACACTTTGTATGATTTCAGTCTTTTAATATTTATTAGGTCTTCTTTTGTGGCCTAACATATGGTCTATATTGGAGAAATTCCTTGTGTACTTGAGAAAAACGTGTATTATGTTGTTGCTGGAAGGAGAGTTCTCTGTATGTTTGTTAGGTCCAATTTGTCCACAGTGTTGTTCAGGTATACTCTTCTTTTTATTGGTCTTCCATCTAGTTATTCTATCCACTATTGAAAGTGGTGTCCTAAAGTATCCTACTATTATTGTTCTCAAGAGTGCTTTTTTTTCTTATTTAAAGATATTGTTTGTGTAGCAAAGTTTCTGAGGCCTTGAATGGTAGAGTGTTTTTTTTTTTTTTAATTGCACTCTCTTCTTTATATGACAGTCTAGATAAGTGTGCAAAATACTAGCTTTGGAGATTTTCCTCCCCTTCAGTACTAAAAATGTATATACAACTTAGTTGTCCTCTTGCAGAAGTTTTTGAAGTATCTAAAATGAATAATATTTATTCACATATGAGTGATCTGCTATCTCTCTCCAGAAGTTTTTCTTTATTTTGATATTCTTAAATTTTATTGTAAGGGGTCTGATTATAAAAATTTTTCCAATAATAGCAATCTGTGTTAATTAACTATGTGGGAGTTGATGCAATCTTCATTTTAGCTTACAATTTTGGAAAGGTTGTCAACTTTTAATTTTATGAGGGCAGGGACCATGTCTTTGTGGTTCATGGGTGTATATTCAGTACCTAACAAGGTTTCTGACATATGGTAGGTGTTCTATATAAATATCTGCTGAAAGAATGACTAAATAAATAGACACTAAGGGAACTGCCAACTTTTCTAAGATTTTATAAAATTTACTAATATTTCGTCATCTCTCTCAATAGCTAGAGAATTTTTTAAAGATTTTTATTATTTTTAGAATTTATTTGAGAGAGAGAGAAAGCGAATGGGGGAAGGAGCAGAGGGAGAGAGGGACGAGCAGACTACATGCCAAGGATGGAGCCTGGTACAAGGCTCAGTCTCACAACCCTGAGATCATAACCCGAGCTGAAATCAAAAGTTGGACACTCAACTGATTGAGCCACCCACAATGCCCCAATAGCTAGAGAATTTTTATGGCAGAAAAGAAATAGGCATTTAATAGAATTTAAACTGAGTTAGTCCATTAAAATATTCTACGGATTATATATGATGTAAAAAAATACATAGTTAGGAAAAGAATCATTCAAGTTATCATTAGTCTATATATTTATATTTGGAGCCTGAAAGACATTAGTTTCAGTAGAAAATGTAGCAACCCTTTGTACACATAATTTATCACATTATAGTTGGTCTACAGACCTTTCTCCCCTGTTAAACTGTGATCAGCTTGGAGGGATGACCTGTTTTGAATAATGTAGATGGAAAGATTTGTACTATACTCCTTTAGACTAGTAATATTTATCACTATATAATAATTAAAATTCTTAAAAGTGGAAAGAAGTGATAGTTTTCTTTTTTTCCTTCAAGAATATCCATTTAGGATGTAGTGTACAACATGGTGATCATAGTTAATAGTACCATATTGTATATTTACAAGTTGCTAAAAGCTTTCATCACAAGAAAAAAATTTTTATAGCTATACATAGATGACAGATGTTAACCATTGTGATCATTTCACAATATATACAAATATTGTGTCATTATGTTGTACACCTGAAACTAACAGAATATGTCAATTATATCTCATTGCCAATTATACCTCAATAAACAAAAAAAGAATATCCATGCATATGAATGAATGCTAAGTTTTTTTAAGAGAATGGGGGCTTTGTTGGCTTAAATCACCTTTGTTCTGGTTTTAGGCTTATTTTGCTTAGTCATATAATTTTTTTCTAATAATAAACAACCATGTATGAGCCCAAAATCATATTCTCTGCTTCTCCTAATTGCCTTCTAAAATAACAGGAATAATGTCCCACTTTAACAGATATGTAAATTGTCACAGACTTAGGAACTGATACAATCTTTCTTGAAGAAAAGCAATAAAAAGGTTGGTAGAAAAAAAGAGATCCTGTCATGATTGTGAATATGGTAAGACTCAGGACAATTCACAGCCACAAGAGGCATTATTGTAACAACAATGATAAATGCAAGAAGACCTTAAGAAAATGCAATTATTTCAGGCTGTTAGATATTGAGAATATGTTTGTAAAAATGAACTATATAAATAACTAACGGTAAGAAAAATAAAGCCCATGTTTTTCTACAGAAATTGAATGAAATCTTGAAATTTGAGAAGGTGCTAACAGTCTTGAAAATATGAATTCTTTGGGTTTTTCATTTCTACTGTGCAAAAGTGGAATGGAATATTTCAACCAGTCTGTCAAATAATCTATGCATAAATTGGAGAGAGCAGTTCCCCTGAAAGAGTTGCTTTATATTAACAAAAATAGTATCCAGTTTAAAAATAAACTCATTTAACTTTTACACACTTTTCATATTTCCCTGTTTTAATTAGTTCCTCGGGTAAATTTCTTACTAACCAAACACTGTCAATTCCCAGATCATGCCATCTCATTCAAATATATTGATAAATATAGGGCAATGTGCTAAAATGATACTTACAAAGGAAGCACAGTATTATATTTGCTTTCAGAATAAATTCCCATTCAAGTCTACACATCCTGTAATGACCACAGAATTCCCTTTTACCATTGTTTCATGATTCCTAAGGTGTCACTCCCTTCGGAAACATATTTGAAGAGTTAAACTTTTGCAACCCTCTTTATTAAGTACATAGGCATACTTTAAAAAATGTAATTTTTTATATTTTAAACATGTATATAAATTCTCTTTTGAAACGGTTGCCTTGTTTAAAGAATTTAAGCAATGAAATCCAGGTAAAGTAAAAAATAATGAAGCGATTTGGTCTAAAGTAACTTAGGGAAAATTTTTCTTTTACAGAAATCACATTGAATTTTAGACTTGAAATGGATCCCACAAAGCATATAATCTGAAAACATTTTTCATCCTAGGGTAAAAACTGGAAACATCTTTCAACCTACAATTTTTAATGTAAGCCAGATATTTAAAATTTCTATCTTGCTTTGTGAAAGTAAATCTACATTTTTTACATTATCTAGACATTATTCAAATGTAATTTCCATTACTTTCACTGGAATCTTTTGGGAAAAAGGATTCTATTATGAATATGTAATGGATTTTTAGAGTTTACTTAATTCCTTGGAATAATACATCTTTATTAGTATTTTTCTGGTTGGGCAAAAAGTTTTCTATGGTACTTCTATCAGCTAATTTACTATGCTGTCACACTTGGGTAAATGAGTGAAGGGAGATAGTCTAAATATTAATGAGATCTTATTAATATATAAGATCTCTTTGTCTCTTGTAACTTATTTGATTTTAAGTCTATTTTGTCATATATTAGCATAACCTTTCCTTCCCCAACCTTTTGTTTACTGTTTGCATAGAATATCTTTTTCTACCCTTTTGCTTTTAACCGGTGCCTTTGTTTTGTGTTTTATTTATTTATTTATTTATCTATTTATTTGACAGAGAGAGGGAGAGAGAGGGAGAGAGCAAGCACAAGCATGGGGGGTCGCAGGTGAGAAGCAGGCTCCCTGCTCACTAAAGAGCCTGATGTGGGCTTGATCCCAACACCTGGGATTATGACCTGAGCTGAAGGCAGTCACTTAACCAGCTGAGCCACCCAAGCAACCCTTAACTTGTGTCTCTGAATATCACATGAGTCTACTGCAGACAGCATATGGTTGGTTCATGTGGTTTTTTTTTTTTTTTTGGTTCATGTGTTTTTCTCCATTCTACCAATCTCTGCCTTTTAACTGGAGTTTAATTCATTTACATTAAAATAGTTAATGACAAGGAGGGACTTATTCTGCCATTGTGCTATTTATTTTCCATATGCCAATAGCTTTTTTTTGTCCCTCATTTCCTGCATTACTGTATTCTTTTGTGTTTAAATGACTTTTTTTTTTTGAAGTGAAATGTTTAAATTCCTTTCTCATATCCTTTTGTTTATACTCTATAGCTATTTTCTTTGGTGGTTACTATGGGTATTACATTTAACATCCTTAAGTTATAACACTTTAATGTGAATTGATACAAGCTTAATTTCAATAATATAAAAAACTCTTCTCCTTTATAGCTCTGTCCACACTCCTTTTATTTTTTGATGTCACAAAATTATACACTGATACATTGTGTGCCCACACATATAAATAATTCTTTTAAATGAATTAGTCTCCTCAATTATGTAGAAAATACAACTTGGACTTATAAACAAAGGTTACAGTAAAACTAGCATTTATAACTAATGATTTTTTCTTTAAATATATTAGTTTCCTCAATCATGTAGAAAATAAAACATAATTATGAACCATTGTTACAATAATACTAACTTCTATAATTTCCCCTGTACACACCTTTATTGATAACTTTATTTTGCCATAAGCCTTTGAGTTACTGTCTTATGCCCTTTCATTTCATCTTGCAAGATTCCATTAAGCATTTATAGCAGAGCATGTCTAATAGTTACAAACCTGATTTTGCTTATCTGGGATTGTCATAATTTCTTCACATTTGAAGGATAATTTTGACAGTTTTTGTCAACAGTTTTTTTTTTTTTCTTTTTCTTTTTGCACTTTGAATATATGGGCTCAGTGTCTTCTGGCCTCCAAACTTTCCGATGAGAAATCTGCTAACGATCTTGAGGATCCCTTGTATGTCATGATTTACTTCTCTCTTGTTGCTTTCAAGAGTCTCTCTTTACCTTTGGCTTTTGAAAGTTTGATTATGATATGTTTTGGTGTAGGTCTCTTTGAGTTCACCTTCTTAGAGTTCACTGAACTTCTTGGATGTTTATATTCATGTTTTTCATCAAATTTGGGATATTTTCAACCATTAGTCCTACAAATATTCTTTCTGCCCTTTTTCTCTCTCACTCTTCTCCTTCTGGGACCCCCACTATGTATATATTTGTCCACTTTATTGTGTCCCCAGGCCCCTCAGGTTCTGCTCAATTTTCTTCAATCTTTTTTTCTTTCTGTTCCTCAGTCTCAATAATTTCCATTCTCCTATCTACAAATTCACTTATTCTTCTGCCTGCTCAAATTTGCTTTTGAATTCTTCTGGTGAGTTTTTAATTTTAGTTATTATGTTTTTCAGCTCCAGCATTTCGTTTTGCATTTTCTTTCTAGGTTTTCTGTCTCTTTAATTTCCATTTTGTTCCACATCATTTTCTTGACTTTCTCCATATCTTCCTACAGTTCTTTGAGCATTTTTTTTTTAAGATTTTATTTATTTATTTGACAGACAGAGATCACAAGTAGGCAGAGAGGCAGGCAGAGAGAGAGAGGAGGAAGCAGGCTCCCCGCTGAGCAGAGAGCCCAATGCGGGACTCAATCCCAGGACGCTGAGATCATGACCCAAGCCGAAGGCAGAGGCCTTAACCCACTGAGCCACCCAGGCGCCCCTCTTTGAGCATTTTAAAAGACAGTTTTAAAAAAGTCTTTATCTAGTATATCTGCCATTATTTTTTTCAGGTACAGTTACTGCAGTTTTTTTTTTTTTTCTTTTGAATGGGTCATACTTTCCTGTTTCTTTGTATGTCTTGTGGTCTTTTTGACTGGACATTGGACACTTGAATTTAATAATGTAGTAACTAAGGATATTAGATTCTTACCTTCGCCAGAACTTGCTGTTTTTGTTATTGCTTTTGTTTTTATTTGTTGTAGGCTGTCTCTGCCTAGGAACACCTTGAAGTGTAAATGTAGTGTTTTCTTATGTCTCTTCTGAGACTTTCTCTGGGCATGTGTGGTCACTTTCTAACTTTCCCCGTGTATGCAGTTTTTTTTCCCCCAAATGTCCTACTCTTTAATGTCTGGCTCCCAAATGAAAAAAAGGCAAATATAGAAGGGGAAAAAGGGTGGCTGGCCCTTTAAATACCCTGGTTATCACTTCAGCCAGAGAGGGAGGGGCTTGCAACAATGGGGGTAGGCCCAACAATGGCTGCTTCCTCTTTGTGTTTCTGTGATTGGAAGCAGTAATCAGCAATGGGAACACAGATTCTTTCTGTCTATTCTATAGTTTACACAGCTTTGTGCAAGCTGCTTGAGGGATACACCCACAACTAGCAATTACTGGCTGCGGGTGGTGCATAGGTTGCTGCTACTGTGCCTCCATCTGAAATTAACCAAAATTAACCACAATTCACTGTCCCAAGTCTTCTCCTAGAAATTGCAAGCCTTCAACAAACTCTGGAGTTCCAAAACAGTTATATTAGACAGATTCTACCAGTTCAATTATTGCGTAGGTGGGGAGACAGATTTCTGGTGCTTCCTACCCCACCATTTACTCAGAATCTTTTCCTAAATAATAGCAGTTTTGATTCTTCCTTTCTAATATCTATAATTTGTATCTAGTTTTCTTTTATTATTGAAATGACTAGGATCAATGTTGAACAGATATCTTTGTGTTCATGGTTTTAAAAGGAGTGTTGTGTACCATTCTGCCATTTAGTGTTTCCTACAGGTTTGGAATTGACACCTTTATTAAGTTAAGAAAGTTTACTTCTATTGCTATTTTGCAACATTAATATTTGGTTGAATATTATAAAATGAGTTTTTCATCTCTTGAGATTATCTTACAATTTTTCTCTTTTAATCTGTTGATCAATTACACTACTAGATTTTCCTATTTGAAACTATACTTGCATTCCTGAGATAAACTTAACTTGGTCATGATGCATTATGATTAATGTTATAGTTGTTATTCAAAGTTAGATTTGATTCACTAGTATTTCATTTAGAATTTTTGCATCAATCATCATAACTACAATTGTCATGCTGTCCTTATTAGATTTTACTGTCAAGATTTCACTAAATTGATAAAATAAGTTGGGGAGATTTTCCTCTATTCTCTGGAAGAGTTTATTTAATACTGAATGTTTCTATTCTCTTAAGTATTTGGTAGAATTTGCCTATCTAACCAGGTGGATCTGGTCTTTCCTTGGAGGGACATTTTCAACTACTGACTCAAGTTATTTCTTAAGAGTTATAGTCTCATTCGGGGCCTCTTCCTTTTTGACATATTTTTAAGGAAATATGCATTTAAGATTTTGGCATGAAATTGATTAACATATATTCCCATATTTTTCTAATCTTTGAATTGGCTTTAGTTTTGCCCCATTTTTCATTCCTAATATTTATTTGTATTTTTTCTTCTTTTCCTTGATGCATTTTACCAGTGTCTTGCCTACTTTATTTTTCTTTTCAGAGTTAACTTATTGCTTTGTTTATTATTGCTATTGTATTTTAAAAATTACTCCTTCATTAATTTCTGTTCATTATTTTTCTTCCATTTTCTTTAGGACTAGTTGTTCTTTTGTAAGTTACATTGGAAATATAGATCATTTAGCCTTTCTTCTTTCTGATATATTTTCTTACTCCCTAAGTACTAATTTTTTACTAACTTTGATGTGCAGTAGTTATATTATTATTCCATCCTAATGGATGTTGAAAAAGTAGAACCCATGAGATGAAATTAGAATAGAAATTCATTTACTTGCTGCACTGTCCATTCAAACCCACTTTGAGGACTAGTTTTTCTCCACACTCTTGAAAGGAAATTAGGAAAAATCACAAGTCTTCTTCAATGAAAAAAACCCATGGTCACTTCGAGCGACTAGACAAATATAGCAGAAAGTCTCAGTTTAGCAATTAAGCTAAAGTGATATTAAAATTAAGATTTCAAAACTCATTCAAACTTAAAAAAAAAGATTTTATTATTTATTTATTATTAATTATTATTATTATTTATTATTATTATTATTTGACAGACAGAGATCACAAGTAGCAGAGAGGCAGACAGAGAGAGAGGAAGGGAAGCAGGCTCCCTGCTGAGCAGAGAGCCCAATGTGGGGCTCGATCGCAGGACCCTGGGATCATGACCTGAGCTGAAGGCAGAGGCTTTAACCACTGAGCCACCCAGGCACCCCAAACTCATTCAAACTTAAAGTTCTTCCTCTACCAGGGTTCATATCTGCTACAGGTGAGTTGTGTGCAGTGAAAAAAGTAGGAATGACTGCTTCTTTTAAAAAAATTAAGCCTCTGCCTTCCTCTCCCACTTACTAGGCTGCTTCTAACTTTTCCAGAATTAATCTTGGGAAAAGGAGATAAAGTAAGGAACTGGAAAGGTCTTATTTAACTGTAATGAAGTTGCAAATGCTCTCCTTAAATATCTTTCTCTCACAGGGTGCTTTCTTGTGGTCTTCAGTCAGTACTTTACTCCTAGGCGCCCAGTTATCCAGGTCCCTGATTAGCGTCATCTTGAAATGGCTGCTGGCTTCCTCTCACCTAACATCTACATCTGCTCTAGGAAAAAGTGCATCCTTTTGTCATCCTTTGTAAGGTGGTCCCCAATGCATCAACTTGTCTTACTCAACTTCAGAGCAGTTAGCCAGGCACAGTATTTGTCCTTCAGATTTCTAAGGTTTGAGGCAAATGGCCCATGATGTCCCACAAATTCCAAGGGTTGCATATTAAACTTTCCAAGTGATCCTTCTAAAGCCTCTTGTTTGTCTAGAAGTGTGGGATTTAGCACTACAATAGCTTTATCAGTCTCTTTTTCTAATCTACCATCCCCAGTCCTCTAATCCTGCTCATCCCACCCTTTTTATCCTCAGTGTAGATGAGGAGTTAGGAACCTAAAATCTATGTTGGTGACTTCCTTTGAAAATATTATATGGAAGACTATCTTACATTAAAACACGAGGTTTGTCATTTTAGGACTGTAAGCTGAAAGAGCCTAAAAACACATTTTTAACTCTGCTTCACAATTATTTTCTAATTTCCATCATGATTTCTTAAACTCTGACCCCTAAGTTATTTAGAAGTGTTTCTAAATTTACAATTATATAATCTTTCATTTTATTTTTTCAAAAGAATTTATTTATTTATTTGACCGAGATCACAAGTAGGCAGAGAGACAGGCAGAGAGAGAGAGTGGAGGAAGCAGGCTTCCTGCTGAGCAGAGAGCCCGACGTGGGGCTCGACCCCAGGACCCTGGGATCATGACCTGGGCCGAAGGCAGAGGCTTTTAACCCACTGAGCCACCCAGGTGCCCTAATAATCTTTTAAAAATAATTTTAAATGTTGACTTCTAACTTAATTCATGGTATCAGAGAACATCATCTGTATGAATCAGATTGCTGGATAGCTGTTGAGAATTGCTTTATGACATAGATCATGGTCAATTTTTTTAATGTTACCTATGTACTTGTGAAGATGTTTATTCTCCAACAATGGAATGGAGTAGTCTACATATGTCTACTAGATCAAGACTGCTAATTGTGTGGCTCAATTCCACTTTTCTTCTTAGTCTTACAATTACTGTGAAGAATATTAAAAATTCCGACCATGTTTGTGGACTTATCATTTACCCCTTGAAATTCTGACAACTTTCATATATATATTTGGGACTTACTAGTGGTGTTAGAACACTTTTTACCTCCCTGGCAACCTAAGACTTTTATCATTTATGTGGTTAATTTCTTTACACTTACTGCATTTTACATTAAAGCTTGTTTTGTCTGATGTTAATATTCTCAGCATTTTTATTAAGAACTTACACATTCCTTTAATATTCCATTTACATATACTCTGACACTTAATGAGAATACTTTGCTTAGTAAAGGTTATCTCTGCTCTTCTCTTTCCAACAGAAATATCTCAAATACCTTAAAGTCTTCCACTATTATCACATTTTTAAGTTATTTCTGTCCAGTGTTTTTATTGCCCTTTATTTTTTATATTCCTGAATTACATCATTGTTGTTAAAGTTTTATACAATGATTATTTTTTCATTTTTTAAGGGTTAATCATTCTTACATTTCACTTTTTTTTCCTATTTCAAAATCCTTAAAAAGGTCTTGTGAACCTTATGTTTTTAGTTTTGTCTGAAAATATTCTTATTTTGCTGTTATTATAGTTCAGCTGATTATACAATTTTAGGTTGGTAGTTATTTTCTCTGATAGTTATTTTCTTTGCACTTGGAAGTTACTATCCAAGTTCTTCTGACTTTCTTGTTACTATTAACCATTATCAGTTAACTTTTACCAGTTAAATTGTTATTCTATTCTACATAGGTAATCTATCTTAGAAAATGGCTGCTTTCAAGATTCTTTGTTGCTTCTGTAATTTTACTTCAACATGTCTAAATACTGATATATATTATTATATATTGTTATTATTTTAAATGAATTTATTATTTTTTATTATTTTTTATTTTTTGTATTATACTTAATTCATTATGATTTCTGAATCTGAGATTTCAGGTATCATTTCTTTCAACATTTTTCCCCCAGTGTCTCTATTCATTATTTCTGGAAATTCAATTCTACCCTCCATTTCTTTTAACCTTTCTTTTATATTTTCCACCCACTTGACTTTCTGCTCTCATTTGAAGTCATTTCTTTAGATCTTTCAGTTTATGAATTCTCTGTTAGGGTGTATTTAATCTGCTGTTTAACTTACCATAGAGTTTTTAATTTCAATAATTAAGGTTTTCTTTTCCAGAAGTTCTGGTTCTTTTACCAAATCTATTTGCTCTTTTCTGACAGTGTCTTTCTTTCTTATATTTTCAGTTCCACTTAAAAAAAAAATCAGTAAATATTTAACCACAAACAAACACTTTTATCTAATACTTCTGTTAACAGAAATCACTAAGAGTCTATTTCTGTTGCATGTTTTCCCTGCTTGCTTTTGTTCACGGTGGCTTGTTTTAAGCAATTTTTTTTTCTTTTTACAGTTTGGGAATTATGAATTGTTTGGGATTTATTTCTGGAAACTTTGGGGAATCTTTGTTTTAACATGTTTTCCTTTAGAGAAGATGAGCTTGCTTCATTCTTCCAACCTGGATGCAATTAATCTGACACTACATTATGTTACTATCTTGGCTTGGGGTTTCCCAGATCATACACTGTGAACTCAAATCCTAAATCCATTTGAGGATATGGTAGTGGCTTCAAAATGTTAAAGGAAATTGACACATATACATACATACACACAGGCACAACCCTGTGTGTCTCTCTTCCTCATCCTCCCCCTTTTCTGCTTTCCAGATTTTTATCTACCCAGTAATTTCACTGGGTGTTGCCTTTCAGGATTTCTGATTTCAGATGAGGGTCTCAGTTCCAATTTGTGACCTTGTAAGAGCTTAATACCATGTCTTCTGTCCCCATAAGACAGACAAAACTCAGACCTTTCTGTAACTGAGATGGACAAATACCTCCAGTACAGTTGTAGAAGGTTAGTAAGCTATTTTTCAGTTTTCTCCTTATTTTTGGCCTGTGAGTATTTTAACTTTTTTTTTTGCTTAGCGATATATTTTGGATATTTTTATAATAGTATTTCAACCTGCAGATCTTGGTGTTTTGTTGCAGAATTTTTAGGCTTATTATATGAAATGAGATGGAATATTACAAGAAGTAGAATCATAGGTTTTAATTTTTCAAATTTAAAAATATCTTCTATGAAATAATATTTTTATACTTCTATCACATTGGACTGAGAATGAGAAATCGTATTCTAATCCTGGTTTTGTTATTTTCTATTTGTGACCTTGGGAAAATAAGCTAACATTTCTCAAACTATCTTAATTATCTTTAGAGTATTGGATTGAGGACCTCTGAGATTTCTTCAGGTTTTAATGTTCAGTGAGTCTGTGAAGTAAAAATAGCATTGATGAAGTTTCAAGATGTAATAATCACACAGTCCTAGCACTAAACTGCCATTCACTATGTATCTTTCACTACACTTGGCTCAAGCTTTAAACAGTCCTTTTGTTGACCCTTTTTGGTTTGTTTTTTAACTGTAGTAAACACACACACACACACACACACACACACACACACAATTTACCTTCTTAATTATTTTTAAGTGTACAGTTCAGAAATGTTAAATATATTCATACTGTTGAATAATGCTGCCTTTTAAACTATAGATTGATAAAGGACACATCTATTTCTACCATGTCCACCTTGCTCTTACTCATCTATTCTTCCTTTCTTTCCCTTGACACAGTGGCTGGTACATTTTATCAAGGGAGAAATGCTACAACCTAAAATTATCTAACTAAGAAGTTTTCAGAGTTCAAAGTTTTCATATTGCTATGATCTGAATGTTCGTGTCCTCTCAAAATTAATATGCTGAAATCCTAGTGCCCAAAGTGATGACATACACACATGTGGAGCCCTCATGAACAGAATTAGTGTTCTTAAAGACATACCACAGAGTTCTCTAGTCCCTTGCACTGTATGAGGACACATCAAGAAGGTGCCAGCTATAAATCAGGAAGAGGGGTCTCACCAGAACACAACCATGCTGATGCCTTGATCTTGGATTTCCCAGCCCCCAGAACTATGAGAAAGATTACTGTTGTTTATAAATTACCCAGTCTGTGGTATTATTATAAAAGCCCAAATGAACTGAAATACATACCTATTTTTTTTTCTTGAGCTTTCCTGCTGAATTAACACACAACTTTGGAGGTCTATGAACCACATATAGATATATATTCGATTTTTGCAGTGCATACACAAAAAAATTTCTTTGGTAAAATATAAGAATCATTTTTCTCAAGGGTCCCTTTGATATTTAAGTAATAATCTTTGAAATGTCTATGCTATCATCCTCTGTGTTTCTTGTCTTTTTGTAGTTTTAATAATTTAATTTTGCTAGCTTCTCCTTTGCCAATGGTTTTGCACATGTTCTAGTTATCCAAGATCATTTATATTGACTTTAGGAATTCCCAAATATTTTGCAAGATTTTCAATTTCACTTTGCAGTGACTAGCATTACAGTATTAGCACATCAGCACCTAGACAAGGATGTCCTTGCAATAGCCTTAGACAAAAGATACTGTTAAGTGGGGGGAAGGAATGTTTAAGGACATTTAATTTTGTGAGGCATCTAATTCACTAAAACATATTTTTATGTCATGATTTTTTCTGCTTCACTATGCATCATAAACATGGTGGTGAGGTTAATTAATACTCAGAAATTGAGACTTCCTCCTCCTCTATTAGTCATAAGAGTATTCCTTCAAGCAGATGACCTCTTTCATTTAAATAAAATTTACTTCTGCTTTTGTTTTATCACTTCTATTTAGATGTCAGCCCTTAAAGATCAAGGTCTTGGGGTGCCTGGGTGGTTCAGTCAGTTAAGCATCTGCTTTAGGCGCAGGTCATGATTCCAGGTTCTGGGATCAAGCCTGTGCCAGGTTCCCTGCTAAGTGGGGAGGCTGCTTCTTCCTCTCCCTCTGTCCCCTACCTCATGCTCACTCTCTTAAACAAAAACAAAAACAAAACCATCCAAACAAACAAAACTTTAAAAAAATAAAAATCAAGGTCTTAAATTAGACCTCTGGAAAAATATGACAATATTACAGAACTAGTTATTTTAGTGTGTGTGGAGGGAAATGAGGGAAATAATCAAACCTTTCTGGTAGTTGTAAAAAAGTAAGCTTGGCTGAAATTTCCAACTGCCATTAATTTTGGAGACAATGTGAAAAGAGTTTAAGTAAAATAGATATATTTCATCAATTCCAAGAAGCAGATTTTTTCCCCCTACATTTAAAAATTTCCCGTATCAGGATGCATATTAAAAATCAGAAGTTACAATTTATATAATGAGCAGTTTTTCCTTTTTTTCAGTTGTACCTAAATAATATGCCTTACAATCTATGGTGTTTTAAGTTAGAATGTAGTCTAAAATCCTAATCTAAGTAATAATGTACTATCAACTAGCCAAAATATTAAAAAATGAAGCAATGGTTATATAGAATGCAACTTTCAAGTGGATGCATTCCATTGATAACAACAGTAATAGCAATCCACATATTTCTTCCTACGATCAGGTACTGTTTTAGATGTTTTACTTAACCTATTTAATTTTTACAACAACACTTTTTTATGTAGGTTACCGTTACTTGCCTCTTTGTTGTCACGGTTGACACAGAAGCAATGAGGTTAAATGACATAACTCTCAACCATGTGTGAGGGCCAACATCTCACACATAGTGAGTGAATTAGATGTTTTTCTTAGATATGGAGTTTCTACCTGTTGGTAAATAGAAACAAGTACTATTCTAGATGAAGGATTTTATGAAAATATACTGCTAATTGTTAGTTTCTCTCAAAGAATAGATACCTATTAGCAGCAAACAGACATAGATTTCCTCATTTAGACCAGTTGGTAGGTTGAATAATAAGCCCCTAAAAATATTCACATCCTAATCCTTGGAACCCATGAATATATTACTTTACCTGGCAAAGGGACTTTGCTGATATAATTGAGGGTACAGACCTTCAAATGGGAAGGTTATCCTGGATTATTCAAGTAGACCCAATCTGGTAAGATCAAAGAATCCTACCCAGCTGCAATCTGAGGAAGATGTGACTATGGAAGTCTCAGAGAGAGGCAAGGCTGGCTTTGAAGACAGAAGGAAGGTGGCCATGAACCAAGGAGTATGTAGAAAGGCAAGGAAATGGATTCTGCTGGAGAGCCTTCAGAAAAGAATGTAGCCCAGCTGATTCCTTGGTTTTAGCCTAATGAAACCCACGTTAAGAATTCGGACCTACAGAACTGTGTGATAATAAATTTGTGTTATCCTTTTAATAATAATAATAAATTTGTGTTATACTTATAATAAATAATAAAATAAATAACAATAAATAATAATAAATAATAAATAATAAATTTGTGTTATACTATATATAAATAATAAAAAATTTGTGTTATACTTTTGTGCTGTTCTAAGCCACTAAAATTTGCGGTAATTTGTTACAGCAGCAATAGGAAACCAGTACAAGCTCGTTCAAGCAATCCAGTTCAATGAAATATCCCACAGTATATGAAAACATTTCAACAAATGCAGAAACCATTTTTGGATGAATCAACGTATGAGGTCTGGCGAAGTATTAGATAAGTGGTGTCTATTAAGTTGTGAGTCGTGTGTTGTTCTGATGCTTGAACAAAAACAGCCCTACCGCCTGCATAGTGTTTTCCCTAATGTCACACAAACCACTGTTAACCGTAGATGGTTCACGGAAAAACACTTCAAATTTTCGTAGTATTTTTAACTTTATCTTCCATTTATGGCACGTATTGCTGGTTTGCACTCACAGGAGTCGTTTTTGACTATATTTTAGTGTGTGACCACTAAGTTTCCTCAGCCACCCGGGAGTGCCGTGAAGCGCTGGCTTCCGGGTGGGTGTCCCACCCCGCTGAGACAGCGCTCCAGGAGGGAGTCACTGGACTCAAGTTCCTGGGCAGGCGCTACACGAGGGACGAGAGAAGTACCAAATACATACAGGCCAGCAGGCCGCGAGCGCGCACACGGTCTCCAGCTGTGAGTCAGCCCTTAAAAGACTGGCGCAGGTGCGAGCCCACGGGTATCCTCGTGCCTCCATGTCGTCTGCAATATCGGCACCAGGGAGGCCGGCGACAAGAAACTTCGCGACATTTGCAACTGCCGCGGACCTTTGTGTTACCGGCACCTGGGGCAAAGATGGCAGGAACACGACTCCGCCCATGTGAACCAGGATTTTGTTATCGCGAGATCGTAATGACAGTTCAGGCGGCCGATCTCGCGGGATTTTCCGAGACAGGGCTGAAAGTTGCAGGGAAGGTACGGGTAGGGTCTGCTCTGAAAGAGAGGGTAAGGGGTCCGTCCATTTGCCGGCTTGCTTCCTCCTCTGGCGGATCGCCGGATGACTAGGTGAGCGCCGCTTTGCCAGTCTCCACAGCGCTCTCCAGCTCTGCCGCTGCCTGAGACGCCGCCTCCCTTCTCCCTGGATCCTCTCGGGCTCCACCTGTGTTCCCCTCGGCCGCTGGCGTCGCGCTTCAGGGGGGCGATGTACGCAGGGCTGCAGGAAGTGGCGTTGGCCTCAGTCTTCCCGCCCGCCTCATCCTCCAGGTCCTCGGCCGCCTGTCGAGTGTCGTACGCAGCCAGGCTGCCTGGCCCCTCCCCCTGGCCAGATGGATCCCTCTGCCCCCAAGCCTCGCGCGGAAACCGCCGGCAAAGGTACAAGCTCGGTGCTCGCCTGTCAGCCCAGGCAGCTGTCTACTACGTTGGGTTGGACCCATTCCTGCCAGTTCCCTTGGGGTTGGGGTTTTACCTTGTGGGCTCTTCTGAATGACAGCTGGAGTCTGGCGCAAGTTCTTTGGGATTCAGTGTTGAGAACTTGGATTCTGGAGTCAGACAGGATCTAGTGCTGGCTCTGACAGTTACTTGCTGAGAAACTGGGCAGTTTCCTCATCTGTAAAACTGAGACCATTGTTGAGTTCTTGTGATTATGAAATGTGACGGTGGATGCAAAGCACTTATGTGACCCAGCTTCTGGTCCATATTAAGCCCTCACTAAATGTGTTATGTTTATTCTTTATCCTTCTATGCCCCAGTTCTTAGCGAATGGTAGAAGTTTGTTGTTACATAGGTGAAAAAAGGTTGAGATACTCAGTTCACATTATTTGATGGCACAGAGACCGTAACATATGATGTCCTGAATCAGGGCCTTACAGTCAACCTTTATTGGGTCCTCAAGACGGGGTTTAAGGAGTGTGTGGTTGTCTAACACAAGTCAAGTGGAATGCCTTCTTGCCCCCAAATTAATAGCTTCCATTATTAAAATTGATATAATAAAAATTCTCAGATATTGAGTGCTTGTTCTGTGCCCAGAAATAAGCTGCTTGTTTATCTCCATGCTTTCCTTTGAGGAAGGTATCCATCTCATTAAATAGATGAAGAATTCAGAGCTAAAATTTAGAGAAGTCATGTAATAAGACTCAACTCTGAAGGCTAGGAATTGATGACACTCTAACTCAGGGATCATGAGTATAACTACCCACAGAAGGCTGGCAGGTGAAATAAGTAGTGAAGCTGCTGAGTGGAAGTTGTAGTGGCTTTGGTGCTCAGACCTCAGTTAAAAGGAAGAGGGGCTACTCAGTTCCCGGGACTTGTTTATTCCTGTGTGCATGGTACAGTAGTGTAGCTATAAGGTCAGATAGCTTGGTTCAAATCCTGAATCTGCCATTTGTAACCATGCGCAAGCTGGTTAACCTTTCTCTGTTTCACCATTTGTTTTTTAAAGATTTTATTTATTTATTTATTTGGCAGACAGGTCACAAGTAGGCAGAGAGGCAGGCAGAGAGAGAGGAAGGGAAGCAGGCTCCCCGCTGAGCAGAGAGCCTGACGTGGGACTCCATCCTAGGACCCTGAGATCATGACTGAGCCAAAGGCAGAGGCTTTAACCCACCGAGCCACCCAGGCCCCCTGTTTCACCATTTGTAAAATGGAACTAATAATATTACATGAAGTCATGAAAGGATGGTGGCAAGGCTTACATGAAATAAAGCACATGCCTGGCACACATAAGTCTTCAGATAATAGCTCTATATAAATATTTGTTAGTCCTACAAGTATTTGAGTTTCAAACATTGTTCTAGGTGCCCAGGATATAGTAGTGAACAAAGTAAGTCCCTGCTCTAGGGTGCTTAGTTGAGATAAACAGTAACAGATATTTCATATTTTTCTTTGAAAATGGAATTCAGCAGGGTAAAGGAAGAGTGGCATGGAGTGCTATTTTAGACTGAGTGGTCAGAGAAAACACCTCTGAGAAGATGCCATTGGAGCAGAGACCTGAATGAAGTGAAAGGATCAGTCATTTGGGTGTTTAGGGAGAGTGTTGATGGAAGGAATAGAAAACTTAGGTACCCTGAGGTGGGAACATGCTTGCCATGGTTGACCAATAGCAAGGAAGCCAGTCTGGAATGAAGGAGGAAAGGAAGTGACGTTAAAGAGGACCTGCCATTCACCCCCATAGGAAATCCTCCCTATTTAAGATATTTGTTCTAGAATTCGATACAGAGAGATTCCAGCCTTTGCTCAAACTTAACTGAATCTCTTTAGTTCTAGAAATTGTTCAAACTAAGGAACCAAACTAAGGAACCAAAATTTCCAGAATTGTTGGGTGAAGCCCATAGGGCTTTTCCACATGCTGTGTGCTTAGAGATCCTCTTCTTAGATCTTCTTCCCCTTTAAATTACGTTTCTTCAATACTTTTTTTTTCATAGTACTCTGTTCTTATCTTCTGAAACACTTATTACAATTTTGTGTTTGTGAACTTTTTAGTATCTGTCTCCCTCACTAGGTATCTAGGATCTGTGAGATAAATGATGTATGTTTGTTAATAAATTCAGCACGTTTATTGAATGCCTATCAAGTGCTGATGCTCGGGATAAAACTTGAAAAATACAGACATTTTTCTGGAAAGGAAATTACTCTCTAGTGGGAAAGACAGATAAAAACAAATAAACATAGTCATTAAACATTGTGATATGAGTTATGGAGGCAGTAAAATACTGAGATATAGAATAAAAGGGTACCCTACTTTAAATAAGGAGAGAAGATGACATACAAACAGCTTAGAGAAGACTTGCTCAGCATGTTTGAGTACAGGGGAAAAGTGAGATTGAGTTGGAGAGGTAAGTATTGGCAGATCATGCTGGGACTTAGTACTTAAGGAGTTTGTACTTTATTTTTTATGTAATGATAACCATTGAAAAGTTTTACATTAAAGATTTACTAAAAAAATTTTTTTTAAGATTTATTTATTTTAAAGAGAGAGCAGGCAGGTAGGGGGAGGGGTAGAGAGAGGGGAAGAGAATCCTCAAGCAGATACCCCACTGAGCATGGAGCCTGACGCAAGGCTGGATCCCAGGACCCAGAGATCATGACCTGAGCTGAAATCAGTCGGATGCATAACTGACTGAGCCACATAGGTGCCCAATAATTTATATTTTGAAATAGCATTGCTGCTATGTGTAAAATGGATTGTAGGGATGGCAGCAGAGAGAATGGTTAAGAGTTTATAGTGGTAATTTAGGAGAAAGCCATAGGTGGTATACTTTAGGGCAGAGAACAGCAAACTGGGCCAGGGCCAAATTCAGCCTGATACTTATTGTAGATAAAGTTTTATTGGAACACAGCCATGCCATTTGTTTATGTGTTCTCTGTCCCCTTCTCTTGTGTTACAAGGGTAAGAGACTGTATAGCTTGCAAAACTAAAATAATAAATAGCTAAAGTCTGACTCTTTGCAGAAAAAGTTTGCCAACAGTTGTTTTGGAAAGGTGGTAGCATAATGGAGGGAGAATGAGCAGGACTTTCTGATGGATTGGATATAGGGAGGAATATAAAATGAGGAATAAGGGCTGGATAAAGGTTTTCTATCGTGAAAAATTGGCTAGATGATGACGCCATTTAATGAGATTTGGAAAGACTAGTTCTGAGCAAGCTTTAATCATTATCATTTTTACATTTTTTTTTTCATTTTATACCTATTGTGGTACATACAGTATTTGGTAGGTAAAAACATATATGTTGAATAATAACACATTAATGACTTCAGTGTTTAAAAATTGGAAGGCATCTTCTGGATAGGCAAACAAATCATGTGAAACAGAAATAATGTATTAAGAATTGCTATAAGGGTTAATTTGGGTCCTAAGGCTCAAATGGTATGGTTATGAAAATAGGGCCCAATGATCTGTTATCCCTGTACAGTGGATCAAGGTTTTAGTTTCTTGTTAAAACTATGTCTTTTAGAGTTGTGTGACAGTTCTTGAACAGTTTGGATCCAATTAGCAATAATCGCGCCTCGGATAAACCTCATTGGCTACGATACTGCCACTGCGCAAAGCTAACAGTTTGTATCCAAAGATTAGAGTAGGAGAATAGATTTTTCTTGGTGTACTTCTAATTGTTATGCAAAATAACCTTACCAAAGTTAGTGGGAATAATGGTTTACTTTTGAGGCATAACTGCTGAGAAACAGCATAATGAGTTATTTGTGCTTAAGACAGTATAGATACACTAGTCATATTATAATCATAAATGTTATAAAAATCTAATGAGGAATCATCGGAAAGATCCTAAGAAACTACCAGTGGTCACCTGATCTCAATAAGAAATATGTGAGAAAAATAATTCCTAGTATTCTTATATCTGTAGCCATATAACTCCTCTGTAATTCTTGCTATATGAAATTCCATATAGCAAATATTTTTATTTAATATCCTCTATTTGGTATCTTCTAATTATACTAATTGTATGCTATAAAGATACTCCCCTCCCTATTCGTAGTGCTATATTTTCTGAATAGAAAATATAACAGATAGGGTGCCCAGGTGGCTCAGTGGGTTAAGCTTCTGCCTTCAGCTCAAGTCATGATCCCAGGGTCCTGGGATTCAGCCTTGCATCGGGCTCCCTGTTCAGTGGGGGGCCAGCTTGTCTCCCTCCCTCTGCTGCTTCCCTGCTTGTGCTTTTTTGCTCTCACTGTCAAATAAATTTAAAAAATAAAATAAAATAAAATAAAATAAATTTTAAAATAAAATTTATTTTTAAATAAAAAAATTTAAAAATTAAAAAAATGAAAATAAAACAGAAAGCTATACAGTTAAGCACTTAATAAATACATATAGAGAAAGGGGTCACACTTTTCAAATAATAGCATATTAGCAGAAAGAGATCTTGGAATTCATTTCTTTTTTAAGAACTGCAACCCTTTAAAAACTGGAAGGGAAAAAAGCTATGACAGAGCTGACACACATTACTCTGTGGTTGAATTAGAGATTCCCTTGGTTAGTTGTATACAAATTCAAGAAACAGTTTAGAAGCAGCAATACTAAAAAAAATTTTTTTCAAGTTAAAAAAAATAGTAGCAGTATTGACAAGAAGGAACAGCTGTCTATGGAGAAAGGAGATAAAAGCAGTCAGGAGAATCACAAAAGCATTGCTGTCTAGAGGATTTTACCTTACTCATTATCAAGTCCCATTTACTATTACTCTACCATATCATGAATAATATACATAATGCTCATGAATCATCATGACTATCTAAATCAGTAGTTCTCAGCTGTGGCTGTGAATCAGAATGGCCCTTTGAATTCAACAATATCCGCCAAACAAAGTAATAAAACCAGATGCCTATGGCCCGTAGCCACTGAACCACAATCAACAGAGATAGTGTCCAAGCACGAATGAGGAGATTATGACACACAGCCAGGGTGAGAACAACTGGAAGTAAATTATATATCCGTTATTCTGCTTATTATAGGAGAACATCTGACAATATGTTTTAGGAGAATATCTATACATGTTATAATTTATCTTGTTTCAGTAATTTGGAAAGGGTATTCGTGTGCGATACATTTTTTTTTTTCTCATTGCAGTGGATAAATGGGGGGTTACTTTAGAAGTTAGATTTGGAAATTTTATTATCTTCTTTATTATTACAGACATATGGCATCCAGGAGAAAGATGTCTTGCCCCTTCTCCAGATAATGGGACACTTTGTGAAGCAAGCGTAAAATCTGTCACAGTGGATGAAAATGGGAAGTCCTTTGCAATCATCTTATATTCAGATTTTCAAGAAAGAAAAGTACCTCTTAAAAGACTTCAAGAAGTAAAATCTGTTAAAGATTGCTCCAGGAATTTTATATTTGATGATGAAGATTTGGAAAAACCTTATTTCCCAGACCGAAAATTTCCATCATCTGCTGTTGCTTTTCCATTATCTGAAGATGGGGACTCTATTCCTTATACTATTAATAGGTATTTGAGAGACTATCAAAGGGAAGGAGCCCAGTTTCTCTATGCACACTTTATTCAAAGAAAAGGATGTATTCTTGGTGATGACATGGGACTTGGAAAAACAGTACAGGTATTTCTTTTAATTACCTTACAATTAAAATTCATTAAAGTCATTTTATTATGTACATGAATGGATACCATATACAAATCTCTATTTGTACGCCCAATTCTTACAGTAGCAATTTTGTGTGTGTGTGTGTGTGTGTGTGTATGTGTGTTTTGCACCCACTGAACAGGAAAGTCCTCAAAATTAGGATGGTGTATAGTCATTATTTTATCCTCAGTACTTATTTAGTATCTGAAATATGTTATTCAGAATATTTTGGTATAACTTGGCTTGACTTTACCTTCGGTAATACTAGTAGTAAGATATCAGGTATATTTAAAGTAGTTTAACTTTCTTAGCAATACTGTATGGAAGGAAAGTATTCTGCCATGTGTTAAGCTACATAGGATGGTTCAATTGATTTCTTGCAGGCATTTTGTGTATATTGTTTAGAATTTATCATATCAGAAGTTTCTTAATCTGGGATCCCTGAACCACTAGGAATTCTACTGACGGACTTCAGAGAGGTTTCCTATTTCCCTAAAATGTGTGCCAGAAGTCTTGAGAGAAGTACTAGTTATCTATTGCTGTATAAGAAATTACTCCAAACTTTAGCAGTTTACAACAGAATGCATTTATCATATTACAGTTTCTGTGGGTCAGGAATCCAGGTACAGATTAGCTGGGTTGTCTGGCTCAGGCTCTCACAAGGCAGCAGTCCTCTCAAGGTTGGACTAGGGCGGATTCCCTTCCTGGCCACATGATTGTTGGCATGATTCAGTTCCTTGTGGGATGTTAGACTGAGGCCTCAGTTTCTCATGAGCTATTTATTGTTGAAGGGCTCCCTTGATTCCTTGCTGTAGGAGCCTCTTAATGGAGTTTCTTATAATATGGCAGCATACTTTCTCAGGGAGAGCAAGTGAGAGGGCAGGAGAGAGCACAAGTAAGAGAAAACGCATGGTCTTTTGTAACCTAATCACAGAAGATACAGCCCTTCACTTTTGCCATATTTGCTTCTTTAGAAGCAAGTTTCTAGGTTCAGCTCTTACTCAAAGGGGAAGATTAAACAGGGCTATGGATACCAACAGGTGGGGATTATTGGGAGCCCTATCAGAAGCTGCTTATCACAAAGTTTTGTGATCTAAAAAGATTAGAGTTCAGAAACCAGACTTTATATTATACAATCACTCTGGATTTTCAGGAATGTTTGTCTAGTTTCTGATTACCTTCTGTGTTTCCTTAATTATAATTGAATTTAAGCCATTTTATTCTTCATGACACCTCGATTGTTAGGGGAACGCAAAGGTAAGTGAAAAACTAATTTTAACATTTAAAAATTGTCTAGGGGCGCCTGGGTGGCTCAGTGGGTTAAGGGTCACGCTCTTGGTTTCCGCTCAGGTCATGATCTCAGGATTGGGAGATTGAATCCCACATCAGGGCTCCCTGCCCAGAGTTTGCTTCGGATTCTCTTTCTCCATCTCCTCCTTTCTCTGCCCCTCCCCCTGCTCACTGGTGTGTGTGCTCTCACTCTCTCAAATAAATAAATAAAATCTTAAAAAAATAGTCAAGAAATGCAATTATGTATAGGCTCTGATGTAAAAATCTAGAGTGAAACTTAATCATTCAATAATCATAGTCTATCACCATTAGCCATACTGTTTGTCCCTTTAAGCCTAGGCAATGCACATAGTTCGAAGCTTGCACACTGAAGGTGCTAAATAATTGCTTATGGAGTAAACAAATTTACTTTCTCAGGAGAATAGGTGGCAAGAATATAGAAAGGGGCCTTTAGGAAACTATCATCTGTGACCAAGGTATATGGATGAATACTAGAGGAAAATAAATAACTATCTATAACTATAAATAACTAATATGACTATCTTTACATATAATTTTATTGTTTTTGCCTATGCTAGAATGTCTTCCCACCAATGCCTGCTAATCTGCAAAATCAGAAACATCAGGGTGCTACAAAAAGTGACCTTTTTGAGAACTAGTTGGGAGTCTCCTCCCATCAAAACTACCAAATACAATTCAAATTCTTATGCATGTTTTAGGCTCAAATATAGCTTTCATCTCTGAATTCCATGTTATAAAGTTATTCCCTTTATTTTATGTTGTATTTTTTAAAGTGATATTACTGCACAATTTTATATTACCTCCTGACACACTGAAATCCTTGGGACACTTTCAGTTGTGTTATGAATGTGCTTTGAAAGTCCTGAAAGCTTATCTTCTGAAGGTTAGGACATAGTTTCCACACTAGTTTTGATACTCGGCTGGATTTTTCTGATTTGGGGACCTACATCTCTAGTTATTATTCTTATAGCTCAGAGAAAAAGTTCTACATAAATAGGGGGTTTGGGAGATCCATTTAAGGTAGAACTTCTATAAATACAGTGACTAACCCAATTAAAGAAATGTGGATAATAGTTAATAAGTTTAATAGAATTTCAAAATACAGTAGAATTAGGTAAAAATGATCTATGAAAATTTACTTTTGGCATTAATTACCATTGGCATTTACCATTTGGATTGTAGTATAGTCTTTTTTTTTTTAAGATTTTATTTATTTATTTGACAGAGAGAGACACAGAGCGGGAACACAGGCGGTGGGGGGAGGGGAGCAGGAGAGGGAGATGCAGGCTCCCCTTGGAGCAGGGAGCCTGATGTGGACCCTGGGATCATGACCCAAGCCGAAGGCAGCTGCTTAATAACTGAGCCACCCAGGCATCCGTATAATCTTACTCATTTTTCTCCTATTTTCTGATAACATCCCTTAAGTTTTCCCCTTCTCACATTCTGACTTGACCATAGTATGAAATTGAGCTTTTCTTTTTAAAACAAAAACTTGGTTTACATACCATATGAAGTTTGTTTCTCTCATTTCAAATTTTAAAATGTCAGTTTAATATTTTACATTCTTCAAGGGATGAGGATTTTATACATTTGATCTAGTGACATTGGAAATTATTTATTTATTTATTTATTTGACAGACAGGGATCACAAGTAGGCAGAGAGAGAGAGAGGAGGAAGCAGGCTCCTTGCTTAGCAGAGTGCCTGATGTGGGGCTCAATCCCAGGACCCTGGGACCATGACCCAAGCCGAAGGCAGAGGCTTTAACCCACTGAGCCACCCAGGTGCCCCAGAAATTATTGGTTTCTTGAACAAGAGCTATTTTGCTGGAATTTGTTGGGAGCATAAGCCAGATGAAGTAGGTGAAGGCATAGACAAGGGAAGTATGCTTACCTCTTTGAGAAATGTGGCTTTGAAAGGAACAAAAGCGACCTAGTAGCAAATTTTGAGGAAGTTTCTTTTTTGTTTGTATCATTTGGGAATAGGAGGAACTTGAGTATTCTTTAAGTGAATTGGAAGGATCTATCTGATTGAGAGGGAGCAGTTGAATATACAACATACATAAACATATGTATGCATATATTTTATATATGTCGGTCCACGAATATAAGACATAAATAAATGTGCAAAAATGGAGTCACTGCTGTCTTACAAACTGATTTTTCCTCAAGATCTTACTATGAAACTTTTCAAACATATAGAAGAGTTGGAAGAATTATAAAATGAATACCCATATATCCACCACCTGGATTCTTTAAACATGTCATTATACTTGGGTTTATCACTTATCTATCCATCCATCAAACCATGTTTTGTTGCATTTTAAATAGCAGACATTAATATATCCTATCCCCAAACACTTGAACATATGTGCTATTAGCTAATCAGTATTTATTTACAATTCTTTTTTTTTTTTCATCTTGAAGTAAAATTTAAAGTGAAATGCACAAGTCTTAAGGGTACACATCATTCCATGAGCTTTGACATCAGTGTAAGCCAAATAAACCCTTTCAAAATACAGGACGTTGTCATCACTCCAGAAGAGGTCATTCTTTTTCTTCCTGGTCTTCCACCACCCCAAGAGGCAGTCACTGTTCTCCTTTTTATATCATAGATTAGTTTTGTATTTACATATAAATAAGATCATACATGTGTACTCTGTGTCATGCTTCTTTCACTTAGCATAATTTTTTGAGTCTCATCTATATTATTAATTGCATAAGTAGTTTGTTCCTTTTTATCGCTGGTAGTTATTCCATTCTATAGATGCTGCATTCTGTATATTCTCTAGCTGATGGGCATGTGAGCTATCTCCAGTTTTTAATTGTTATAAATAAAACTGCTAGAACTCTCTTGAACAATTTTTTATGTATTCACTTTTCTTGAGTAAATAATTAGGAATGGAATACTTGGTCATAAACTAACCTATGCTTAGTTTTAGAAGAAATTGCCAAACCTTTTCCAAAATGTTTGTACCATTCTGCATTCCTGCCAACAATGTATGAAATTATTGTTGTTTCATGTTCTTAGAAAATTTGATTTTGTCAGTCTTACTAGTTTTAGCAGACTTACTGGTTATATGTGTATATATACATTTGTGTGTGTGTATGTACTTTTTAAAGATAAAATTGAAATACAGTGAAGTACATAAATTTACAGTATATGGTTTGGTAAGTTTTACATATATATGCACCCAACAAATGATATCTACAATACCACAATGAAGATAATGAATATATCTATCACCCCAGAAGTTTCCTTGTGTACATTTGTGCCCAAGATGTGTTCAACACCAATAATTCATCTATTTTCACTTTTAGTTTTTTTTTTTTTCCAATTTATTTATTTTCAGAAAAACAGTATTCATTATTTTTTCACCACACCCAGTGCTCCATGCAAGCTGTGCCCTCTATAATACCCACCACCTGGTACCCCACCCTCCCACCCCCCCGCCACTTCAAACCCCTCAGACTGTTTTTCAGAGTCCATAGTCTCTCATGGTTCACCTCCCCTTCCAATTTACCCAAAACCACATACCCTCCCCAATGTCCATAACCCTACCCCCCTTCTCCCAACCCCCCTTCCCCCAGCAACCCACAGTTTGTTTCCTGAGATTAAGAGTCACTTATGGTTTGTCTCCCTCCCTATCCCATCTTGTTTCATGGATTCTTCTCCTACCCACTTAAGCCCCCATGTTGCATCACCACTTCCTCATATCAGGGAGATCATATGATAGTTGTCTTTCTCTGCTTGACTTATTTCGCTAAGCATGATACGCTCTAGTTCCATCCATGTTGTCGCAAATGGCAAGATTTCGTTTCTTTTGATGGCTGCATAGTATTCCATTGTGTATATATACCACATCTTCTTGATCCATTCATCGGTTGATGGACATCTAGGTTCTTTCCATAGTTTGGCTATTGTGGACATTGCTGCTATAAACATTCGGGTGCACGTGCCCCTTTGGATCACTACGTTTGTATCTTTAGGGTAAATTCCCAGTAGTGCAATTGCTGGGTCATAGGGCAGTTCTATTTTCAACATTTTGAGGAACCTCCATGCTGTTTTCCAGAGTGGTTGCACCAGCTTGCATTCCCACCAACAGTGTAGGAGGGTTCCCCTTTCTCCACATCCTCGCCAGCATCTGTCATTTCCTGACTTGTTGATTTTAGCCATTCTGACTGGTGTGAGGTGATATCTCATTGTGGTTTTGATTTGTATTTCCCTGATGCCGAGTGATATGGAGCACTTTTTCATGTGTCTGTTGGCCATCTGGATGTCTTCTTGGCAGAAACGTCTGTTCATGTCCTCTGCCCATTTCTTGATTGGATTATTTGTTCTTTGGGTGTTGAGTTTGTTAAGTTCTTTATAGATTTTGGACACTAGTCCTTTATCTGATATGTCGTTTGCAAATATCCCATTCTGTCAGTTGTCTTTTGGTTTTGTTAACTGTTTCCTTTGCTGTGCAAAAGCTTTTGATTTTGATGAAATCCCAAAAGTTCATTTTTGCCCTTGCTTCCCTTGCCTTTGGCGATGTTCCTAGGAAGATGTTGCTGCGGCTGAGGTCGAAGAGTTTGCTGCCTGTGGTCTCCTCAAGGATTTTGATGGATTCCTTTCTCACATTGAGGTCCTTAATCCATTTTGAATCTATTTTTGTGTGTGGTGTAAGGAAATGGTCCAATTTCATTTTTCTGCACGTGGCTGTCCAATTTTCCCAACACCATTTATTGAAGAGGCTGTCTTTTTTCCATTGGACATTCTTTCCTGCTTTGTTGAAGATTAGTTGACCATAGAGTTGAGGGTCTATTTCTGGGCTCTCTATTCTGTTCCATTGGTCTATGTGTCTGCTTTTGTGCCAGTACCATGCTGTCTTGATGATGACAGCTTTGTAATAAAGCTTGAAGTCCGGAATTGTGATGCCACCAACTTTGGCTTTGTTTTTCAATATCCCTTTGGCTATTCGAGGTCTTTTCTGGTTCCATATAAATTTTAAAATTATTTGTTCCATTTCTTTGAAAAAGATGGATGGTACTTTGATAGGAATTGCATTAAATGTGTAGATTGCTTTAGGTAGCATAGACATTTTCACAATATTTATTCTTCCAATCCAGGAGCATGGAACATTTTTCCATTTCTTTGTGTCTTCCTCAATTTCTTTCATGAGTACTTTATAGTTTTCTGAGTATAGATTCTTAGCCTCTTTGGTTAGGTTTATTCCTAGGTATCTTATGGTTTGGGGTGCAATTGTAAATGGGATTGACTCCTTAATTTCTCTTTCTTCTGTCTTGTTGTTGGTGTAGAGAAGTGCAACTGATTTCTGTGCATTGATCTTATATCCTGACACTTTACTGAATTCCTGTATAAGTTCTAGCAGTTTTGGAGTGGAGTCTTTTGGGTTTTCCACATAGAGTATCATATCATCTGCGAAGAGTGATAATTTGACTTCTTCTTTGCCGATTTGGATGCCTTTAATTTCCTTTTGTTGTCTGATTGCTGAGGCTAGGACTTCTAGTACTATGTTGAATAGCAGTGGTGATAATGGACATCCCTGCCGTGTTCCTGACCTTAGTGGAAAAGCTTTCAGTTTTTCTCCATTGAGAATGATATTTGCAGTGGGTTTTTCATAGATGGCTTTGATGATATTGAGGTATGTGCCCTCTATCCCTACACTTTGAAGGGTTTTGATCAGGAAGGGATGCTGTACTTTGTCAAATGCTTTTTCAGCATCTATTGAGAGTATCATATGGTTCTTGTTCTTTCTTTTATTGATGTGTTGTATCACATTGACTGATTTGCGGATGTTGAACCAAACTTGCAGCCCTGGAATAAATCCCACTTGGTCGTGGTGAATAATCCTTTTAATGTACTGTTGAATCCTATTGGCTAGTATTTTGGTGAGAATTTTTGCATCTGTGTTCATCAAGGATATTGGTCTATAGCTCTCTTTTTTGATGGGATCCTTGTCTGGTTTTGGGATCAAGGTGATGCTGGCCTCATAAAATGAGTTTGGGAGTTTTCCTTCCATTTCTATTTTTTGGAACAGTTTCAGGAGAATAGGAATTAGTTCCTCTTTAAATGTTTGGTAGAATTCCCCCGGGAAGCCATCTGGCCCTGGGCTTTTATTTGTTTGGAGATTTTTAATGACTGTTTCAATCTCCTTACTGGTTATGGGTCTGTTCAGGCTTTCTATTTCTTCCTGGTTCAATTTTGGTAGTTTATATGTTTCTAGGAATGCATCCATTTCTTCCAGATTGTCAAATTTGTTGGCGTAGAGTTGCTCATAGTATGTTCTTATAATAGTTTGTATTTCTTTGGTGTTAGTTGTGATCTCTCCTCTTTCATTCATGATTTTATTTATTTGGGTCCTTTCTCTTTTCTTTTTGATTAGTCTGGCCAAGGGTTTATCAATTTTATTAATTCTTTCAAAGAACCAGCTCCTAGTTTGGTTGATTTGTTCTATTGTTTTTTTGGTTTCTATTTCATTCATTTCTGCTCTGATCTTTATGATTTCTCTTCTCCTGCTGGGCTTAGGGTTTCTTTCTTGTTCTTTCTCCAGCTCCTTTAGGTGTAGGGTTAGGTTGTGTACCTGAGACCTTTCTTGTTTCTTGAGAAAAGCTTGTACCGCTATATATTTTCCTCTCAGGACTGCCTTTGTTGTGTCCCACAGATTTTGAACCGTTGTATTTTCATTATCATTTGTTTCCATGATTTTTTTCAATTCTTCTTTAATTTCCCGGTTGACCCATTCATTCTTTAGAAGGATGCTGTTTAGTCTCCATGTATTTGTGTTCTTTCCAAACTTCCTCTTGTGGTTGACTTCTAGCTTCAGAGCATTGTGGTCTGAAAATATGCAGGGAATGATCCCAATCTTTTGATACCGGTTGAGTCCTGATTTAGGACCGAGGATGTGATCTATTCTGGAGAATGTTCCATGTGCACTAGAGAAGAATGTGTATTCTGTTGCTTTGGGATGAAATGTTCTGAATATATCTGTGATGTCCATCTCATCCAGTGTATCATTTAAGGCCTTTATTTCCCTGTTGATCTTTTGCTTGGATGATCTGTCCATTTCAGTGAGGGGAGTTATAAAGTCCCCTACTATTATTGTATTATTGTTGATGTGTTTCTTTGATTTTGTTATTAATTGGTTTATATAGTTGGCTGCTCCCATGTTGGGGGCATAGATATTTAAAATTGTTAGATCTTCTTGTTGGACAGACCCTTTGAGGATGATATAGTGTCCTTCCTCATCTCTTATTATAGTCTTTGGCTTAAAATCTAATTGATCTGATATAAGGATTGCCACTCCTGCTTTTTTCTAATGTCCATTAGCATGGTAAATTCTTTTCCACCCCCTCACTTTAAGTCTGGAGGTGTCTTCGGGTTTAAAATGAGTTTCTTGGAGGCAACATATAGATGGGTTTTGTTTTTTTATCCATTCTGATACCCTCTGTCTTTTGATTGGGGCATTTAGCCCATTAACATTCAGGGTAACTATTGAGAGATATGATTTTAGTGCCATTGTATTGCCTGTAAGGTGACTGTTACTGTATATTGTCTCTGTTCCTTTCTGATCTACCACTTGTAGGCTCTCTCTTTGCTTAGAGGACCCCTTTCAGTATTTCCTGTAGAGCTGGTTTGGTGTTTGCAAATTCTTTCAGTTTTTGTTTGTCCTGGAAGCTTTTAATCTCTCCTTCTATTTTCAATGATAGCCTAGCTGGATATAGTATTCTTGGCTGCATGTTTTTCTCGTTTAGTGCTCTGAAAATGTCATGCCAGCTCTTTCTGGCCTGCCAGGTCTCTGTGGATAAGTCAGCTGCCAATCTAATACTTTTACCATTGTATGTTACAGACTTCTTTTCCCAGGCTGCTTTCAGGATTTTCTCTTTGTCACTAAGGCTTGTAAATTTTACTATTAGGTGACGGGGTGTGGGCCTATTTTTATTGATTTTGAGGGGCGTTCTCTGAACCTCCTGAATTTTGATGCTCGTTCCCTTTGCCATATTGGGGAAATTCTCCCCAATAATTCTCTCCAGTATACCTTCTGCTCCCCTCTCTCTTTCTTCTTCTTCTGGAATCCCAATTATTCTAATGTTGTTTCGTCTTATGGTGTCACTTATCTCTCGAATTCTCCCCTCATGGTCCAGTAGCTGTTTGTCCCTCTTTTGCTCAGCTTCTTTATTCTCTGTCATTTGGTCTTCTATATCGCTAATTCTTTCTTCTGCCTCATTTATCCTAGCAGTGAGAGCCTCCATTTTTGATTGAACTTCATTAATAGCTTTTTTGATTTCAACTTGGTTAGATTTTAGTTCTTTTATTTCTCCAGAAAGGGCTTTTATATCTCTGGAGAGGGTTTCTCTAATATCTTCCATGCCTTTTTCAAGCCCGGCTATAACCTTGAGAATTGTCATTTTGAACTCTAGATCTGACATATTACCAATGTCTGTATTGATTAGGTCCCTAGCCTTCGGTACTGCCTCTTGTTCTTTTTTTTGTTGTGAATTTTTCCGCCTTGTCATTTTGTCCAGCTAAGAGTATATGAAGGAGCAAGTAAAATACTAAAAGGGTGGCAACAATCCCAGGAAAATATGCTTTAACCAAATCAGAAGAGATCCCAAATCATGAGGGGGGATTTCTCCCCCCTCACGATTGGGTGAGGGATCTCCTCTGATTGGGATCTCCTTTGATTGGGATCTCCCAATCTCTTCTGATTGGGATCTCCCAATCTCTTCTGATTGGGATCTCTTCTGATTTGGGGATAAAAATAGGTTCAAAAAGAAAGAAAGAAAAAAAAGAAAAAAAGAATTAAAAAAAGAGATTGAATTAAAAATTCAATCAAGAATTTAAAAAAGAATTAAGAAAAAAAAAGATTGAAGAGATTAGGATCTCTTCTGATTTGGGGATAAAAAAAGGTTCAAACAGAAAGAGAGAAAAAAAAGAAAAAAAAAGAATTGAAAAAAAAGAAAATGAATAAACAAAAGTATAAAAAAGAAAAATATATATATTAGATAATCTAGTTAAAAAATGTTAAAAGAGAAAAGGGTAAAAGTTATAAAAAATTTTAGCAGAAGAAGAGAAAAAAAAATGAAAAAGAAAAAAATTAAATTAACTGCAAGACTGAAAAATCACAGGCAGAAAGCCATGAGTTCCGTGGTTTGTTTTCTCCTCCTCTGGAATTCTGCTGCTCTCTCCTTGGTATTGAAACTGCACTCCTTGGTAGGTGAACTTGGTCTTGGCTGGATTTCTTGTTGATCTTCTGGGGGAGGGGCCTGGTGTAGTGATTCTCAAGTGTCTTTGCCCCAGGCGGAATTACACCGCCCTTACCAGGGGCCGGGCTGAGTGATCTGCTCGGCTTTGCTTTCAGGAGCTTTTGTTCCCTGAGCGCTTTCCGTAGAGTTCCGGAGGACGGGAATACAAATGGCGGCCTCCTGGTCTCCGGCCCGGAGGAGCCGAGAGCCCGGGGCCCCGCTCCCCTGTGCGCCCTCAGCGAACAGCTCCCAGTAACTCGCGTCTGCCCAACCTCCGGCCGCGCTCCGAGCTCACCGAGCTTGCGACCGGTTCAAGGCAACTCCAAGCTGCGAGCTTACTGTCGGCTCTGTCTCTGCAGCCGGCTTTCCCGTTCCAATATCTGCAAGCTCTGCGACACTCAGACACCCCCGATCCTTCTGTGACCCCGCAGGACCTGAGGTCACGCCGACCCCGTGTGGGCTTCGTCCCGGTTTAGCCTCCGGAGCGATGTCCCTCAGCGGAACAGACTTTTAAAAGTCCTGATTTTGTGCTCCGTTGCTCCGCCGCTTGCCGGGAGCCGGCCCCTCCCCCCGGGGTCTATCTTCCCGTCGCTTTGGATTCACTTCTCCGCCAGTCCTACCTTTCAGAATGTGGTTGTTTTTCTGTTTCTAGAATTGCTGTTCTTCTTCTCCTTGATCTGCCGATGGATTTGCAGGTGTTTGCAATCTTTAGATAAGCTCTCTAGCTGATCTCCTGCTAGCTGAGGTAGTCTCAGCCTGCTACTTCTCCGCCATCTTGACTCCTCCCTCACTTTTAGTTTTTAATTGGACTAAGAATTTAAAATTGGGAATGAATACAAAATCCTAGATTTTTATTAAAATTTCCTAGTATTTTATAGAATTCTCAAACTCATGGAATTTGACAAATTAAGTTAAAATTAAGATTTTCATCATCTTGAGTAAATGAACAGATTGAATTATGAACTATCATAATTAAGAATATAGTTTTCTTATAATGCGACAATCCATAGATGAATTTAGAGGAAAGCAATGGATTGATATTTTTTGGTATCTTTTCTGCCTTTTTAGTAGCCTTTGAGGACCAGTTTGCCTGTAATTCAGAAGAATATATGTATCTGTGTGTGTGTATGATTTTTTTAAAAATTTATTTATTTGACAGAGATCACAAGTAGGCAGAGAGGCAGGCAGAGAGAGAGGAGGAAGCAGGCTCCCTGCTGAGCAGAGAGCCCGATGTGGGACTCGATCCCGGGACCCCGAGATCATGACCTGAGCCGAAGGCAGAGGCTTTAACCCACTGAGCCACCCAGGCACCCCTGATTCTGTCTTTAATTACAAACAGTAAAATGCATGGATCAAAAGTATACAGTTGTGCATATTCAACTCATATATATGTATACATATAACCACCACTCTAATAAGATATAGAACATTTCCCTCACTGTCTAGTTTCCTCATGTCCCGTTGTAGTCAATACCCAGTTGCCTAAACTTTTCGTTATTGTCCTCTGTCATTTGTGAAACATTCTTTCCACCTCCTTTAGTCTGAGTTCTACATCAGCCATTTTGCTCATACCAATCTCTTGCTGAATTTAATAACTATTTTCTGTTTATCAGTTTTTTTCTCAGCCATGCTTCCTCAACTCATCTCCTTTCCCACTGTGCCCCACCCTCAAGTGAACTGGATTTTGAACTGCTGGTAGATACAAATAAGAATTTCATTTAAACTTTTCTAGCACCTAGCACAGCACCTGGCATGTATTAGGTAGTGAATATATTTTTATTGAATGGACTAATGAATTTTAATTTGGAGTAGGTAATCATGTGTTATAGCTTATATTTAATGATCCCTGTATTGTTAGGCTCTATGATAGGCATTTTCTGTTAAGCAAACATGTTAATTAGGCATTATTGCCCCCATTTTATTGATGAAAAAATTGAAATCTATTGACACATTATGTAAATTGCCCACGATCACATAGTTAGTATAAAACTGGTTGGTCAGACTCCAAACTCCTATATTACACTGCCTTATATAATATGGGTTAGGAATGCAAATTTTGCTAGAATATTTTAAAACTCAGCACAAGTTTTGACCATTCTTATGTATCAGTATTTTATAATCTTTTAGATAACATAATTTGCTGAAAAATCTACTTTATTTATTGTGATATATGAGATTGTGTACAAATCTCCTTATCTCAGTAGAATAATGCTGACAATAACAGCTCCTGTTTATTAAATCATTGATGTATATTAACTTGACATTTTACATTTTTTTCAACTTTAAGAACGAAAATAATGCTGATTATATCTTAAATGTACAAACGTCCCTCATAAAAATGTAAAGTATAATTTAAAATTTTTTGTTGAGGCAAAATTCACATAACATAAATTAACCATTTTATTTTATTTTTAAAAGATTTTAAAAATGTATTTATTTGTCAGAGAGAGAGAGTGAGTGTGAGCGTGAGCACACAAGCAGGCAGAGTGGCAAGAGTGGCAGGCAGAGATGGAGAGAGAAGCAGCCTCCCTGCCAAGCAAGGAGCGCAATGTAGGACTCCATCCCAGGACCCTGGGATCGTGACCTGAGCCGAAGGCAGCGGCATAACCAACTGAGCCACCCAGGGATCCCTAAATTAACCATTTTAAAATATACAAGTCATTTAGTGCATTCACAATGTTATGCAACCCCCCCTCTCTCTATTTTAAAATTTTTCATCAGCACAGAACAGCCCAGAAGTAATTACCCTCATTTCCCTGGCAACCACTAATTGGCCTTTTGTCTGTATGGATTTGCCTTTCCTGAATATTTAATGTAAAAGGAATCATAAAATTGTGACCATTTGAACCTGGCTTCTCTCATTCATCTGTATGATTTTATCAAGGCTCAATCAAGCTGTAGCATATATCAGTACTTCATTCCTTTTATGGCTAAGGAGTATTCTATTGTATATGAATACCACAATTTGTTTTTCTGTTCATCCTTTGGTAGACATTTGGATTGTTTCCACTTTTTGGCTGTTACGAAAAATGCTGCTATCATGTACAGGATTCTGTGATAGCTTTCATTTGTTTATTCACCTAGTAGAATTACTAGATCATATGATATTTCTTTGTTTATTTTTCTGGGGAACTGCTGTACCATTTTCCACAGTGGCTATACCATTTTACATTCCTACCAGCAATGTTAAGGTTTCCTATTTTTGCACATTCTTGTCAATACTTATTAGATTTTCTTCATTATAGCCATTCTAGTACATGTGAAGTGGTATCTCATTGTGCTTTTGATTTGCATTTCTATAATGACCAGTGATGTTGAACAACTTTCCATGTGCTTTTTGGCCATATCTATCTATCTAGCTAGCTAGCTATCTTCTTTGGAGAAGTATATATTCAAGTTGATATGTAGACTGAATGAATGTTTGTGTCCCCCCAGAATGCATGTGTTGAGACTCTAATCCCAAGTGTAATAGTATTATTTGGAGGTGGGGTCTTTGAGGAGTAATTCAGGGTGAGATTAGTGACAATGTAAGAAGAAATAGGAGAAAGGTTTCTTCCTGTCTCTGTTCTCTATCATCTGAGGGTACCAGAAGAAGACTGCAAGTCATCTGTAAACCAGGAATCGGTCTCTCACCAGACCAGATCTGCCAGAACTTTGATCCTGAACTTCCTAGACTGTAGAACCGTGAGAATGTTGTTTAAGCCATGCAGTCTATGGTAATTTGCTATAGTGCTCCAAAGCGATTAAGATGCAAGTCCTTTGTCCATCTTTAAACTGAGTTGTTTGTCCATGTATGTAAGTAATTAACACAAAATTGAGTATGAGGATAGTCAGACTGAACAATGGTATAGAACAAAAAGACGAGAATGGTCTTATTTGGTTTGACTAATACTCAATTTTGTGTTATTACTTTCTTGTTATACCTTGTGTATCATTATGTAATCCTTTATATTTTGAAGTAAAGTTCTAATCAATGTGTCAAGTTCCATGAACATCTCTTTTTAGGATTTTATTAGGATTACAGAGTTCAATTATATTGAATTTATAGAACACTTTGGGGAGAATTAACATGGAATGATAGCTCCATTAATTTAGGTCTTTAATTTGTCTCAGCAGGGCTTTATAGTTGTGTATGTGGACCTTACACATATTTTGTTGTATGTAATTATATATTTTTGGTCTATTGTTAGTGGAACTTTTAAATTTAATATCCTAATTTTTTGCTGGTAGTATATAAAAGTCAAATTTATTTATTTATTTATTTATTTATTTATTTAATTTTAAAAATTTTTTATTTTTTGTAAGCATATATTTTTATCCCCAGGGGAAGTCAAATTTATTTTTATATATTGAGCTCATATCCTGCTACCTTGCTAAATTCATCACTTGCTAGTTCAAGTAGTTGTTTGTTAGATGCCTTGGGATTTTCTATGTAAACAGTATATGTCATCCTACTGCTTTAATTTTTCTCTTTTATTCCTATTTCTTGCCTTATTTCACTGGCTAGGTAGGATTCTAGGACAGTGTGAATAGAAGCAGTGATATCCTTATCTCATTTCTGTTTTAGAAAAAATTCAGTATTTTAACATTAAGTATATTAGCTGTAGGATTTTCATACTATCTTTTATCAGATGCAGGATATTTCCTTCTATTCCTAATTTCTAAAGTTTTTTTTCATAGTTACTATGTATTGAATTTTATTAAATACATTTTCTGCATCCATCGAGATCAATTTTTCTCCTTTTCTCTGTTAACATACTATATGAATCAATGTGATTTATATTCATTGGTTTTTTTAATCTTAAACTAGTTTTGTATTTTTGAGATGAACTCAATTTGATCATGAGGTGTTGTTTTTATATTTGCTGGATTTAATTGGCTAATATTTTAAGAATTTTTGCCTCTATATTATGTATATTGGTCTATAGTTTTCTCATATTATGTTTGTCTGGTTTTGGTTTTGAAGTTATGCAGACCTCATAAAATGAATTGAGAAGTGTTTCTTCCTCTTTTTTTCTAAAATAATTGGGTAAGGTTTCTATTATTTTATACTTGAATATTTGATAGAATTTAATAGTAACGTCTTTGGGAACCTGGAGTTTTCTTTGAGGGAAGATTTTTGATAATGGTTTCAGTTTTGTTAATAGATATGAAGCTATTAAGATTTTTCGCTTCTTGCTGTGTCAGTTCGGTAAATTGTATTTTTCAAGGAATTTATCCGTTTCCTCTAAGTTGTCAAATTGATAAAGATTTCCATGATACTCCTTTTCACTCTTTCAGTGTTCGTAGGATCTGAGTGATACCTCTGCATTTTTCATATGAATATCTTGTATTCTGTTTTATTATGTTTTTAAAAAAGATTTTATTTATTTCAGAGAGACAGTGCCTGTGTGCATGAGTTGGGGGAGGGGCCGAGGCAGAGGGAGAAGCAGACTCCCTGCTGAGCAGGGATTCCCTATGCCTGGATTTGATCCCAGAATTCTGGGATCATGACCCGAGTCCAAGGCAGACTCATAACTGACTGAGTCACTCAGGCACCCCTCTGTTTTATTTTTGATAGCCTAAGAAGGTTTATTGATCTTGTTGATCTTTTCAAAGAACCAGCTTTTAGCTTTGTTAATTTTATCTGTTATTTCTTTGGTATTTCATTGATTTCTGCAATTATTTCTATTGTTTTGCTTCTACTTACTTTGGATGTATTTCACTCTTTTTTTTTTTTTCCCATTTTTTTTTCCAATTTATTTATTTTCAGAAAAACAGTATTCATTATTTTTTCACCACACCCAGTGCTCCATGCAAGCTGTGCCCTCTATAATACCCACCACCTGGTACCCCAACCTCCCACCCGCCCCCCGCCACTTCAAACCCCTCAGACTGTTTTTCAGAGTCCATAGTCTCTCATGGTTCATCTCCCCTTCCAATTTACCCAAAACCACATACCCTCCCCAATGTCCATAACCTTCCCCCCTTCTCCCAACCCCCCTCCCCCCAGCAACCCACAGTTTGTTTCGTGAGATTAAGAGTCACTTATGGTTTGTCTCCCTCCCTATCCCATCTTGTTTCATGGATTCTTCTCCTACCCACTTAAGCCCCCATGTTGCATCACCACTCCCTCATATCAGGGAGATCATATGACAGTTGTCTTTCTCCGCTTGACTTATTTCGCTAAGCATGATACGCTCTAGTTCCATCCATGTTGTCGCAAATGGCAAGATTTCGTTTTTTTTTTGATGGCTGCATAGTATTCCATTGTGTATATATACCACATCTTCTTGATCCATTCATCTGTTGATGGACATTTCACTCTTTAGTTACTCGCTTGTTAAAGTAGAATCTTAGGTCATGAATTTCATACCTATCTTCTGATGCCCTATTTTTATGTTTGAACTTTGCTTTATCTGTGTTCCATAAATTTTCATGTGTTACATTTTTCATTTTCATATAGAGATTTTTTTTCCCTTTGGTTCTTGAGTTAGTTACAAGCATGCTTGACTTGCCAATATTTATTTTTTCCTAGATATTTCATCATTAATGATCTCTAATTCCATAGTGGTTAGAGAATACATTTTACAAGATGTCAATATTTTGAAAAATTTATTGATTTTTTTTTCTATGGCCCATTTTATTGAACATTCTATATGTACATCTTAAAAGAATATGTATTCTGCAGTTGGTTGTAGTGTTCTATATCAATTTGTAGATCAAGTTAATTGATAATGTTCAGATTTTCTATGTTCTTAGTATTACTGAGAGAGGGAAGTTAAAGTCTACTGTGTTTGGGGGTTTATCTGTTTCTCCCTTTAATTTTGTCAGTTTCACTTTCATGTATTTTGAGATTCTGTTATTAGGGTCATAAATATTTATAATCACTATGTCTTCAATGAGGAATTGACCCTGCTATTATTATGAAATGCTCTCTATTTCTAGTATAATACTTGAAATCTACTTTATCTGATATTAATATAGTCACTCTGATATTCTTATGCTTGCTGTGTGCAAGGTATGCTTTTTTGCCTTCCTTTATTTCAAGCGCTGTGTCTTAATACTTAAAAATGTGTCTTGTGTAGCAGAAATAAACAAAATGGAAAGTAAACAAACAAACAAAAACCAATAGAACAGATCAGTGAAACTAGAAGTTGGTTCTTTGAAAAGACCAACAAAATTGAAACACCTTTAACCAGATACATTTAAAAAAAAAAGGAAAAAAGAAAAAAAAGAGGACTCAATCAGAAATGAAAGCAGAGAAATAACAGCTAATACCACAGAAATGCAAAGGATTGTAAGAGATTATTATGAACTAGAAAAAATGGATAAATTCCTAGAAATATAATCTCCCAAAGCTGAATCAGTAAGGAATAGAAAATTTGAACAGACTGATTATCAGCAATGAAATTGAATCAGTAATGAAAAAACTCCCAAGAAACAAAGGTTCAGGACTGAGCAACTTCACAGTTGAATTCAACCAAACATTTAAAAAAGAGTTAATACCCATTCTTCTCAAACTATTCCAAAAAATAGAAGAGGAAGGAAAACTTCCAGATCCATTCTATGAAGCCAGGATTACTGTGATACTAAAATGAGAACTATAGGCCAATATCTCTGATGAACTTGGATGCAAAAAATTCTAAAAGATACTAGCAAACCAAATTTAACAATACATTTTAAAAAAACACAGTCAAATGGGATTCATTCCCAGGATGCAGGTGGTTCCATATTTATAAATCAACCATGATACATCATATCAATAAGAGAAAGGATAAAAGTCATATCATTTAATAGATACAGTAAAAGTATTTAACAAAGTAGAACATCCATTCATGGTAAAAACCCTCAACAAAATAGGTCTAAAGGGAACATACCTCAACATAATAAAGGCCATATGTGAAAAACCCACAACTAACAGCAGACTCAATGGTGAAAAACTGAGAGCTTTTCCCCGAAGAACAAGACAAGGATGTCCATATTCACCACTTTTATTCAACATCATAACCAGAAGTCCTAACCACAACAACGAGACCAGAAAAAGGATTAAAAGACTTCCAAATTGGTAAGAGGAAGTAAAATTTTCACTGTTTGCAGATGACATGATACTTATATAAAAAACCCTAAAGATTCCACCAAAAACTATGAGAATTGATAAAGGAATTCAATAAGGTTGCAGGATACAAAATCAATATGCAGAAAACTGTCACACTTCTATACACTAATAATGAAGCAACAGAAAAAGAAATTAAGAAAATGATCCAATTTACAACTGCACCAAAAATAATAGAATATCTAGGAATAAGCTTAACCAAGGAGGTGGAAGATGTGTACTCTGAAAACTATAAAACATAAACGGAAGAAATTGAAGATGATGTAAACAAATGGAAAGACATTCCATGCTCATGGACTGGAAGGAGAAAGTTGTTAAAATGTCCATATTACCTGGGGCACCTGGGTGGCTCAGTGGATTAAGCCTCTACCTTCAGCTCAGGTCATGGTCTCAGGGTTATGAGATCGAGCTCTCTGCCCAATGGGAAGCCTGCCCCCTACCCCCTGCCTGCCTTTCTGCCTACTTGTGATCTCTCTCTCTCTGTCAAATAAATAAATAAAATTAAAAAAAAAAAGTCCATACTACCCAAAGCAATATACAGATTTAATGCAATCCCTATCAAAATACCAACAGCATTTTTCACAAAACTAGAACAATCCCCAAATTTGTATGGAATGACAAAAGACCCCAAAAAGCCAAAGCAACCTTGAAAAATAAAAATAAAGCTGTAGGCATCACAATTCCATATTTAAAGTAATACTACAAAGCTATAGTAATCAAACAGTATGGTGCTGGAACCAAAATAGACACACAGATCAATGGAACAGGATAGAAAACCGAGAAACAAACTCACAGTTATGTGGTCAATTAACCTTTCACAAAGAAGGCAAGAACATACGATGTGAAAAAGTCTCTTCAACAAATAGTGCTGGGAATCTGGACAACTATGTGCAAAACTGGACCAGTTTTTACACTATATACAAAAATAAGCTCAATGAATCAAAGACCTTGAAGCCGTAAAAACTCTAGAAGACAGCACAGGCAGTAATTTTTCTGGCACTGGGGTTGTAACAATATTTTTCTAGATATATCTCCTGAGGCAAGGGAAACAAGCAAAAATAAAATATTGGGACTACATCAAAATAAAAAACTTCTGCACAGCAAAGGAAATAGTCAACAAAAGTGAAAGACAATCTTTTTAATGGGAGGAGAAGATATTTGCAAATGACATTTGATAAAAGGTCTGTATCCAAAATATATAAACTTAAAAGAACACACATACACACACACACACACACACACACAAACACACGCAAATACGATTAAAATGGTCAGAAGATATGAACAGACATTTCTCCAAAGAAGACATACAAATGGCCAAAAACACATAAAATATGCTCAACATCACTCATCATCAGGGAAATCAAATCCTCATCAGTGGCTCAAGTGAAAAACACAAAAGTAAACAAGTGTTAGTGAGGATGTGGAGAAAAAGGAACCCTTGTGCACCACTGATGGGAATGCAAACTGGTACAGCCATTGTGGAAAGCAGTATGGAGGTTCCTCAAAAAATTAAAAATGGGATTACCCTGTGATCTAGTAATTGCACTACTGGGTATTTACCTAAAGAATACAAAAACACTAATTCAAAAGATTATATGCACCCCTATTTTTATTGCACCATTATTTACAATAGCCAAATTATGGAAGCAGCCCAAATGTCTGTCAATAGATAAATGGATGAAGAAGATATGGTATCTATATCTATATAGATATGTATAGATGTATCTACACACACACACACAGGAATTTTATTCAGCCATAAAGAAAAACGCAGTTTTGACATTTGCAACAACATGGCAATCAAAGTAATCAGCCAGAGAAAGACAAATACCATATGATTTCACTCACATGTGGAATTTAAGAAACAAAGGGGAATAAAGAGAGAAAGAGAGAGAGAGAGAGAGAAACAAACCAAAAAACAGACTCTGAACTATAGAGAACAAACAAGTGGGTTACCAGAGGGGAAGTGGGTGGGCAGATGAGTGGAATAGGTAAAGATTAAGAAGACACTTGTCTTGATGATCATGAATAATACATAGAATTGTTGAATCACTATATCATAACACCTGAAAATAATACAACACTGTATGGGAGCTATACTGGAATTAAAATAAAAAAAAAAGTATGTCTCTTGTAGACAACTCTTTATCCATTTTGGCAATCTTGATATTTAATTGGAATGTTTAGTCCATTTACATTTAATGTAATTTCTTTTATATTTGAATTTGTACATACCATTTTATTATTTGTTTTTTTTGTTTGAACAGACTGTTTTCTGTCTTATTCTTCCTCCATTCCTGCTTGCTTTTGGGTTGCTAGGATACTTTTAAAAATTTCAGTTCTCCTATTGGCTTTTTAACTATTTACATTTTTTTTGTTGTGATAAAAAAATACATTCCCAACTTTTCACAGTGTGCTTAATTTTAATAATGTAGCACTTCATGTAAAATGTATCATGATGAAATGGGTTGTTATATTATTTTAAGGAAACTAATGTTAGGAAAGTTACGTATAATACCTAATATCCATATAATATCTAAATTTTGAAAATTAGACCAAACTTACATGTCCAGCATCAGCCCAACTTGATTTTAGTATATATTTCTTTTTATATTTCTGTGTTATATTTGCTAATATTTTAAGGGATTTAATTTAATATTTGCTTCTGATAAGAAAAATTGGCCTATAAATCTCCTGCCTATAATATGCTTGTCATATTTTCTTATCAAGATTATGTCAAACTCATAAAATGAGTTGAGACCATTTCTCCATTTCTAAAATCTGAAACAGTTTAAGATGGCATTACATCTTATCTTATCTTATCTTACCTTACCTTACCTTATCTTATCATCCTTTCCTTTCCTCTCTCCTTTCCTTTCCTTTTCTTTCCTTTCATTTCCTTTCCTTTCCTTTCCCTCTCCTTTTCTTTTTTTTTCTTTTCTTGTCTTTTTTCTTTCATCTTTTTTCAAAAAATATTTTATTTATTTCTTTGACAGAGAGAGACACAGCAAGGGAAGGAACACAAGCAGGGGAGTGGGAGAGGGAGAAGCATGCTCCCGGCTGAACCGGGAGCCCATTGTGGGGCTCGATCCCAGGACCCTGGGATCAGGACCTGAGCTGAAGGCAGATGCCCAATGACTGAGCCACCCAGATGTCCTGTTTTTTTTTTTTTTTTTTTCTTTTCTTTTTTAAGTAGGCTCCACACCTAGTGTGGAGCCCAACGTGGGGCTTGAATTCAAACCCTGAGATCAAGACCTGAGGTGAGATCAAGAGTTGGAAGCTTAACTCACTGAGCCACCCGGGCACTCCCAAGACTGGCATTATATCTTTCGTAAGCATTGGCAGACTTTATTGGTGAAACCATTTGACTTTTAGTTTTCTTTGTGTAAGATCTATAATTATGTATTGAGATTTAATAATTTATGAAAATGTAAATTTTGTGTTTTTTCTTGTGTCAGTATAGATAAGTTCTGTTCTTCATTTCTTCCAAATTTTTAGTTATTGGCATGTCATTATTTATTATGTCCTTTGTGTTTATGTGTGTGTATTTACCTCTTCTTGTAGTTTTTCTTCTTCATTAATTACCTAGGGGCTTTATCACTTTTTAAAATCCTCACTACAATGATCATTTGGCTTTGTTGATCCTTTTTATTATATGCTTTTCCACTTATACATTTTGTTTATAATTCTGTTTTTTTGTGTTATGTTTTCTGTATTTTTATTAATTTTTGAAATAGATTCTTAGATACTTTATTAGCAGCTTCTTTTCTTCCTAATATAGGCCTTAAGTCCCTAAAAGATGATCTTAGGTATAGTCCACAAGATTAATATGTAATTATTACTTATTATTGTTAAACTCAAAATATATTCTAATCTTAGTGAAATTAGAAGTATATTCTAATATACTTTTTTATATATGCATTTTAATTAATTAATTAATTATTATTATTTATAAAGATTTTATTTATTTATTTGACAGACAGAGATCACAAGTAGGCAGAGAGGCAGGCAGAGAGAGAGGAGGAAGCAGGCTCCCCGCTGAGCAGAGAGCCCGATGCGGGGCTCGATCCCAGGGCCCTGGGATCATGACCTGAGCTGAAGGCAGAGGCTTTAACCCACTGAGCCACCCAGGCGCCCCTATGTATGTATTTTTAAAGATTTTATTTATTTGAGAGAAAGAGAGAGGATGGGAGGTGGGTTGGGGCACAGGGAGAGGGAGAGGGAGAAGCAGAGGTTCGATCCCAGGACCCTGAGATCATGACCTACGCTGAAGGTAGTTACTTAACCAACTGAACCACCGAGTCACCCGTTATTCTAATATGCTTTAAAATATATTTCTTCTTTAGGTCACCTGAGTGGCTCAGTCCTTGGGCACCTGAGTGGCTCAGTTGTTAGGTGTCTGCCTTTGGCTGAGGTCATGATCCCAGGGTCCTGGGATTGAGCCCGGCATCAGGCTCTCTGCTCAGCGGGAAGCCTGCTTCTCCCTCCCTTCCCTGCCCGCCTCCCCCAACAACCCCAGCTTGTGTTCCCTCTTCTCTCGCTGTCTCTATGTCAAATAAATAAAATCTTAAAAAAAAAATGTATTTCTTCTTTGAAGTGTATTTCTTACTTTATAAATATTTGTGGATTTTCTTCTTAAACTTGTGTTATTTCTAGTTTCTCACATTAAAGAACATATTCTATATTTCTGCTGAAGATTTGCTCCATGACCTTATATAGTGCTTTGATAAATATTTCATGTTTACGTTATTAATTTTCTAAAAGATTTTATTTATTTATTTATTTGAGAGAAAGCATAACTAGGGAGGGTGCATAGGGGTAGACGGAGAAGGAGAGGTGACTCCCTACTGAGTAGGGAACCCAGACAAGGCTCAGTCTCAGGATCCTGAGATCATGACCTGAGCTGAAGGCAGATGTTAAATCAACTGAGCCAGCCAGGCACCCCTCATATGTATTTTAAATGAAACTGTGTTTTACAGTAGTGTGCAGTGTTTGATCAAATGTTCATTAGGTCAAGTTTGCTAACCATGTGATTCAAATATTCTGCTTCTTTACTGATTATTTTGTTTCTTACTGAGTCATTTGAAAATCTTACCATTATGCTATGGATTTGTCTACTTTTATTTCAGTAAGCTGTTTTTTCTTTGCTTAACAATTTACACTAGTTATAACTTCCACATGAATTAATTTTTTAATCAATATCAAGCTTGAAGTGTATCTTTTTAATTTAGTAATGTTTTTAATTTAGTAATGTTTGTTAGTGTAATAAAACAGCTGTATCAACTTTCTTTTGGTTTTTGTTCATATGTCTTCATTTTTTTACTTAACAACTTTTCCTATTCCTTGTTTTAAATGATTTTTTTGTGTGTGTTTGTGTAAATGGCATATGTATTTTATGGACCTGAGGATCTTTGTCTTTTAATTGTAACATTTAGTCCCCCCTCCATGGAATGGGCTTTCTAATATATATGGATGTTGTATGTTACCTGTGTTTATTTTCTTCTTCTTTTTTGCCTCCTTTTGGATAGATTATTTCATATTATTCTGTTATCTCTTTCTTAATAGGTTACTACTTACACATTGATATATTTTCCTTCTAGTGGTTACCCAAGAGATTACAATAAACATTCTTGACTTATCAAAAATTCTAATATAAACTAGTAATTTTATTTCCTCCTGGACAGTGTAAGGACACCAGAATATTATAATTACACTGGACCCTTTCAGACTCAACTGCATGTGTTGTCATATCTTTTAGTGCTTTTATTTAATTTCAAGAAGACAGTTTTGTTCAATAATGTTTACATATTTATATTTTCTATATATTTACCATTTTTGTTGTTCTTAAGTTTTTCCTGCATCACTGAGCATCTACATCATATAATTTTCCTTGTGCCTGAAAACATCCATTAATTATTTCCTGTACTGTGCTCTTTTGATGAGGATTTTGTTCAGTTTTTATTTGTCTGAAAATATCCCCATCTTTATTTTTTATTTTTTTTTTTTAAAGATTTTATTTATTTATTTGACAGAGAGAGATCACAAGTAGGCAGAGAGGCAGGCAGAGAGAGAGAGAGGAGGAAGCAGGCTCCCTGCTGAGCAGAGAGCCCAATGCGGGACTCGATCCCAGGACCCTGAGATCATGACCTGAGCCGAAGGCAGCGGCTTAACCCACTGAGCCACCCAGGCGCCCCCATCTTTATTCTTGAATAGTATCTTTACTGGATATAAAACTAGGTTACTTTTATTTTCTTTACCATCTTGAAAATATCATTTGATATATAGTGTCTTTTGTTGTTTTTGCTGCCAGATCAGCTATTTGTCCAGTTGTTGCTTTTTGGTAGGTCATCTATTGTGTTTTCCTTGTGCTACTTTTAAGATTTTCTTTTTGGTCTCAAGTTTTGAGCAGTTTTATGCAACACCTACTTGTGGGTTGATAATTTATTTATTTACTTATTTATTGGTTTGATGTTCTTAGTGGATCAGGAATATATGGCTTGACTTTTTTTTTTTTTTAAATCAGCTTTTAGAAGTTTTCAGCTTTTATCTCTTCAAATACTTCTCTTACACCATTCTTTTTCTTTGACATTTGGGATTGAGATTGTAGGCAACCATTCTTTTTAAATTTATTTTATTTTTTTAAAAGATTTTATTCATTTACTCATGATAGAGTGAGAGAGAGAGAGAGGCAGAGGGAGAAGCAGTCCCCTCACTGAGCAGGTAGCCCGATGCTGGACTTGATCCCAGGATCCCAGGATCATGATCTGAGCTGAAGACAGTTGCTTAACCATCTGAGTCACCCAGGTGACCCCATTCTCATTTTTAAAACACCTTTTTTTTTTTTTTTTTTAGTTTTTCCAATCTCATATTTTTTTCTTTAGGTTTTAATATTTATATGATTTATTTTTCTAAAGTAATGATTCTTCCCCGATATGGATAGCTCAAATACTTTCCCCAATCTTTAAAATAACTCTGCAAATATTTATTTTTGCTATTTTCATGTATTTTTACAGTTATTCAAAAAGGTTAACTCACCTAAGTTTACATAACTGCCAAGCAACTAAGGCTGAAATTTGAACCAAAGTCCAATTGATTAACTATTTCTTGCTCTTCATTATGTGAGGTTGTATTTCCTTTATTATGTCTCTTTGTCTTTCTTACTTGGTATTTAGACAATAGCTGTTATTCCAAGTGGTGTGTGTATTGATGAATGGTCTTAGTCTATCTTAAAATAACATTCTATCATTCCATCTATAATTATTAGATGAACCAAAGTACACAACAGGGAAAAAAGAATGCATCTAGTTTATTCTAATAGAATATATGAAGAGATAGTTTCTGTGGAGAGAGACAAATAAGAAGGTAATGTCCCAACTGATGAGATCAAGAAAGAATTCATTGAGTAGGTAAAACTTACCATGGAAGTGATAGCCATGTGAGAATTCTTTTTCACTGTGCTCAGGGGTAAGGTATACTGTACATTTGTTAATATATATAAAGAAAACCAATATTACTATTTCTTGTTGTTTATCCCTGTAACAGATCTATTTGTTATATACTCAAATTTTCACTAATTGGGTAGTCAATCGTGTAAGCCATAACATTTTGTCCATCTTGAAACATTTACACAGTAACTAAAAAATTTTTTTTTCTCCCAGGTTATTTCATTTTTGGCTGCAGTTTTGCATAAAAAGGGAACTCGTGAAGATATTGAAAACAACATGCCAGAATTTTTACAAAGAAGTATGAAAAAGGAGCCTTCTTCTATAGCAAAAAAAGTAAGATGTTTAGGAATATAAAGCTCATAAAGCTGGTATTGGAAATGTATATAGAAACTTGTACACAGCATACATTGTAGCATAAATTCAAAACACATAAGTTAAAGACATTATTAAAATATTTGTTTTATAGACCTAATTCTTAAAGGATTATCAGTTTCCCTCAAATTAAGTATGATTGACTCAAAATGGCAAAATAAAATTTTAAGCTTAAATTTTTTTGGAGGTTTTCAGTCTTTTTCTTAAAATTTTAGCTTAAACTTTTTTGGAGGTTTTCAGTCTTTTTCTTGGCTGGATATATATGACTTACTTTAATTAATTTGTTAAATTTGCATAAATGTGTATGTAAAGTTAATCAAAGTCCATTATATTGTTTATTTACGTGAGAATGGAAGGGAGACATTGATACTGATAAAAAAGGTATGTCATTGATAAGGTTGTTCAGGAGAATATTTACATCCTGAAACTCTGAAACAAATTCTTCCTACATGAGGACTGTTGAAGTTGGAATTAGAAAGACTAAGGTCTAGGCGTGTCTTTGTTTCTGCTCCTGTCATTATGGATGCTATTCATGTCTATATTTCAGCTTTCTCTGTTGTAAATACATGTTTATAAATATCTCATGTATGACTCATAAAAAATAAAAGATTTCTAATAAAATAATGAAATGCAAGAAAAAGTATACTTTTGTGTCTGACTTCTATATTCTCAGAAAACTGGATAGAAATAAAGATGAAGTGATTTTATGAAATCTTTATTTTTTCATGGTAATGAAATCACTCTCTACAAGTCAAGTTTTAAATAGTCTCATCTGTACTAGAGTCTTATACATAAGATTGGTGAGGCCAATTTACTATTGTCAATCATTGAGGCATTTTAGTGTAAAATTTTGAGAATTATTGGCTTATGGAATTATTGCTTTAAAATTTTTTATAATTTTTAATATTATAAATATATCCTATAACAAATTTAATTTGATCTTAAAGAAGTATTTAATTCTTTTTTAAGCATATTTTTTTGACCTGAGTCATTTTATTTTATTTTTATTTTATTATTTTTTTGAAATTCAGTTAACATATAGTGTATTATTAGTTTCAGAGGTAGAGTTCAGTGATTTATCAGTCTTATACCCAGTGCTCATTACATCATATGCCCTCCTTAATGTCCATCATTCAGTTACCCTGTCCCCCATCTCACTTCCTCCCCAGCAACCCTCAGTTTGCTTCCTATAATGAAGCAAGTCTCTTGTGGTTTGTCTCCTCTCTGGTTTTGTCTTGTTTTATCTTTCCTTCCCTTCCCCTTTAAGGGATATTCTTTCTTTTTTTTTTTTTTTTTTAAGATTTATTTACTTGACAGAGAGAAACCACAAGCAGATGGAAAGGCAGGCAGAGAGAGAGAGAGGGAAGCAGGCTCCCCGCCGAGCAGAGAGCCCGACGCGGGACTCGATCCCAGGACCCCGAGATCACGACCCAAGCCGAAGGCAGCGGCCCAACCCACTGAGCCACCCAGGCTCCCCTTTAAGGGATATTCTTAATGTGTTTTTAAATCTTCTCAAGTTCAAGGACTGTTTGTAGTCCTATTTTCAGTTGTTATTTGATTCTAAATGTCACTGCAGAATTTATTAATATTTTATGTCAGTTCTGGTAACAGGGCAGAGAAAGCAGGGAAAATTAATACTTTAAATAGGTAAAGATTTTAATATAATATATATTTATAATACATATTTATTTACATTTATATATGTATATGAGCACATATGCATATATATGTAGAATTCCTTGTGATAATAAACAATGCTATTTTTCTATCTCTTTCAGTTCAATTCTATTTATTTATTTATTTATTTATTTATGATTTTATCTATTAATTTAATTGATAAAGATGGAGACAGCAAGAGAGGGAACACAAGTAGGGGGAATGGGAGAGGGAGAGAAGCAGGCTTTCAGCCTAGCAGGAAACCCTATGTAGGGCTCCATCCCAGGACTCTGGGGATCATGACCTCTGAGCCAAAGCAGATGCTTTAGGACTGAGCCACCCAGGTGCCCCTTCCATTTAATTCTTAAGTATTTATTTTTAATCTTTCTTATATTCTAATAAATTTCACTTAAGTTGTATCTGTTTTTTTTGAGTACCACTGTGGCTGCATTTCATAGTTTTCATTAGGTGGGCTTTTCATTATTGTTTTCTAAATTATCTGTGGCTCTATAGTTATTCTCTTTTAATCAAGTACTATTAAAAGTGAAGTTTAAAATTTCCAAGTGAATAGATATTATTGGGGTATGGAGAATAATAGGAGTATTTCGCCTTTGTTGTTGATTTCTACCTTGTTGCTAAGGTAATACTGGCTTTATTTTTATTTTTACTTTTATTTTATTTTATTTTTTTGTGGCTAAATCCCTGGTCAGGTGTTTTTTGCTGTGGTGTTACATAGTCTCAGTTATTTTAAAAATTTTGCAAGGATTTTGCACATTATTTGTTATTATGGCCATGTAGGTCTAATTATATCTGTTTATACAATTTGTTTAAACAATTATATAATTGTTTCTAAAGTTTTATGTACTTCTATATTACTGTCATACTGGGTTGATAGTTTATCTGTATGTAGAATTCTAAGTTAAAAATCTTCTTTCAAACTTCACCAAAATAATTTTATTTTTTTCTGTCACTCCATATTGTAGATGAGGTTCCAGTACTGAACTGATATTTTCCATGGATAGGAAATTATCTTTTTGTTTCAAAGTGTATAGGACTTTTTCTTCAACCTTGAAATTTATAAATTTCCTCAGCCCCAACACTCTTTATGATTTCTGAAGAAGTTGTGCTTTGGAAAAGTATACATAGTACTTTATATAGGGGAAGTGGTGTGCTACTTCTCTGAAGCAGATGATTGGCCTAATTGTTTTCCCTTTAATTACTCTGCCATTACTTTGCATTGTTTTCTTAATTGCCTTTTCTTATAAGTCATGCTAATATATTAAAACACAGCTGATTTTTATATATTGATTTTGTGTCCTGCATATTTACTGACTTTATTTTACTGAGTTCTAAGAGGTATTTGTTTTCATTTATGGCATCTTCAGGGTTTTCTACCTGTAATGTCATGTCATCTGCAAACCGTTTTACCTTTACCTTTCCAATTTTACCTTTCCAATTCCAAATACCTTTCCAATTTCCAATGTATTTCTAATTCTTTTATTTCTTTATTTACCCAATTAATCTTATGAGGACTTCCAGTCCTATGTGGAATAAGCTTGTTACTGATCTGCGAGGAAAAGTATGAAGCTTTTGACTGTTGAATGTGATATTAACTGTGTGTTTGTCATATATTGTCTTTATTATGTTGAAGTATTTATTCTCTATGTCCAGTTTGTTGGAAATTTTTTATATAAAAGGATGTTAAATTGTGTCAAAAAAATTTTTTGCATCTGTTGAGATATGGTTTTTACCCTTCATTTTGTTAATATGATGTATCACATTTTTTGATTTGCTTATGTTGAACTATCAATTCATCTAAGGAGTAAATCCCACTTTGATCATGGTGTATGGTCCTTTTACTGTTGAATCTGTTTGTTCCATATTTTGTTGAAGATAATTGTGTTTCTATTCATCAAGGATATTGGCCTTTAATTTTCTTTTCTTGTGATACCCTTGTCTTTGATACCAGGGTAACATTGGCCTTGAAAAATGAGATTGGGATTGTTGAGAAGGATTGACATTATTTTTCAAATGTTTGGTAGAATTCACTAGTGATGCTGTCTGGCCCTGGACTTTTCTGTGTTGGGGGGTGTGTTATTGATTCAATCTCTTTACTACTGATTTATTCAGATCTTCTTTCTTCATGATTCAGTCTTGTTGGGTTATATTTTTCTGGGACTGTATCCATTTTTTTTAGGTTATCTAATTTCTTGGTATATAATTACATAATTTCATATTGTATTTCTTATCACTTGTAATGTCTCCTCTTTCATTTCTAATTTTATTTGAATGTTTTCTCTTTTTTTTTCCTATTCTAGTTAAACGTTTGCCAACTTTATCTATTCAAAGAACCAGCTCTTAATCTCAGTGATCTTTTCTAGTGTTTTTCTAGTCTCTATTTCTTTCATTTCCACTACAATATTTGTGATTGCCTTCTACTAACTTTGGGCTTAATTTGTTCTTTTTTTTTTTTCTTAAGATTTATTTATTTTAGAGAGAGAGAGCATGCATGAACAGGGGTGGGGATGGGCAGAGGGAGAATGAGAGTCAGTCCCAAACAGACTCCACACTGAGTGTGGAGCCTGACTGGGGGGTTGATCTAACAACCCGGAGATCGCAACCTGAGTCAAAACCAAGAGTTAGACGCTCCATTGACTGTACCACCCAGATGTTCCTTGTTCTTTTTATAGTTTCTTGAGGTATAAAGATAGGCTGTTTATTTGTGATTTTTCTTTTTTCTTAATGTGAGTCTTTGTCACTAAAAATTTCTTTTTAGAACTCCTTTTGTTGCATCCTGTAAGTTTTGGCTTGTTGTGTTTCAATTTTTATTTGTCTCAAGATATTTTTTTGGCTTCCTTTTTGATTCTATCTCTGACACCTTTGGTTGTCAGGAGCATATTGTTTAATATCCACATATATGTCGATTTTTAGTTTTCCTCTTGTCATTGATTTCTAGTTTCACAACATTGTGGTCAGAAAATATGTTTGATATGATTTAGATCAAACATTTATTAAGACTTGTTTTCAAGAGGAGAAAGACAACTATCATATGATCTCCCTGATATGAGGAAGTGGAGATACAACATGGGGGGTTAAGGGGGTAGGAGAAGAATAAGTGAAACAAGATGGAATTGGGAGGGAGACAAACCATAAGTGACTCTAAATCTCACAAAACAAACTGAGGGTTGCTGGGAGGAGGGGAGTTGGGAGAAGGGAGGTCGGGTTATGGACATTGGGGAGGGTATGTGCTATGGTGAGTGCTGTGAAGTGTGTAAACCTGGCGATTCACATACCTGTACCTTGGGGGTTAAAAATATATGTTTATAAAAAATTAAAAATTAAAAAAAAAGACTTGTTTCGTGGCCTAACATATTATCTGTTCTAGAGAAAGTTCTATATGTTCTTAAGAAGAATATGTATTCTACTGCTATTAGGTGAAATTTTGTATATATGTTTCTTAGGTCCATCTGGTCTAACTTGTAGTTTAAGTCCGATATTTCTTTACTGATTTTCTATCTGCATGAGCTATCCGTTGTTGAAAGTAGGGTGTTGGAGGTCCCCCATTTTTATTATATTGCTGTCATTTTCTCTCTTCATATCTGTTAAGTTTTATAGTTAGATGTTCTGATGTTGAATATAATATTTACATTTGTTATATTCTGTTAATGAATTGATCCCTTAATTATGATCTGATGACCTTCTTTGTCTCTTGTTACAGTGTTTGGCTTAAAGTCTATTTCTAGGAAAATTTGCATTTTTGTTTTTTGGAGCAGTTTTCTTTTACATAGGTATAGATGGATTCCTCAGTTCCTTAAATATATCAGTTTTCATCTACTCTTACACAGTTCTGGTTATCTGGCAGCACCACTTCCAAGCATTTTACACTATTCTGATTTATTTTTATATTTGTTCTTTTGTTTCAGTTGGCATCAATAAATATATTTGTTTAGTTAATCATTTGAACTGGAATTTCATAAAGCTTTTGATAGGATTATCAGTGACATCCTAAATTAATTCCTCAGAAGGAAATTCAAATACTCTATTTTTATGTGATGAAATTCTTAAAAGATAAATTTGTATTCATCCAGTTAAAATTTTGTGCATTTTTTAAAGATAGCCTATGAAATAGCTAGAAAGGAAATAAATTCCTTTATATTTATTATGTTAATGCCAGAATCACAATGGAATCCTGAAAAATTAATGTTGGAACTCCTTGAAAAACAAATCCTTTTAATGAATCAAATGTTACAAATTAAGGATTGGTGGATTTGAGGTATGTGTATGTTATATGATACATCTTACATATATTTTGAAACTTTTCAAGTGTGAAGAAATCATCTAAAAATGCATGCAATCGATGTTTCTTGCCAGGAATAAATTCCGAAAAGACACAAAGTATGTATTTCAAATATTAAATCTTGGAATGAATCTTTGGATTTAGGCCTTTAGGACTGGAATTCAGTCTTTAAGAAAATCAAAGTAAATTAATTTTAAAATATTGCTCTCATATGATAAAGCTTTAAAGAGTCTATGAAAATTCATAATCAGTATTAATGCATAGGAGAATTTTTTTAGTATTCATATTATCAGTTTCAGTGATGATTGAACAAAAATATGTTTCTAGCATCTTATTTACTATATACTATTTAGTTTCTGATGTATACCAAGAGTATTATCTTGCAAATGATGCTCCTGTGAAAATCCTCATGCATATATCTTGCAACTTTTGCCATTATAGCTATAGGATAAATTCTTGGTACTGGAATCACAAGTCTGTGGTACTAAAATTATGGGCATATTACATCTGACAGATACAAATTGCCTTTCAAGAGCTTGTGTCAATTTGTATCCTCACCAATAGTATAAAATTATGTCTGTTTCCCACCTTTTCATTTATCCTAGGCGTTAAAAAATATAAATTATGTCAGAGATGTAGAAAAAGTATACCTTGCTTTGATTTCTATTGCTTTATTATGAGTGAGGTCAAATATCTTTTCAGAATCTTAAAAGACTTTTAAGCTTTTAAAACATCAAGTTCTAGTTTTAATCTTTTCTTAATAGTCCTTAATCATATGTTCTACATACTGATCTTTTGTCCATTATATATTCTGTAAATATTTCTTTCCTACTTTTTTCAGGGTCAGCTTTTGATTTATTTATTATATTTTCTAAAAATTTAGGTAGTTAAAAATATCTATATTTATAGGTTCTAGGTTTTATGCCTGCCTAGAAAAATCTTCTGTACCTAAGACTGTAAGTTCACCCATGATTCTTTTATAATGTGTATGATTTTATTTTACACCTTCACATCTCTCTATCAGCCTGAATTTATTTTGCTATAAGGAATGATCAGTTAAACTGTCATTATTTTTTCAACTGGTTAGCCAATTATTTTATTTTCATATATTGAGTAAGCCTTTTTTCCCACAATATTAGAAGGGTCACTTTTGATTAAAATGAAGCTCATTTATATATGTGTGGGTATATTTCTAGATATATTGGTTCTGTCCTATTGATTTATTTGTTCATTTATCTTTCAGTGCTAAACAGTTTTAATTTTTTTGGATTTATAATATGTTTTAATATTTGGTAGGGTTAGTTTGTCTTCAAATTTCTCAATTTTCTCCTAAAAGGCTATTGATATTTTAATTAATATTACATTGAGTTTATTGACTTATGTAGGGAGAATGAACATATTTACACTGTAAATACTGCATATCCAAGAGTAGTTGTATCATTTGCTTAAATCTTATTTCTTGCCCTTCAGAATTTCTAGCTTTCTTCATGTGACCTACTTTCTTATTCATTAAGTTTAACTAGGTATTCTTTCTTTTCGGTTGCTATTACAGATGGAACTTTTAAAATTTTATGTTCTAACTGGTCATGTTTTTATATCTATTAAAACTACATGCTTTTTTAGGCTTTTTCTGAAGTATTAATGACGTATTAGTTTTAGGTGTGTAACATAATGATTTGATATCTGTATACATTGCAAAATGGTTACTACAGTAAATAAATCTAGTTAACATCTATCACCATACCTAGTTAGAAAAAAATTTTTTTTCTTGTAATGAGGACTTTTAAGATCTACTGTGTTAGCAACTTTAAAATATGCAATGCAGTATTAACTGTAGTCACCATGGTGTACATTACATCTTCATGAATTATTTATTTTACAACTGGATGCATGTTACATACCATACTAATGCCCTAGCAACCATCAATTTGTTCTCTGTAGTGATGAGCTTATTTTTTTGGTTTATTTTATTTAGTAGATTCCAAATATAAGTGAAATCAAATATTTCTCTTTCTTGGTATGACTTGTTTCACTTAGCATGATGCCTCAAGGTCCATCCATGTTATCACAAATGGCAGGATCTCATTCTTTTTTATGGCTGAATAGTATTCCGTGTGTGTGTGTGTTTGTGTGATATATGTAGAGATATATATCTACATATATCAAATCTTCTTTATCACCCATTACTGGACACTTAAGTTGTTCCCATATCTTGGTTATTGTAAATAATGCTGCAGTGAATATGGGGATACATAAATCTTTTCAAATTAGTGTTTTTGTTTCCTTCAGATAAATACCCTGAAGTGGAAGTCCTGGATCATATGGCAGTTCTATTTTTTTAAATTTAATTTTTTCTTCACTGTTCCAAGATTCATTGTTTATGCACCACACCCAGTGCTCCATGTAATACATGCCCTCCTTAATACCCACCACCAGGCTCACCCAACCCCCTCCAAAACCCTGTTTGTTTCTCAGAATCCACAGTCTCTCATGGTTCGTTTCCCCCTCTGATTTCCCCCAGTAATTGTTTGTTTTTCATAGTGGTTGCACTAATTTAAATTCCTATCAATAGTGCATAAGGGTTTTCTTTTATTAAGATTGTTGGCTAGCACTTGTTATTTCTTGCCGTTTTGAAAATAGGCAGTCTAACAGATGTGAGGTGATATCTCATTATGGTTTTGATTAGTATTTCCCTGATGATTAGTGGTATTTTTCATGTGCCTGTTGGCTATCTCCTTTTCTTCTTTAGAAAAACGTCTATCCAGATTCTCTATCCATTTTTAAGTTTGGACTTTTTTTTTTTGGCTGTTGAATTGTGTTTGTTAATATTTTGGATATTAAACACTTATCAGAAACTTTTTAGTTTGTTGTAGTCCCGCCTGTATGGTAAATTATATCATCAAAAAAATGAAAAGAAACCAACTAAATAGGTCAAAATATTTGCAAATCATACATCTGATAATGGGTTAATATCCAAAAATAAATAAGTTTTTGTTTTTATTGCCTTTGCTCTTGGAGTTACATTTAAAAAAACCATCACCAAGACCATAGTCAAGGAGCTTACTTGTATTCTTGTATACTTCTTACTTGTATACAGGAGCCTATATATTCTTCTAGGAGCTTTATGGTTTCAGGTCTTACATTCAAGTCTTTAATCCATTTCGAGTTTTGTGTGTTGTATAAAATAGTAGTTTCATTCTTTTGCTGTGGTTGTATAGTTTCCCCAACACCATTTATTGACACGACTATCCTTTCTTATTGGATATTTTTGCCTCCTGTATCATAAATAAATTGGCCATGTAAGTATGGATTACTCATATTTTGTTCAAGTGATCTATGTGTCTCTTGTTATGCAGTAGCATACTGTTTGATTACTATAGTTTTGTAAAACAGTTTCAAATCAGGGAGTGTAATTCAGCTTTGTTGTTCTTTCTCAAGACTGCTTTGACTATTTTTGGTCTTTTATGGTTCTATCTATACCAATTTTAGGATTGTTATATTTCTATGAAAAATGTCATTGGAATTTTATAGGGATTGAATTGCATCTATAGATTGCTTTGGGTAGTAGGTACATATTAACAATATTTGTTCTTCCAACCCATAGAATGGAATATTTTTCCATTGTTTGTGTCTTCTGTAGTTTCTTTTTTAAAAAGATTTATTTATTTAATATACTGAGCCTGGAGTCTGATGCTGGGCTCAGTCCCAGGACCCTGAGATCATGACCTGAGGCAAAATCAAGTTGGTCACTCCACTGACTGAGCTACCCAGGTGCCCCTTCTGTGGTTTAGCAGTGGCTTGTAGTTTTCAGTGTCCAGGTCTTTTACCTCCTTGGTTAAATTTATCCCTAGGTATTTTACTCGTTTTGATGTAATTATAAGTGAGATTATTTTTTCGTTGCTGTTTCTGATAGTATGTTGTTAGTGTATAGAAAAGCAACAGATTTTTGTATATTAATTTTGTTTCTTGCAACTGTGCTGAACTTGCTTATTCTAACAGGTTTGTTTGTTTGTTTGTTTGTTTGTTTTTGTGGAGTCCTTAGTGTTCTCTATATGCAATATCATCTCCTAAGCAAACATTGACAATTTTCTTCTTATTTTGCACCTGGGATTTCCTTCCTTTCTTCCTTTCCCCCTTCCCTCCCTCCTTCCTTCCATCCTCCCTCCCTCCCTTCCTCCCTTTGTAATTGGTCTGCCTAGGACTTCCAAGATTATGTAATTGGTCTGCCTAGGACTTCCAAGATTCTTGTCTTGTTCTTGATCTTAGAGGAAAGTTTTTATCTTTCACCATTGAGTATATTAGTTGTGGCTTGTTATATGGCCTTCATTATGTTGAAAAACTTTCTCTCTATACTTACTTTGTTGAGTTTTTATCATAAATGGTTTTTGAATTTTGTCACCTATTAAGATGACCATGTGATCTTTATTCTTCATTTTGTTAATGTGGTGTATCATGTGATAGATTTGCAGATGTTGAACAATATTAACATTCCATCCTTGAATCCCTGGAACAAAAACCACTTGATCATGGTGTATGATCCTTTTCGATTATTTCTGAATTGACTTTGTTGATATTTTGTTGAGGATTTTTGCACCTATGTTCATCAAGGATATTGACTTTTAGTTTTCCTTTGTTGTGGTGTCCTCATCTGGTTTTGGTATTAGGGTAACAATGGACTTGTAAAATGAATTTTCTCCTATTTTTTAGAAAAGTTTGAGGAGAAAAAAAAAAAAGAAAATGTTGAGGAGGATTTGTATTGACTCTTCTTTGAATATTTGGTAGAATTTTCTATTGAACCACCTGGTACTGGATTTTGTTTGTGTTTTGTTTTGATTACTGATCAAAAACAAAACACAAACAAAAAAATCAGTAGTAATTCATCTTACTACTAATTGGTATATTCAGATTCTCTCTTTTTTTAATGATTCACTCAGGGAGGGTTGTGGTTTTTAGAAAATAGTGATTTCTTTTAGGTTTTCCAATTTGTTAGCACATAATGGTTCATAGTACTCTCTTTTGAGTCTTTGTATGTATGTAGTATCAGTCAGTAATGTCTCCTTCATTTCTGATTTTATTTATTTGAGCCCTCCCTCCTTTTTCTTGGTGAGTCTAGCTAAAATTTTATCGGTTTTATATTTTCAAAGAAGCAGCTCCTAGTTTTACTGATTTTTTAAATGTCTTTTTAGTTTCTATTTTGTTTATTTCCATTCTGATCTTTGTTATTTCTTTCTTCTACCAAATTTGGGCGTTGTTCTTCTTTCTCGTTCTTTGAGATGTAAAGCCAGGATGTTTATTTGAGATTTTTCTTATTTTGGGGGTGGGGGTAGGCATAGATTGCTGTGAAATTCTCTCACAGAACTACTTTTCTGCATCCTATATATTTGGTATGCTTTATTTCCATTTTCATTTGTCTCAAGATATTTTTTTTATTTCTCTGTTGACCTTTTGTTTGTTCAATAGCATATTGTTTATTTTTTAAAATCTTTATTTAAATTCTTTTTAGTTAACATACAGTGTAATGCTGATTTCAGGTGTACAGTATAGTAATTCAATACTTCCATACAATACCCTGTGCTTATTACAGCAAGTGCTCTCTTTCTCCATCACCTGTTTACTGTTCATTTTATTGTTTTACTTATATTTTCTACAAATTTGTTTACTTGTCATTTCCATTTTCATCCCTTATTTACTTTTCTTGTTTGATTGAAAGGTTTTATATTTATTGGTTTGCTGTCCATTAATTTAAGTGATATTGGCCTATAATTTTCTATTTTTGAAGAATGTCTGGTTTTGGTATAATTTTTATGCTGCTTTTCTAAAAAATGATTTAGATAAATCCATGACTAGAATGGATTCTAAACTTAAATTCCCATATGTTAAATAGCCACAGCATTCCAAAAGGAAAAGTTACCAGTTATACATAATAGTGTTTAAATTAATTACTTTTGGCATTTTTAAAAGAATTAACATTATAGAAGTAATTATGGGAATATTTTTTAGAACTTTGAGTTATATAGCAAAAATTTCAGTTTCATAGTCTGCAATTTCTCTCTATGTAAAGATACACATTATTTTTCACTTTAATATCTTACTTCCTTTTGTGTGGAGGAATATCTCACTTTCACTTTCACTTTAATATCTCACTTCCTCCTGTGTGGACCTTTGCTTTCGTCCTGTTTGTCTGTTGTTATTCTCTGAATATACATTGCTGTTCCTAACCTAGTACTGACATGCATGGTTGCATTTATTATTTCATTTATCACTTGAACACCTTTCTTTTCTAAATGCGATACAAAGATCTGGAGTTGCAGTGGTAAATGAGAGCTATATTTCTCACAGTCATGGACTTTCTGAATTAATATAGTACCAATATGATATATAATGGTGGTTACAGGTTTTGGAATTAGACAGACATGGGTTTGAATACTTATTTTGCCACCTAATAGCAGTATGATCTTGGGTGTGTTATTTAACATCTCTACATCTCAGTTTTTTTCATCTCATCTCATCCTCTAGAAAGGAAATACTAAATATTTCTACTAGATAGCATTTCTTTGTAAAGTCCTTGAATTAATATTTGTCAACTACTTTGTCCAGCCCTTGGCACACAGCAAGTACTCAATAATGATATGATAATTATTGTGAATACTATAACTTTTCTACCATAAAAATCATTGCACATGAAAACCATCTTTAGGTATTTTGTACAGTCCACATCACATCATCCTCCTAAGACCGTAGTGCATGAAGAATCAAACTTTAAAATCATGGCTTTCAGTAATTGAGATAGATTTGTTGAAAGAGATAAAAGTAATTCAGTATTCTCTAGTTGAACAATTAAATGTGGCCTCTGTTGATTTTACTAATATTTTTTTTAAAGATTATTTATTTATTTATTTGAGAGAGAGACAGTGAGAGAGAACATGAGCGAGGAGAAGGTCAGAGATTTTACTAATATTTAAGTGAGAAATTTTTAATTATGTTTGTATTAAATTTATATCTAGTTTTATAAAATTGTTTCTTAGCTTCAGAATAACAAATACAGTTGCTTTGTGTGCAGTGATTTAGCAACTGGTCACTGCTTTCCATTTTATTGTTTTGGCATCTTTTGCTTAAATAAGGCTTGTTAAATGAAATATTGTTCACAGCATGGTAGTGAATACTTTACATTCTTCTTCTTATACCCTTTCTCTGGACTTTGTACATGACAAACTCAGTTCTCTGACTTTTTCTAGTATTAAAACAAGTTACCAAACCATTTTGTTTATGTTTTGCAATTTCAAAGACCAATAATAAGAAATGTCTTAATTTTAAAACTTTTTGAATCTTAGGGCTGATTCTAGGAGTCTTTAGATTCATTGCCAACTTTGATGAATGATACCTGAACTGGAAAGCAGCTCAAAGTGAGCAATGGAGTTTGGACCCATCATTTTCATCTTGTAATATACAAAAATGAGGGGAGGGAATGAGACTATACTTGGATTAAGTGCTTGGATCCCAAATTTTGTATTTTTGAAGGTAGGGGAATAATGGAATTCATAGGATAAACTCCAAGCCAAAAGGCAGAAGTATTTGAGGTGAATCAAGTATGACAAGAAGTATTTGTGTGTGTTTGATGATGGGGTGGAAAAAGGAACTTTCACACTGAGTTTGTTAATCTTTTGTTCTTTTTTTTCTTCTTTCTCTTTCCAAAAGAGTCAGATTTGACTTCTTACAGCTGTCAAATGGCCTACCTGAAATATTTCACAGAAGAGAGAGCAGGATTTAGACTAGTATTGTGTTATTTAATTTTTTGCTAAACTGAAAATTTTCGGTATGTTTAATTGGTTCATCTTTATCAAGTAGGACAAATATAAAGCTTTAGGGAAGAAACTTGTAACATTATTAAATATAATAGCTCAGAAGTAGTGATAACAGTGAGAAATAAAAACATTAAAAAATTAAAATGGGTAATGACCACAGGATTTGGGGTTAGTTTATAGGGAAGATCACTGGAACCCCAACATTCCTTCAAGATTAAGCAGATGCATATTGTTAATCTTGATAAGGACTACTTTGATTGGAGGGGTTAGGACAGAAGTCATTTATATGAATTCAAAAGAGAACAGGAGGAAAGTAAGTAAGAGCAATTAAGTATTGATAATTCCTGAGTATCATTGCTAGAAAGGCAATAAAGTTAATGGGAAATAGCTAAAGAGACATATAAGGTTAACAAAGGGGATTTTGGTATATATATATATTTTTTAACCCTGAAAATATTAGGACTTACTAGCTTGTGGATGGATATGGTTCATTAAAAGGGGAAAGTTAGTTACATAAGGGAGATTCGGGCAATTACTCCAGCATTAACTTTAGATTGATAAGAAGTGATGGCAGCCACTGTGTAAGTTTAGGGTTTGTCTTTAGATAAGACCATGGTTAGTTGATCCATGGTAATGTGTAGGAGAGCAGAATGTTTGCAAATAAATATAGATAGATTACTGATCTAGTGAGAAAAGAGGTAGGGGATTTCTTCGAATTGCTTCAGTTTTTTTTTTTAAAGATTTTATTTATTTATTTGACAGAGAGGGGTCACAAGTAGGCAGAGAGGCAGGCAGAGAGAGAGAGAGAGGAGGAAGCAGGCTCCCCACTGAGCAGAAAGCCCGATGCGGGGCTCGATCCCAGGACCCTGGGATCATGACCTGAGCCGAAGGCAGAGGCTTTAACCCACTGAGCCATCCAGGTGCCCCGAATTGCTTCAATTTTTTAATGAGTTTTTGAGGTCTTCAACTGACAGTATCTGAGAAAAGGAGAGAGGAATTGTACTAAGGGTGTACAAAGGAAAGAGAGTTTCAGAAAACCATATATTTCAAGAAAAAAACCTGGCCTGCTTTACATATTTGTATTACCAACTTGGCTCTTGAAGTTATTATTTGGGTCCTGATTAAACTCTTTTTTCTGCTTTGGAGAATTGTTTCTCTCTAACCTCTCAGCTCCTTTTTCCGGGGGCATGAGGGAGGGGAATAAAAACAGTTTTTTCTTTGGACAAAGTTAGATATCTGTTTTATTCTAATAAAAAGATAAACAAAAAAATATTTTTTGATGGTGTTTTTATATCTAGATATATCCAGTCACTAAGTTGTATTTATTTTTATTAATTGCAGTGTCAAAAATGAAAGCAAAGGACTGTTGATATTCCAGATTTCACTTTTTTCCATTTTTTACAAAAATATATCATAATTTTGTTTTTCTTCTTCTTTTAGATGTTCTTAATAGTTGCTCCTCTTTCTGTCCTCTACAACTGGAGGGATGAACTGGACACCTGGGGATATTTCAGAGTCACTATTTTACATGGTAACAGAAAAGACAACGAACTGATTCGTGTAAAGCAGAGGAAATGTGAAATTGCTCTAACAACTTATGAAACACTACGTTTATGTCTGGAGGAACTTAACAGGTAATGGGAATAATGGAAATGAGTGCATTAATATTCTGTTTACAGCCATTGTATTTATACCTTTATATAGTGATTTTTAAAAAAGTTCTAAATATTCCTTAGTATAATTTCATTTCATTTCAGAATTACTGAAATACTTTATAATAATTTATTCTCTAAAAGAGAAAAACCTGTGGGGTGCCTGGGTGGTTCAGTCAATTAAGCATCCCACTCTTGAATTTGGCTCAGGTCATGATCTCAGAGTCGTGGGATTGAGACCCATGTCATGCTCTATGTGGGTGTGGAGCCTGTTTAATATTCTTTCTCTCTCTTTCTAGCCGTCTCCCACCCTGTCTGAAAACAAAACAAAACAAAACCTGCATCAGATTTTATACAGTCTGTTTTATCTCCTTTATTCTATCTCCAAACAATGCATGTAAAAGAGGGGTAATACTGTCCTAAATTTTATGCGTATGTTACCTCTAGACTAAGACAGCAATTTTCATGAATGATTTTAATTATGGGAATCTGTTGCTAATGTTGAGTGGCAAAAAATACATATACATATTGAGAATCAGGGTTCCAGGACTTTAAGTACCCAAAAGAAATGAACTGGCTTATGCCCACCTGAGTCTTGAGATTTTTATGAGGCATCTAGAGCTGTAACTATAAAGCCATGTGAGTGTTATAATATGTAACAGAGGATGTTGTGGAAGCACATAAGGGACCTAACTCTGTTGCAGTGAAGAGAGTTGTCATGGTGCTTCCCAGAGAAGATGACCTATGAGCTGAGTAAGAATTGAATTATGGTAAGAGTTGAAGAGTAGAAGGGTAATGCAGGAAGAAGGAGCAAAGAGCATTTGCAGAGGCCTTCAGCCCACAAACATCACAAACCACTTTTGAATAAATGAAAGCAGTTCTGATGCTCTCTGTATCTCATGGCTGCAGCATATGTGTAAGAGGAAGTGACTGGGAGACAACAACTGTGTGGTAAGCAAGAACAGATTATAAAAGATATTGAAAGCTGCCTGGAAATTAGAGGTCTTTATTCTTAGAGTAGTAAAATGTCCTAGAGATGTTTCCAATGAATTATTAATAAAAATGGTCAGATTTGCATTTTGTAAGTAACCTATCTGCTGTGTGTGCAGACAGAGGAGAACCAAACTAAGTGGAACAAGTTAACTTAGGAGGCTTATTATGAGCTAAATTGTGTCCCGTCCAAACGTGCATGTGCAAATCCCAACCCCAAGGACATCAGAATGTAACTGTATTTGGAAATAATATTTTTAAAGAAGGTATTAGGCTAAAATGAGGCCATTAAGGTAGCCTAGTCCAATCCCTCTGGGGCTCTTAGAAGAGAAAGAGATACTAAGAATTCGAGTGCATAGAGGACGGGATACATGGGGACACAACAAGAAGGCAGCCATCTATAAGCCAAGGACAGAGGCCTCAGAAGAAACCAAAGCTCCCAACACTTTTGTCTTGGATTTCTAGTCTCTAGAATTGTTGTGTCTGGTGCATCTAATTTTTTTGCTCATCATAGTATTTTTGAGATTCATCCATGATATTGGATGTATCTGTGATTGTTCTTTTTTAATGCTGAGGTGTATTGCATTTTATGAATATATCACATTTTGTTACCCATTAATTTGAGGATAGATATTTATATTTGGGTTTTCCAGTTTTGGGTTATTATAAGTAAAACGAAGGAGTATTATTGTAGAAGCCTTTTTTTAAGCATACATTTTCATTTATCTTGGGTAGACATATTTGCATTTTCTGGGAGTAGAATTGTTGGGTTACATAAGTGTAGGTTTAATTTAGAAGAAACTGCCAAACCACTTTCCTGAGTAGTTGTACCATTCTATTCCAACTAACAATCTATGGGACTTCAGTTGCTTCATATATTCACCAACATTTGGCATTATCAGTCTTTTTGTTTTTAGGTATTTTAGTGTGTCTGTAATAATACTTTGTTGTATAATTTGCATTTTTCTGAATTATGTCTACATGAAAAAATATTCTACAGTTATTCTATAATCATCAATAAAGTCAGTTGGTTAGGAGTTGTTCTTAAGTGTTCTTTGTCTTTACTAATTTTCTGTGGTTTTATAATTTCTGAGAGAAAAATGTAATCTTCAATTATGCTTTTATATTTTTAAATTCTTTTGAGTTCTGTCAGCTTTTAGTTCATATATTTTGAAGCTCTTATTGGGTATACACACATTTAAGATGAATATTTTTTCTTATGATTAATCCTTTTATCTTAAGAAATGTTCCTTTTTACATCTTGAAGTTTTATCTGATATCAATGTAGACAATAATCTTCTTATACTTAATGAATGTTTATCATTTTCTCTCTTTCTATTTGAATATATTGGTTCTTTATATTTAAAGTGAGCCATTGTGGTTAATGATAGATCTTGCTTTTTTATCCATTCTGATAACCTGCCTTTTATTTGGAGTATTTAGTCCATTTACATTATATATAATTATTAGTAAGGGGGGCTTCCATTTTTGTCAGCTCTAGAATTTGATTTCCCCTCACTTAGAAGCTAATAGCCTGCTCCTGTTTTATGGTAGTGATCAGAAAAATAAGTGTAATCTGAGGTGTGGAGAAGTTAAGTAGCTCACCAAAGATTACATGACATGAAATTTAAACTTTGACCAATTAACTCCAGAACTTATGCTCTTATTTAATATTTTATATGACCCCAAAAGATGGTCTGCACTTACATAAATATCAGTGAGATATTCATTCATCATAACATCAATCATATTTTAATTTTTAATTGTCTGCCCTTTTAGACTGTGAGGACTTTGGTGTAGGATAATTTCTGTATTTCAGTGCTTATTACACTTCCAACACATAATACTTGCTGAATAAATATTTGTTAAATAGTTGTTTTCTGTGATTGTTACAAATATTAAATAAGAATTCTGAAGTGGAGTTTTCTAGGTATGTGTCCCAGATTTCTGTGTAAAATTGAAAAATTAAATGTTACAGTGTTTGTTATATATAGCATTCTGTTATTTGTTCAAATGGCTTCATTTTGACAAATGTTAAAAATAATTTATATTTCATTTGAGTAAATATTAAGTAATCCTGTTTTAGAGTTGATGCAGTCTGGTTTCTTTTTTTTTTGAAGTATAGTTGGCATACATGTTATATTCGTTTCAGGTGTACAACATAGTGATTCAACAAGTTTATATATTATGCTGTGATCAAATATTAAATAATTTTTGTGAGACTAGCACTTTGTGATAGAACAGGATTAAACATTGATCATAGATAATCCAGAGTAAACACACTATACGAGTGAGCTGTATCTCTTTTTATTATTATTATATTTTGCTTTACTTTCATTTTTATCAGTTATATATGTATATTATTTAAAGAGCCAAATATGAAAAAACTGCAATTCACTCCTTTCTGCCACCTCTATAAACCCTTCTTCAGACACAACTACCTTCAATTCTTTTACTTATCTTCCTACTTTTACCTCCATATCTCTAAAGAACATTTTTATACTGCAACTTTTAATTTTAATTTAATTTTAATTTTATTTTTAGTTTTCAGCACTGATTTCTTCTTAAGAAAATGAGGATTTTGCCCTCTTTTGCTTACTGTTCTATGGAGTAGGGACTACTATCTAGGAGATCCAATTGCTTCTTAGACTTGAACATTTACATAACTCCAATTTCCAGAGACATCTGAATCTGATACCACCAATTCCTAGCTTTTTAAGACCTCAATAATATGAATCAGATTACTTTTTGGCTCTCTCCACTACTGGCATAGGCTACTGCTTTCTCTGCTTTTGTAAGTCATCTTGTCCATCTTCTTCCCAGGCGCTAAAATTTTGTGGTCGTTTTTTCCTTTTTCTTTGTTCTTTTGTTCTTTTTCAACTTTATATTAAGAAATTATCAAACCTATAGAAAAATTGAAGTAACAGTATATGAACATCTATATACTTACCACCTATATTCACCAGTTTGTGTATATGTGTGTGTCTGTTGTGTGTATTCAAATGTTGGCAAAATATGTTAATACATGTGTGTCTTGAGTCTATATACAGTGGTGGTATTGAGTCATTTTAGGAAGTTGTATATAACATGACAATATTATCTCTAAATATTTTAGCATAGATTTCCTAAAACTAATTATATTTTTTCTTGTACCACGTTATCATTTCACACCTAAGAAAATTAACAACTCTTTAAATTTCCTTACTTATCTTCAAAATATTATTAAAATCCAGTATTTCCAGGTACCTGGGTGGCTTAGTGGGTTAAAGCCTCTGCATTCAGCTCAGGTCATGATCCCAGGATCCTGGGATGGAGCCCACATTGGGCTCTCTGCTCCATGGGGAGCCTGCTTCCTCCTCTCTCTGCCTGCTTCTCTGCCTATGTGCAATCTCTGTCTGTCAGATAAGTAAATAAACTTTTAAAGTAAAATAAAATCCAGTATTTCCAAAGCAGGGTTTAATAAATGTTCAAATGATGGATTTGATGATTAAATCTATTTAGTCCCTTCTAATCTGGGACATTCCCCCAACTTCACTTTCTTATTATACAATATTTTGAGGGGATTAGGCCACTTGTCTTTTAGGGTATCTCAAATATTAGCTTCATCTATTTACTTTCTCAGGGAATAGTGTATTCCTTTAGCATCTATGTTTCTATAAGCCAGTTTTGGGCTACAGTCTTAATTAGATTCAGGTTAAACATTTTTAAACAGATTTTTTTTTTTAAGATTTATTTATTTATTTGACAGAAATGACAAGGAGGCAGAGAGAGAGGAGGAAGCAGGCTCCCTGCTGAGCAGAGAGCCCGATGTGGGGCTCAATTCCAGGATCATGACCTGAGCCGAAGGCAGAGGCTTTAACCCACTGAGCCACCCAGGCGTCCCCAGGTTAAACATTTTTTTTTTTTTTAAGATTTTATTTATTTATCTGACAGAGAGAGATCACAAGCAGGCAGAGAGGCAGGCAGAGAGAGAGAGAAGGAAGCAGGCTCCTGGCTGAGCAGAGAGCCAGATACGCGGCTCGATCCCAGGACCCTGTGATCATGACCTGAGCCGAAGACAGAGGCTTAACCCACTGAGCCACCCAGGCGCCCCAGGTTAAACATTTTTGATAAGAATACTTCATAAGTGAGGCTGTGGGCTTCATATTACATTACTTCAGGAGATATTAATGTCAGCTTGTTTCACTATTAATGGTGCCAAGTTTGTCCTACAGGCTAAAGAAATGGACATCAGAGATTATAAAGTTATGTTTTTCCTTTTGCAATTAGTAGTAATTTGTATGGTGATACTTTGCCAGTATTTGAATATTCTGATCCTTCAGTTCCTTTTTTTAGCGGTATTAGCATACAAAAATTATTATTGCCTCTATCTGTTATTTTATTGGGTTTTGCAAAATAATGTTTTCCTAAATTTATAATTTCTTCTACACTTATTAACTGGCAGTCTCCTTTAATAAGTAATTAACTATAATATCAACAAAAAAGCAAGGCAAATGCTTGATTCTTTGGCCAACTTTCAGACTAAGATGTTGCTATAATGGTCATCTATAGTAATAGCAAAGTTTTCCTTCCATCTCCCCCTTTTTTGAGTGTCACTGTGGATTAATGGATTAATGAAGTAGATTTGACATACCATAGAATATACCCAGTATAAGTATAGAATAATTTTTAGTAAATGTATATGGTTGCGATTATCACCACTGTCCAGTTTTAGAACATTTCTATCACCTCAAAAAGTTTTTTGGTTCGAGTCAATCTATGGTCCCATTTCCAGTTTCAAGCAATGCAATCTGTTTTCTGTCTCCGTAATAGAGTTGCCTTTTCTGGAAATCTGATGTAAATGGAATCACTCACTATGTAGTCTTCTGTGTTTGGTTTCCTTCACTTAACATCATAGGTCCATCATGTCGTAGCATGTTTCAATAGTTTGTTGCTTTTTATTGCTTAATAGTACTATTATATGTATATACCTCATTTTGTTTATCTGTTCATCAGTGCATGGACATTTGGATTGTTTCTAATTTTTGGCTGTCATGAATAATGCTGCTGTGAACATTTATGTACAAGTCTTTGTGTGGATGTAAATTTTCTGTCTTTTTTTTTTGACACATACTTAGGAATGGAATTGCTGGGTGTTAGGAGATATTTAATTTTTTAAGAAACTGACAAATTGTTTTAGAAAAGTAGCTGCACCAAAAAAAAAAAAAAAAAAGAAAAGAAAAGTAACTACACTTTCCCAGAAACAGGGTATGAGGATTCATTTCTCCATATCCTTGTCAACACTTGATATTGTCAATCTTTTTATGATGATAGCCATTCAAATGGGTTTGTAGCAGTATCTTATGATTTTAATTTGCATTTTTCTAATGACCAAAGAAGTTGAGAATCTTTTATGTACTTATATGTCCTTTGTATATTTTCTTTGTTTAGCTGTCTATTAAAATATCTTACTCATTTTAAAAATTGGATTGTTTTAACTTGTGTTGAGTTGTTATAATTCTTTATATATTCTGTATATAAGCTCTTTACCAGATTATGATTTGCAAATATTTTCTCCCAGTCTGTAGCATGTCTTTCATTTTCCTATGGTTTCTTGAGAAGAATGGAGGTTTTTAACTTTAATAAAGTCCAACTTATCAAAAATTTTTTATTGCTGTAATATCTAAGAAACTTATGCCTAACCCAGAATCCACAAGATTTTTTCCCTATGTTTTATAAGTTTTAAAGTTTTGACTTTTATATTTAGGACTGTGTTCTGTTTTGAGTTTATTTTTGTTTATAGTGTGAGGTTAGGATCTAAATTAATTTTTTTCCCTAGAATTTTGGGGTTTTTATTTATTCAGTGTTTTATATTGAGTTACAATCATTATTCTTAATGATGCTCAAATTTTCCAATTAGTTTGGCTTTTGTGTCCTTTGGACATTCCCTCATTTGTCTATGGCTATATCTGTGTTTTCTGGCTCTTCACTATTTCCTCTGCTGCATGTCTGAAATCAATAATTTCTCCATGGGGCTTTGTTTTGTTTTATTTTGTTTTAGTGGACTCACTACTATGGGAGTTCATTGCTACTGGGGTAAAAATTGATTCTAAACATTCATTTTAGTGACGTTTAAATGGCTTTTTCATTCCAGCATCATTAAACAGAATCTATGCCCTTTGTCTCCCTACACATTTTATTTTTGTGGGTTGTCCAAACCCACAACCGTTGCCCTAATGGAGAATCCTATGGAGTCATCACAGAGTGAATAGGGAAAAAAACTCTACAGCATTGGTAGAGAAAGCTGCTCTCTAAACATGATACAGAGTAAGAAAGAGAAATTCTCTCAACATTTCCGCACTTTTTTCTCACCTTGCAGTTTGGAATGGTCGGCTGTCATTGTAGATGAAGCTCATAGAATCAAGAATCCAAAGGCTAGAATAACAGAAGTTATGAAAGCTTTGAAATGTAATGTCCGCATTGGCCTCACTGGAACCATTCTTCAGAACAACATGAAAGAACTGTGGTGTGTTATGGACTGGTGAGTGAAAAGTAATTTGTCCGTTTTGGAAAATTTTTCATATTTCTTTAACTTAATATTACCTTGTTTGCTAATTAATAGTTTCTAAAAAAAATTGTGTTTGTTTATGGATGTGTTTGTCCTAAACATAGTATACAGAGTAGAGAGTCCCATGAATGCCTATCTTTATATATTATTCTTTGTCCCTGAGGTAAATAACTGAACTTATTTACCAATTCTGTCATCTTAGAGTTATTTTCTGAAATGTCATAAAGAAAAAACATTCTCTTTCCTTGCATTTTGTTATTGTTATCACTCATGAACAAGTGACTTAGTATATTTCTTAGAAGCAAAAAGAAGTCATTGTGTGTCTTTTTAGATAATTTAATAAAGCTGTCATATTTTTTTAATTGTCTTTATAAAGGGCTGTGCCAGGACTTTTAGGTAGTAGGATCCACTTCAAGAAGCAGTTTTCTGACCCAGTAGAACATGGTCAGAGACACACAGCAACAAAAAGAGAACTAGCCACTGGCCGAAAGGCCATGCAAAGGCTTGCGAAAAAGATGTCTGGGTGGTTTCTCAGGCGTACCAAGGCTCTAATCAAGGATCAGTTGCCTAAGAAGGAAGACCGGGTGAGAATTGCATTTTTTTAAATTATTAACTTACCATCATTTAATTATTAATTTCTCATGTTTTATTTTTTTCTGAAAAAAAATTTTTTTAAAGAGGAAATCTATCTATCTCCTGTGGTATTTTATGAATATAGTTTTTTGCCTTTTACTCAGTGTAGAAAAGAATTATTATATGCAAATTCAGAAAGCACTAATTCAGCCCAGTCTAACAGGTTAGCTAACAGGTTTTTGTTAGTATACATTAAATTCATTTCTCTTATTTTATAAGAATGCTTTTGGTATAATTCTTTCTCACTGAAGAAAGAACTCTCTCCCTAATTTATTTTCTGTTCATATTTTGACCTTCATATATTTTGCCCATGAATTCTTTGAGACCTTAATAATAGCTATAGGACTTCAGTGATTAAAAACTTTTATAGGTTTGTTTCTTTTAGAATGTTATCTATAGTTATACAATTAACTTAATTTGAAGAATTTTAGGATAGTTACAATTAAATTCTGTCAATTGTTTAAAAATATAGTGGTCCTCTTTTATAGTTTTAATCTTGTGGTTCTTCTAACTCAGGTAATGGAATAAAGGTTCTATAAATTACTATGAACAAAGCTTAATTAATGTCCCAAATATGGGCAATACTATTAGATACTCTCTCATCCAAGGATATTCCATTGATTATTACTTTAAAAAGTAGATTTGAGGGCGCCTGGCTGGCTCAGTGGGTTAAGCCGCTGCCTTCGGCTCAGGCCATGATCTCAGGGTCCTGGGATCGAGTCCCACATCGGGCTCTCTGCTCAGCAGGGGGCCTGCTTCCCTTCCTCTCTCTGGCTGCCTCTCTGCCTACTTGTGATCTCTCTCTGCCAAATAAATAAATAAAATCTTTAAAAAAAAAAGTAGATTTGAAAGGAAAATATACAAGTTGGGGAAGTTGACTCTTTGATCTAAAGAAAATGTTACTGTTTAATTGGAGTCCTTAATGAACCTCCATTTTAAAAAATATTTTGTATAACTTTACATATATTATTTAGTTATCTGTCCACTAGGAGCAGTAACTATATATGAAGAGAGAATTGTGTACAAAGTGTTTAGAACTTGGGCTCTGAAATGAAATAATGTAGACTTGAATCCTGGCTCCCCTACTTAGGAGTTTTGTGACCTTGAGCAATTTTCTAAGTCTCCCAAACCTTGGTTTCTTTACCTGTTAAATAAGAATGATGAGGGGTGCCTGGGTGGCTCAGTGGGTTAAAGCCTCTGCCTTTGGCTCAGGTCATGATCTCAGGGTCCTGGGATCGAGCCCTACATCAGGCTGTCTGCTCAGCAGGGAGCCTGCTTCCCTCCCCTCTCTCTCTGCCTGCCTTTCTGCCTACTTGTGATCTCTCTCTCTGTTAAATAAATAAAATATTTTTTAAAAAATGATGATAACAGTGTCTGCCTTACATGGTTGCTCTGAAGTGTGTGGCATGTGAGAATTGTTTAGTAAATGTTACACATGTTTTAAGGTACTTAGGAATAAATTTAACCAAGGAGGTGAAAGACCTAAACACTGCCAACTGTTAAGATGAAAGAAATTGAAAAGACACCAAAAAATGGAAGGATACCCCTTTTCGTGGATTGGAAAAATTAATATTGCTAAAATATCCATACTACCCAAAGCCATGTATAGATTCAGTGCAATCCCTGTCAAAATTCCTGTGGCATATTTTTACAGGAATAGAAAAAACATTCCTAAAATGTGTATGGAAGCACAGTAGATCCCAAAAGAGACAGAGCAATCCTGAGAAAGGACAGCAAAGCTGGCAGGCATCACATTTCTTGATTTCACACTATGTTACAAAGCTATAGTAATCAAAACAGTATGGTACTGGCATAAATACAGACACATAAATCAGCAAAGTAGAATAGAGAACCCAGAAAAAAACCCACACATATACAGTCAACTAATATTTGACAAGGGAGCCAAGAATACTCAGTAAGACAGGAAGATACTCTTTCCAATAAGTGGTGGGAAAATTGGATATTCATATGCAAAAAATACAGTTGGACACCAGTCTTACACCACTTACAAAAATTAACTGGAAATGCATTAAAGATTAAATGAAATTTAATACAAACTTACAAAAATTAACTGGAAATGCATTAAAGATCAAGTCATAATTGTATAAAACTTGTAGAAGAAAACAGGGAAGGAGCTCCATGACGCTAGTCTTGGTGATGAGTTTTTGAATATGACATCAAAAGTATAAGCAACAAAACCAAAATTAAGAAGTAAGACTATGGGGCGTTTGGATGGTGCAGTTGGTTAAGTGTCTGACTCTTGGTTTCAGCTCCGGTCATGATCTCAGGGTCATGACACCGAGCTGAGCTGAACTGTGTCAGGCTCAGTGCTCAGCGTGGAGTCTGTTTAATACTCTTTCTCCCTCTCCCTCTGCCCCTCATTAACCCCCAGCCCTGCTCTCTCTTTTTCTAAAATAATTAACCTTTTTTTAAAAAAGTGATACTACATCGGACATCACAGCTTCTGTTACCCTAAGGTGCTTAGTCGTTAAGCATCTGCCTTCAGTTCTGGTCATGATCCCAGGGTCTTGAGATTGAGTCCTGCATCAGGCTCACTGCTTAGTGGAGAGCCTGCCTCTCCCTCTCCCTCTTCTGTTCCCCCTGCTTGTGCATGTGCGCGTTCTCTCTCTCTTGCTGTCTCTCTCTGTCAAATAAATAAATAAATAAATAAAATCTAAAAAAAGAAAAAAAGCTTCTGTACACCAAAAGAAACGATCAAAAGAATTTGTCATTTTTTTTTTGCAATAGCCTGTTTTAGTGATATAGACATATAAGTATTTATAAATAGAAGGCTTTTCCTTTTTATTCACATTTTTCAAAATCTTATTATGGGTTTTATGACCTGGTTACATACAGCTACATCTAGAAGACTTTTACCAATTTCTGGTGCTACTAGAAATATAAGGTAAATTATATCCTGTATAACTTAGTGGCATGATTTTATCAAATTTTCTTCTTTTTTTGAATTTCAGTACAAAATAGAAACTCGTAGTAGCTTTTATGTGTATTTTCCTAATTCTTACCTTTATTAATCTTAGATGAATTTATAGTAGGATATCAAATACAAATGGTAATAATTAAGTCTTAAATTTTTTTCTAAGTTTTTAAGAAATTGAGTAAGTACTATTCATACTGTTGTTCTAAAGTTTTCCCTTTTCTTCTTATCCAGTTTTTTTTTTTAGAGAGAGATTTTATTTATTTATTTGAGGGAGAGAGAGAGCACAAGTAGAGGAGAGAGGTAAAGGGAGAGGGAAAGCAGACTTCCCGCTAAGCAGGGAGCCTGATGTGGGACTCTATCTCAGGACCCTACGATCATGACATGAGCTGAAGGCAGACTTCCTTAACTAACTGAGCCACCCAGGCACTCCTCTGTATCTAGTTCTTTTATTTGACCTAAACTGTAGTAATTTACTTGCATTATGGGCTAATAGTATGAAACCCTGAAAAGACCCAGAATATATTTAGGAATATATAAGGAAAACACTTGTTTTTTTATATTTTTATTCCTTTCAATTGAAAAACAAACTCTATGGGATTTATTTGAAAATAGAGTTATTTATATACTTTAGGGTAGGGTGTCATAATAATGGATCTAAAAGAATAATAGCTTATAAGCAGTTTTCACTCTTACAGTCTTTAAAATCTGGTGTACATTGTGATTATTACTGCTATTTTTAAAAAGTGCCAATAATTCTTCATGTTTCATCTTGGCAGATGGTATATTGTTCTCTGACAGATTTTCAGAAAGCTGTCTATCAAACAGTATTAGAAACAAAAGATATGACTTTGATACTTCAGTCTTCTGAGCCTTGTAGCTGTAGCAGTGGCCGGAAAAGGAGAAATTGTTGTTATAAGGCAAGCATTTCTGGGTGGTTATCTTCACATCTTGCTTTTGATTACATTGTTCTCTATTCCAGTGTCAGAGGTAAGGAGCAGATAAAATAACCTTTTCTCAGTTCTTTATCTTTAGAAGCCACAAGTTAACAAAAAGGAATAGTTTTCAAAAGTATTTTGCAATATCAAATAGTAGTCATAGCAAAATATAATATTCGAATATCTTTCCAATAAACTGGTTTTTCAGTAGCTCTCAGAAACTAGTACCTTCAATTTGATATCCTCTCTTTCAGCTTTTATTGAGAGGTAGCCTACTTCATTTTGAGACTTCATCTTATTTCCAGAAGTTTCTCAATAATAAACTTAGTCTTTGACAGCAGGCTTATAATACTGTTCTGATAGACTGTTAATTAATCAAAATTGTGTATTAGTATAATAAAGTATTTTATTTTTATTTAGCAACAAATATTAGTTTATATTTTTTAACTTTCTATCTGTATTTCCTGCCCTTTTTTTCACCTCTCTGTTTTAGTATCAAGATATCTATCAAATATCCATGTACATTGAGGGACCCTGAATATTTATCTAGATTGATACTTATTTCATCTCTCATTTGTTTTGCTCTTTTTAAACCACGTCACTTTTTCATAATAGCACAGTTTCCTCGGATACCTTGGAATATAAAGGAGAGGATAGAGAAGGGACAGTGAAGTATGACCCTGCCCCTGTGCCATTTTTTATTACCAGGAACCTCTTATGGCAGCATTCTCTATCACTACGTATCATGAGGGTAGATGCTTTCTGGAATGAGGACTTTCTCCCCTCTTTTATTAAAAACATCACCAAAAGTGTGAGTCTACATGAAGTGATTCATGAATTTTTTTACATAATGGCAGACCATCATTTTCTCAGAATGTATTGTGCCAGTAGTGACCAGATGATAAACATTAGTGTGAGCGATAGAGTTTATGAAGTTACTTGTTACATAGCTGTGTTAGTCTCTTTCGTGTTTTTATTTTCTCTTTTTTTCTGGTTACAGACCAATTCACATGGTGAAACAGTGAAAACCTTGTATTTCAGTTACCTTGCCGTCCTTCAGAAGGTAGCCAACCATGTCGCGCTACTGCAGTCTACTGGCACCTCCAAACACCAGGTTTGAGTGGGTTTTGTACATTTCTTTATGATGCTATTTGATGTAAGGATTTTGTATTTGCTATAAAATGCCGTAGCCAAGTATCTTTAAGTTATTTTTATATGCAGTTGAAGAGGAAACTAACTTGCTCATGTTTTAATTTAGGTGTCAAAGAAGTATATGCTCTTTAAGTTTTTTAAAGAGAAAACTGAAGCCTAAGTCAAAATAATAACCCTTTTTTATGCCTCTGTTAGTGTTGCTGTATTTGTTTTCCTAACATGTTTTGATACAATTACTAAGTAAGATACTAAGTCAGTCTCATCCCATTAATAGTGTATCTAACTCCATTTATCCAACCTACTGGATTAAAATGCATTTACAGTAATCTGTATATTAAATATTAGGATTATATCCCAAGTTGGCAAAAATCAGCAATTTCAAAGTTTAGAAATAAATGCAATCATATACTTTGATAATTTCAATTTTATCTTATTCTAGAGCACACATAAATAAAAAGAAGTATTTAAGGCTTATTTTTTATTGCTTTTTAAATATAATTTTACATTTTCTTTTTGTGTTATAGTCTTCAAGCTGTTAAAATATAATTTTAAAATCTAATAAGCATTTAATATTGTTCTTTGATAGTACTGTTTGCTCTTTGGGAAGTATTTGAGTCCTTGACTTAGAGATTATAAAAGAATAATGATAAAATTATTAGTCCTATCATTTCAGAACTCATCAAAGCCATATATAATTAATATTATCACTTTAACTTTTTCTAAATTATTAGTCTGACTTAGAGAAGATAATATCTTCAAACTAATATAGTCCTTCTAAATAGAATGTTTTCATAAACAATCTCAATTTATATATATATAAATGTGTTTGGTTGAAATTTCTTTTCTTCTATCTTTTCCTCCTAAGGAAACACTTATCAAAAGAATATGTGATCAGGTATTTTCCAAGTTCCCAGATTTTGTGCAGAAAAGCAAAGATGCAGCTTTTGAAACCCTTTCTGATCCAAAATACAGTGGGAAAATGAAGGTAAGTGCTCTTCTTTCAGGCTGTACACACATAAGCATGATACACAAGATATTTATCAGTGGTATGATGGGAGACAATAATCAGAAAGATCCCAATCATTCAGAAGAGACTGTGGCCAAAGATAACTGATGTAGCCATATCATCATTTACTAAATTACAATGAACCATGCATGCAGTAGGTTCTCAGTTATTGCTTACATCAAATATACTTCACTTTCCTTATTGATTTATGAGATATACGCCCTCTTGAAAATGTATGTTGTTGCCACATACATAATAGCTTAGCTTCAATTGTTTAAGGAGATTATCTATCAGAAATATAAATTCTCATTCCAAATACAAGGATGAGGATAGGCAATAGCTCAGAATTAGAGAAAGAAACTTCTTAAGAGTTCAAGGTAGACAAGACCTCTATGTCTAGACTGAATTTTCTGCCAATCTATATTGGAAAGTCGCTAAGTGTCAGTTGTAGCAAGGGAGCATTTGTTGTACACTAGGAAACTGATCTATAGATGCTGTTCTACTGAGGGAGGGTGGGAAAAATAAGGCTAGGTTCTCCAGCCATGACCCAGGCCTTGGGGCATTGCCTGTGACAGCTGCATGAATTGCTGATAGCTTCCAGCCTTTTTGCCGTCACTTTGTTTAACTCTTTAGTAACTACGAAGAATCTTTATTTATGGATTCAGAGATTATTACCAAACAATTCCCAGCATTATAGTTTAATTAAGAAGAAAGTAAGTTATTTCTTTTGGTTAAATAAATAAGTGATTTTGAGTAGTCAGGTGGTCATTTTCTTAAAATCTTGGAAATATTTTTAGCAGTTAATTTATATAAACTCATAGTTTAGTTTACTTGAACCTCTAAATTCAATGAAATAAAATAAAAACCAAGAATATTACCTTAAAAACTTGTATAAGTATTTTTATTGAGATAAAATTGACATATAATTATGTTAGTTTTAGGTGTACAGCATAATGATTTGATATGAGTATATGGCAAAATGATTATCACAATACATTTAGTTAATATCCATCTCCACACATAGCCTTTTTTATTGTGATGAGAGCTTTTAAGATCTACTCTCAGTAACATTCAAATATGTAATACAGTTGCTGTACATTACATCCCCAGGACTTACAACTGGAAATTTGTACCTTTTGACCACCTTCACCCAATTTGTCTGCCTTCACCCACTGCTTCTGGCAACCACAAATCTATTCACTGTACCTATAAATACAATCATTTTTTTTTCTTAAGATTCTACATATAAGTGAGATCATAGGGTATTTGTTTTTCTTTCTTCTACTTCATTTAGCGTAATGCCCTTCATGTTGTTGCAAATGCCAGGGTTTCCTTCCTTTTTATGTCTCAATATTCCATGATACATGTATATATCACATTTTCTTCATCCATTTATCTGTCAACAGACACTTAACATTTTTTTCCACATCTTGGCTGTTATAAACAATGTTCAGTAAATATGGGGGTGCAGATGTCTTACTGAGATCTGTTTCATTCTTTTGCATAAGGACTTTCAGTTTTCCCAGCACCATTTATTGAAGAGACTCTCTTTTCCCCCATTGTATATTCTTAGTTCCTTTGTCATTAATTAGTTGACTGTATATATGTGGGTTCATTTCTGGGCTTTCTATTTTGTTTCATTAATCTGTATCTGTTCTATAATAGCATACTGTTTTGATTACAGTAACTTTGTGGTATAGTTTGAAATCAGGAAGTGTGATGCCTCCAGTTTTTTGCTGTTTCTCAAGATTGCTTTGACTATATGGGTTTTTTTGTGGTTCCATGCAAATTTTAGTATTGTTTGTCCTATTTCTGTGGAAAATGCTGTTGGAATTTTGATGGTGATTACACTGAATCTATAGAAGCTTTGAACAGTTGGACATTTTACAACATTAGTTCCCAACCTATGAACACTGAATACCTTTTTATTTAATTGTGTCTTCTTTAATGTATTACAGTTTTACATGTACAGGTCTTTCACCTTCTTGGTTAAATGTATTCTTAGTTACTTTATTCTTTTTGATACAGTTGTAAGTGGGATTGTTTTCTTAAAATTTCTTCTTCTGATATTTCCTTATTAGTATATGGACAGGCAATGAATTTTTGTAGACTGATTTTGTATTGTACAACTTCACTGAATTTATTAGTTCTAACAGTTTTCTTGGCGGAGTCTTTAGGGTTTTCTGTATATAAGATCATGCCATATATAAATAGGAACAGTTTTTCTTCTTCCTTTCCCATTTGAATGCCTTTATTTCTTTTTCTTGTCTAATTGCTCTGGCTGGGACTTCTAGTACTATGTTGAATAATAGTGGCAAGAGGAGGCATCCTTGATTTGTTCCTGAGCTTGGAGGGAAAGCTTTCAGTTTTTTTCAGTGAGTGTTATGTTAGCTGTAGTCTTGTCATATTGCCTTTATTACGTTGAGGTGTATTTTCTCTATACCCACTTAGTTAATAGTTGTATATATATTTTTTAAAAGATTTTATTTATTTATTTAACAGATAGAGATCACAAGTAAGCAAGAGAGGCAGGCAGAGAGAGAGAGAGGAGGAAGCAGGCTCCCTGCTGAGCAGAGAGCCCGATGATGCCGATGCGGGGCTCCATCCCAGGACCCTGAGATCACGACCCGAGCTGAAGGCAGAGGCTTTAACCAACTGAGCCACCCAGGCGCCCCAAGAATTGTATATTTTTAAAATAAGTCTGTGTTAGTGAGAATATTCTATGATTTATTATCATAATAAATAATTCAAACCTAACAATAGTAAATTTCCTAACAATCTTTCCTAAGAAGAGTTAATCTATTTTTGTCATCCATTTTGCTGACCTTATTTTTAAATAAAACAATGTAAAAAGCTCAATTAATTTGGATCTGAGCACTTATTATCCCCTTGTTTCCCAGGCCAGAAATCATGGCCTCTTGTGAAAACTGTATTATCTGTTGTTACATATTTAAATTGCATTTTTTATGACTCTTCACTAAAAAGTTACTCTTGATATTAAATGAATTTTATAACTCTACATTTTATATTCTTAAACTCAACATATGATTTAAAATGTACTATTGGAGTTTTCTTTTTTTTTTTTTTTTTAAGATTTTATTTATTTATCTGACAGACAGAGATCACAAGTAGGCAGAGAGGCAGGCAGAGAGAGGAGGAAGCCAACTCCCTGCTGAGCAGAAAGCCCAATGTGGGGCTGGATTCCAGGACCCTGGGACCATGACCTGAGCTGAAAGCAGAGGCCTTAACCCACTGAGCCACCCAGGCGCCCCCTATTGGAGTTTTCTGATTAAAATAATTATTACATTTAATTTTTGTTATGATTTTTAGAAAGGAAAAAGCAAGCATGAATTGTAGCTAGAGGCTGGGTAGGTGTCTGTATATGTGAAAGAAGCCTGTAATTTATTTGTTTTGTGAGAGAACACCAACAAGATGGAGACTGATAGTAATAATCTAGGGTTATATTTTTAAGATTGTGTATCATCATCTGATTGTCAACATCATCTGATGATTTAGTGATACAAAGTGTATAAGCATATAACCTATTGCCTCTGGGGAGAGTTAAGAAACCCAAGTTGCATGTATGTCTTGAATTCAGGTGATACTAGTTCTGCTTTTCTTATTATTCATCAGCCTGCAGCTGTAATTTGTTTGTTGATGTAATGCTTATTGTACCCTTCATACCCTCAAAGCTACACTCATGAACTCAGCCTCTTTCTCTTATATGTGAAGGTCTTTTTTCTTTTTTTTTTTTTAATCTCAACTACTATTCAAATGGATGGTCACAAGTTGAACTTAACTCCCCAATAAGAATCCTCATTTTCCCTTCCCTTGGGGAATACCACAGGGCCACTTACTGTGAGGGGGTGGGGGAAAAAGATTCAGGAAACCCAATTTAGTGCTGTCGGGGTCATATAGGGGTCATGTTCATCTCTAGGCCTAATTTGAGAAGAGTTAGGCCCAAGATTTCTTAGCTGTGAACATTGTTATTTACAACACTTCTTGGTATTTACCCAAATGAGTTAAAAATCTCACACAAGAGCCTGCACCTAGATATTTATAGCAGTTTTATTTCTAACTGCCAAAACTTGGAAGCAACCAAGATGTCCTTCAGTAGGTAAATAGATAAATTGCAGTATATTGAGACAATAGAATACTATTCAGTAATAGAAAGAAATGAACTATCAAGCTACAAAAAGACAGGAGGCAATTTAATTGCATATTGCTAAGTGAAAGAAGCCAGTCTAAAAGGCTACATACTGTATGATTCCAACTATATAAAATTCTGGAAAATGCAAAACTGTAGAAAAAGTAAAATGATAAGTGGTTGCCTGGGGTTTGAAAGGAGGGATGCATAGAGGGAGTACAGGGAATTTTTAGGGCAGTGAAACTGTTCTGTGTAAGACTGTAATGATGAATACATGTCATTATATATTTGTAAAAAATCATGAAGTGTACAACACAATGAATGAACCCTAATGTAGGTAATGTAAATAGGCTTTAGTTAATAATAATGATTTAATAATAATAGTTAATGATTATATATTATTAATAATGATTTATTCATTCATCAGTTGTTACAAATGTACCACCCTAATGCAAAATGTTAATAATAGGAAAAGCTGGGTGTAGGGGAGGGGCAGAAGTGCAAGATGGGGGAATGGAGTCTGGGAGTTCTCTGTATATTCTACTCTATTCTTCTATAAATCCAAAGTTGCTCTAAAAAGCAAAGTTTTTTAATTTTAAAAAGCTAATGTATTATGTGAAACTCTAATGCACATACTTTATATAGAATCAGTTGTTTTATTAAAAAATAAAGTAAATGCAAAAAAAAATAAAGTAAATGCAAAGCTTATTTTGCAAATAAATGCAAAGCTTACTTTGTAAGTTCTGCGAGTATTAAAATTACGTTTACCTGATCTGTGATATTTTTATTCACCATTTGATTGGTTATCTGAGTAGCTTTCTTTTTAACTCTGTGGCTTTTTCGGAGGGATTGGACGCGGGGGTCAGAGTTAGCACAGGGTCTTCTCTTAGTCAACTATTGAAAGTGTCTTATGTTTCTTATAGTGCTTATAATTTTTTTATTTTAAGTTTAAGTGCTTATCAGTGAATAAACAAAATTGCTGAAGTGTTTGTTGCATAATTCAGAAAAATTTTAAGCTTAGTTCAGAAAATTCCTTTTCTTTCCTTTGTGGATTACTTTTCCACAGTGTTCTGGAACTGTCATTGCCAGACGTTGAAATGCCTGTTTTAAAAATAACAGTATTACTATTATAAATAGGCTTTGGATTATTTGCTCCATCCCTAAAAGCACTGTGTATGGGGGCAAATTATTGACATTTTGAGGTCAAAATCAAGTCTGGAAGTCAGGACTTACTGTAAATAGAGAAGCAGAAGGGATAAGATGAGAAGAGGTGTATATGTGACTGATTATTTTAAGAAAATAAATATCAAGACTTTTAGAACTTAAATGTAATTAAACACATTTCATTACATCTATCTAGAAAAAACTTAAATACTTCCTAAAAGGAATGCTGTTCTGTAATTTAGTTTCTGAACATATTGTAGGTATAAAGAAAGTGTGCTTTAGAAATTAAATTAATTCATTTAAATGCATCCCATAATCTAAAATGCTTCCTTTTTATTAAAACCAGATGAGACGAAACAAAAGTCTTTGGGAACCTTACCTCATTATTGACAATATGATGATGAATAACATCTCATGTAATATCTAATACTTTATTTCTCTAAGTTGGCAAAAATGAAGGGAATTAGGAAAGAGGAGTGAGGTTATATTGTATAAAAATAACTTTTAAGAAAATCTCAAGTGATGTTTATATGTATAAAGTGTGCTTTTAGTTGGAACTGTTTCACTGGTGGTTGATTTCTGTGGTTCATTTCCAGGTCCTTCAGCAGCTTTTAAATCATTGCAGGAAAAACAAAGATAAAATACTTCTTTTCTCCTTTTCCACCAAGGTGAGTTTCTTCTGAAGTATATTCTTGATTGGCCCGGCACTAACTCTGAGGCACAAAGCCTAAGAGACATATGTGTCCAGCCACATTTTCTCTCCTATACATACTTTAGTGAGATAAGCAACTTTTAAAACAGAAGATGCTTGAATCTCAAAGATACCAAGGTTATTGTCAAATAGCAGATTCAAAGATAGATTTTTAATTCTCTGTTTATGTTTTTGCTATAATTAAAATATTCAAGACATTTAAGAGATTTTAGAACCTGGAAAATAGCACAAATAATGAAAGTTATTTACATAAATTGGCCAGTAGTTTTCTTTTTATTTAGTTTTAGTTAAAAAAAATAAAGTTTGATTTCTTTTTTTCCTTAAAAGGTTGATTTTTTCTTTCTTTTTTTTTTTTTTTTTCTTCAAGACAAGTATTGGTGAACTTTAGAGTCAGTTTCAGGATAATAGGAAGAAATACATTAGCCAGAAGCCAGGAAAATATTTGTTGCTCTTATAATTGTAAGAGAGAATTTGTAAGCAGCAATTATTAATACTTAGTAAATCTTATCTCTATAATTGTATGAAACTTATTACACTATGAATTTGTCTTTGCCTTTCTTCATATCTTTTCTGTAGTTGCTTGATGTTCTGCAGCAATACTGTATGGCGGCTGGACTTGATTACCGACGACTTGATGGAAGTACGAAATCAGAAGAAAGACTCAAAATTGTGAAAGAGTTCAACAGTACACAAGATGTTAACATTTGCCTAGTATCCACAATGTAAGAAAATAAAATTTGATAACTTGATTTTTATCTAATTGCTTTTAAGATTTAGGGTAATTTAAAAATTATTACTGGATTAATTTTCAGTGGTTATGCTTCTATTGGTTTGTTTTATTTGGCTTTAAGGAGAAGCAGCAAAAATGCTATTAATTATGACTGAAATAACAATATCTTGAGTTTTACCTAACCTTTTCTCTCAATTTTCTTATCATCACTGAATTCTCCTTATATGTCTGGGTTTATAAAGATAACAATCAAAAGAAATGGATGTTTCCTCCCAGAAATTTTCTATGATAGTATTTTTATTCATGTCTTGTGGTCAGAACAGCCAGACTTAATTGAATAATCAAGTTATTAATCATATAACTGAGAATCATGTGTAGCAGTATTTTTTAAACTGTGCTCAAGGAGCCCTAGAGAGCCCACTGGGCTTAGTGGGCCTGGTACTTCCTCCCTCTGTCTACCTACCTCATTCTCAGCAACTCCACATTAATAAGTTTTATAGAAGTTAAGTCAGTTGTAACACCTATTTATGAATCTCTCAATAAAACCTTTTAAAGAACATACACACTTTAGAGAAAGAGTTAAGCCAATATAAACACCTAAGATTATTAATCCCTTTTTGGGAGTAACAGATCCTTACTTTGACATCTAATATGTAAGTATTTTATAGATCTGCCCCCACTATCTTTCAAAAAGAATTTCAGAGGACTTTAAAAACAAACATACATAAAATGTAAAAAGTCAACACAATAATTACTTAAAATGAGAAATAAAATCATGTTTATGATGAGTGAGCCACTGTTGAGAACTAAGTTATTCTCATATTCTTGCAATGAAGTCATAAGGAGAGAAGTTCTAGATTCTCATTTTCCTGTGAATGAATCAAGAAATACTTTCTCACATGAGCACTTCCTTACCCACAGAGCATTAAATAACATAGAATATTGTCTTCAGTTAAGTTTTATAAAGTATACACAAGCATTCTTAATTTCCTATATAATAAACATTTTTAATTTCTTAAATAATGTTTTTCAGACTCAACTTCAACAATAGTTCAAATAGTACAGAACTTCCCATGACAAGCAGTCATCTCTCAGTCCTTTTCTGCTCACACCATCTAATTTGATGAGATTTACCAGAAAGCTCCTAATTATCTCTTTATATTAGAAATTGTTATTTAACCCATTCATTGAATTGTTTTTTTTATTTTTTTAAAAGATTTTATTTATTTATTTGACAGACAGAGATCATAAGTAGGCAGAGAGGCAGGCAGAGAGAGAGGAGGAAGCAGGCTTCCTGCCAAGCAGAGAGCCCGATGCGGGGCTCGATCGCAGGACCCTGGGATCATGACCCGAGCCGAAGGCAGAGGTTTTAACCCACTGAGCCACCCAGGCGCCCCTCATTTAATTTTTAAAGACCGCATTTTCTCATGTTTAAAAGTCCTAGTGATATTTTTCAGATCTGCCTAATTGTTTTTACTTATATTTTGTTCTTTATGGTTTCTAGCCTTCATTTCTTTAGTAATTTTAATTTTTTTTAAATCTCTTTTTGAATGGCGTTTTTTGCTCTGCTAACTCCTTTACTTGGGGCTGCTAATCCTTCTCTTTGTTTTTCTTTCGGCTCTTGCTTATGGTGGATGGTTTCTTCACACATTTTGTAATTTTTTATTTTGAGCTTATCTACCGTGGGGCTTTTCCCCTCTGTTTAAGGCAGATGCCATGCCAGCCACATAGGGATGGGAATCCATGTTTCTTGCTTGTCTTCTGTTGACATCCTAAGAGTGAGGGACTTCATTAACGTTCGGTACAGACTCCACTGACATCACAGAGGGGATTTGGTTATAGCTGAGCGTAAAGGAACAGAACATCTGTTTTCTCTGACACCCTCTGGGTGTGGATGAGAGGCACCCCATTAAGGCAAGGGTGGAGATCTAATCTCCTCACTCAGCCTTTACTGACCAGGTTGGGAGTGGGACCATAGATTTTTTTTTTCCATGGTGTTTACAATAGGCTGGTTATTATCTAACATTTTTCTGTCTTAAAAGGCTTTACGTTCCCTGGTTCTTTGGCTAAAGGAAGAAGGCTTTTCTTGGGGCTTTTTTGTCTCAACTGTTGGCATTTCCAGTATACTGGTTTCTTCAGAACCCGGTCTGGGATTTTTAGGCAAAAAGACAGCTGGAGAACTCATTGCCGTATCATTCCTAAGTTCATATACTCCCTAGCATGTCTTTGTTCTCTCTACCTTTCTGAGTCTTATGTTTATTTTATATATGACGTCCAGGGATTTTTAGCTGCCCTTAGTAGGAAGAATAAGAAGTGTATCTACTCCTGTATTGACTTTTAAAAATGTGTATATTGCTTTATTTAGCTGGACTATTCTTAGAATTTTTAGAGTGCATATTAGGAAAATCATATAGCATAGTATTTGAATAGCCAAAAAATGAAAAAAACCAGCACAACCTACTTATGTGGGCTTTAATGGTCAGTTTTTTTAAGGGATATTCTAGAATGGTAGAAAAATGATATTCCATAGCTATTTTGGTTTTGGCGTGTTTGTGTTGTAATCTTCTTATTTTTATGATGTTAATGTAATATTGTATTGATTTGGTTACAGAAACCTGGCACAATTGAATTAGAGGGCAACAGTTATGTTTTTGCTCTTTTAATATGCCCTTTTCTGGTTCCTCTAGGGCTGGTGGACTAGGCCTCAATTTTGTTGGTGCCAATGTTGTTGTATTATTTGATCCTACTTGGAATCCAGCCAATGATCTTCAAGCAATTGACAGGTATAATACTGACAAAATTTAACAAGTACTTTTTATCTAAAAATATTCCTTTTTGACTCTATTAGATTGCTACTATGATTAGAAGATAGAGAAAACCTTATGAAAAAAAATTGTATTTAAGATAACCCTGAATCTGAATCCAAATGGCAGCCTGAGAATAGCAGTTTATTTTCTGTCCATCCCCAAATCCCATTATTATGACAGGACTGGTTTAAGAAGGAACAAACCCATAATACTGCAGGAAGAGAGGGAAGATCACTACTAGTAGATCAGAAGTTTTGAGAAACTTCTAGAAGACAGAACGTAAACAGAATCTGTATGATCAAGAAACCAGCAGAGAAAAGCCACAGTCCAAAGTCAGTAGGAGAGCACAGAGAAATTTTGAGCTTGGGGTCAGCAACTATAGGATGTAGAAAGAGACCAGATGGAATTGTGGGAAATTAATTAATGTGCTAATATTTCCTCTCCTACACTCCATATATAAAGAGGAATTGGCCTACAACAGATGCCCCTTGATCAAATGTGAAAGATTTATTTCACAAATTTTATAAATAAGTGGGGAATCAGACTGACAGAAGGTTTTTGCAGTGGACATTAGGACCAGATCATAAAGCAGAGCTGAACCTAAAGTAATCCCAGATCTCTGTGGAACACAAAAAGGGGGGAATGATTAAATAGACCTGTGTACCTGTTTGGAAATCCAGACCAGCTTTCCTATACAGTCCATCCAGTTCCTCATTTGTAATTATGAATGGAAAATTAAGAATTATGAGATGGGGGTGCCTGGGTGGCTCAGTTGGTTAGGTGACTACCTTCGGCTCAGGTCATGATCCCAGCGTCCTAGGATCGAGCCCCATGTCACACTCCCTGCTCAGCAGGTGAGTCTGCTTCTCCTCTCTCTCTCTCGCTCATACTCTCTCTTTCAAATAAATAAAACCTTTAAAAAAAAGAATTATAAGATAGTTTAAATAAAAGCAGCAGTATGAAAGAAAAAGGCCAAGATGAGAAACAGACCCTGAAGGAAATAAAATAAGAATGGGGCACCATGTAAAGTAGTGCATAGAAGATAAAAATAGAAATTCTTAGATATTAGGGCACCTGGATGGCTCAGTCCATTAAGCATCTGCCTTCAGCTCAGGTCATGATCCCCACATCAGGCTCTCTGCTCGGTGGGGAGTCTGCTTTTCCCTCTCCCTTTGTTCCTCCCCCCTGCTTGCTCTCTCTCTCTCTAGCTCTCTGTCAAGTAAATAAATAAATAAGATCTAAAAAAAAAAAAAGAAATTCTTAGAAATTACAACTATTGCCAAATAATTTAGTTCAAGGTCTAAGTAATAAAGTGGAGAGGACTGAAAGTGGAGATTGATATGGAAAATAAAAAGAATGATTATTTTAGAACACAATGACAGGGCAGGAGAGAAAAAATACACATAGTGGTGAAATTTCTGAATTCCAGAGATAAAGAAAGGGGCTAAATGATGCCAGAGTAAGAAAGAGGGAGAGAAAATTATTTATAAAATAAAGACAAAAAGAAAAAAACAGGTTACCAACAAAGAAATAAAATCATATTCATTTCAGCAGAGCAGAGTTTGAAGAACAGACTTTTCATCTGCATTATAGAATTCTGGAACACAACTGAAGTTGTCAAAGTGACAAAATTCATATGATGATATCTGCAGGAAAATAATTTTGACTTTATAATCAGCTAAAATATCAGTATGTGAAGGAAAATAAAGCAACTCTTGACATCTAGGAACAAAGAAATTTATATTTAAGTCTAAATAATTGTTGATGGTTTAGTTGAGAGGCTTAATGCAGTTTTAAAGGAAGAATTCTCAAAAATATGAAAGGATGGTATAAGAAAATTAATAAGAGGGGTGCCTCGGTGGTTCAGTCAGTTTAATGTCTGACTTTGGCTCAGGTAATGATCTCAGGGTCCTGAGTCGAGCTCTGCATCAGGCTTTGCTCAGCAGGAAGTCTGCTTGAGATTCTCTCTCCCTCTGCCCCTCTCCTGGCTTGTGCTCTCTCTCTCTCTCAAGTAAAAAAGTAAAATTAAAAAAAAAATAAGAATCAAAAACTAAAATTCCATATAATTTCAATAAAACACTGGAGGTGGGGATAATTGTGTTAGAATTTATATTTCATCAAAAAAGAATTAGAATATCTTAGTTTTCAGATTTATGCCAAAAATTGTTTTTAAATTTTAGCAAAAAATTTAAGGGCAACAACTAGGAGAGTTAGGCATAATAATCACTTGGTTCAATTTTTAAACACAGATGTTCAAGCTCCATCCTTCTGGTATTCTAATTCTGTAGGTGTAGTGTGGGGATCTACAGTTTCCACTTTAAGAAATTCCTCAGCTTGTACATCAAAGGACAATAGCTACAGAGTAAAAAACAACCCACAGGAGAAAGCACTTGCAAATTATACATGATAAGGACTTAACATTTAGAATATATAAAGAACTTCTAAAACTCGGTAACAAGAACCAGAAAATAAAAACCCAATTTAAAAATAGGAAAAGGACTTGAATAGACATTTCTTCAAAAAAGATATACAAATGGCCAGTAAGAACATGAAAAGGTGCTCAGTATTACCAATCATTAGGGAAATGCAAATCAAAACTACAATGAGATATTACTTCAACCCATTAGGATAATTTTTTTTTTTTTTTTAAGAGAGAATGTGTGTGTGAGTGGGGTTGGGGAGGGGTTGAGGGAGGGGGATAATCTTAAGCAGGCTCCATGCCCAGCCCAGAGCCTAGGCAGTGCTCAATCTCATGACCATTAGGATAACTATTACCAAAAATAGTAGTAGCTCAGTAGGTTAAGTAGGCTCAGTAGGTTAAGCATTTGCCTTCATCTCAGGTCATGATCCTGTGGTCCTGGGATCAAGCTCCACATTGGGCTCCTTGCTCAGTGGAGAGTCTGCTTCTCCCTCTCCCTCTGCCTGCTGCTCCCCCTGCTTGTGCGCCCTCACTCTCTCTCTCTTTTTCAAATAAATACGTAGAATCTTGAAAAAAAATAGAAAGCAAGTCTTGGTGAGGATATGAAAAAATTAGAACCCTGTGCATTGCTGCTGGGAATATAAAATGATGCAGCTTCTATGGAAACAATAGGGTGATGTTTTAAAGATTAAGTATAGAATTTCCACATTTTGAATTGAAAGCAAAACTCAAAAAGATGTTTGTACAACCATGTTTATAGCAGTATTATTCACTGTAGCCAAAAGGTAGAAGTAACCCAAATGTTCACTGATAATGGATAAACAAAATGTATTCTGTACATAAAATGAAATATTTAGCCTTAAAAGGAATGAAATTCTTTGTTTTATAGAGTTACAGTTGACATACAGCCCTCTATAAATTTAAGCTATACCATAATGGCTTGACTTACATGTATTATACGATGAGTACCACAGTTAGTTTAGTTAATACCCACCATCTCATGTAGCTTCTAAAAAACAAAAAAGAAAGAATGAAATTCTGTTACATGCTACAACATGGATGAACCTTTAAGACATTATGCTAATTGAAATAAGCCAGATATATAAAGACAAATATGGTATATTTCCACTTATATGATTGTATCTGGTATAGCCAAATTCATAGAGCCAGAAAATGGAATGGTGGTTACGAGTGGCTAGGGAAAGGAGGAAATGGGGAGTTACTGTGTAATGGGTACAAAGTTTTTGTCTGGGATGATAAAGTTGTGGAGACGGATGATGGTAATGTTGTAAAACAATGTGGATTTTCTTAATGCTCCTGAACTGTATGTTTAAAAATGGTTAAAATGGGGAGAGTGTGGGCGGTTCAGTTGGTTAAACATCTGACTCTTCATTTTGGCTCAGGTCATGATCTGAGGCTTTTGAGATTGAGCCCTGTGTCAGGCTTGCTGACACTGGACATGAAGCCTGCTTAAGATTCTCTCTGTCCTTGCCTCTGTCCCTCCACACCCCAGTTCAATGCACTCTTGCTCTCTCAAAAACAAAACAAAACAAAAGCAAAAACAAAAAAACCCCACATGATTAAAATGGTAAATATTACATGTATTTCACCATAGTTCTTTAAAAACTACCCATGGGCATCTGGTGCTCAGTTAGTTAGGCATTCGACTCCTGATTTTGGCTCATGTCATGATCTCCAGGTGGTGGGATTGAGCCCTGTATCAGGCTTTGCACTCAGCATGGAGTCTGCTTGTCCCTCTCCCTCTGCTTTGCACGCCACCTCCCTACCCCTCACCACTCATTTTCGTGCACGTGTACTCTCAAATAAATAAAATCTTAAGAAAAAAAAACAACCAAGGTGATTGTGATACAATTGATCCCCAAATCCACTTAGAGAAACATTGGAAATTAGAAATAAAATCAAACAGAACTTCCAAAATAAATTTTTTTAAAAGTCACTGAGAAAATGTGATTATTTCAGTAAAGGATTAGAAATACGAGTGAGAGGAATGTGCAGTGAGGTATGTGCAGTGAGAGGGAAAGAAACTAAAAAAGCACGGCAAATACAAAACATAAAATAAACTGTAAGAAATAAGGCTAAAAATAAATATGAATGGGCTAAAACTTCCTTATTTAAACAAAAAAAAGAAGGTTAAAATGAAAAGTTAGATTCAGGTCTATGCTTACTACTATATATAAAATTGAAAAATACATAGAAGGTTAAAAATAAAAATATACTTAAAAATCTAATTAGGGAGATAGTAACAAAAAGTAAGAGTGGCAATATTAATATTAAGCCACCAAGCTTCAAAGCAAGATGCATTAAGGAAAAAAATGGGGAACAACCAATGAGGAAAGTATAATAGCATTACATTAATATAATAGCATTACATTACATTACATAACAAAGCCAAAACTCTTTTATGATGAGAAATGGACAAATCCACAATCATGATGGGAAACTTAATATCCCTCTCTCAAAAATTAATGGATTAGGCAAAAAAAAAGAAAATATATAAATTATTTAAATAACAGTTATTTAGCCTTGAATTTAATAAATGTATATAACCATATTACAACTGAAAATACCCATTATTTCATTTTAGAGCATACTTTTAAATGACTATATATCTTAATATAAATCACAAGGACTAGATTACATGGCTCCAGTCAAAAGACCCTAGAAAATAACAATGAACTTGTAGCTAATAAAAATCTAGCCATATGGATTTTTTAACTATATTTTTAAATAACTCTTGTATTAAAGAGGAAATCAAAAAGTGATGCCAGCAAGATGGCAGAATAAGAAGCTCTAGGTACATGTTTCCCTATGGGTGGATTAAAAAAAAACAGAGACTGATTAAAATAACTTCATTGGATCTCTTTAATCAGTCAGAGAACTATACTAGTTAAACAAATTCCCAGTGAAGAAGAAGCTATATTCAAAACTGGTAAATTTCATGGCATCTTTACTCATTCTTGCCTCAGCCCCATTCTCTAATGCAGTACAACCAGGAGGAGCAACCAATTCCCAGTTCCCTCCCTTTCAGGTATGGAACACCTTTGCAACTTTCTAACCTGTCTGTAATCTGCTAAAGGGAATTGTTTCAATGTCACCTGAAAGTGCTTAGAGGAGGAATGGTGGCATAGTTTGGATCTCAGACTAGCAGAAGCTATTGAAAGCAGTGATAGGCCCCATGGTGCATGAAAGCTGCAGTGGGATTCTATCCCTGGTACATGATATTACAGTGGAAGAATACGATAGAATATGTTTAAGGCTCTGAGAAGACACTGAAATGAGACTCTTTGGGAAATTAAGACATTTAAAAGCACACACATATACACAGACCCAGGCAGGACATATGACCAGAAATGACCAAAGGAGGTTTTAATCCTTACCCTGATCTTCTCCCAAGACTTAAGATATACCCTGCTAATTAATGTGTGTTTTCCATACTAGCTTGCAAAGACTAGAAGTGGCTATTTTATCAAGTGGCCATTTTTTTTTTTTTACAACAAAACAAAACAAAACAAAAACATCAGACATTTAAAGAAAGAGGAAAACCTAGTACAGTCAGAGGAACAAAATCTCCAGAAACCATCCTTGAAGAAACATGGGCATAGGACTTAGGTGACAAAGAGTTTAAAACAACTGTCCTAACTCTAAGAGCTAGATGAAAACTATGGACAAAGACATAGAGAAAATCAGGGAAACAATATATAAACAAAATTAGAATATGAGCAAAGAGATAGAAATTATATATAAAAAATGAATAAGGCAAAAACTCTGAACCTGACAAATACAATAACTGAATATAAACAACAACAACAACAACAAAATCACTGGAAAGGCTCATCATACTCAAACAGGCAGAACAAGGATCAGCAAACTTGAAGACAAATCTGAGGACAAAAACCAAAAACAACAATGAAACAAGCAAAAAACAAAACAAAAACACCCACCAAAACAACAACAGCAAAAACCAAAACCAAAAAACAAAGAAAAATGAACATAACTAAAGGAATTTATGGGACACAACAAAAAGACTGAAATACATATTATAGGAATCCAAAAGAAGAGAGAGAAAAGGACAGTTACTTGAAGACATAATGACTGAAATAATAATGACCCAAATTTGGGAAAAGACATGAATATACAAATACAAGAAGCTTCACAAACTCCAGGTAGGAAAACCCAAAGTGACTTACGCTGCGACATGTTATCAAGTTTTAGAAAGTTAAAGACAAAGAGAATGAGAACCTTGAAAGCAGCAAGAAAAAAATGACTTGTAATGTACAAGGGATCCCCAGTAAGAATACCAGCAGATTCTCAACAGAAGCTTTATAGGCCAGAAGGCCGTGGAATGATAGATTTAAAGTACCAAAAGGAAAAAAAATCAACCAAGAATTCTGTATCCAGCAAAACAGTCGTTTAGAAATGAGGGAGAAATTAAGACAACAGAAGCTGAGTTTGTTATCACTAGACCTGCCCTACGAGAAATGCTAAGAAGAGACTTTCAAGTTCAAATTAAAGGACTCTTAACAGTAACTCAAGGCCCTATGAAAATATAAAATTCTTAAATATAAAAACCAGTATTACTTTAATTTTGGTTTGTAAGTCTACTTTTTATAGGATTTAAAATACAGGGGTGCATGGATGGCTCCATTGGTAGAATATGCAGTTCTTGCTCTTGGGGTGTGGAGAGATCACTTGAAAATGAAATCTTTAAAAAAGAAAATAATTCTTTAAAAAAGAAATAAAAGGCAAATTGCATAAAACTATAAATCTGTGTTAATGAATAAATGATATGTAAAGGTTTAATTTGTGACATCAGCATAAAAGTGGGGGGCAGAGCTGTAAAGGAGGTTTTTTTTTAATGCAATTGATGTTAAATTGGTATCATTAAGATAAATTGTTGTAAGTTTTGGATGTTATATATAATCTTCACAATGAAACTATCTGTAGACTATACACAAATGGAAATTAGAAAGGAATTTTGATTCTTTGTCACTAAAAAAATCACGTGGAACACAAGGAAGGCAGTAATGGAGGAAATAAGGGGCAAAATAACCATAAGACCTGCAGAAAACAAATAAAATAGCAAAAGTAAGTCCTTCTGTATTGTTAATTACTTTATTGCTTTCTAATAAAGATTTTATTTATTTGACAGAGGGAACACAAGTAGGCAGAGTGGGAGGGAGAAGCATGCTCCCAGGTGAGCAGAGAGCCCAATGCAGGGTAAATCCCAGGACTCTGGAATCATGACTTGAGCTGAAGCTGAACCACCCAGGTGCCCTTCATTAATTACTTTAAATGTAGTCGGGTTACAATTGGGTTAAACTCTCCAATCAAAAGATACAGATTGGCAGAATAGATTAAACAACAACAACAACACACCATATACCAACTATAGGCTGTATATAAGACATTCACTTTGGGTTTAAGGACATGCAGAGGTTGAAAGTGAAAGGATGGAAAAAGATATTCCATGCAAATAGTATAAAAAAAGAGAGTAGCGTGATTATTCTAATATCAGACAAAATAAACTTTTGAATACTGTTATAAAAGATAAAAAAAGGATAATACACAATGATATATAGTATATAATGATATAATTCACTGATGGAGTCTACCAAGCACAATGATAGTTCTTGATTTAACTCATCCAGAGCTATAACAATTATAAACATAAATGCACCAAACAAATGAGCTCTAAAATATTAAAGCAAATATTGACAGAATTGAAAGGGAAAATAGTTCTACAATAGCAGTAGGAGACATCAATACCCCATTTTCAATAATGTATAGAACATCCAGTCGGGAGATCCAGAAGTAAAGACTTGAACAGCCCTATAGACAAATTGGACCTATGAAGCATGTACAGAACTTTCCTTCCAACAAGAGCGCAATACACATTTTTCTCAAGTGTACATGGAACATTCTCCATGATAGGCCATATGTTAGGTTATAAAACATGTTAATAAATTTTAAAAGATTGAAACCTTACAATTTCTTTTCCAAACACAATAAAATGAAATTAGAAATCAACAGCAGAAGAAAACACTGGAAAATCCACAGATATGTTGAAATTAAATGGGGCCCCTAGGTGGTTCAGTCAGTTAGGTGTCTGACTTTTGATTTCAGCTGAGATCATGATCTCAGGGTTTTGAGATGAAGCTCTGAGTTGGCTTCCACTGGGCATAGAGCCTGCTTGGGATTCTCTCTCTCCCTCTTCTATCCCTCCTCCCCCTCTTGGCTCCCCCGCCATTATCTAGCCCCACTTGTGCACGCTCTCTCTTTAAAAAAAAAAAAAAAAAAAAAAAGATGGGTGCCTAGGTGGCTCAGTCAGCTAAGTGCCCCAACTCTTGATTTCAGCTCAGGTCATGATATCTGGGCTGTGAGATTGAACCCCAAGTAGGGCTCCACATGGGTGTGGAGTCTGCTTGGGATTCTCTTTCTCCCTTCCTTTGCCTCTCCCCCACCTTCACTCGTACTCTCTCTCTCTAAAGTAAATAATTTTTTAAAATTACACTCTTAAACAACCACTCCTAAACAGTACACTCTTAAACAACCAATGGGTTATGAAAGAAATCACAAGAGAAATTAGCAAATATCTTAGGAAAAATGAAAATGAAAATACAGTGTATTAAAACTTATGGCAAAAAGTGAAAGAAGTGCAAAGAGAAATTTATAGCAGTAAACACATTTCAAAAAAAGGGTCTGAAATCAACACTCAAACCTTATACCTTAAGGAACTAGAAAAAGAAGAACAAACTAAACCCAAAGCTAGCAAAAGGAAGTTAATAAGGATTAGATCAGAGATAAATGAGAGACTAAAAGACAGGGGGAAAAATTAGCAAAACCAAGAGATTCTTTTTCAAAATGATCAACAAACTTGACAAACCCTTAGCTAGATTGACTAGGAAAAAAAGAAGACTGAAATAACTAAAATCTGAAGGAAAGGGGGACATTACTATTGATTTTACAGAAATAGAAAGGATTGTAAGGCAGTACTATAAACAGTTGTGCACCAACAAATTGGATGACCTAGATGAAATGGACAAGTGCCAAGAAACATAACTTACCAAGATTGAATCACGAAGAAGCAGAAAATAAGAATAAACCTTACAACTAATAAAAAGATTGAATCAGTCATCAGAATGCCAACAAACAAAAACCAGGACCAGATGGCTTCACGGAGGGATTCTACCAAGCACTTAAAGAAGAATTAATACCAAACCTTCTGAAGCTCTTACTAAAACTTGAAGAGACAGGAACACTTCCCAATTTATTCTGTGAGGCCAGCATTACCCTGACACCAAAACCTTTTTGGGGTAGGCACTATTATCATACCCATTTTACATGTGAGGAAGGTGCGACACAACAAATTGAAGTAACTTGTTCAAGGTCAAAGCCAATGATTTCAAGATCTGAATTCACTTACCCTGATTTGCAGAGCCCACACATTAACCAGCCTCTCTTCACTGACAGCTGTAAAGGAAAATAATCAAATGAAAGCCACAGAGAAATCTCTCTTTTTTTTTCTGAATCTTAACATTTGTCTTAATTTTGTTCTTTTTCATCTGGGCCATTAAAATCTAATATCCTATTTATCCCAGGGTACTATGTTTTCATACTCAGTTTAAGTTAGTTGCCAATAAAACTAAATGAACAGCATTTCTCTTTCCCTCCCTGCCCTTAACTTGACACTGGCAGGAGGAATCAAGGAGAGAAATGAAGATCTAGACCTCCATACTGTAACAGTTTCCCAACACTTGTTTTCATAGTAAGAAGACCATCACTTAACATATCTCTTCTAAAGATTTTTATTTATTTATTTGACAGACAGAGATCACAAGTAGGCAGAGAGATAGGCAGGGAGAGAGCGGGGAAGCGGGCTCTTTGCTGAGCAGAGAGCCCGATGCGGGTCTTGATACCAGGACCCTGGGACCATGACCTGAGCTGAAGGCAGAGGCTTTAACCCACTGAGCCACCCAGGTGCCCCTAACATATATCTCTTCCTAATTGACCTAGAAACTGATGAAGCATAGGTCCAAAGTAACATGTTATAAGGTTTTTATCTGTGTAGATTAAAGAATATGTATTCTAACAGAATCTGTCCTATTCACCAGTTGACTGAGCACATATCCAAAAGCCGTTTCCTTAGATCCATTAAAAAAACGTTTTAACACTCCATTCCACTGTGAGAGAGAAAGGGATTGTGAGTCCCTCTGTATTTGGGCTGCAGGATGAAAGTGAGAAGGCAGTAACTTACCCTGGCTGTGCTGTGCCATAGGATCCCCCATTCCCCTCTGCGCCTGCAAGATTTGTGGGGCCCCGGGATACTCTTTAGTAAAGCCCTTTTCTATGAGGAGCAGTGGGTGAAGGAGGCAGAGAGAGAACGAGATACAACAACACAGAGTGACTTTACAAGGTTAAATTAAATTTCCCCCAAGTTTTAACAGTTTCAAGCATGAGGCTGTATGGCCTTGCCCCTGATCCTCACTGCCCAGCCCGTGACTGTAACAAATATTTAGAAACAGGTGACTTGGGGCACCTGGGTGATTCAGTCAGTTAAGCATCTGCCTTTGGCTCAAGTCAGGATCCCAGGGTCCTGGGATTGAGCCCCACATGGGGCTCCCTGCTCAGTGGGAAGTCTGCTTCTCCCTCTGCCTGCCCCCTCCTCCTGCTCATATTCTCTCTCTCTCTCTCAAATAAATAAATAAAATCTTAAAAAAAAACAAACAAACAGGTGGCTTCATTCATAGAATCCAATAAAGCCTTTACCTGAGGGAAGCTGCCAGGCCTAGACCTACATTAACCATTATGGTAAATCGGGTTATTGTTTTAAATAGCACTATGGTCCGTGTCAAAATACCTGGGGTGCTAGTCAACTGAGTGATTCAGTCAGACAGGAATCTCTGTGAAATGAAGGCTGCAAATTCGCACTTTACCCTCCCCCATTTTAAACAATTTCATTGAGATATATATAATTAACATACAATGAACTGTGCCTACATTTCTTTCTAAATTAAAATTTTAGTAACAGGGGTGCCTTCGTGGCTCAGTCTGTTAAGCTTCTGCCTTCAGCTCAGGTCATGATCCCAGGGTCCTGGGATTGAGCCCCACATGGGACTCCCTGCTCAGTGCTTGTCCCTCTCCTTCTGTCCCTCCCCCTCTGTTCCCTCCCCCTGCTTTCTCTGCTCTGTCTCTCACTCTCTCTCAAATAAATAAATAAATAATCTTAAAAAATATTTTAGTAACATTCCATTTTTCTATCCTAAAGCTATCTCCTGAACCCAAGTTGTTTCATTTGATTTTTGTTGGTTTTGTTTTTAATCTTTTTACAGAGCATATAGGATTGGGCAGTGCAGGGATGTGAAAGTGTTTAGGCTAATATCTTTGGGAACTGTGGAGGAAATCATGTACTTGCGACAGGTATACAAACAGGTAAATATATTTTCCTTTTCCTAATTAAGAAGTAAACATTTGTCTATTTCAAAAATTTCAGAAATTTGTGTAAAAATATGTTTTTCATTTTATTCTAACTATAATATGGAATTTAATATTATGAAATATATTTTCAAATATATTCTGTAAAACAGATGGATTCTTACATTCATTGATATTCAGAGCTGAAATTTTCTTTGAGTAGGACTTCTTAAGTTTTAATGTGTACATAAATTATGTAAGGATCTTTAAACTATGGATTCTGATTTAGTAGCTCTGGGTGGAGCCCAGGATTTTTAACAAGCTCCCATGAGTGCCAACACTACTACAGACCACAATTTGATTAGCAAGGTCACAGCTTCCCCCACCCCGGGGGTCAAGACATGACTTTATGCCACAGATGGGAGACAGGTGCTCTGACACATTGATCTCACAGCTCTCTGGGCAGCAAGTTTACCTAAACCAACTTCCAGCCTTAAGAAACCTTTCCAGGTAAGTGTTCATTTTACTGTTTTCTGTAGGTACCATGGCATGAAGACGACTAAGGGGAAAATCCCTTACACAACTAATGCAACCATTTCATGTTGTGCATAATGAAATTGGGACTCAGGGACACCCAAGTAAATGGAATAACAGGAATAGCACTCAATGCACTAACTGCTCTGCTGGTGCTTTTAGTGTTCATCTGAAATTCTATTAACTCTTTAATATCTTTAGGCTATCAATTACCTCACCATTTATGGCTCTAAATAAACAAAATGTATTTAGTTTATAATTGCTCACTTGAGAAGATCTGGAATGAGTTTCAAGTTTAATTATAAATGTTAAATTTGAGTTACTCCCTATATATTCCCGTTGGCATCTATTTAAGAGCAAACATCTGCCACATGTGGTGGTAGTTAACCTAAGAATGATCCAATCTTAAATTTATGCTGTTTTCTTAATTCTAAAAATAGAATTGTACACAGCAGTTTTTGTTTTTTCTTAAGGCACTTAGCTGTATAAGAAACCTTTCATCTTTTTGTTCTTTGGTATAGCACAACTACTTGAACATTATTTTGTTCAGATATATTTAACCAGTGTTGGAAAAAAGTAGAACATTACTCTTTTCATCTTAGGAGCAATTTTTTAGAATACTGTCTTAGACTTGTCACAATCCAGTGTGGATTTTCTGTCCCTTTTCTATATATATATGTAGTAATTTTCTCTTTATATATGTATGTATATATGTATATACATATACATACATATATCATACATATATAATACTATTACTTCAGAAGTTGAGCATCATGTCCATTATCAGAAGTTTGTATGCTCTACTTGGTTATTAAAATATTTTTAAGCATGAGCCCCTTAGGAAAGATTCAGCCATACAATTTAGTAGGCACAAATCAGGATAATAATGGCAGTTGTGTGAGGAAAAGGCAAGAGATGTGATTTAAAGGTTGATTGGCATTTGAACAAAGAGTGCACATGACATACACATTCTAGCTAGCTTTCTGAGTATTCCTCAAATTCCTTGGGGAAAAAGAAATCCAAAAGTGATTTTTTAAAATGTTATTTATTTATTTAAGAGAGTGAGAACAAGTACACACGAGTGAGGGGAGGGCCAGAGGGAGAGGGGAAATCTCAGGCAGACTCTGCTCAGAGCATGGAACCCCATGTGGGGCTCAATCCCACGCCCCTGAGGTTGTGACCCGAGCTGAAACCAAGAGTCAGACACTAAACCAACAACCACACTAAACCAACTTAAACACCAAAAATGATGTTTAAAAAAACTGTAAAAATTTTAGAAAGTAAGAAGAGTTCTATTGGGGGCCCAGAAGTTATAAGGAACCCTGAAAGACAAAAGGCATTAGGACATCAGATTGAAGGAAGAAGCCAAGCTAAACTCAGAAAGAGACTATTAAAAAAGGTAGGTACAGCTTCTGGATATTCCCAGTTAGAGTCAGCAGATACTAAAAAAAAAAAAAAAAAAAAAAAAAGGCAGGGAGTCTTAGGATGACTATGATGCCCCCTCTTTGGGTTATAATTGATGATCGAACAAGATGGATTTGCTCCGTACAATCTTAGCCCAATTGCAGCAAATTATAGCCAACAGTTGGTGTCTGTTGTCAAGCAGAAACAATAAATAGAAATACTAGAAACAAAGAAGACAGAGCTCCATATTTTGCTGAAATTAAGAAGAAAGTCCCTCCTGTTGCCCAGCAGTTTAAATACTTGCACTTCCTCTGCTCTGAATGATCACTGCAGTAGGCAGAGATAAGAATGTAGGGTATTTGAAGACAGATGAATACCCAACAAAAAAAATAATTGTTGAACAGTTTAAGGAAAGAAACACTATGAAAATAGTCCCCAAAGATACCAAGTTCTAATCTCTGGAATCTGTAAATGTTACTTTATGTGGAAAAAAAAGGGTCTTTGCAGATGTGATTAAGGATTTTGCAATGGCGGGGGGTGGGGGGGGGATTAGCCTGGATTAGCCAGGTAGGTTCTTAAAAGGTTCTTATATAAGGTTCTTAGGGAAAAAAGTAAGGGGAAATCTGACACAGGAGAAAACAATGTTACCACAGAGGCAGAGAATGGAGTGATGTGGTCACTTGCTAAGGAATGCTGGCAGCCCCCAGCAGCTAGAAGAGGCAAGGAATGGATTCTCCAATAGAGCATCTGCAGAGAGATTGGCCCTGCCAAAACCTGGATTTCAGCCAGTGATACTGATACCAGACTTCTGGACTCCAGAACTGTAAGAGTAAATTTCTTTTAATTTAAGCCACCAAGTTTATAATTTGTTACAAGAGCCATCAGAACTATTTTAGGCATTCAAAAAGGAGAAGAGGAAGAGAAAGAATTAACATCAGAGAAGACAAAAATTAATAGAAAAGAATAAAATAAACATTTAGAAATACATAAGTAATATTTTCAAAACATGACTGAAGGGATGCATGCATGGCTTAGTCAGTAAAGTGTCTGACACTTGAGTTTGACTTAGGTCATGATCTCATTGGTCATGGTATCAATCAAGCCCCAAGACTACTCTGCACTCAGCAGGCAGTCTGCTTGGGGATCGTCTCCCTCTGCCCCTGCACTCTCTCAAACAAATAGATATTTAAAACAACAACAACAACAACAAAAAGGTGAGTGAGGTTGTTGGATCTTAGAAATAAGAAAAAGAATCCATTAACATCCAGAAAATGAAGAATTCTAGAGATATGCTGAGTAGCACAGAGCAATGATTTCATCTAAAAGAGAGAACTAAGCAATTGCTCTAGATTACAGAGCAAAAAGACGAAGAATACATGTAAGAAAAGTTAGGAGAAATGAATTCTAGGTCCAGAAGTTCTAATACCAGTCTTATAGTTGAAGAGGGGAATAAAAGGAAGGGAAAGAAAGAAACTCAAAATAAAGGAAGAAGCATATAAAAAGTAGAAAACAAGAGTCCAGGAATTATATAGGTCCATATAATTATATGAGTGCTAAACAGGGTGGATGAAAATGGATCAACAATTACACCATCTTTCTATTATTATAAAACACCAAGGATAAAGTGAAAAGTCCTTTAAATTTCCAGAGACGAACCTTCTGCAGAGAAAAAAAAATTACCTATAATAGTACTAGGATAAGATAAGTATCTAACTTCTTATTAGTGATTCTGGATACTTAGGAGCAGTGATTTCAAATGATGCCTTATATTGTCAAAGAAAGTGAATTTTTAATTCAAACCTTTCTCATAGAACAAGATCCTAACCTAGATGACTTCCACAGTGAATTCTATCAAACAATATTCTTTTTGAAAACAAAGGAGGGGGGAACCCTTATAACTTATTTTAGAAAGATAAAAAAATTGTTGATACCAACGTTTGGCAAAGATATTACAAAAACAGAAAATTACAAACCAATATCTCTTATGAGCATGAATGTAAAAATCTTTAATAAAGACTCTGTTAGAAGTTGAATTGTGTGCTCCCTCCAAAAAAAAAAAAAAATATGTTAAAGCCCTACCCCTGTGTGTAACCATGAAGGGGTCTTATTTGGAGTAGGATCTTTGCAGATGTAATCAAGTTAAAAAGAGGTCATACTGGATTAGGGTGGAGCCTAATCCATGACTGATATACTTACAAGAGGGAAATTTGGATACAAACTGACACTGAGGGAGAATGACTTTGATGAAGGAGGCAAAGATTGGAATGATGCAGTTTCAGACCAAGAATGCCAAGGATTTCCAGGAACCAAGGGTCTTCACTTGAGAGAAGTGTGGTCCTGCCACCATCTTGATTTCAGACTTTAGCCTCCAGAACTGTGAGAGAATCAATTTCTGTTGTTTTAAACCATCCAGATTGTGGCAATTTGTTACAGCAGTCATAGGGAAATAATACAGCCTCAAAGGCCAATATTGTAAATTTAACTACATTTTTATGTGAAACTTCTGTATGACAAAGGACCTAGAAGCCAAATTTAAAAATGTCTAGGACATCATTAGTTTTTGATGTAGTGTTCAGCAATTCATTATTTGTACCCAGTGCTCCTCAGCACACATGCCCTCCTTAATAATTATATGCTGGATAATTGAAAATAATAATAACAAAATTAAAATAATTTTTAGAAATAAGAAATCAGAAAATACCACATGCACATTATTAAAGACAGAGCTAAGAAATAGAATAAAATACATGAATATGAACCAAGAAATGATCTTGTATATGCCCTTTTAAAATGTCTAGATAGTCAATATAAAGAGTTTTTTGTGGGGAGGCTGGATGGCACAGTGGATTAAGTGTCTGACTCTTGGTTTCAGTTCAGGTCGTGATCTCAGGGTCTTAAGATCACGCCCTGCATTGGGTTCCACAGTCAGTGTGGAGTCCCTCTCTCTCTTTCTCTCTCTCTCAAGTAAATAAATAAATATTTAAAAGAATAAAAAAGTATCGAAGGAAAATTTCCATGTATAGGGTAAACAAAGGATCAGCATCTTTAGTACATAAAGAACTTCCACAAACCTATAAAAAGACTATGATCAGGCATTTTACTGAAGGTAAAATACAAATGGTTAATGCATATATGAAAAGATGCCTAACCACAGTTATAATCTAGAAATATAAAACAATGCTGTGTTACGCACATTCTGCTAAAATTTTCTTGTGTATGGGTTTTGTTTGGGGGGCGATTAGGGATATAGGGAGATTGGCACTCTTCATTGTTGGTGGGAGTATTTGTAAAGAGGTACTCATATTATTTTTGAGAATATAACTTGGTCCTTTTATTTTATAGGCAAAGTTATCATTTTAAAACACATAGCACCTTCTCATTTGTCTGACAGAAATACTCTCATATACAAACAGTGAAGGATGACAAAGATTTATATTCATCAGTTAGTATTTGTTTAAAAAAATGAAAAAAACGAAACAGCCTAAATGTCATGTAGTAGCAGAATGATAACATCAGTTCTGATGCATGCAACAGAAAAATATTATAGAGCAGATGTACTGACCTGGCAAGACTGCTAAGATATTCTTAAGTGGGACCAAAAAACCTGACTTGCAGAACAAGTATATCAATTATGTTGATGCCTGAAGTTATTTCTATGTGTATATATAAACAGCTCTTACTGCATTGAGAAAGATCTAGAAGGATATACCTAAACATTACAGTGTTTCTAAGACTGATAGAGGATGATCTGTATTATTCAAGGGGAACTTTAACTTTGATATTTTGTTTGCATTTGTTGTGATAATGCATTAAGACATTTTATACTTTTAAAAAATAAAACAGGTACAAAAAAACTGTACCCCTTCATGTTTGGAGCATTTCGTGTATTCTAAATTCACCTTAATTTCTGAATACCACATTTTAGATTACATGAAATCCTCTAAACATGAAGAAGTATATGTGTGTGTGTGTGTGTGTGTGTGTGTGTGCACGTGCCTATGTGTGTTATGATGTGTGTGTATATATCCACACACATACAAAATATGTGTATGTATGTATATATACACAAATATATACATATACAGAAATATATACATACAAATATATATGTATGCATGCATATGTATATATACACAAACATGAAGAAGTACATATATATATATATATGAAAGGTGACTAGATATATATAATTTAGAAATACATTTGTAGATGCAGAAGAATTGCAAGAATAGCTCAAAGAACACCTAATTAGGGGCACCTGGGTAGCTCACTCATTAAGCGTCTGCCTTTGGCTCAGGTCATGATCCCAGGGTCCTGGGATCGAGCCCCACATCAGGCTCCCTGCTACTCCCTCTCTCTCTCCCCCTGCTTGTGTTCCCTCTCTCACTGTGTCTCTCACTGTTTTCTCTGTCACATAAATGAATAAAATCTTAAAAAAAAAAAGAACACCCAATTAACTTCACCTAATTTCTCCAGTTTTTAACATTTTATCACATTTGCTTTTCTCTTTCCTTCAGTCATGATCTTTATTTTTCTGAACCGTTTGAAAGAAAGCTGCAGATTTATCACTTCTAGTTCTCTAGTGTGTATTTCCTTCAAAGAAGGACACTATTCTGTTTATATGTACATAAAGAAGTAGTTTTATGCATATAAATACTCAGTTCTGTGTGCTGTTCTGCACTTGCTTTTCCCCCTCTCCTCTCCAGAATGTAGTTATCCCAATCAAAAAACTAACATTGATACAACATTATCTTGTAATCCACAAAACTCATTCAGATTTCACCAATTTTCCTGGCAATTTTTTGTCTCCTTTTTCTTTTATGGTTCAGGATCCAAACCAGGATCGTGGTTATAGAGTGTTTCTTTTCATGTCTCTAGTTTTCTTTAACCTAGAGTAGTTAGTTACCTAAGCTTGCCCTGTCTTTCATGACCTTCACAGTGTTAAAGAGTAAGGCCTTTCCTTGTGTTAGCTCACCTTTAAAGTAGGTCCACTTGATGTTTCCTCATGTCCAGACTCAAGCAAGAATAGTTCAGAAACAATTCTGTACTGTTCTCATTGCATTGGTCAAAAGGCACCTGGTGGTGACATTTATTTCCATTCAGTTTCATGTCTGTTAGCTTTCTTCACTGCAGTCACCATTTTTTCCCTTTATAATTGATAAATATTTTATGGGAACATCCTCTGAGACTTTGCCAGTATTTCTGTTCCTTGTTAAGCCTGTACCCATCAGTCTTGGCGTTCATTGGTAATTCCCACCTGAAGCAGCTACACTATGATGATTGTCAGATAGTGACTTCAATTTCCATTATTCCTTCTTCTTTGTTCCTATTCTACTGTTAAAAAAAAAAAAAGAGCTTCCCTTTTTGTCTATATATTTATATAACCTATATGGACTCATGGGATCCTGTATTAGTAGTAGGTTACAACCTGTTGAATTTCACTGTACATTTTGATGTTAAAATGGTCTCACTTTGGTCCAATGAGAACCCCTTCAAGGTGGGTTCTGTGCCATTTTGTCAAGCATCTGTCATTCTTTTTACACATCCTTGCTATGATAGGCTGAATGATGTTCCCCCAAGGATGTCCATATCCTAATTCCATAAACCCACCTGGATTCTCTGGGTGAGCCAATGTAATCACTGAAGGGAGCAGTTGGGAGGAGGTTAAGAAAAAGGAGAGAAGGAGGAGATGTGACGGCAGAAGCAGAAGAAAAAGGAGAGAAGGAGGAGATGTGACGGATGATATCAAGATGCCACACTACTAGCCTTGAAGATGGAAGAAAGAGTGATGGTTCCTTAGCATGGTGAACGTGACTTCTTTTCTTTCTACCTCTTGTACATCCTGTACATTGTTATGAAGAAATCCAAACATTTTCTAACCTCAAATGGGTTTTTCTTAAGCCAGAAACTGAGCTACATTTTCCAATTACTTATTTTTTATCTCCTCACCCTCTTTAATTCTAACATTATTTTCTTATAGCAGCCTATAGATGGTTGTATCTGACCTTCACTTTTAACTGGAGCACTTTGAAAAACTTATTTTACATACAAAATAGTGTGCCTTTTATAAATTTTGTGGTAAAACTATGGTAGGGAATTTTTTTTTTTGCATAAATGATGATTTTATTCTGCAAGTCAAATATTTCAACAACAATTTTCTTCTTTTTTTTTTTTTATTTCTTTTCAGCGTAACAATATTCATTGTTTTTGCACCACACCCAGTGCTCCATGCAATACATGCCCTCCCTAATACCCACCACCTGGTACCCCAACCTCCCACCCCCCGCCCCTTCAAAACCCTCAGGTTGTTTTTCAGAGTCCATAGTCTCTCATGGTTCATCTCCCCTTCCAATTTCCCTCAACTCCCTTCTATGGTAGGGAATTTATAAAGATGCACATTAGTGCTTAAAAGTTACTTTGGTGATTCTCTTTAGTAGTTTGCAATCTGACAATACAGTGTTTAAGGGAGAATCAGTAAGTAGTAAAGTATAAAATCATCATCCAGACCATAAGGTACATCAGTTGCTATGGCGATTCATTTTTCCCAAACTATAGCCTATGTTTCTGGAATACTGATACCAACTGATCCAACTTGGATACTGATCCAAAGCTTCCTCAAACTAAGTTCCCAAGGGTCTTGTTTTAAAAGGGACATCCTGGAGATGGGAAGTTGTTACAAGTATAAATTTTGAATTTAGCCAAATCAGGTATAAATTCTAGAAATGACACTTCCTATCTGGGCAGCTATGAGAAGATACTTAATTTCTCTAAACTTAAGTCTTTATTTCTAAAAAGGAGATCATAATGTCTTCTAGGTAGATATTAAATGAGAGAATGTACAAATATTACACAGGTAGTAAGTATTCAATAAATAACAGCTATTATTAATAAGAATTATTTTAGTTGCCTAGAGTAATGTATTACAGTACAAATTAACTTAAATCACAATATGGTATCACTTCTTACTAATCCTTGCATCAGTGATAGATGGAAGTTCTTTTCTGCTCTTTGTTTCTTTGTTTCTTCCAAGAAATTTTAAAGGTGTATATGGGGTTAATCTGATTATATTTACATTGCATTTAGTAAAGTATCTAGCAAATAAAGAAATACACTACTGTTGTTACTAAGGTGGTATATGTCCATGAGGGTTCCTTCTGTATTCAAAAGTGTTTCAAAGATGCAAAGTTCTTTTTTTTTTTAATTAATTAATTTATTTATTTATTTGACAGAGAGAGAGAGATCACAAGTAGGCAGAGAGGCAGAGAGAGAGAGAGAGGAGGAAGCAGGCTCCCCACAGAGGAGAGAGCCCGATGCGGGACTCCATCCCAGGGCCCCGGGATCATGACCTGAGCGGAAGGCAGAGGCTTTAACCCACTGAGCCACCCAGGCGCCCAAAGATGCAATGTTCTAAACACGATTGGGTTTTGCTGTTAGCTGACAATATAACAATGGCCAATTAGTTAGACAGCAACATAGTTATCATGTAGTTACTTAGGTTGAATTTAACTTTGGTGAATTAGTGATATTTTTGTCAGTTTTAGTAGTTTCTGTTGTAATACGAGTCTGGAAAGGTGAAAAGTGTATTCAAATGTATGCTTTTATCATTAAACATTTTACATCAGGTGAATATTACATAGTGATGGGCTCTTGACTCAGTTGGTAGAAAACAGATAAATTGGAAATGTAAGATCTCTTTTCAATAAGACTGGCCCAATTACTATTATTTCACCATAATGGCAACATCTGCCAGGGAAATTAAAATAAAATTTCCTCCCTAAGGAGACTCTGCCTGCTCCAGCTAAAGCTGTGTGTATACAGGGAATGCCAGGAAATTCTGACATATTGTTGGAGCAAACACTTCAAAAATATCTTGTGTTTTTTCTGTTTTAGCAACTTCACTGTGTGGTGGTTGGAAGTGAAAATGCCAAGCGATATTTTGAAGCAGTTCAAGGATCAAAAGAGCATCGAGGAGAGCTTTTTGGGGTCTATAATCTCTTCAAACTAAGGTCCCAAGGGTCTTGTCTTACAAGGGACATCCTTGAGGTGTGAAATTGTTCCCTGACCTTTTCAGTAATATTTTAAATAGAGTTTTCTCCCTCAGGAAATTTGAAATACAATTGCTGGTACCTTCTCAGAGGAATTCGGGGTTTTCTTAGTAAAAAATGCCTTGTGTTTAGAATTTTGACTTTTAGAAAAATAGGAAGTGAATTATTGTACCTGTAAGCTAAGATTTGCCCATATGTAATTGTAAATAAGGTATACACACAAACACAGATACATACAGTAGATAGTATGACCTCCAAGACCATTTTCACACTGGCAAAGAGAAATACATTATTTTGAAAACAGCCGCTAAAGTCAGAAACTAAAAAAAAAGAGAGAGAGAGAAAGACACTTTCCTAAATAAACAAAAATATAAAATGTGTTTTGATTAAAAGTTACCAAATACTCCCTGAGATGCACTCTCATGTCTCATGGACATTTTTGTTTTCTGTTCCCAATAAAAATTCCAGACCAATATTTCAAACTCTCCCAGTTGTGTTCATCCTCAGCATACAGATGTTTCTTATTCTTCAAACAGAAATTTCTGTCTTTTTTTTTTTTAAATCACTTAAATTCTTTGATATGTCAGGATACTAAGAGTATTAGCCAGTTTTCTAGTTGATACTGATAGGAGTATTATAAAATCCTGGAATAGCATCTTTTTCAATCCCCTAATCATATAGATGAGGAAAATGAGCCTCAGAAATCTCAAAGATATTTCCCTTAACCTCCAAGACTTTGTAGTAAAACCTTCACGTACTTCATTGATTTAGTCAGTTTCATAAAAACAGGTTAAGAACAATTGGTCCCTGCCCTTAAAGAACTTAGATCATCTTGATGAGAGGTGGGCGAAAACACTTAAATAATGAACATGTAATATCAGTAAGTATGTTAAGCAAGATGGCTAAGAGGAAGGCATGTATTGTGTATATCCTGTGAATATTGCAACTATTTATACAGTGTCTGATGTATACTGCTCAATTTTTATTTTATAGTAACTATTTGGTTTGAATTGAGTGGCCCATTTGAAGTTCCCCTGTCCTGGGACGCCTGTCTGGGTTAGTTGCAAGAGCATGCGACTCTTGATCTCAGTGTTGTGAGTTCAAGCCCCATGTTGGGTGTAGAGATTACTTAAAAATAAATTAAAAAAATAAAATAAAATTAGATCCCCCTGTCTTTTTCTTGAATATGCCATCTCTTTCATGGACTGGTTCTTTCTCTTTCCTTTTTTATAATCAGTAACCTTGTTAGTATTTCAGGCTCCCCTCAAATCCTGCTTCCTTCTCAGAGTAATACCTAATATACCAACTATATTGGTGTTTCTCATTTGAAATTATTATCTATAAAGTATGTTAGCAATATATGACTTAAGCCTTTTTCTCTCATTTATCAAATATTTGAGTCTATATTAGAATAGCAGCCTATTGGGGTGCCTGGGTGGCTCAGTGGGTTAAAGCCTCTGCCTTCGGCTCAGGTCATGATCCCAAGGTCCTGGGATCGAGCCCCACATCGGGCTCTCTGCTCAGCGAGAAGCCTGCTTCCATTCCTCTCTCTGCCTGCCTCTCTGCCTACTTGTGATCTCTGCCTGTCAAATAAATAAATAAAATCTTAAAAAAAAAAAAATAGCGGCCTATTTCTTAAGCAAATGTTAGGTAAGACACTCAGTATGACAAGTTATTAAGTGGAAAGTTCTCTTCTTTTCTGGTTGTCCTAAGTATATCTTGTTTCTCCTCCAGGACTGTTTATTAATGACAGGACTCTCCATGTCTTCTGTCTTGTTTGTGGTAAAATATGCGTCTTACTAGGCACATTACCAGCAACCCAATATTAAATTAAATTTTGAATTAAAATTGCTCATTTGTTATCAGCCAGAATTTAAAATTATTCAAGCCAGCTGCTTACAGGCTAGAATAAATATCTCTTCCCCTAAAAAAATAAAGAATAATAATAATTATTATTATCATTATTATTATTATTATTATTCAGGCATGGTCAGATTCATGCTGCTTTTGGCCAAACAACGTTTTAAAATACTATTATTCCAAGCCCTATATAATGGAAGCATATATCACAAAGTAAAAGAATTACTTCACTTCCTACAATACATTTTTAATTTTTAAAGGTTATAGAAAATTCCTTTTCTAAAATGTTTTAAGACATAGACATTTTCATATAGAGCACTTTTAATCTGATGATTTTCAGGCTATTTAGTTTTACTTTGCACTGGCTTTGTTATCTATATTTATATCATGGTCTCCCTTTAGAGAGCTAATTTCAAAAATGTCTACTGAGTATATGCTAAATGCCAGCTAGCACACATCATAGAGCTAGGCATACAGAAATGAAAAAATAGACAAAAAGCCCTACCTACAAAAAATTTACCTTCTATTTTGGGGAAACAAATAATAAACCAAAAAAATGATATAGCCTATTATGACAATAGGCTCTAAGGATAAAAATAGAGCAGGTAGAAGATGAATGACTTCTGGAGATCTAATGCCCAGTGTCAGGATTGTTGTCAAAACTGCAAATGGAGTGGATCTTAAATGTTCTCACTACCAAAAAAAAAAAAAAAAAAATCATCCTGTGGCATGATAGAGATGTTAGCTAAAGCTGTGGTGGTGACCATATTACAATATATAAATGTATCAAAACATGCAGTACACCTTAAGTGTACATAATGTCATATGTAAATTATATTCTAATAAAAAAAAAGAATAGAGCAGGGAAGGGAAACAGGAAGACTTTCACTGAAAGAGCATTGCAGTTTTAGCTGGAGTAGCCAAGGAAGGGCTCACTAGGAGGTTCCAATTGATTCTTTGAAGAGGTGAAGGAGGAAGATGTGTTTTACACAGAGGAACAAATACAAAAGCCCCGCAGGAGGAGCATGCCCAGCAGAATTTCCAAATGGCAGGAAAGCCAGAGTGGCTGGAGTGGAGTGAGCAAGAGAGAGAGCAAGAGAGAGGGCCAGAGAGATGACAGGAAGCCAGGTCACAGGGGCACTCTGACTTTGACTCTGAGTGAGAAGAAAAACAAGAACAGAAGAGAAACATAGTGTGACCTCTACAATCGAGATTAAATATGAAGAATTAGACTATAGAGGAAACATGAAAGAAGGAAAATGCCAGGTAGGTCGATACTGCAATAATCCAGCCAAGAGATGATGGTGGTTTAGACCAGAGCGACAGTGGTGGATGGTGTGAGAACTGGCCGGATCCTGTATGTTACCGAGGTGGTGCTGGCAGGATTTGCTGGTGGATTAGATACAGGGTATGAGAAAAAAAGAGGCATTAAGGATGACTCCAAGGTGTTTGGCCTGAGAAACGGAAGACCAGAGTGGCTGCTTACCTATCACAAAGGGGTTCTGACAGGATTGAGAATTTCTGGCACTGCCTGTTCCATCCGTAGTAGCCATCTGGCTTCAGAAAGAATAGATACAGTACTGGGATGGAGACCTCCCTGCCCCTGCCCACCCCCGCAGTAATTGCCTCTAAGTTCTGGAAGAAAAGATCTCAAAGAACTATTTATCATTCTCCACAGTTCTGGAAGGGAGATTCTGACTTGTTGCCCTGGCTACCAGGTGGCTGGAACCATGCCACTGGTAAATATGTGTATTTGTAAGTTGGGCATCTGTATTTCCCCTTGTTCAGTCCACAAATAAAGTCTTAAAGGAGAAATAATTTGACTTTTTTTTTGAAGGAGAATTTAATGGTCTAGAATCTAGGCCATTAAGTACCTTTGCAGAATGGTATATCAAAAGCTTTAAAAGAATAAATACTTTCCCAAAAGATCTAACAAGGCTGTTACACAATTAGGATCGTTTTTTAGTTTCATATTAAATGGACCTTTTCATTTGATGTTTATTGACCAAGGGATCAATAAGCATATTTTAGTGAATATGTACACTAGCAGTATAGGCTAGAATATCGCGTTCCCAATATTCAACATTACCTGTACTACTTGATATGCTAATAATATGTCCTTACTATAATTATTATGTAGACATAGTTACTAGGGATATCGTTATTGGGTAAATATGTAACATTATTTTCATTCTCTCTCCCCTACTAGAACTGTTAGTAGATTTGGCTGAAAAGTACTATTCTCTACCTGAAAAAGACATTTTAAGACAAGAAATAAGAGTACTTTATGGGCCCAGCACACTTCCACCATACCTCTCTATTACCTAAGAATTATGAACATTTTAAAATGTTATGTAAACTGTATATAAGTTTATAGTAATTAACAAAATTGAAAGATAATATTAAGAAAGCTAAAACAGTGCTCGCTTTGGCAGCACATAGACTAAAACTGGAACAACCCAGAGAAGATTAGCATGGCCCCTATATAAGGATGCCTTGCAAAGTCCCACAGCGCTCCCTATTTTAAAAAAAAGGCTAAAGCAAGCCGCTCTCAGTTTGCCTTTCTTAGTTCCAAGTTATAGCCTGCCACTGCTATTGTAAAATATTTTACAGTTATTTGCATTCTTTATAGAGAGAAGGCAAAGTGGAAGCAGGGATCATGACGGCCACATCATGGTTGAAAGAGGAGCCTCTGGTACACAAACAAGAAACGGTAAGCAATTTTTGAATCTGTAGCCTAGGACTCTTGCGACAATTGGTATTGGGACAATTTTAAGTTACTTTTCCTTTATCTTCATTTTTCAATGTGTGAAGAAAAAAGTCTTTAAAAAAGTCAAGGACACAAAGTCAGAGGACTGTCAGTTAAATGAACAATTTAGGCTAATTTCACATTTCATATCATAAGAACAAAGTCAAGAACAATCAGCAGTCATTTACATCCAAACTGGAATTTTAACTATACCAAACTATAAATCCAAAATTAAATACACTGTATAGGTGAACAATCCAATCTAACTGAACAGTTTTTCACTAACCAAAAACTTAAATGGAAAAATAGTAACCAGTGTGTGTTTAAGATTATTAAATCCAAACATCAGAATTATTCTCTGACTCAAACATATTTTATTTTATTTGAGTCCTTGATCTTGTGATCTTTTTGGTAGTTGGTCTTCTCACGTACTACAAAATCTATATTGTCATCATAAGGCCTCTTTAAAAGTAAAGAATCTACATGTGGAAGGTTTTTGTTGTTGTTTTTGCTGGGTCTTTTTTTTCTTGCTTTTAGAGATTTAACTATACGTTTAAACTAGCTTAATGACTTGGAACATGGAGTGAATATTTTTCTAACTTTATAGAAATACATGAGTAGCAAATGCTGGCAGAAGTACTACTGGATTAAAACGAAAAGTATTACTGGATAATACTTTCCCCAAATCTTTTCCTAATAAAGCCTTGGTCTTAAGAAACTAGAGGATATATTTAGCTCTAATTGATGTAAAAAGAATAAATACTGGATTTAAATTTGTAGCAAATTTTACTTTAGAATATCTAAAATATTTTCTTTATTTCTGATGGTCAGGATTCTATCAAATCTTATTCTTATTTTTAATCTATTAGAACCATTTTCCAGTTGTGAATTCTTTACTTTGTTAATGCTTACAAATTTGTTTTTTTTCTTAAAGTGTGGTTGGAAATATGTGGACTACAGTAAGCAAGTTGTGTACTTTTCACTTCTGAGACCAGAATCAGTCCCTACACTTCAGAAGCTGACTGCTCTGCTCTGTGTTTTCCTTACATATAAATTGATTACATGGTATTCTGTTTAAACTTCTAGTTATTTTGGAAGGTTACTTAACTTGAAAAAACAGTGTACCAGGCTGTAATATTGAATCCTTTACATTTGTTTATAAAATGCTGTACTTTCAGAAAATGCCAAGTGATATATTAGTTATCTGCCCAAATTTAATTCCCTTCCAGTGTGAAAGATTTGATATTATCTTGACATTTTCTAATGTTTCTGTTACTGCTTCTTACATAGTCTAGAGATACTGGCTGTCAAGAACACAGAAGTCTAGAACAACCTGCGGAGTTGCCAACAAATGAAGCATGTGATCTCTGCAGTGATTTTAGTGATGATGAATCAGTGGGGAGCTCAAGAACAAAGACTGCTAAAAACAAAGCATCCGACTCAAGTAAAGCTTTGGGTTCTCCTGGACAGCTTACCCTACTCCACTGTGGTTTCTCTAAATTGTTTGAAACAAAATACAAAGCAGTTGAGGATAGTGATGGAAATATTGCCTCTGATGATGAAAGTTCTGATGAACAGCCCAAGTGTCTTTCAACAGAAGCCAAAGATGTTGGTTATCAGAAATGTCATGACTCTCTTGGTACCTCAAAACACCAGAAATTAGCTAGTATCCTAAATCCAAATGAAAAATGTATTTTTGATAAAAGTGAGAAAATTTTCAAACGAAATATTTCTTCAGAGTCTGGTGATGAAAAACATTTTAAAAATACAGCTGACCACCATTGCACTTTACCGAATGTCACAGAATCAGAAGATAGTGATGTCATCTTTCCTACACAATATATGACTCAGAAAGGCCCTAAGAATGGTATAAAGTTTAAGCCACTTGTGGATGGATCTCGAGATTCTGAAACAGATAATCCTGTAAAAATAAGAAATAATGGTGATGATAGAAAGACTGATGTCAAAGGAAATAGACAAATTTCAAAACAATTAAATCCTGAGAACATGAGCCTGAAATCTATTATGAAAAGAAAAGGCAGTAGTGATATTAGTGATGAGTCTGATGACATTGAAATTTCCTCTGAATCAAGAGTAAGAAAGCGAAGAACTGCCAGCTCTTTGAGGTTTAAGAGAAAAAAGGAAAATAAAAAGGAACTTCTCACTTTTTCTAAAACAATGAAGAAAACAAATCAACTGTATACAGCAGATGGAGATTGTAACTCTCAGGCTATTGGTGATTTTTCATCCTCAGATGATGATTTAACTGTTCGCCACATCAGTTTCTCTAAACAGAGCCATCCACCAAAAACTATAAAAGATAGAATCAGTTTCTCTTCAAAATTGCCTAACCATAAGGAAAGTGGCACTTGTATGCCAAGAAAATCAATCAAACTTCCAAATGAGAAAATTGTCAATCAAGAGCAGGTGTATGAGTCAATGGATAAATTTTTAGGTAACTATAGATACATTTTGAAAACTTTATGTTACATTATTTGTTTTGTGCATTCAGATAGCTCTGTAAGATACAGATGCTTGAATTGGCTTGTAAAATAGTTCTATAGTCACGATGCTGTATTGAGGCACAAATGAAGAAGTGGGTGGAAGGTAGGTAAAGGGAAGACCACTCAGGTCAGCACAGTGAACTTGTTCTCCACCCCAGACCCCCTCCAAGTACCCCATCTGAGTCACAGCCCCCACAAGACTTCATTTAGTCTTGACCTACAGGTAACTTTTTTGGCATGAAGTGTTGTATTACATATTCTTTTTCATCCCCCGTGATGTCCAAAGAATTTCTTTCCTTTTCATTTTTGTCCAGTAAATGTACTACATTGTGTTTGAACGTTTGTCTTAGTTTGACTTGCTTTAACAAACTCCCGTGGACTGCATGGCTTAAACATTTATTTCTCATAGTTCTGGAGAGTGGAAGTCCAAGATCAGGATGCCAACATAGTTGGGTTCTTTCTTGGTTAGGGTCTCATCCTGGCCTACAGAAGGCTGCTGTCTTGGCTGTGTCCTCACATGGTGGAGACAGGAATCAACTCTCTTGGGCGCCTGGGTGGCTCAGTCCATTAAGTGTCTGCCCTCTGCTTAGGTCATGACCCTGGAGTCCTGGTACCAAGCCCCACATCAGGCTCCCTGCTCAGTGGGTAGTCTGCTTCTCCCTCTGGCCCTCTTCCCTCTCATGCTCTCTCTCACTCACTCTCTCTCTCTCTCTCAAATTAAAAAAGAAAGAAAGAATCTCTCTTGGGTCTTTTTTTTTAAGGGCAGTAGTCCCATTCTTTAGAACTTCACCTTCATGACCTAATTATCTCCCAAAGGCCTACCCTTCAAATACCATCTCACTAGGGGTTAGGGCTTCAACATACAAATTTTGGAGGGACACAAACATTCAGCCCATACCAGTGTTGGTTATTCTGGGTCAGTAGTGTCGTAATATAGTTTCAACTCGGTTTTTCTTTTGGGAAAGCTTTCTTGTACTAGTATTTTTAGTTACTTTTCGTATCCCTTTGCTTTGGTTTTCTTCTTCAGATACTCCTATTACTCAAATATTCAATTTTCTTTGCCTGTCTTCAGTATTTGTCACATTGTCTCAAATCTTTTGTCTTTTCCATTTCTTTTTGCTTTTTAAAAATATCCTTCCATTTTTCTTAAAGCATTAGTTATTATTTGTTCCCTTTTATGTTCCTGCAGTTTAGTCTTCATTTTTGAATTTTTTTTTTAAATTTCCAAAACTTTCCTGAGTCCTGTCCATCCATTTCTGAGTTTTCTAATTCTGACTGGTGTCAGAATTATGTATCTTACCATTTTCTTAATGTTTTTTACCTCATTTTGAAATCAGTTACAATTTTAATCTGCTTTGTGAGCACATGTTTATGGCATATTTTCATTCTGCTGCTTATTTTTTTTCTCATAATAATTTTTTTGAGATTGACCCTCTTGCTCATTCTTATAGAAATTATTTTCCCTGAATTTTTTAAGTGAGGCAGAGTTTAGGATATTTTTTACTAAGTTCACAAAGATTCATATCTGTTTTTTTGTACAGTGTTCAAAACTATTATGGGATTTCCTTCCTCTGTCGGTACCCACTGCTTTGCTTTAGACCTTCTCTTTCCCTCATTCCCAAATCTTCCTATCCTGTTCTTTTTTACTCCCTCCCAGCAGTTTTTCTTCATCATGTGGCCCTGACTTGGGAGCTCTGGTGGATCAGTTTGGAGAGTTCCTAAGAGCTAGTTTGTTTTGTTCTCTCAGGCCTTCTTATTGTAAGCCCCCTGCACCCACTCAGCTTTGGAGGACTGAAAAACCTTCCCAAATTTAGCTGCTCATCTCCAAGTGGCCCACTATGCTCTCCGGGACATACTTGTCGACTGTTCTAGGCTCTTCCGTTCTCAGATCAGATGCCACCATGTTGCTCCCTTGCTGCACCCATGCTGTGCACAATGTAGCTATTGGTGGACTGTCCCCATCTATTTGTAATTAGGGGTGTCTTATTACTTAATTTGTTTATGTGTTGTCTGTGGCCTTTCGTTTTGCTCACTAATTGCTGGCTATTTTTTGGTAGGGATTCAGAGATTGAAAAATCACTTCCCCTGCTACCAGCTACCACCATCTGCTGAGGATCTGTTTAGTGATTTTAAGAGTTAGCATCATTTCTAAAAGTATCTGACTCATTCCTGAGGGGGGGAAAAAAAAAGAAAACTATGTGAAAGAAGCTGATGTATAAGCGAGGATAGTTTGATATAGGAACTTTAATCATTGTGTTTGACTTATTTACATATAAAGTTTTCTTTTGTGGTTATTCAAAAGTTCATTATGATATATATTTTGATACCCTTGTAACTCAGTGCTGGACTATCCTTTGGTTGGATTTAGGTTTGAGAAATTGTTGCATAAACTGTTCTTTAAAAGATCAGCTGAGCTGTTTTTGTTTTTTACTGTGTAAAAGATGTCAGTGGTGTGGAACTAAAGCTATTTTGAATAATACATAAAACATGTCATCAAAATTAAGAAAAATCTGACTGAATTTTCTGCCAGAAGAATCCTTGATCCTTCTAAAGGTTTAAAACTTTTGCCTTGTACACTACTTGGCATTTTGAGATTTAAGGAGAATATTGTCTTGGTTGTTCTTTTTGTTATTTAATATTTGTTTTCTCACGATTATCAATTTTGGTTGAGAGGTTCAGGACTGAAACAGCACAAGTGTTGAAGGTCATAATTAAGGTTCATTGCTAGAGATGTTTGAGGGAGCTTTTACAGACCTCAGTTCTAGCCTTCTCTTTTATGGCCACAAATTAAAAGTAAATTATAGGTGCCTAGAAGCAAAGCAATAAAAAATGTAGCTATTTTTTGACTTCTTTCAGATAAAAACTGTAAGTTAATTTTTTTCATTTCCTAAAAAGCTCCCAGTCTTGACATTCTCTGGGCATATGTACAAAAAAAGACAAAATACAAACAATAAAATTGAACAAAGCCAACCAAACGAAACTCCTTGGTCATAAACCTCAGCTCCCACTCCATTGTTGTAATCAAGTACATGTTTAAAGGAATAGATAGATGAGGTCAGCTCTGCTGTTTAAATTAGTAAACAATTTTTTAAATCAATAGGAACACAAATCCATAGAGATGACCCTTCACCGTGACTTTTTTCTTAGCCAAAACCCTCATTTCAGGTTGAAATCTAAAGGTTGATATCCAATCTCAGAAATTCTCATATTGATGAGAAGGAAAAGTCATTTCCAAGTTAACCTAGACCAACATGTTTGAACTCTTTCCATTTAAAAAAAAAAAAAAAAAAAAAGAATATTATGATGTTAACATACAAAGTCAATGTTTTTCTTGAGGATTAAGAATAAAGCATAACTTCTTTTTTAGTATATTGCTGGTAATTTTTAAAGTATACATGGAACCCTATTGCTTGACAATGAAACATCACTTAATAAACACCAATTGCCTCCCAGATGGTGTTCAGGAAGTGGCTTATATTCACTCCAACCAGACTGTGATTGGATCCAGCAAAGCTGAAAATCACATGAGCCGATGGGCAGCACGGGATGTGTTTGAATTGAAGCAGTTCTCCCAGCTTCCCGCCAATGTAGCTGTTTGCACTTCTAAGGTAAGAGAACGCAGGGTCCTGACATCTTTAGTATTTAGAAGTTACTCAATAGGATCTTCTCTAAATACTTCCTCAAAAAAAGTGGCTACTTAGACTATAAGTGACGTACAAACAAGTATAAAAAACAGAATGCCATTTGGAGCACTGTTGTGCTAAAATATTTTATATTAAAAGGCACATCTATATTTAAATGCCTAACAGTGTTGAGTTGCTTAATAATGCCTCTTAATAAAAGTTTGCCAAAAAATTAGAAATCTGAGGGAATCATTCTGTTAAATCAGAATCAAAACCACTTACACTGATACAGAAAAGGGAAGTGTATGATTAGATTTCCTTCAAAATTTTTCATCTAACATGAAGGCATGCACAAAAATTAACTTCATATAGAATTTATATATATATATATGTATGTGTATATACATATTTTTTTTTTTTGAGAGAGAGAGAGAGTATGCATGGGGATGAGTAGGGGTGGGGGGCTGAGGGGCAGAGGGAGAGAAAGAGAGAGAATCTTCAACAGACTCTACACCCAGCATGGAGCCCAATGTGGGGCTCTGTCTCATGATCCTGAAATCATGACCTGAGGCAAAATCAAGAGCTGGACACTTAACCGACTGAGCCACTGAGATGCCCCTAGAATTTATATTTTTAAAAAGGATACATATAATGTTAAAAGTAATAAGTAGATCCTCTGTACTTTTCTTATTTAAAATTGCTATTATATAAAAATAAGGATTTATGTAAATGTGGTATTTTATTTACACATAGTCACTTTCATCAAATGTTTTAAAAAATGTTTTCTTCTCTTTGGCTTATTATTCTTTATTCCTGGCTTTATTATTCCTTTATTCCTATTATTCTTTATTCCTGATTATCTGAGAAGTTTTTCTATCACTTTATGTGTAGGAGTTAAAAACCGGTACCGTATATAACAATGATACTTTGTTTCTAGTTAGTACTACTTTTTTAAGAATGAAGGGAGGGAAATGCCTCTGAACTGTCAAGCTGTCTTTATTTATTTGTACCTCCTCTGGTTCCACAAAGGATTTGGATTATCCTAACAATAAAATCAGAATACAAAATGAAATTCAAAAACAAGGAAAATATAAATTAAACTAGAAGTTTAATTAACTTCTAGTTTAAGAGAAAGTTAAATGCAAATATATAAGACATAATGTTCTTAGCCAGATATTTTTTTAAATGATAAGTTTGAGTTTCCTGGTAGACAAAACAAAGGAAGTAAACAATTTATTTAGTGTTTTCTCAACTACCACATTTGGAAATGTGTGTGGGCACTTTGGGTGGTCACAGTGACTGAGTGCCCGAGTGGCATTAATGTCTGAAGGCCAGGGAGACTAAATGGCTGTCGTGGGGGAGGGGGTACCATCCCACATGCCAAGAATTGTTCTGTTCAAAATGCCATAACACCCTGCTGAGAAGCACTGAGCTAAATTGTTGTCCTTAAGGAAAAGAAAAAGAAAAAAAAAAAAAAAATGCTGGCTCTTCTAAGGAGGAAGAAAGCTTTTCCTAGCACTTAATTTGAGGGAAATTTGTCACCTGGGATTTTAAATGGTGACTACCGAATGATCTAGTGAGCAATCAGTTGTCTGATAGTATCCTTAGAGTAAATGAAATAACAGACTTTGAAAGGCTGTGCTTTTAGCATTTTTTCATTCTAATCCAAAGGCACAATGCCACAATATAACACATGAAAGCATTCTTTCATGACCCACATATGCTGCCCTTTTAATATATTCTCATTTGATCTAGGAATATACCATATCTCAACCAACACTGTAGAGAGCTATTTCTATAGCTGGTCTACCTTGTAAACGAGGTATCTGAAAAAGGTAAGCAGAAATATGCTGGGTTTGCCAGAAATGTGCTATATTAGAAAGAAGAGCCTATCAGAATCTCTTAAATAGACAACTAATTTTTTCTTAGGGTTGTATTTTTTCAACCATACTCCCCTTTTTTTTTAACCATGCCCTTATCCAAACAAACAAATTTTAATGTGAAAACATCAGCTAATTTGGCAAACCCCTGTAGTAGATGTTAATGAAATCATTTAACTGGATATTGGTTGTTGGTTATTTAAATATTTCTCAGAAAACAAATTTGCAGTCTCATGTAATTCTTTCCAAAGCAGATCTGAGAAGCAACCACCTAAATATAAAAGAAATAAAGGTCCCTTTGGAACCTTCTCAAGGCAAGTTGTAAAAAATTAAAATGGTAGAAATACACTTTGCCCTTAATTAGGCCAAGGAACAGGAGCAAGGGAGTTCCTTTATCCTTATGTTAGCAATCCCAGTAGTTCTCAATCTTTTTTAGCCCTAACATTCTTGAGGTAGACAGCACAATCTTGTCAGAAACTTTGTCTCTTCACAGTGATTTTTGGAGTGAGGGACATTTCTTACCAAGAAACAAGTTGGAATATTCATCCCCTAGGATTTCTAATATGCCCCTTGAGGCTGTATGTCTCCCCATCACACACAGACCAACTTAGTAAACCTTTTTGCAGAGTGTATGAAGAAATGTGTTGTTCAATGACTAAATCATAGTGGGTGTAAAATATTCAGGCAAGTTTTAAAGCCACTAAGCAGGAGGTCCCATCCCATGCCACCAGTGCTAGCAGGCCAAGAACAGTCTGTACAGACATGCTCATCTCAGCAGCCAACCTCTTTAAATCAATACTTGATACAGTAAAATTCCAACAGAATAAGATTCAGTCCCTCAGATTTTACCTCTACCATTTAATACATCAGGTTAATCATACCGCTGTAATTTCTTGAAAGTTTTAATCTATTACCTATATACAAAAGTCACTTGGGGACAGTACATGATTTAGGATCAAAAAAGAAAATTCTTACTTGTTATAAGAAAATCAGAATTTTCAAAATAGTGATATTACGTATTTATGATGTTCTTCATTTTTCATCACCATCAAAGACTGAAACTATTGGGTTTTTTGACATACAACTACAACTCCTGAGACATGTCTCACGCTTTCCTCCTTTTAGTTTGTTTAGTAATAAAGGCCATATGTAATGAGTTTCATTTTCAATTTGGTGAACTCTGTAATCTTCCAGGAGCCAAAGTTATAACTAGCCTATGGTGTGAACTCTTTTCAGAATGTCATAGTTTAGATTGTAGCTCTACTTCATACTTCCTGTGTGACCCTGAGAAAGGCACTTACCTTCTCTGTGCCTCAGTTTCTTTGTGTTTAAAATACAAAATAATTATATTTCTTACCTCAAAAAGTTGTTGTGAGACTAATTTTAGTATAAATGAGGTAAAACACTCTGGACGGTACCTGACACAAAGTAAGCACTCAGTGAGAAATAGGTATTGTCATCACTGGGTAAGACTAATGTCTAGTTTCTAATTCCCCTGGAAGGGAGGGATCAATGAGGAAAAATAATCCATAAATAGCTATATGCAATCATATTTAATTATAAATAAAAGAATGGGTGATATTAGCAAATCTGGGGCTTTGGACTCCCTTAAAAAGAAAAACAAGAATATTCATGGTAGAATATCCTTCAGAAGTTTATATGTGACTACTGAGATTTTGCTTATGAAAATAGAAAGCCATCAGTACTTTATAATTTATATTAGTTTATTCTAAATATTCTGTATTAGAATTGGAGATATTAGTAACTTTTCTGCGTAAAGCTGATAGATTTACTTTATTTTGATTCACTGATTGAAGTGACTGCTTTTAACTCAAGATATCTCTATAGCTGCTGACATTCAAATGAGTGAGACATCACTCTGCCATCAGACTAGTCCTTTCATATTATCTCTGTATATCATATTCTTGGTTCTCATCATTATAAATCTTCTGGAAACTAAATACCACCTCAGTAATGTCAGGGAGATGGAGCTATGGTGGTATCCTTTTTCTCTTTTTACTAAAACTATTTATAAAGATGGTTAAATTAGGATATCTGGAAAGACTTTTTAAAAAATAGTATTACTTTACAAGACAAATGTCTTGATGACATTTCAGAGTCATCTCACAGAAGTTCCAAGTAAACAAATTCATAATCACCGATTTCATCAATCTGGTCAAAATTACTTAAACACCTTTAATGAGTAAATCACCGAAACACACCATCATCTTTGGTTAGAGATAATGTATGTCACTCAGTGAGAGAACTGTAGAGCGGGGGTGGCAATCGCGTGTGGTGGCAATAGTGAATTTGCAGTTTTCAAAAAAATTGGAAGTTGTTATGGGAAGAAAGGAGAATAAACTAAGGTAAAGGGAAACAAAGCAAAAGAGGCTCAGCCATAGTGTCAGAAAATATCTGCAAACCTCTTGCTTCTAAAGTCTCCAGAAACCCCCAGACCTCCCACCTACAGTACAGTATCTTTCATCTTGGGGCTCACATCCAGAATCTTTATTACTGAGAATTCTTCTGAGTGCTTCTTGTCTGTCACCAAAGTTTTATTAGAGACCTTTATTTGTGTTTGAAAAGATTGTGTGTGCGTGTGTGTGTGCATATGCTTGCGTGTGGTCTGTGTGTGTGTGTGTGTCTGCAGCCAGATGCAGATGTGTTGTCTCACTTCCTAAGAAAATGAAACAAATCCTATTTACTTGCATGAAGGCAACACACATTTAACAGTAGTCACAATATGCAAGTGTTTCACTCTCCAAGGAATACTATAGTTGAGTGTAAGTAGGAGCTTTTAACTAAATTGCAAAGGAGTATACTAACTAAATGGAAAAGTTACAAAAAAGAAGTAATGTACACCACAACCCTAGATGAACTCCTATGATCCTTTTAGAGTTTCTCAGTCCTTTTGATGTAATTATTGATAACTAAAATGTCAAGAGCTCAGAACCTGCTTTTCAAATTCAGCCATATATTAGAAGGCCTCAAATATACTATCTTTTCTGTGTTTCTTATAGTTCAGACTTTTATAAATGGGTTTCAACTTATATATTATATAGATGTCTTGAATGAAAACCTGTCTCTCCTAAAATAAATTTCTAATCAAACTTGGTTATTTAGTAATACAAACTATATAAAATAAGAACTCGTTTTGCCTTAAGTTTAGATATTTTAGAGCCGTTTCTGAAGACAGCTTATCTTAAAAGATGAGATGTCTGATAACAAGAGGGAAAATGTGGGTGGTTTAGGTTTAAACTCAGACCAGAAAGAAATGTTTTTAAGCATCTGAAAGGACTGACTGATAATACCTTTATTAAAGTTAATTTGTTCTTTTAATATATGGAAGTATGTAACAGAATTTAGCTCTACCTGTTTGTGGTGTGGGGCCTCATTTTTTCAATCAACTGCATGTTTTCAACTTAAGTATACTTAAAGTTTTCTGAAAAGAAATGTACAAAGACAGCATTCAATTAAGGATTAATCACTATGGCAACTGAGACATGGTGACCGAGAGGAGGGGATGTATTCTCCCCTCCGTTTCCTGCCAGCTGTCATGGTCAACCTCTGTGCCTGAATCCACGCCAAAATATAGACTGTGACCAACTCTAAGAAACTATATCTGTATTTTTATAAATTGGTACAAGTATCAGACTATAAAAGAAGACTTAATCCCCTGAATTGGATGACAGACACTTGGCACTCTTGCCAGTGTTTGACAGAGAAATAACGGGTAGCTTTGTAGTAAAACCTGGATTAATAGTAAACCCTTCTTTATGTTATTGCAGTGTGGTGTAAATGAGAGGCCTAAGCACGCTGTCAGCCCAGGCCCGGGGGAGCGTGGGGAAGGGTGCCTTTTATAACCCGTGCAGGTTTAAGCACTGCTCAGAATACTGTAAATACAAAATGTTGTGTTAGTAAGAACTCCTCTTTCTTGTATTCGCATTAGATTGGCGTTTTGTAGATTTCTTAAAGAAAGGATTTCTATGAGCTATGGTGGATTTGATTGCAGTATGTTTATACAGCTTTTGGAGTCAGCAAGGAGGGATGGACTGTTTACAATGAAGTCGACTTTGGGGAGATATAGCATTCCATTATCCTATTTTTCAGGATAGTGAATGGCATGATGGTTTAAAGTAATCGTTCACAAATGACTGGTTTATGAAGTAGTTGAGTAAGGAAGGTTTATGGTTTCAGCATGGAACAAAATTAACTCTTACTGGGTGAGATTTCTTATGGTTTTATCGTTTTTCTTTCTATAGCTAGATGCTAATTTTATGGTATTTGTATCAGAAAGTTATTCTTTCAAGTAATTTGAGTAGAGATCAAGATTTTTCTAATTTTGTGTGTGTGTGTGTGTGTGTGTTTATGTCATTATGTAACTAGTGTTGGCATAAAGACTTTCTATCTTTGGAACTAGGGTTGATTCAGAAAGATAGTAATAATTCATGAAGAACACCTGTTACCTAGTCAGAGGAAGGAGACTCTGATATTAACTTTAAATATACACACCTAGTCCCCTCCTAGCTAGTGGTTGTGAGTAGACATGACATCCTTCCTCACAGTGGTGTTACCAGGATTAAAGGAGTAACTTGACTGCTGAGCTTGTGTACAAAACATATTCAGCTTCTTGCAAGAAAGACATTGAAATTACTCAGAAGATGATATAAATTTCTATTCTTGTAATTATGATTATTGCTGATCAGTAAAGGCAATGAGTGAGACTCCCTACAGTGTCCTAATATGATTTTTATTGTTAATAGTACCAATAATAGCATGTGTTAGAAAACCATAGAAGATGTCTAGTTCTCTAATTTTATAGATGAAGGACCTACCTGAGCTATGGCTCACTTTTCATGAAGAATTCTATAGGAAAAATGCATTTGAAAGGAATTATAAACTAATTTAACAATGAATTGGACTGACACCAAGAATCTTTGCTTAACAAGAAGTAGTTGGATTCTAACTCTTCTTCTAGTCAGTCATTGTTCCAATTGCATAGAAGATAGATGTTGCTTCTTAAAACAATTTCTCCATTTAGAATAATTGGAAGATTCTAAATAGTTAAAAAATACTATTTCTTCAAATAATGCTTTTTCATTAACAATATAAAAACTTAAAAGATATATGATCTCATTGAACTGTGATTGACTCTACATAGTGACTTAAAGAAAGTTAAACACATAACATCCCTTTTCAAATTATATTTTATCCCTCTGTGAAAACCATGGTATCAATTGGACATGGCCACTTAATAGAAACACCTATTGCCTTGTCATCTGAGACTCTTGTCTCTATGCATTTGAATTCTGAATTTTTATAGGATGAATAAAACAAAATTTTAAGACAAGAGAATCATAGCATTTCAGAATTTGGAGGATTCTTGGAGACTATTTAATGCAAATGAATTGTTCTTACTGATTTTTAAAAATGAGATGGTAAGTGATTTCCCTCAGGCCCAATAATATCAGTAAGCTTAGATGCCTATAGTCTTTCAACATTTCTATCTTCTGTTGTGTTTTTTCCCTCAGTTCCTTTGGCTTCTATTTTGGTTTGGAGGTTTTACTTTTTTTTTTTTTTAACTCCATTTTACTTTTCCAGTATGAAAAATCAGTCTAATTTTCCAAAATAACTTGCCTATGAAGAACATCCTCACTTTAGCAGTTGAACAAAAAATCCAGGTGGACTGAATGTATCCTTTACGTAAAAAAATTTTTTTTAGATACTTAAAACTATCTGGTATACACTTTCATAAACACCATGACTTAGCAACAGGCAGCACAGAGTGAGAGTTCAGAAAATGTTGGTCATTGGGAATTCCTGCACAAAAGTATTACATAAGGCACAATCATCTTCACTATGACATCAAGGCTCCTGCACTTTTAGCTCCACAAGTTAATATAAAACTAGGTACGCTGGCAGATCATATAAGGATATTAGTCATTTTAGAGCAGCATAAAGGCTGGTATTCATTTTCAGTCACTCTTTGTCATCCGTTGGCCATAGTGCTGGAATAGGAAACCACTCAAGAATGGAGAACATAGGTAACCGTGTGAGAAAAGATATCCCTTCCCATGCATGACTTTATGAGCTTCCTCATTTAGCAGTAATAATACATCTAAACAGTCACTTTGGGCCTTAATTTTCTGTCTTCCAAAGTTCTGTGAAATGTCTTTTTGTGCTTCTTTTCCATGGCACACAAGGCCTATCTCAGTTGGGCCCAGCCTGCTTTTTCAGCCTCATTCTGCTACACTCATTCAAAGTTACTGATACTTTGTATAAATCACTATGCTAGGCACTGGGGATATAAAGATAAACAGGCTCTTCTGGTCAGCCTTCAGTTTATAAACCAATCTCCAAGCACACCATGGACTTTAACCCTGCCATGCCTTTGCTCCTGTCATTCTTTTGTTTAAAATTCCATTTCTGGGTACCTGGGTGTCTCAGTTGGTTAAGCATCTGCCTTTGGCTCAGGTCATGATCCCAGATTCTTGGGATTGAGCCCCATATTGGGCTCCCTGCTCAGTGAAGAGCTTGCTTTTCCCTCTCCTTCTGCTTGCTGCTCCCCTTCTTGCTTGTGCTCACTCTTACTGTGTGTCAAAAATAAATAAATAAATAAAATCTTTAAAAATAATAAAATAAAATTCCATTTCATCTGCGTTTGCCTATTGAACTCTTGCCCCTTGGATCATCAATGATGGCTGCCCCTCAGGCTTCTTCAAAGCAATGTGAATATCTTCCTCATCTTCATTTGTGTGTGTGTGTGTGTGTGTGTGTGTATGCATGTATGTATGTTGTAGCACTTATCACTGTAGTATGTGTTATTATAGTATGTCTACAGGATGCTTTCAGCTGCAAGGAATAGAATAACCATCTAAAAGTGGCCTATACAAACAGACACATGAAGAGATGCTCAACATCACTAATTGTAAGGCAATTGCAAATCAAAACCACAATAAGATATCACCTCACATCTGTCATAAGGGCTAAAATAAAAAACACAAGAATAAGTGTTGGATGTGGAGAAAAAAGAACCCTTGTGCCCTGGTGGTGGGGATGCAAACTGGTGCACCCACTACAGAAAACAGTATGGAGGCTTCTTAAAAAATTAAAAATAGAAATACCATATGATCCAGTAATTCCACTACTGAATATTTACCCAAAGAAAGTGAAAACACTAATTAAAAAAAACATATATATATATATATATATATATATATATATATCACTCCTATGCTTATTGTAGCATTATTTACAATAGCCAAGATAGAGAAGCAACCCAAGTGTCCATCAATAGATGAATGGATAAAGAAGATGTGGTATATAACACAATGGAATTTTACTCAGCCACCAAAAAACAAAACAAAACAAAACAAAACAGAAAGAGACCTTGCCATTTGCAACAACATGAATGAACCTAGAGGATATTATGCCAAGTAAAAGAAGTCAGACAGAAAAAGACAAATACCATGGGATTTAACTTATATGCAGAATCTAAAAAACAAAACAAGTGAATAAATAAATAAAAAGCAGAAACAGATCCATAGAGAGAATAAGCCGATGATTGCCAGAGGGGAGAGGGGTGAGAGGGATGGGCAAAATGGGTGAAGGGGAGTAGGAGATGCAGGCTTCCAGTTACAGGATGAGCAAATCACAGGAATAAAAGGTGCAGCACAGAGAATATAGTCAATGGTATTGTAGTAGCACTGAATGGTGGCAGGTGGCGGCTATGCTTGCGATGAGCCTTGCATAACATGGAGACTCTCGAATCACTATGAAACTAATGTAACATTGTAGGTCAACTCTACTTTAATAAAGATTAATTAACTGATTAATTAATAAAACTAACCTATACAATGGACTATTGAGCTAATTCACATACTAGCCAGTCTGTTGGTGGCTATGTCCAGGTTTAGTGCTACAGATCAGTGACACTAAGGATTCAGGCTCTCTCATCTTCTGTCCCACTATCCTTAGTAAGTTACCATTTAGTCCCTGGGCCTTTTGCCTCATGTTGTAGGATAACTACTGCATCTCAAGAACTCATTTTCTCATACAAATGTATCTAAAGACAGAAAGGTGTGGTTCTTTTCATATTTGTCTCCCTTTATTGGGGAGAACGGTCTTTCCTGCAAAACATGCCTACTAGCTTGCCTAACCTCAGTTATCCCCTCAAAAACTGAGAGAGCAATCCATCTTCCCCAAACACTTCTCTAAGAGAACTCCACTTTTGTCCAGACAACAAAGAGTAACAGTGGCTGTTGGTAAGGCCATCAACAATGTTTGCCACTGTATTCCTGGTTAGCTTGTGAAACTCTTTTGTGTTAGGATCTGAGTGTTACTCTTCTATTCCCAGAAGCTAGGTACCTAGTACCTAGATATTCAATCAGAGCTTACTAAGTTTAATTGAGTTTCTAATAGACACTAAATAAAACCTTTTCAAAGAGATTTCTACAAATAAAAAATGGGAGGAATTTTTAACATCAACATGAATTTTTGTGGTGGTGGATTGGCTTTAGGCAGGATAAATAGGTTTGAACTGTGGTCCTTGATCTCATACGAAATTTGAGACTCTTTTGCAAATTTCTATGGATTGTGATATTTTTGCCAATTTCCTGATGAGGCTGATATCCCTGTTAACATAACCAGAGTCAGCTCTCACAGATTTTATGTCAAAATTGTTAGTATGTTTATGTTTTATTTTAAAGGTATCATCATCTCATAGCCAAGTTACTATCAGAATCAACTTTCAATTAATCTGTAAACAATTTTCATGACTCTGGCAGCCATTGCTTAAAAATGGAATTGGAAGGACATATCCTACTTTTATTCAGTATTTAAGGTTATGCTGTTATTGTTGCCAGGTGAAGTAATGAATACCTTCAGAGGAAGAAATTTTGCTTTTGGTAAATTGTCTTCCAAAAATTTTTCTTACTTGTGTTATGTTTGTGTAAGTTTATATTCATCCAACATTCATTTATTGGAAGGCTGTTGGGTACATGACTCAGGACTCTCCCTCTCCTTCTCACTTTCCCTGTCTCTCTCTCTATATATATATATACATATACATACCTACCTACACACACACACACACACACATATGGTTGTTCTCTGTTAGAGGCATGTATAGATCCAGTTACACAGGTAAGATCTAAGCAATCAAAATAGTTTCCAATAGTATAAGGGTCCTACCTATTCAAAGAGGGCCCCTTGATTTTGCTGTATTCCCTTGGTGTGTGAAATTAGGATTTTTGGTCTACATGCAACATTGTTGCTACTTGGCTTAGTCTGCTGTGTGTGATTACATTAACTCTTAAGTCAAGGTAGATTCCATTTATGAGACTGACGGGCTACCTACTGTGCTATTGAAGCACCTGGTAGATTCCATTTATATAGTAAAGCTATCAAGTGAGAAATTGAAATAGCAATGCAAGAAAAAAAAAAAAGATGCAAGTAAAGTCTCATGCATCTGGACCTTCAAGAATGGGTAGGACTATGCTGGGCAGAAGGCAGGGCTGAGGAAATTTGACTCCAAAAGTGAACATCATGATGTGACTGGCAGTAGTGAGAAGACTAGCCTAACCAAACCAGCCTATATTGGACATCAGAAAGAGTAAGGCTGTATAGGGGGAATGGATCATGAAAAGCCTTGAATGTAGAGCAATAATCAAAAGATGCCAAACTGACCTGAACAGACCAAAATGTAAGATTTTATACTCTGACAAGTAACTTTCAACATGTGCAGAATATCTTACTATTCTTTGGTGAAGAAGGCCAAGAGCCAGGCCTGGAGCTGCTAATCATTTTTCTAGACAGAAAGACTCTTCTGCTTTCCCTCGCTAAGCCGGGAGCCTTTTCCTGGGTGTAGACCTAAAGCTGGGAGAAACCAATACCCATTCTGGATCAGCCTGGTCTGTTTTCCAACATGGAGGTAGCAAGTATGTGCTGAATGAAGGCATGTCGGTTGCTGGTAGATGAGTGGTTCTCAAAAGTGTCTTCGATGGAACGGACCCCTAAGATACGGAGGCTCTTGTAGGGGTCTGCAAGGTCAGAACTTTTTTCAGAATATTTCTAAGTACACTTGCCACTTATTAACATTTGTACAAATGGTGCAAAAGCGATAGTGAGCAAAGTGCCGGCAGCTCAGTGTGAGTTGAGCTGTGGCCCCCCTGATACCTCATGGCCTTTCGGTTCTGTACTGTTACACATTTGCAGGAAAAGAAAACTCGCTTCTCTGATGAATATCCTTGATGAACTTATATCTTTGATAAAAAATGGCTAATTTTATCAAATCTCAACCCTTTCATACTCATCTTTTTTTCTATTCTGTTTGATAAAATAGGAAGTTACATAAGCATTTGTTTAATTGAGCTGGAAACGGAACTAGTCACTTTTTTTTTTTTATAAAACATCATTTGTACTGGCATACTGGTTATTTAAATTTGTATATTTGGTAGATAATGTCTTTAAAATGAACCTAGTGAGTTTTATTTGTACTTCAAGGAAAACAACAGGCAGTACATGTTGTCAGGAATAAAAGTCAGGCTTTCGAGTGAAAACTAAAATGTTGAAAAACCATGACCATGACACTTTCCCTATACTTAAAAGATTTTTTTTTTCTGCTGCAGTAGGTGATGATAACAACACATATGGTTTTCCAGTGTTGTACAGTTGAATGTATCAACGTTTTGAAGATCTGCATAGCTCAGTTAATTGATATTTTCAAATGACCAGTGAACGATACCACAAAATCATGCTGGGGAAAAAAGCCAGCCAAAGTACAAGATATACTCATGAATTTTAATTTTAACAATATAAAAAATTTACTGATACAGTTTCAGGTTTTACATGAAATTAACCTTGAGTTTTGATACAGTATAAAAAAAGAATATCTCAAAGTTATCTGAAATTTAAAATATTAAATTTTTAATTAATTTACTATTTAATTAATATTTAATTATTAAAATAAAAAAGAATGTTTCCAGTTATCTGAAATTTAAAATATTAAATATTTTAATATTTAATTATTTTCATTAATTTAATATTTAATTATTTGATATTTAATTATTAAAATATTTGTCCCTTTTCTAACTACATATCTCTGTGATACTGATTTTCTTCAGATACTCCAACCAAAAGTTACCTTGTTGCAACAGATTGAATGCAAAATCCAGATTTGAGAATCCAGCTGTGCTTTATGAATCCAGCTATTAAAGACATTTACAGAAATGTAAAACGTAGACTCTCAGGGAGCCTGGGTGGCTCAGATGGTTAAGTGTCTGCTTTTGGCTCAGGTCATGTTCTCCAGGTCCTGGGATCGAGCCCCACGTCAGATTCCCTGCTGAGCAAGGGAGTTTGCTTCTCCCTCTCCTTTTGTCTCTCCCCTCTGTTCCTGCTCTTTCTCTTGAATAAAATCTTTAAAAAAAACACAACTATAAAAACATGTTATTGATTTTTTAACAGACTAATAAAAATTTTAAATATTTAATAGGTAAAACCCACACAAAATCTCTTCATAATTTTTAAAGTGTAAAAATGGGGTGCCTGCGTGGCACAATCAGATAAGCATCTGTCTGACTCTTGATTTCGGCTCAGATCATGATCTCAGGGTCCTGAGATTGAGCCCCAGGTTGAGACCTACATTGGACTTGCACTAGGTATGGAGCCACTGAAGATTCTCCCTCTGCCCCTTCCCCTGCTCTCGAGCACTCACTCTCTTGTGTGTGCTCTCTCTCTCTCTCTTGCTCTCTCTCTCTAAAATAAGTAAATCTTAAAAAAGAAAGTAAGTGTAGGGCAGCCTGGATGGCTCAGTCAGTTAAGCATCTCCCTGTGGCTTAGATCATGAATGATTCCAGGCTCCTGGGATCAAATCCCACATTGGGCTCCCTGCCCAAATAGTCTTTAGAGAAAGTTTTACAGTACTGTAATTAAGACATATAAAAATTCAAAAGTGTGTCAGGGCTATAAGATTCTAAGGACCTATTTGTTACTTTCTGGAAATCCTATAACAACTGGTAGAATTATGAATTTTAAATATGGAAGAGACTGATGGGAGTCCCTGATCCAGATTCCTACCCCCTAGATCCTGATCCCCAAATCAGTAATTATCTCCCAGGGTAGTGAGGCTCAAAAAGATACAAAAACTTCCAAGTTTCCCCTGAACCCTAGGGCCTGAGTCCAGTGTTTCCACTTTTATCCCAGAAGCCCCCAGATCCTGCTCTAGCCTTTTTCTGCAGGAGGTAATAAAGGGAATTTATGCCCTGACCACGCTGCCACATAGGACTGAGGGTGTTCGTGAACACTCCCTTTTACTGGGCTGCAGACTTTGGTGATTGCCACTGTCTCATCTGGCCTTTTCCACAGATGACTGCCCTGGCAGTCCCTTCAGGGTCACAGATCCCAAGGAGATGGGGCTTTTATATTTCTTCTTGTAGTCTGCTCCACAGTATTCACCTGCTCTCCCAAGGCTGTCACTTTGTTCTTTTAGATGGGTAGATCTGTCAGTAAATGAGAAACGGCCTCTTGTGGATAGAAAAGGAACCTAGGCTCAGGACAGCCAACATAAACTTGTCCTGTTGTGACTCTTCTAGAAAGCAAAGCACTATTAAAAGTATATAGATATAGGGGCACCTGGGTGGCTCATCATTGTCTGCCTTCGCCTCAGGTCATGATCCCAGTGTTCTGGGATCGAGCCCCGAGCCCCCCGCATCGAGCTCCCTGCTCAGTGGGAAGCCTGCTTCTCCCTCTCTCACTCCCCTTGCTTGTGTTCCCTCTCATGATGTCTCTCTCCCTCTGTCAAATAAATAAATAATACCTTTTTAAAAACTAGATAGATACAGAGATATAGAGATATATAAATAGAGATGTGTCATTTCTTCCAGGAAGAAAGCAGACCAAAACCAAAAAAGATTTGGAATTTGCATCTAAGTGTTTTTTTCAGATTTGAATGTCATTTTTAAACATGCGGAAAATTTGACTTTAATATGTATTTGTGGTGACTCCTCTAAACAGCTGGCTTTTCTCCAGAGGATGAGTAAAGACAATTCAGGGCTCATAGTTGTCTTAGGCTTTCCTGAATATTGGAAAACTGCATTTACAGTAATATTGCCTACCTCCAGGCAAAAATCTTGAATGATTACTTTAAGGATAAGAGATTTTTCACACCTGTACAAAGATCCTTAAAAGTTTTTTTGTCCTTTTAGAAACTCAGATGCCATTGAATAAATATATTTACATGTGCTATATGTTTTTATAGTACTCCTCATTCCCTGCTTTGCAAAGACAAGGAAGTTTATTACTTTTTAGAGTTTTTTTTTAAAATTCAGCCCTTACCCAAAGGGAGATTTCAGTTTTCATCTTTCATTTGAACAGATGTGTAAACAACCGCTGCCTTTCAGACTTCACTATTTAAGATTTAATGAAAGAAAAAAAAAATGAAAGTTTTTGTTGTTGTTGTTGTTGTTGTTTTTAGTCTCTATGGCAAAGTTGGTGTGACCGTTGCTGTGATCAGGACAGTGTGAGAACCTGTGACTACATGGTACGCCCACAGGTGGCCATGATCATAGAGCACCTTGTGAGGCTCTGTGCTTTCTCAGGAACAAGGTGTAGACCAAGAGCTTCCTGTAATGGGCAGATCTTTTGGTAATCTTGGAATCCACTTTATTTAATCTTTCCGTTCAGGCTTCTCAGGGGGTCCAAGCGATCCCCTGATTTGAAAATCTCCTCCCTGATTTCAATTTTCTCAATGATGAATCAAGCCTAAACATCTGGTTAAGGGAGAAAAATAGTGAATGTGTCTATTAAATATGCATTGCTCTTTGTTCTGGTGTATGTTCTACAGGGTGTTCTCTGCAGAAACCAGCTTAGCAGACAGATCTATTCCAAAATTTCTTAATAAAACATTTCAGTAATTCCCAGTAGCCTACCGTGGAATAGTAGGAGCTTATCAGGCTGTTCTGCTTCATTGTGCCCTCCCCCAGTCCAAGCCTAAGTGAAGCAGGGAAGAAAGAATCAGCAGTATCTTCACTGGCTATGGGTGTGTCTCTAGGAATTGGTCCCAAGGAGCTTTAGAAAGATGGCAGAGATTACAGTAGTATTTCTTCTGCCAGAACGGGAATTGAAGGCTATTCAAGATTACTTTTGAAACTCACTTTCCTAGATTGTAATGTTTCTTGCCCATTTGTTATAGGTGGGTGGCTACAGGCAAGATTGATCCCTATCAACTTTTTTATTGCCTTGCCATTCTCATCTAGGTGCTCTCTGCAATTCTTTTGATAATTTACCTCCAAAGTTATTTTTTACCTTCAAGACTATTAGGAGAAAGTTTGGTTTTTTTTTTAAACTTAAACATTCTCTGTACTATTCCCAATAAAGTTTCCTAGTATATGAAGATAGATTTCCTACGTAGCAAAGTAAATAGAAAAATGTTAATGTAATCATATGGCTGTGAGGTAGGGGCATATGTCTTTCTTTCTTTTCTCAGTACACTGATGCCAAAGAATGCCATCTTTTAAACCTTTTTAAACTTTTAAGAGTCAGGTTTTTTCCTTACTTTCATATTAAAACCTATATATATTTTATCACCTTTTTTAAAAGCTGTGCCTTTTAAAAAATAACTATTGGTTCAGTTAAAGTAATGTAGTTTGGTTTAGATCTAATGTCTTAAAATACAGACAATGCAATGCACTTTTGGTTCAAAGGAAAAATAAAGTATTATCAAATGTTATCTGACTGTTTCTTAATATTGGTCTGAAGATAAGGAACTTTCCTGGTAGAACCAATATAAACCTAAAACTTTCCAGGAAGAAATAAATTGCACAGAATTATATACAGTTGTTTAGGTCTAGTGTGGATTCATTGTGGCTACTCCAGAAGACAGGATTTTTCCCTACAAAAGTGCCCTCTTATTCATTATAATCCTAATGTATATCTTTTACAACTTAAAGTAAGTATAGCTTTTACTTTATAGAATGTAGACACTGTACATTTTTTTTTAAGATTTTATGTATTTATTTGACAGCGAGAAATCACAAGTAGATGGAGAGGCAGGCAGAGAGAGAGAGGGAAGCAGGCTCCCTGCTGAGCAGAGAGCCCGATGCAGGACTCGATCCCAGGACCCTGAGATCATGACCTGAGCCGAAGGCAGCGGCTTAACCCACTGAGCCACCCAGGTGCCCGACACTGTACATTTTTAAATAGTAATTTTTATGATATATTTTCAAACACATTTTACAGATACAGCGGAAAAATCAATAATGATTTTATAACTTCATCAAAATTAAATAGAAGCTGATAGTCATGAAGTCTTTAAAGTGAGCTATTTCCAAGTTAAACATTTAGTTCTGAAAGATGAGACTGTTTTGGCCAAAATATATTAGAACAATTGTCATTTATAGGAATAAAGTGTTTAATGTTTTAGCTGAATTGTTGAACAAATTTTTATATTATGAATTTTAGTTTTAACAACAATTACCTTTGTAAAGTCAACACATCATGTGTTTAAATTCTTAATTATATAAATCAGATTAGGACTTGGAGAATCAGACATAGCCTTTTATCTTTTTAGCCCTGTTTAACTGTGGTCTGAAGGGGGACAGTATTTCCTTCACTTTTTCAATTCTCAACTAACTGCTCCATATATATGTATATGTCCATAGCACATTACTACTCATAGATTAAAATTATTACTTTAGGATTCTCTGTAAACCCACCTTCTTAAGTAGCCCCCCATTTCCATTCAACTAATTTCATTGTCAAATAGATTCTTTTTTTTTTTTTTTAAAGATTTTATTTTATTTATTTGAGAGAGAGAGACAGTGAGAGAGAGAATGAGCGAGGAGAAGGTCAGAGAGCGAAGCAGACTCCCCATGGAGCTGGGAGCCTGATGTGGGACTTGATCCCGGGATTCCAGGATCACGCCCTGAGCTGGAGGCAGTCGTCCAACCAACTGCGCCACCCAGGCGTCCCGTCAAATAGATTCTTAACTGCATTCTTAAATTTCCTAGAAACAATTACTATGTTCCTTATGCTCACTAAGTTTTGTTTCTAATAAATATTCCACAAATTAAATTTAACTTTTCATACAAACACTATAGTAGAAACACCTAACAATACTCAGTAATTAAGCAAATAATCATGAATTTAGCAATACTGTTATAAATTATATTCTAATAGTGTCAAACTTTCCAAAATACTTATTTGTAGAAATATTTATACTATATAAATATGTACAAAATCCTTATCTTTGTAATTTCTTATCATTATAATCACAAATTATCATATGAAGGTAAGCTTCATCAGAATGACAGAATATAGATGTACTTTCTTAAGGCAAATCTTAATGGATAGTTTTAAAGAAACTTTTTAAGAAAACATTAGGAACAATTAGGGGCTTTTGCAGAAACTGGCATTTCTGCTTTATCCATGTCATGACTGCAAAATTTCTTTTTAAATACAGACATAGTGTTTCGGTTATTGGCCATTCTACTCTCTAGGGGGAAAAAGGAGTGGGTTCATTTTGCTTTCTTTAGCAAGCAACCTCACCCTTTTTCCTAGTGTTAAGAAGGGATAGTATTGTCTTTTCAGTTCCTAATCTAGTTCATTTTACTGAATTTTTTATTACTCAAGCCTTTCTTACTATGGCTACTTCTTCGTGTTGCCTCAATGTCATATGACTTCACAGCTTTGACATAGTGGTAATGAATAAGCTTGAGTCCAATCAGCATAATCTGGAATCTTTTCATCTTGGCCGTAGGCCTTGAACTTTGCTTTATAATAAATTATAGCTATCATTACAATTGCAACTGCACTTTGGCACTGTTTTCCTTGTATCAGCTAGTGTAAAGGATACTATTTTACTGGACTGAAACCAGCTTTATAACAAGGTCACCAAAATGTTTATTAAGTTAATTAATAAAATTTTGTTTCATAGCCTTGTTTCAGTAGTTTCAAAGGACTCTACCAAAATGGAAATCTGAACCTGGATAGATTAAAAAAAAAAAAAAAATGAAGGATATTGTATTGATCCCATGTGGGAAAAGAATGTTCTTCCTTTCTTTATGATTGTCTAACATAATCAGGTTTTTAAATATGGAATATTTGGCAAAAATTAGAGATCCACATGTTTGATACCTGTTGTTAGAAAAGCTGAATTTCCCTGAAGAATTTATAAAACTGACTTAAAAAAAAATGTATCCACACAAAATATGAGCTCTGTAATCCTGCCAAGGTCAGAAAGACCCAGAGAAATCATGTAAATTATTGAAAATTGCCATTGTCTGGCATGATTTCTCTATGGCTTCAGAAATTGCAATATATAAGGATGGAGTGTTCTTGGTTGGCCCAGTTCCTTCTTTTTCTGTTTATTCCCTTTATCTTCATGTAAAAATCCCATCTCTCCTTATAGTAATAGATAATTATTTCTTGGGGACCATCTAAGATGATGAGCCTTTTTATTGGAAACTTTCAAACATCATCTGTTTTCTTGTGATGTAAAATAAATGCATCAAATCTCTTTCAAATATATCTTTAAAGATCAGCTTTCCTTTCTGTTAATGTTTTAAGATTCAAGAAATTATGTCTTTAAGGAAAGTGCTTTCAACATTTTGGGTCTATTCATCTGGTTTCACAAGAGATATTTAAAAAGTCAATTTATTTTCATTAGAAATGGTTTGTTACTACAAAACATACAGTTACAGGGTCTCAGTTGGTAGGGCATGTGACTCTTGATCCCGGGTCATAATTTTGGTACCCATATTGGATATAGAGATTATGGAAGGAAGGAAGGAAGGGAGGGAGGGAGGGAGGGGGAGGAGGGAAGGAAGGGAAAAGAAGGGAAGGGGAAGAAGGAAGGAAGGAAAAGGGAAGGGGAGGAAGGAAGGAAAGAAGAAAAAAAAGAAAAGAAAAAAAATAGTTATATGTGTTATCTTCAGTTTATTTCAATAAAATGAACTTGAATATAAGTTGAAGAGATAGATGATTTATTTTTTAAAAGAAGACTAAATGTTCCATCTTTAAAATAAAATAAAAAATGGGCTTGTCACTCTTAAGTCCCTTAAGGGTTGGGGACTCTTTGTATATGTAAATGTCTTTCTTCTCAACTGCATAGTTTGGTGGCAGGAAGATAACAGGTGCTCAGTAAATATTTGTGGAATGAAAAACTATCCCCTACTCATATTCATTTATATGTACCATTTCAATCCCATCTAACTCCTATAAAAGAAAAATAATTATGTCATTAGCAAGAATCTGTATCTAGTACACTCTTATAGTCTTTGTATGTCTGAAAAAAAGAGTAATTTAATGATAGTTAAACTGGGTATAGAATTCTAAGTTTACGTTTTTTCCCTCTCTGCATGTGGAAGGTGTTATCTAATTATCTCCTGGTGGTGGTGGTATTAATGAGAAGTCTTTCTTCAGGTTGATTGTCATTTCTTTGTGGGATATCTTTTTTTTCTCCCTGCTTGTTTTTAAGATGCCCACTGTGATATAACAAAGTACAAGATTTATTATCATTTTTCCCACTAGAGATTCTCTCTCCTTTTTTGTTTTGAGGATTCATGGCTTCTTCAGTTACCTGCCATTGTGTTTTTGCATTATCTCTTCTATTTTCTTTATTCTTTTCTTCTAGTATTTTAGAAATTTTGGTATGTCTTCTTACTCTACGACTTTCCCAACTATCATAGTAAGGTTGTTTAGTCTGCTGCTTTAACTCATATTTTGAGCTTGTTGCTATCTCTGTTTTTTATTTCAAAACTATATTTCCTTTTAAGAGTTTGTGTATGATTCTTTTTCAGATCTGCCTATATAATACCCAGTTCTTGCTGGTAAATTCTATTCCTTCCTTTATCTTTCTGGACTTGCTAATGATTTAAAGCCTCTTTCAGGTTGCTTCATTATCTATAATTTTTCCAATTGTATATTCTCACGCATGTTGTATCTGCCCATTTTCATGGTGGTGAGTTTTATTTGTTCTTCATAGTTTTTGCCTCAGCTCCCCCCCCCCACCTCCACACTGGAATCAAAAGCATTCTCTGGGCTATAGAAGTCTTCCTAGGGTATGTTTTTATATTCATCTCTCATTGAGAGCCATAGTTTTCAGTGATTCTGGGCCAGTCTTTTATGTTGGTTTTTAGCTTAGATTTTCCATACACTCAGGTGCTACAAAATCAGATTTCACAATTGGCATAGCCTGGGCAGTCCACATTTCATCAGTGATTCTTCCTATCTAGAGTAGGAAATTAGCCTGCTTCTCTCCTGCGTTCCCAATTTGGGCTTTCCTAGCTTTAATATGCAAACTGGATATCCTCCTTTGTTTTTGGTTTGTTTATTTTTTAATGCAGGGAGTTCAGTCATTTTCATCTCCCCTTTGGACATGAGGTCCTGCTATAACTATAACTTAAGGCATTAGCTCCCATTCACAACTACATTACTTCTTTGCTTTTTGGCACCTAGTGATTTACCTTTCTTACTTCTGAGCTCAAATTATATACAGTATTTCTCTTTTTGGAATGGGATAGGACTTTCCACATATTCACTATACCATCATTTCGGGGAAATTGGAACCATGGAGTTTATAAAGTTTTTTTTTTTTTCCTTGACCTAGTATTTTTAACAATTTATGTTAAACAAGCAACCCATATAGTCTGGAAAATAAATATAATTTTATGTATAATTTTAACCAACTGTAACTAGCATCTTAAAACTATTAAATATCCTGGCAATCCAGTAGAGATTAAAAAGTAGGATTTAAGGGCACCTGGGTGGCTCAGTGGGTTAAAGCCTCTGCCTTCAGCTCAGGTCATGGTCCGGGGGTTCTGGGATGGAGCCCAGCATTGGGCTCTCTGCTCAGCAGGGAGCCTGCTTCCCCCTCTCTCTCTGCCTGCCTCTCTGCCTACTTGTGATCTCTGTCAAATAAATAAATAAAATCTAAAAAAAAAAAAGTAGGATTTATGAAAATAGTTTCTTATTTAATTCTCACATAAAGATTATTATTTTTTTTAAAGTTTGGCTACTTACATAAAACTAAATACCTGAAAATCTGACTCATAATATTGAGAGAAGTTACTGAATTTAAGAATTTTAAATAGCTCATTTTTATGCCATGATTTTTATAATCATTAACTTTTATCCTCAGTATTGTGGATATAGTATGCAATCAGTCTTGACAATGAAGGCATCATCTTATTGTTATTACTTTTATTCTATCTTTAAGATATATCTTAAACCATAGATACCATGGAAACATCATAGTATTTCCATTAGTTTTATATATTTCAGAAAGATATAAAATATAACTTTTCCCTATATCTTCTTTTTAAAAATCTAGGTTAACATCTCTTATAGTGCTTTCAGTTAGGGAATTTGATATGCTTGATTATAAAGAGTTCGGGGGAAAAATAAGGACATCTTCTCATTTAACCAAAATTAACTGTTTTTTCAGACTTTGATTTTGCTTTCCTTTTCTTTTCAGACACATAAAGAAAAAGTGAAAACAGATACATTGACACATACGAAGAAAGATCACCAACTAAGTGAAGGAAGTATTTCATTTCCCCTTTACATTTCACACCCTGTAACCCAGAAGAAGAAAAACGTCTACCGCACAGACCAGACCACCTTCATAATTGGGGAAACGCCAAAGGGAATCCGCAGGTATGTCTATAACAACATTGGACTTTAAGAATTATTCTCAAAAGAAATATAGCTACTTAATAAAATATACAAATTATTTGAATCTTAACCATAACTGGCATCTCAATTTGTATACTTTAAAAAATAAATTCCAGATGTTTTAAATGTTTTTAGAAAGCTAATTCCTGAATTGATTAAAAAAAAAAATCATTTTATGGGACGCCTGGGTGGCTCAGTTGGTTGGACGACTGCCTTCGGCTCAGGGCGTGATCCTGGAGTCCTGGGATCGAGTCCCACATCAGGCTCCCAGCTCCATGGGGAGTCTGCTTCGCTCTCTGACCTTCTCCCCTCTCATGCTCTCTCTCACTGTCTCTCTCTCTCAAATAAATAAATAAAATCTTTAAAAAAAATCATTTTATATGGACACATGAAATACTTAAGTGCATTATATTCATTCATTGAATATTTATTGAGCACCTGATACGTACTCAGGCATTGTGCTGTGTGCTGAACATACAGGATGTAAAAAAGGACATAGAGCTTACAGTGCAGTGGTAATTGGCATTAAACCATAAGAATATTCAAAAGTTAAAAAAAAAACTTATAAAATGATATAAGAAAGAAGTGGACAGGCCTCCTTGAAAGAGAATTATGGGATCTGGAAGGGGTGCAGATAGCTTTCTATGAGGTAGTCAGGGAAAACCTCACAAAAGAGTTGACATCTGAGACCTGAGGGATAACCAGGCAAAGAACTAGAGTAAGAACATCCCTGAGGAGGGAAGAGGTTGGTACACTCAAGGAACTGAGTGCTTAGTGCATGATAAACCAAGCAGAGTGCCATGAGGTGCAGGCCGAGACACAGATGGGGCTGGAGCATACAAAGCCCTGTAGGTTGCAGACAAGAGTTTGGATTTTATTCCAAGTGCAGCCAGAAGCTTTTGAAGTATTAATGTGATCTGATGTATGTTTCTAAAAGATTGTTCTAATTTCTGTTTGGAAGACAGCAGACAAGGCAGGACTGTAAGGAACTAGTTAATGGTGGTTGGGGATAGAGTGGTTGCCATGGAGACAATGAAGTGGATGAATTCAGTTTGGTGCTGGACTGGTTGTTGGAACAACAGACTGAGTTGACTAAATGGGGAAAACTAGCAGAGAAAAGAGTTTTGAGTGAAAAAAAAATCAAGAATCCTCTTTTTGTTCAGATTAAATTTGAGGTTCTATGGAAATGCAAAATAGGCAATGGATATGCTACTCTGGGATATGGGGACCGGAGATCTAAATGTGGAAGTCATCAGCATTGTGATTATAAATGACTTTAGAGCCACAGGCTGTATGAACAGCCTAGGAGTCCAGCACAGAGGGGAGAAGAAAAGCCCTAAGACTAAGTCTTCAGGTGACAGTAGCCCACCAGGTAGGAGGCACAATATAAGGTCCTGAAGTCCAAGAGGAGTGAAGGTTTCGAAAAGGAGGGAGCACTTCACTTTATTAAATGCCTCTGAGAACCTGAATCAGATGAAGTGGGAAGGTGCCTCCTGGAACTGGCAACAGAGAACTCAGTGGCTGCCTTGATTGGGCACAGCCTGCAAATCTATAAGCAGATGCTGGGGTGAGGTGGGCAAGCAGGGGATGGGCGGATAGACCCTGTGACAGCTCTTGAAGAGTGAAAAGTAGCAGGAGCTAGAGGGCATTGTCAAAGATAAGCTTTTTTAAAGTTGGGAAGATAATAGAACCTGTTTGTGTATGGAACAGGGGAAAAAGAGAACATGCCCAAGATGTGCTAACAGAAGCCCTGGAGGCAGTAAAGAGTGAGGTCAAGACCCATGAAGAAGGTCTAACTCCTAGATGAAGGGATGAAGACAGGAATTGTGTACAGTGGTATTTCCTCAATTAATTGAGAATTAAAGTATCAATTCAGAGGGAGAGAAATTTCAAGAGAGAAAAATCATTAAATAAATCGCTTATAAAATAGGACAGCAGGTTTAGTAGGACTAGATTCATGTCTCATGACTCATGTTAAGTCCCTGTTTGAGAGTAATTCTAGTAGAAGCTTCCATGCAGGTACGCAGACTTTATTCAGCAAGCTTCAGTTGCTCAGTTACAGGCACAGAATAGAGAGATGTTCAGGGGTTAGAATGGAGGGAAAGAGAAGCAAGGAAGCTGAAGGATGTTTGCAAAGGATTGATTATAAAATTGAACCTAAGCTAGACAAGGGGAGGCTTGATGAGGTCAGAAGTATCTTCCAGCATTATGGTCATGGAGGAATTGAACAGCTGGGCTGTTGTATTAGGTGCCTGAATTCAGGGATTTGCAGGTTGTACAGTTAATGGTATGACAGTAGCAGTCTATGGTCTTGGGAATAGGGACCTGACATGCAGTTGATTCTTGGGTCAGGAGCAGTAAAGAAATTGGTGGGCCATGAGTTGGAATAGGGTGGGACATCCACATGGATATTGGTGTTATCAAGAATGATGGCAGGAGATAGGAAAGGAGGCAGGATTAATCTCCAGTGTTCAGTCACTAGCAGGAAGCAATTAAGAGGTCACTTATCAAGTTGCAGGAGAGAATGGTTTAGTGAGATAGCATAAACTTAAAAGAGGGGAAGAAGTCTCCCAGGAAATAATCATCTGGAAGCAGCAACGTGAACCATGAACCCTGAGATTTAGGGTGTGAGGCTTAAGAGCTTTAGTGTGTGAGGGCTGCATAGGACAAGGCAGTATGAGGGGACAGAGGGACCATTCTGAAGAAGAACAGGGAGTTGGTAGATCATGGCCTTGTTCTGGGGGCACCGCAAGAATGGTCTGGAAGGGTGAGGGATTGCATTAGATTGGGAAAGGAGAGACAAGGAGGGGATGAGAGGCCAGGTAAGAGAGGAATAGTGGCTGAGGTAAATGGGGATGGGAGGTCTGGTTGAATTGGCCCTGAAGGCTCAGCAGGCAAATGGTGATGGCTCTCTAGGTTCCAAATTCTCTCCTCAGGGTTTGGCAGCTCCTCGGCCGTTGGGTGCTGGTGTGATAGGTTAGAGCATGGCTCTTAGCGGCCCACCATTGCCCAAAAAGGTGAACACCCCACATGCTACAGCCCCATATCTCCTCTTAAACAGACTTATAACTATGATTCTGGGCAAACTTGGGGCAATTTATTTTGTGAATTATTTTGTTCAGAGACCGACCATATGCATTTTACCAGTTTTTGAGGAGCACAAGAGTCCTTACCCCCTCTAGCACCGTATATTAAAATAAAACTATTAACAATGCTTAGTTTTTGCCTCTCTTCCTTCTTTCTCTGCCTAGCCTAGGGAATAAATACCTCAAGCTAAGTGAAAGGCAAACATTAGGATACCAATATTTGAGCCAGGGAACAGTATTAGAACTGCTGACACAACTTCCCCGCCAACCCCCGCTTTGTGAGAATCACGGCTCTGTACCAGCTGCTGCCCTCTGGTCACTGGAATGAAGTTTCTGTCTCCCTTCACTTCAGAAAGCTCAGGTGAAGAGAAGATGGTTTAGCTGTGTTCTACCCCTTTCCCCCAGTTCCTCAAGAAAAGGGGAGAGAATGTGTATTATATCCATGGCACACAACTTCTCTGGATATATTTGCTGAAAGATACCTATCTTTGGTTTCTATTTTTTTTTTTCTTTCTCTGTAGTGGCTCATGAGTGTCTATTCTCATTTATTAAATTGTCCTTACAAAGTGGCTAGCTTATACCTCCTGATTGTACCTTGCACTTCCTTCAATACTTGGAGAATATTTTCTTAAAGACCAAAAATTATGAAAGCCAGGTAGAAGGCAAAAATAAAACAATTATAATCATAACTCGTCCTGTGAGTGGGCTTCCACACTGCCGAATTTACTTGCATATTACTGACATGACAGGGGTCAGAAGCAGGTCTCCTCCCAAAAGTGACAGAATCATGGGGATTGTGAGTGAGGTCAGCATAGCAAAGGTGAAAGTACTTTGGCAGCTGCTGAGACACCACCACGTCTTGGATAAATAAAAAGACATCAGCCCATAACTTGGCCATTAACCTAATCTTTGCAGCACAAATATTTATTAGAAAGGCCATGAAAATGGATTTGGAGATGATTAATAAACAAAATAATAATACCTCATTACTTCATATGAAGTGAAAACTGGAACCTTTTAAGAATGTGCTTGTTGCTTTCCAACAAGAACATTGGCAATTTCCAGGACAGAAATTTGGAAGCTTGTATTTGTGTTATTAAATATTCTGTTGGCAGGAAGAGTGACTGTTGATCAAGCATAGATAATATCAGGACTTGGAACAGTTAATAGGACCAGTGTGGTGAGGACTGGAAGCCAGTGTGTTCATCTGGAGCCACGAAAGAAAGTCGTGAGCGCACGGGATGGATTGCCACTCAAATCACAGGAAACACAAACTTTATGTAACCTGGCCTGAACAGCAAAAATCATAGTGGCTTTAGAGCTCCTACGAACATACATTATAAATAAATAATCATTTTACCTTCAGGAGTCTCTGTTGTGTGCAGGAGAAAATGCAGACTTCTGAAATTGGCATACGGACCCCTCACGATTTTCACCCTCTTCCCTGGCTGTTCGTCCTGCCCTCCTCCACTGTACGCCAGGTCCTCTCAGAAGCAGGCCTGTGCGTGTTCCCCCTCTCCCTGGAATGTTTCCTCATTCATCCTTATCTGACTGGTGACACCAGGGAAGCCTGCCCTGCTACCTTACCCATGACCCATCGCTGGCTTCAGTATCTGTGGGCACCCACAGGGCCCTGTATTTATACTGTAGTGGGCTCTATCAGTCTCTTCTGGTTTGATTTTCATGCATCTGTCTCCCCTAGCTCAACTATAAACTCCTTAAAGAATATGGTATAGGGCTTTTCACGGTGCCTAGCACATAGAGGGTCTATAAATATTTGTTAAATGCATAAATGACTGTTTTAAGAAAGTATTATATAAAATATAAATATAATTCTAAAACTTTGGGTTACAAAACCATCTCTGGCTTTTGTCTGAAAGAATGTTTGGGAACATTGAGCTCTCCTGACTCATGGCCCAAAGTCAGTATCAGCAAAGCAGTACCCTCTGTCTCAATCTACTCTGTCTCCCGAAACGAAATCCCACAGACTGGGGCTTAAACAACAGAAAGTTATTTCTTACTCTAGAGTCTGGGAAGTTCAAGATCATCGTCCCAGCTGATTTGGCTTCTGTTGAGGGCTCTTTTCCTGGCTTGCAGATGGTGACCTTCGCACCATGTCCTCTCATGTGGAGAAAGATCTCTCTGGTGGCTTCTTACAACCTTATTTAGCTTTAATTACTTTCTGAAGGCCGTATTTCCAAATAGAGTCACACTGAGGATCAGGGCTTCAACATATGAATTTGAGGGGGACACAGTTCAGTCCATAGGACCCTCATCTGGGGAAAGGAGCAGAGTCTGGTATTTAGGGTTCTGAAACAATCTTTCTTTCTGCATCTGTCTTACGAGGGTTCTGGAAGGCCCGTTTCCTCACATATGCACAAAATAGCTTTTATTAGTATCTTACACTAAGAGTGAAACTCACTGCTTTAAATAGCATCTTACTTCTCAGTTTGGCTATCTAGACCCAAGTTAGACCAGTTGGGGGAAGAAAAAATCCAGGTTTATCAGTTTAGAATTTTCCTTTAGGATCTTCAAAAAATTGTGTGAAATTTCTATGTTGTATTTGTGGCAGAAGGGAAAAAAGGAGAGAGAAGAAAAAAATTCCTTTATTTTTCAGAATTTTCTCTCTTCCATTCATTAAGACCTCTCTTTGATAATTCAATTATCAGACTTAAACGCAATATAAATTTTCAAATACAGATTATATAAATTATGATTCTCATGTCAGTCATAAATTGGCTGACTGGAGGAGTTAACATGCTGGGATCCCACAATTCCCAGGAGATAGCTAATAGTGTATATCAGAATAACTTAAAAAGTTGGTTATTTCATGGGCTAAAAGTTTTTTTCAGTAGCATGAAGAAAGAGGTCACATCCTGCTAGCGTAAAATGCATTTTCATTATGGAATGAAGGTAATATATATTAAACGAATAAAATTATAGTTGACTCGAGTCAACAGTGTAAATGCACTTATAGGCAGACTTTTTTTGTTTGTTTGTTTGTTTTTTGGTAAATACAGTCCTGTAAATGTAAAATCTCTTCTTTATGATTTTCTTAATAACATTTTCCTTTCCTCTAGCTTACTTTATTGTAAAAATACAGCACATAATACAGCACATTATATATAATGCATATAACATACAAAATATGTTGTTACTTGACTGTTTTGTTATTGGTAAATGTTTCCAGTCAACAGTAGGCTAATTTGGGGGACAGTGAAAAGTTATACTCGTATTTCCAACTGCATGGGGAAACCTGACACCCTTTTTATACAAGGGTCAAATATACATAGCTTTGTCTCCTTAAAAAATATCACTGATGATGAGGTCTTTAAAAATAAAATGTAATAAAAATAACCACTGCTTTTGTTCATTGAATCTTCAGAAAACAATTTGAAGAAATGGCTTCTTATTTTAATTTGCCTTCTGTAAAGGAATTTGCTGAACATATAACTAATGCCACATCAGAAGAACGACAGAAAATGCTAAAAGACTTTTATGCTTCTCAGTATCCAGAGGTAAAAGAATTTTTTGTGGATTCTGCTGCAGAACTCATTAAATCTTCCCATCAGAAAAGAGAAAGAGTCAGGAATAAGTCTGAAAAAAGAGAATCTCCTAAGAAAGAAAGGCTGTCAGATTCTGAAACTTTGTCATTTAAAGATTCTCCCAAAAAAGTTTCTCAAATTTGCAGCCCCCAGAAATATAAAGAAAAATCAATTAAGTTTCAAAATCATGGTTTCCATAGAGAAGAGGTGCTTTCTAATGATGGAGAAACTAACAAGTCACCTATGAACTCTACCCAAGAGACTGATGATGGGAAAAGCAGCCAAGCCTCCAAAGACACTGTAGCATCCCATTCCCTGAACACTGAAGTATATGAGTTAGAAAAATTTGAATATACCATGAAAGACCAACGGGACCTAACAAGAACAGGCATTTCAAGAAATGAACCCCTTTTCAAAGTGGAGAACAAAAAGCTAGAAAATCCAGAGTTAGAAAACACTTCCATGGTAGGCTTACTTGGTGACACATCTATTCTTGATGACCTCTTTAAAAGTCATGGGAACAGTCCCACACAGCTGCCAAAGAAAGTTCTTTCAGGGCCCATGGAAAAAGCAAAACAGAGACCAAAAGATTTCTGGGACATCTTGAATGAACAGAATGACGACAGTCTTAGCAAACTCACCGACTTGGCAGTGATAGAGACTCTATGTGAAAAAGTGCCCTTTGCTGCCTCCTCCAAAAGGAAGGAGGAGCTGGAAACTTCACTTTGGAAATCAAATGACAAATTTTTGTGGAAAAAATTTAGCACAGGTGATACAGATGAAAACACAACTAATGCACAAAAATAACGCATAAACATACAATGAATTACTCTAACCGGTGAGCTTCTACCCGCCCAAGATCACAACACTGTGTTCCGCACTAATAATGATGTTCCCTTGAACACCATTGTCAACATATGCTTTTATTCAACTCTTGCTCTAGGGTTGTTTTAGCCTAAAAGGTTATCGTGTATTTTTTCCTTGATATCTGACTTGATCTTTTAAAAATATGATTGTATTATAGCATAAACATCTTTATGAAATAGAAAAGGTCTGAATTTGTTATCAGGAGACCTGGGACATCTCCCTCACTGAGTAAGTACATGCCTGTAGATAAGTCACTTACTTTGGTGCGCAGGTATTTCCTAATATGAAAGGTGAAGGGCTTGAACTCAAGCAACATTTGTGTCCTTCTGGATTAAAAAGGCTTTGGTTTACTTTTCTGGATTCCATTAAGTCGCAGGCAAATTATGGTCATCCCCAAATATGGTGTACATTGATATGTTTCTCACTAGCATCTAGAAAATTCAGTTAACTGTCTTCCTTTTCCCAAAGTATCATGTATTATCACTGAATTATGATAAAGTGTTAACTAGTACTGAATATACGATGTGTTAAAATAATAAGTTTATAACTGCTCAAATACAAAGGGTCAGTGTTGTGTAACTGTACTATTCGAGGTTTGACACTGAAGTATTTAATAGAACTACTACGGATAGCCACAGAAGGCAATGCCTCCACTGCTTAGGCAACAGTTAGGATTTCATCAGTACCCAGTAAACTTGGTGTAGTACTTTTGTATGAAGTATAGAGAAATGAAGAGACAGTTCATTTAAAACTGTTCTGTTTTGTTGAATTTAATGTATGTGGTTTATAATCGGCGGAATGTGCTTACTGTTGAATTCGTTTCTGTGGACTCACTCACTCGGTCCCCGTGTGTACCATGCCAGCGGCTCAAGGTGTGCGGGGGAGGTAGGGCTACGGGTAAAAGGCGGAAGACAGCATCTGTGAAGTGCGCTGGCTGTGAAGGCGGGGGTTCATGCGAGGCCCACAGCAGCAGAGACCCAAGGTTTCCACTGACTCCATTCAGGCGCGCTGTAGCAGCTGTGAGCCCCGGATCTATAGGTCAGGAAGAAAAATAGGAAACAGCGGTGACCCAGAAGTGGTGGCGCGCAGACCGCTGTGGACCGTCCTTGGGTTGAGAGGGCGGGGCCTCCCGATTACCCGTCTCCGCAGCGCAAAATCATGGCAGGGAGTTGGGAAAACCAAACAAAAACAAAGACAGAAATCTTTTCTCAAGGGACTGAGTGACCAAATATGACTTTCTCTGGGGTGTTGTTGAGGGCTGCAAAATCTATTTCATATCATGATTCAGTACATATGTGTTAATACAGATTGAAACAAAATATTCATGAAATAATATTTACCCATAAGGCAGGCAGTGTCCTTTGATATCTCCATTTCTGTTGTACTTTCTGGCTCTTATGTCTCTGTGTTTTTTCATGCTTTCATAACCCACTAAATTGATTTTATGACCCGCTAATGATTAGAAATCACAGTTTGCAAATCATTGTCTCCATGAATTAGTCCTTTTTTTTTTTTTTTTTTTTTTTTTTTTGGCTATTTTCAGCTGAGTTGTATCCAGACTTAGCAGATGCCGAGTTTCACCACTGGAGTGGTTGCTACAAAATCAATATATTGTGTATCTGTGGTAGACATATCAATGTTGTTCGCCTGTTCTGGGCCTAACTGTAGGAAGAGCCCAGAGAAGCAAGTAGAAACCCCTTCATCTCAGTTTATATACCAGATTGGAGAGTTCAGTCATTTTAATAAAAGTGGATATTTCATAAAATAAAATACCTTTAAAATTTTTAATATAGTTATGACCTTTGAATCATAAAATGATATTCATACAATAAATTGAAATACTATTAAAGAGATTTTTATCAGTAAAAGTCAAAGTGGGAGCAAAAATACAGACCTGGAATTTAAAAACTAGTTTTTAGCAGTTGCCAGTGAAACTCATCATGCAGGAACAGCTTGTCAAGCAGAGTACAAGGTGCAGCTTGACCAGAGTACAGGGGTCAGTCAGAAATCTCCCCGAGGGAAGCTCTAGGGGTCAGCTTGCCTTGCCCCAGAGCAATGGGAAGAGTTGGATCAGCCATTGATGAAGCTGGGAACAGACACTGTGAGGGGGGCTGACAATGAGAATCCTGCCTAGCCCACCCCCACCAGGTTCTTCAGTATAAAAAGGGCCCCAGGCAAATCCCAAGGCTTCTTTCGGCCTGTTTCCCCCTCTAAATTTGAGGTGGGCTGAATCAGTGGTGTTCAAGCATTTTTTTTTTTAAAGCAATTGAACTCTGCTCTGTCTTAATTAGAAGATCAATTGTTGAAAATAACTAAAATGGAGGTCTGCTGGTTCCAGCAGGACTGCCGTGCCTCCACGAAGCACTGGTGTGAAAAACCACAGGGGTGATGTCACTGCTAAGAAACCTTCCAGCTTCAAGTTTCCAAGATTCTATTTGCCACAGTCTGTCTTGTTCACTTCTCTTTAAAGCACTCAACACACAGTTATTAATATTGGAAACTGAGGCAAAATACTGAGAGGCTTTTGCACTTGAATTCCTTGGGTTTCCCTTAAAGCCCTGCAGCCCCTTCTCAGAGTAAATTAACATCATTGGCTGCCCCTGAGTGGTCAAGGCAAAGGAGCCTTAGTTTGCAGAGAGGAGCTGGTGATCAACTTTCTGGCAGACCACAGAAAGTGAGAAAGCCAAGGACAGTATAGTTCAAAGGTTTTAAAAGTACAATGTGTGCAGTTTTTAAATTCTGAAGTTACCCTTCCTTATATTAAAATTGTCCTCTTTGTATGCAACAACAGATAGTGGTTTTTAGTCTTTCTTTCCCTGTCCTTAGTTGATACAAAGTTGATAACCATACATCAGTTCCCAAAAGTTTTATTTGACATTTACTAGTCTATAAAATCTCTATGAATGGAAATCACTGCCTGCCTCAACATTCCATGAATGGCTACCTCCGTGGCCACTATGTCATAAATCCAGTTAACGGTAGGTCTAGGACCCACCAAGGATGTCATTGAATGCATATGATCCTGTAAGACTCATCTGCCTTCACAGAGCCCAGAGTGCAGAGCGTTAAGCTCCCCACGGAATTCCCATCAGGTCATCACTGATGTAATCCTGCCCCCCAGTTCCATCCCTGGTTTGCAAAGCATCCTCCACCCAGCGCTTCTGGGAGTGTTAAAGGAAACACATCTTGTCACTGGTGCCACTGCATTTGCCCTGGGTGACAGCCTTGTGTACTACGTGCCCCCGTCCCCCACTCCACTTGGTGGAGGAACATCACACTTTTCTATTAATGGACAACCACAGGAGGGCTGTCTTACAGAGTTTTAAATGAAAACAGCCCTTTGGGGATTGACCCTCTGGAGGGAAGTGCAAGGCTGTGAGTTTCCCAGCCCTCAAGTGGCAAGTCAGAACCATCTGCAGAGGCTTTCAGGGGCTCAAGGGGTCAGCACAAGCACCTATTTTATTTTTAAAGTTTCACACTATGATATGACGTGCTAATATTTTGTCTGAGACCGTCGCTGGGCAGGATAGTTTCTCCAGTGAGCCCTTTTGCTCATGGATATGCAGCAGAGCTCATCCTGGAGCCCCAGAGTTGTCCTTAGCATGTGTTTCAACTTGGTCAATATGTACTTGATTTGCTTTGCTGCAGGTTAACAAGTGGCAGTGGTTATATCCCCTCAATTTCCAAATTTAGTCTTAATTATGTGAGTATGATGCCTTTCACTGACACAGATAATGCCCATTTGACTCCTGGGTTTGTACTGCTCTCTTTCATGGTGAAGAATCAACAATGGCTCTTTTGGGGTGCCTGAGCAGCTCAGTTGGTTAAGTGTCTGACTTAAGTTTAAGTCATAATCTCAGAGTCCATAATCTCAGGATCCAGCCAGGGACATAGCTCTGTGCTCAGGCAAGAGTCTGCTTCTCCCTCTTCTCCCTTGCCCTCTGCTCCTCCCCCACCCCATGCTTGTTCGCACTCTCTCAAATAAATAAAATCTTTTTTAAAATTCTTTTTTTTAAAAAATGCCTCTTTCTACAGATGTCTTTTTGGTTAGCTAAATGGGCCCCCTCCGTGTAGTTGAAAGAAATAACTGTAACTCACTTTATATTCTTTTAGCTTATGTAAACAAGGGGGGAAATGTGCATCTCTGAATGTCTTATAGATCTCTAAGGAAATTCTAGTGAGTCATCTTGTCAAATTAAAATATGAATTAGTCTCCCCCTTGCCCCACATATATCTTTTAACTTTGATTGTATTTTTTCATAAAGGGAGACATGCTTCCAGACTGAAAGAGTTCAAAAGAAGGCTCATAATAGCTAATGCATATATTTTTCTTTCCTAAAACTATTATAAAAGCATTGATGAGAAGAAGAAGAGGTTATAATTCTTCGAGACAAAAATGCCAACATGTACTCCATGAGAACTGATTTCACATGACCAGATCATGCTTGCTCTGCCCCCCAGCCACCTGCCAGCGCCATCCCTGTGCTGCCCATAGTTGACTCTCTCTTTCTCCCCAGCCAGTACTCACTGTCTCCTTAACCACTACCATAAGTCGCCTTCCTTCAGCACCGCCTGGCAGAGCCCCAAGTTCATTTCAGGGCAGTCCCTGACCTCAGACTTCCCTGCTCTTTCCAAACCCCTCCACCTACTCAGACCACTTCACAACCTAATTTCCCCAACCTCTCCTCCACAAGACGGGAAATGCATCCGCAAAGCTGAGCAGGCTGAGCGACCTAGGAGGAGCACTGAACGTCATACCTGGGATCCTCCTGAAGCCAGATCACCAGGCAAGTCATCTCCAGGGGCAGTAATTCACTGACCTGCCCAGAGAAGGCAAAACCAGCCAGTCTGTAGAGTTGCAGCTAAGGTGCCATTATGCCCCTCCCAACATGGCCCACAGCGGCCACGCCGCCACGAAAGGCACAACAGCTCCTAAAAGACAGCTTAGGGCACAGCAGTGTGCTAGGGCATGTTGAGGTGGACAAGCAGATCTCAAGAGTGTCCCCCAGGAGGGTGTGAGAGGACAGAACAAATCAAGGAACCCAAGTGCAAAATGTGTGCTGAGTGGTGGAAACAGGGTGGCTTCCAGAGTCCAAAAGCGAAAAAACATGTTTTTGGGATGAGTGATCAGGAAAGGCCACCCCAAATTCTGGGAACGGGGGTGGGGGCCAGGCCTGAAAGAACGGGAAGGCCAGAACATCACTTCCTCCACTCTCCCTTGGCCTTTAAAACCCCAAACGACCAGGAATGTGGGCGTTGTAGAGAAGTTTGAGTTTGGGACTGGCCAAATACAAAAACGCTTCTGACAGTGAATCTAACGTCCAAGATACACAAAGGTGGCGGGAGACCCAAGTGCCCAAGAAAAGCGAGACAGAGTCAGGTGGGGTTAACTGCAAGTCCTGAGCGCGGGGCACAGGCAGCGCCACCCGCGGGAGCCCGGGCCCTGGGGCACCTGCGGAGTTCGGGCAAGGAGAGGCCGTTTGGCCTTTTCTCCCGCGCGTGTGGCGACCGCGTGATGTCGGCCCCGGGAGACCGTGCTGTGCCGCCGCCCTGCCAGGTGGGACCCGGACCCAGGCGTGGAGTGTGCGCTCGGCTCTGTCCGCTTCCTGGGAGCGCCGCCGCCAGGGAGGCCGCCTACCCCTCCCACCCTGCAGGCCACTATTAGAGGGTACATGTGGCTAGAAGCAGCTTCAGATACAGTTCCTCTGAAGTTTCCAGGAGGCCACCGCTGCCGCTGAACCGTCCCCGGAAACCCCGGCTGCGGAGGCCACCGCACCCCAACCCCCCGGGATTCACGGCCTCTGGGCAGAGGAGACAATCGGCTCCTCCCACTCAGGTTCCTTTTCTCCCTTGGGGAAACGAAAAAGAAGCTAATTAAGTTACGCTCCGGCTGTAGTGATGGAAAACATGAAAGCCGACTCCAGGGGCTTGTGCCTCGAGGGCGCGGTATCTGCCACGAGCCGCAAAACTCAGGCAAGTCCCAAGTCCCAGCGTTCGCAGGAAACCCTGGGTGGGCGGACGAGCCCCCGGGCGCGGCTGAGAGCGGCAGCCGCGCCCGGGGGCTAGTCCGCCGCTAAACGCGAGGCCGGGAGGAGAGGCCGCGCTGGGTGGGGTCCTGCCTCCCCTTGAGCTGCGGGGCGCGGGCAGCGCGAGATAATCCCCAACCTGCGCCCCTCCCAGCCCACAGTCTGGGGATTGAGGCCGGAGTTGGGACCCCGCCGGGGACAGGCGGGATCGGGCGTGCGATGGGCTGCGGATGGAAAGGGATCCTAAATTGGTGCGGCGGGGTGGAGGGTAGTGCAGGAGGGATCCCTGGCTTGCGGTGAGCGAGGACACAGAGAGATTCTCGGGCTTGCAGTGCCCCGGGTGACGAGGGAGATCCCGGGCCTGCGTGGAGGGGGGAAGGCGGGAGTCCGGGACTGGCTGGGGGTGGGAGGGCAGTAACCTCTAGTTTGCAGTGGGCTGGGGGGTGGGGAGGACTCCTGGGCTTGCGGTGGGTTTTGTGGCGGGGTGGCGGGGGGGGGGGCGGTGCGGAATCCCGAGCTTGCGGGGAGCGGGGCGGAAACTCTCGGTTTGCAGGGGGTGGAGGGATCCCGGACCGGCAGTGCGCGCGAGTTCCTCAGGGCGCACCCGCCCCAGTTTGTGGCTCGCAGCGGCCGATCGTCCCCCGCGCGCCGACCCTTGGGGCCCCGCCGGCTTAGAATTCAGCGGATGGTGAAAGGCGAACCTCTCCGACAGCCGCCGCCGGGCCTGGGGGCCCAGCGAGAGGGTCCCGTCCCCCGCCGCCCGCGCCCGTCCCGCCCTGGCCGCGGGAGGGCCGCGGCCGCCGGGTGTGAACGGCGGCGGTTTCTGCGGTCTGGCCGGCGGCCCGCTGGAAAACCAGCCTAAACTTGATCCCGAGCGCGTCTCACTGAGGTCATGGGAAGCGGGAGGGCGGAGGCGCCGGGGGCCTCGCGGAATGGGAGCTCGGAGGCGGCTAGAGGCGGAGGGAGGGAGGAAGGGACGCGGCAGGAGGGAACTCCCGACAGGTCCCCAGCGCGGGGTCATCCCGTGCCCCGGCGGCTCCTCCAGGCCCGCCCGACTGCAGTGCAGCCGAGGGTCCGAGGAGGAAATCGGACTTAGCGCCTCCGCACCTAGACAAGCGCCAGCGCGCTCGAGAATAGCCCCCATCCCCTCCCCCCGCCCCCCGCACAAATTCTCCACCTCCAGCTCGAACCCCACCCCTGCACTCACAGCAGCCTCTGGGCCCTCTGCTTCTGCCTCCCGTCCCAAGCCGCCCTTCTCCAGCTCACGCCTCTAAGATCTTCCCTGCAGCTGCCTTCCTACCTTCCACCTTCCTCCAGCTATCAAGGTCGGTGCCCTCCGCCGAGGGTCCGTGCCCAGCCTGTTACCAAGTCGTAAAGAGAATTTCTCCAAAATATTTCCCGAATGCCACTGCCAAGGGCCCGAGTTCCCGCCCCTCCACCTCCCATCTGGATGCCTGCAGACTTCTCTGGATTTCTAGCCTTTAGCCTCCTCCCTTCCTAATCTATTTTCCACACCAATTCCCCCCAAAGCACACGGGGACCTCGGTGGTTATAAACTTCCCATTTCCCCTGTTAAGCAGGTTAAGGGTGTTTCGACTGGGGAATAAAAACTGAAGGCTTTGGCGCACGTTTATTGAGCATTTACCATATGTCATTGTTAAATACATCGAGCGGATTTTCTCATTCAACTGCCCAGCAGACCTTCGGGGTAGGTATTATTATTATTATTATTAACTTCTGCTTTATAGAAGAAGAAATTGAAACAAAGAGCAGACAAACGGCCCTTTGTTCTGTTTCTCCACCACTGCAATGAACTTCTGCAGAGAACCCTGAATTCCTAAAAGGGATGGAATGACCCACAGCACCTGACCACAGGGCCAGGAGGCAGCAACCATCTGTGAGTAGCAGAATTAAGTGGATGGGTAGGTGGATGTCAGGTCAGGTTTGATCTGGAATGCCTTAGAGGCCCTGTTGCCCTTCCACCTGCCTTTAGTGGATTAGCAGTCTGAATTTCTGGGCATGGGAAAGTTAGAACAGCTACCACATTTATCTCCTCCTGTGCTCACCCAACAGCTTTCTCTACTCTCCTCAGTGAGCTCCTCTTGCTTGGCAGCACGCTGGAGACACCACAGGTGTCCTACTCACAAGGAGGATTTGGGACAGTCTCCTCATTCTCCCACAAACACAGACCCCTTAGAGCCCTCCACACCACTAGCATCCTCCCAACCCCAGCCCCTGCCAAGCCTCAGCTTCTGGCCACTTCCTCTGCATGTAGATGAGGCCCTATCTGGGCTGCCTTTGTCCTGGGGAGGGGGTGATCACTAATTAGTGGCTGGGAGATCAGGAGTCAGCAGTGGCCCTCCTTTCCAGGACCCACAAATAATACTGATGTAGGAAACAAAGGCAAAAGGAAAAAATCAAATTTCCTTATGGCCTACAGCCCACCGACAAATCCTTGGAATAGGAAGATTGACATTCCTCTAGGAATTCAGCTGTCATGATGTTAATGCTTTGTTAAGGGCAAAAGGCAATCTTAGCTTAACATTACCCCGACCTCCACCCCCAGGATCCTGTAAGTATACTTTAACATATAAAAATTCCTTTGGAAACTCCTTTTGTCTCTACTCCCCAAGATATATGTTAACAATCATCCTCCAAGCATATGACATTTGAAGTGTCTCATGACTAAGTTTTTGCTAGACAGTAATAAATGACCTTTTCCTAACAACAGCCAGCCCCCTGGAATCCTTGTTTCCAAAATACCTGCCCTTAACCCCCTCCCAACTTGAATGTATATGATCAACCACTATTTATGACCCCACGGCAACTCTTTCTGCTCACTGGTCTTGTCCTGTGTTTTAATAAAACCACCTTTTTGCACAGAAGACGTCTTAAGAATTCTTCCTTGACTGTCATCCCCAAACCCTAACACTTCAGACCCCATCAATACCACAAGGGTTCATGCCTCCATTTCCTGCCTGGGATTTAGGGTAATTCCTCCCTGCCTGTCCTTCCTTCCATGATCTGAGTAAGATGGGCAGAGGCTGCCAGGCAGCAGCGAACTGAGACTGTGTGATTAACGTTTGCTCCAGTGAATCCCTGTTGTGTATTTCTATGAACGCACCTGTTATGCAATACTTATGCTGTCCTTTTCCTCCTGGAATGCATACCCTACCAGCAGCTTTATTGCTCTTTTGTAGGATTTTAAGTTAATTTTTTGGTAGGTAAATAAAATGAAATTCAAAGGCTACAAAAGAGCACACAGTGTGCCTCCTTCTCACCCAGGGGCAAGCTCTTCCATCCCTCGCTGTTTGGCTCCTTCCTGTGTATCTATCCACGCATTTATAAACATCTTTTAACTGTATTTTTGATGTCTTTTGTGTTAACACCTAAAAAGTATACTATTATGCTTTGAAAAAAAATCAGCACAGTTTCGGATGCAGCAGGAGATTAAGTACAGGATGGCTTGTAAACTACAAGACTTGGTAAGACTTACAAGAATCAGGAGAGGAGAGGTTACTGGTTGCTGGAATCTGAGACCCCTTGGATGTCCATCAGGTGAAACAGTAACCAGAGATCCTAACCAAACAAGGGTGGGATGAATTTTTCCAAGTTTCTGGTGAGGGATGTTTTAGGATCAGCATTCTTTTACATAGATGTCCAAATCTCAGTTGTCCTTGGTAACTTTACATCTTTTAAACACAAATTGCTTTCCAGTAGATGCTACTAACTATTGCCCTGGTAACCAACGTGGTTCCAGTCCAGAGCCTGGCCACAGTCTAGTCCCTTCCTACATAGAGGCAGGGCTGCAGACACTGCATCCCAAAGCTTTCCTTTCCCTGGTCAGAGTCCCTGTCTTGGTATTTTTTCCCTTCTATCCTTTGTTGAAAGCACTGGTGACAAGGAGGGAAAGATAGGAGCAGAGCAGATAAAGGGAAGTCAGGGACATAGATTATTTGAAATCTGCCCCATCAGCCCCAAGTGCATTCAGGAGAGAACTCATCTGGCTTTCCTAGATGGGATGGGGTGGGCCGTGACACCACGCAGCAAATCACGACCTCCTTCTTGAGCGTTTTGCCTCCTTTCTCCTTTGCCTGTCCTTGCATGTCTGTACGTTTTGGCCCGGCAGGCTCCCATCTCTCAGCAGGTCCCTTCTGTTTCCTACCAGGCCGCCTGCAATCTGGGTGGACCATCTCCAATCACCAGCATGCTGTGATCAGCCTGGATGGGGGTAATTGCAAATCTTTGGCACCACCGCTGACCTCTCTTCTGAGTTTCCCACTCATACCCAGTTGCTCTGGCATGACTGTAGTGCCTTGGGTGATCCATGGACACACTGATGTTCAAAGTGGACTTCATCTCCAACTCTCCACTCATCCTCCTCCTGTTTAACTCAATTCAATGATTTCACCTTATTTTCCAAATTTGATCACCACATTTTCACTGGATGCCTCCATTTCTCTCACTCACTATAGTTACTCAGTAACCAAGTCTTGATATTTCTTGACCCTACCTCCTAATTTTCAATTTCCTACCACCATCCTAATGCTTCAACCACCACAGTGGCTTCAAGTCTTCCACTTAACTCTTCTAGAGAAATCTGTAGATACTTCTGGTAGAACTCTTGATTCAGTGACATAAACTGACTAAATTACAAAAAAACTACGGGTAAGAGGCTGGTTTCAGGAGGGGCTTGCTCTAGAAACTCAGCGGCCATCACTGAGACCCAGTGCCTCCATCTTGCCACTCAGCTCTATCCTTCTGCAAAAGCTGGCTTCATCCTCAGGTTGCACATGTGGCAGAATGAGGGGAGAAGCTCCAGCTCACATGCTTCCAACTCCAAGTTCTACAGGAAAGTGTCAGGCCTGAGTTACTCAGTAACTCATGGGTGGTCACTCAGTCTTCCCCCTGAGCTGGGGAGAGTGGTCCCCTCCAAATCTCACCGACTGAAAATGATGGAGGGTTGGAATGGAGCTGGTTGATAGGAATAGTCTGAGTGGACAGAAGTCCGTCACACATCCAACACTGTTACTCTTCTGCCTAGAATTCTCCAACAGCTCCCTAAGTCAGTCAAAATCTTGTCAACATGATTTAATGCACAATTTTCATCATTGTTGAGCTTTTTCATTTTGTTTGCCTTGATATTTGTACCAGTCATCTTGAATAAGGGTTGAAAAAAAAAATTTTAAAGATTTTAAATAATCTCTCTGCCCAACATGGGGCTCGTACTTACAATCCTGAGATCAAGAGTCACATGCTCTACCAACTGAGCCAGCTGGTAGTAAAATTCAGCTCAAGAGTTGAATTTTTAAAAGTGATCATTTGGACTTCTCTCGCAAGGGAACCATAAGCAATGCCTGAGCCCGTGCATTTTGGAGCCCTAGGGAGAGGGAGAGCCTTCTTGCAGGTAGAGGCCCGTCAGGAAGACAGACCCCACCCCTCAGTTTAGTAGAATACAAACTGAACATGGTGAATTGGTTGAACAGATGTTGGAGGGCCGAAAGGCAAAAAGGGACACAGAGTCCTTGAAAAAAAAAGCCACTAGCATTCCCAAGGAACAAGGGGAAGAAGGCAGTATCTTAAAAGCCCAGAAGCCCAGAGAAAGGGCCCCCAGAGTTGGCACCAGACCCCAATGCCAGCGGGCACTGGGGCCTCAGAAGCCGGAAGTGGGTCTCCCCAGGGCTGAGCTCTCTTCCCTGAGGTGGACGAACCTGCCTGCAGGTACTGATGTCCTTGAGGGAGGGGATGAGGCTGACCCAAGGAGTGACGGAAACAAACCCAAAAACTGGAAACCACAGCCACTGTTGGGGTCCCAGTTCACTTTTGTGGGTTGATGCTGTCAGGAACAAGAAGGAACAGGACCAAATCCAGAAGGGCAGCCTCCCTCCAGTGCCCCCTATTGGCAGAACGGAAAAGACAGCAGCGGGCAGAAAAAGGGTTGGGAGTCCTGTGATGGTCCCATCTGCGACAGAGCAGAGCCGATGGGGTGGGTGGGAGGTAAGTAAGTGGTTTGAGGGAGAAGGGGGAAGAGAGGGGAGACTGGGAGCAGGATAGTGAGGTGCGGACTGTGGGAAAGTTGCGGAGAGTTCTCCCACAGTCACCTCTTCTGGAGTGTGGAAAGCCCAGGAGATAAAATACCCTCAAGACACAGGACAGCGTGAGAGCCCTTCTCCTTCCACTTCACGCCCTGGACTTAGTGACACCACACACACACACACACACACACACACACCACGCACAAACACCACACACACACACACACACAAACGCAACTCGTACACGCACACCACACGTGCACACCATGCTTTTACTCATGAGCTTCTTCAGCTCAGCTCCAGTTCCCCAGGAGCAGTCCTGGGACAGGATTTGGTCCACACATGATGTAGTAAAGTACATCAGGGGAGATGTGTGAGCGAGAGAGGGAAGCCTTGGGGAAGGGGAGGAAGCCAATCAAGGAGCCACTAGGTCCCGTGACAGGAGGTTCAACCTGATTCTTCCTGGGACTCTGGAGGGTAGGTTATGCCCAGTGTTATCCCAACCTGATGCCAGGGACACTGGATTTCATACTCTCGCACCTGGGAGTCAGAGTCAGAAGTGCCAGGTTGTTCCTGGGACGCCACACAGCCACTATCCTCCCCCTGCCTTGGTAACTGTGAACTTGGCCAATCCCGCAATTCCCTCCCAGTTCCGGATGGGTGGTCACTCAGAGTTGCCACTGTTAGAAGGTCTTCCTTCCTTCTTTATCACCTGACTTTCCTAAGCTTTCTGAGGGCCTGGGAAATTAATTGCATGTGGCGCCCCCCAACAGGCAGCCTACCCTCCTACTCTCCCTGGTCATGGCTCCACCTTACTTGCAGGGGTGTGGGCCTCCCAGCTGTGTGGAAGTGACTGCACACCTCCACCAAATACCTGCCGCTTGGCCGCCCTGCGAGCTTAGGAGCCCGTGTATCAGGTGTACACTCGAGAAGAAGACACCAACCTCTAGCTTCCCCTCCCAATTTATATGCTTTTTAAAAAATTATGCTTGATCTCTTTAAAGAGTCATTATTGTACAGGACATTATTGTTGTGTTTTATACAGATAATTCTCTTTGCACCTTATGTCCATATTTTTACCTTCTTGTTCATCAATCCTTACTGCTTCTCGAATTGCCCATCAGGGGCCTTTTCCCTACTATTTGAAGTGCATCCCAGAATTTCCTTTAGTTAGTGGTTTTGGAAAAAATTTTCCTTTCCTTGAAAAGGAAAAGTGATTTCAGCACTTTATTAACTCTTTGATATACTGAAGGGTTTTCAGACAACTTTTGTATCATCTGGTGATGGTGGTAAAGAATGTGAGAAATTAATGATTATCCAATAAATGGAGAAGAGGAGGCAATGTTAATTGACCAGTTTTTTGGGGGGGGGGTTTCCTTTATACAGAGACATCAAAAAGAAACACAGCTTTGAGAAAGATGTATCCACCAAAGAGAAAAATAACTGCTCATCATTACTTTGATTTTCTTTTATATAGTGCACATCTCTTTCTGGGGACTATGGGATACTTACAAGAAGTGTCTGTTCTCAAGTGGCCAAAAGCATCTGGGCCATCTGAGCCTCCTCAAAGCAATTGTTTATACTTGCTGGTTCCATTTTATCAAATCCAACTCACTATTAATTCCACGCCGCCACCACCACCCCGCCGCCCCCGGTCTGGCTTCCAGCCCCATAACCCTGCCTAATCATCTCGCAGTGAGGTCACCGAGGGCCGCCGTGCCAATCCAGGTTCTCTGGAAGCTGACTCTGAGAGTTGGAAGTCCAAGAGACTCAGGAGGGGTAACAGCCATGAAAGAGAGCGTGGGTGCAGACCAGCTACCTGCCGGAGAGGGAGCAGGATGGGGTAGGGAGAGCACGTGGGGCGCCTAGGTAGGGCTGCAACATCCAATTTACCCACAGTGGCCCGGGGTGTGTGAACACTTCCACCACCACTTGGCTCACTCACTGGTTGAGGGCTGCCTGGGGAGGAGAAGGCTTTGTCAGATGCCGAGGCCATTCCTGGAGGCACCTGTAGCTGGAGGCTGTCTGATGGGCTCCTTGGGGCAAGGTCTCTCCTGCAAAGGGGGCTCTGGGTGGCATGCCTCCATGCCGCCTTGCTCACCCGACTTCTCGGAAGCATCAGGACTGCTGGCCTGTCCTTTCTTCTGAGATGCTGTCTTGCGTTGGCATCTGAATCTCAGTATTTTCTTGATTTGCCTCACATGCACTGGCTGAGAGTTCTTTCCATGTTCCTCTTCATCATGTGGCCTCTCTACATCGCTATTGCCCAAGGCTTATTTATTCCTAGGTCTCTACCCTACCTTCCCTCCCAGGTGATCCCGGCCACGCCCATGACCACAATTAACAATCCCCATCTGGAATCGAGTCATACATTGGGAGCCATCTGAGTTAGTGGACAGCGTCATCGGGTTTTGCACACGACACTATGTCTGGGTCTTCCTTTGTTCCTGTGGCCCCCAGCTCCCTAAGAGTACTGTAATCTGGGCTAGTAACTCCCACTCTCAGAGCTGACCTACCTAATGTACTTAAAGGTGCTCTGTAAACTGCAAAAGTTAAACGAAAGTTTGGTGTTATTGAAACATTTGCCAGATGGTTATTCCTGAAGTAAGTAGCACTGATCATCTATTTTCAAAGTTCACTCTTTCCTAGAAAAAACATCCCAACCCCCCTCTTTGCATTAAAAACTCAGCCTAAAGCATGTTTTCCTCTATTTTCCTTTCATCCGCACTCTGTTGTGGATCAGTGTTTCCTAAAGCTGCGTTCCTTGGAACACTAGTGCACCTTGAGATAAAAGTTGATGCTCCATTAAAAAGTCATTTAGGGGGGCATCTGGGTGGCTCGGCGGGTTAAGCCTCTGCCTTCTGCTCAGGTCATGATCTCAGGGTCCTGGGATTGAGCCCCACACCAGGCTCTCTGCTCAGCAGGGAACCTGCTTACCACCCCCACCGCCTACTTATGATCTCTCTCTGTCAAATAAATAAATAAAATTTTTTTAAAAAGTCATTTAGGAAATACTGCCCTCCTCAATGTTAAAATACAGTCTCTCCTAGTAAAGGTGCTGAAAAGTAGGACCTTTTTTAACCAGTTATCCCAAATGACTTAGCCACAGGCTCTTCTCATGCCAGAATGTAGAATTCTTGCAGACCCCTAGTGTTCTACCCCAAGAGACAGGAACCCCTGTTCTAGGCAGGGGGAGAAAATTACCAGTTCATCTAAAGAGGTCGTCCACAAATTCTTGATCCATTAGCATGGGTAGCCCTGATTCACATCCTTTCCCAAACCTAGCTGTTCCGTCTTTTTCTTCTGTGAGCTACTTAGAACAGTTCCAGTAAACCTACCTTTCTGAGTCAAGTTGTCTACAAGACTGGCTGACACATCAGTGGGCAAAAAGTGCATGGGGGGGGAGGTCATAGTCTCAAACTGGAAATTTCCCAAATGGCCTTTAACATTTGAATGGGTAAATAAATTGCAGAGCATCCGCACGTGGCATAATGTCCAGCGGCAAGAATCAAGTCTCTTCAACCATATGCAATGATATGCATGAATTTCACAGATATAATTAGGAAAAAAAAAACTAGACGCAATATGAATCCATATATGTGAAGGTAAAAAAGCAGACAAAACTAACCTGGGTTATTAGACATCCCGACAGTGATTACCATAGGAAATGGAGGGACCATGAAAGGGCGTCCAACTGCTGGTAATGTTCTCTTTTTGGATCTGGCTGCAGGCTCCCTGGATGTATTCAGTTGTGAGCATCGTGACTGCACTTTCTGTAATTCTCTGAACGCATGTAGATACTTCAGTAAAAGTCTGGGAGAGGTGCTATCAGACAAGATCATTCTGCACCAGGTATCCCATTAGCAAAACCACCTGAAGGAAACATGGTGATTTCAGGACCAATAGAAATAGAACAATACCATGGCTGTCTCCAAAGTATCTGCGGTTCTCACATTTGTGTAACCTTCTACATTTCTACGCATATCAAAGAGTCCTTCTGTATTGATCATGTTTGTGGGGATTTTTGTTTGGGGGAGTTTTTTTGGTCTTTATTTTGATACTGTGACAGCCTAGGAACTTGGGACAGAGCAAGAGATTGTCCCTCCCAGTTAGCTATTTCCTCCAAATAGCAAGCAACTTGTGTGTATGTCTTTCATGCGCAAACAACCCCATCCAGAACCCTTACTCCAAACCACCTTCTCTCTCCGCTTTTATAGTCCAGGAGGTGATATCCCTCCCCTCAAAGCACCAAGGAGGGACCGCCCCTCTAGCTGACAGCCGGTGGAAATTATTCATACTAGTCGATCCTAAACCTGCTCAGCTCCTTACCCGGCGCTGACGCCTTCCCGGGAAGACCTCGATCAAGGGTCATGCCTGGGCCTTTCTCCTCTCCCCTTCTGCCCCTGTTGGGCCCTGCTGCTCCCCCCAGGGGCCCTGCATGCTGTGTGGTGCCTCCTGTTTCTAGCGACCTGTGAATGTAGACTTCTTCCTTCATGGCAGGCGTTTCTGCATATCTTACCAACCCGATAAAGACAAATCCTATGGGCCTTCTAAAGTACAGTCATTCATTCCACAATGTGTATGTACTGTATTTCAGGCACTGTTTGAGATGCCAGGGATAGAGCCGTGACCATGCAAATAAGGTCCCTATTCTCGTGGACTCCATGTCTGGAGGGACAAACATAATAAACAAGCAAAGAAATAAAATATTGCCAAATAGAGTTAAGTGGTATGAATGAAGGGGGCCAGGATGGGTCATTTTATGTTGTCTTGCTCTATTTGTTTTTTTTTTTTTTGTATATATATATATTTTTTTTAAAAGCAAAACTGTTCAGGGGAGGTCTCCCTCACAAGGTGACACTCAGGCCAAGACCTGAATTGTTGCTTGTATACCCAGGGCACCCAGAGATCTGTGCTGGATGTCTGGAAGTATCCAGAAGAACCAGAATGATGTATCTCCTGCCAATGGTCATCCAGAACAAACTCTCTCCCTTTCTCGACAAGCAAAGCAGGGTTTGAATCCAAGAGAAAATAAGTTCCTGGCATCACAGCTTGCTCCAATCAAATTGCCTTTTAAATGCTAGAAAGTCTGAGGTGTCCAAGCGCTAGGAGCCAGGGGATGGGTTGGCTGCATTCTAGAATTCTTAGGGCCCCAACCAGCTTGCATATGTATTTGTGTAACTTTGCAAATAAAAAGGAAGTATGCAGATTCCTGAGCCTTCTTTGCTCCCCATCCCTGGGCACCCACTGCCCAGTTCAGCTTTGCAGTAACACAAGCCTTCCCTGGTCACTGCCTGCTGCCCCAAGTGGTCTGGGAGGCCTTCATCTGGGCCTGTCCCAGAAGGGGCAGGCTGGTCATCCTCTATCCACACTGACAGCACACAGACATTCCACCATTTTATTTTGATTAGATCCAGCTTGCGGTGGACAAGATTAGAATCAAACAAGGGAAGAGAAAGTAAATCTCCGTCCCCAGAGGGTCGGCAGTCGTGGGTCAATGGTGTGGCACGGGTCTGACTGGAGGCCCGCCCCTGAGCTCTTCGTATGCCTGGAGGCAGGGAGGGGGTGGCAGCGGGCACAGTCCCTTCCCTTGGAGCTCCCAGGCTAGGCCTAGGGATCCCGCACTGGGGGATCTTCGATACACACTTCGAGCCCCCAGGCCAGCTCTCCAAGTACCTTCCTTCATCAAGGAAAAACCAGAGACCCCAGATCTGAAAAGTCACTCCCATGACCCCTCACCTTGCCCCGTACCCTCCGGGAAAAAGCAGACCCATCTCATTTGGTGCAACTGGAGCTGAGCTGAGCACGTTCTGCTTTGCTCAAATGGAAGTTACACTGAGCGTCCGACTCAAGCTCTTTTCCTCAGCCTTGTCTCTCCTCACAGGGTGTGTGCCAGCGACAGCTGCTTGGGAGAACAGTCTGGCGAAACCGGGGGACCATTTGGCTCTGTCATTGCCACTGGCTTGTTTATCTTTGCCTCAGCGCCTTTGAGAGCTTGTCTCTCCCATATATCTCCATGATGGGTCTGTTTGGGTATTTACACAAATGCAGCCCTTCAGCTTTGATTGTGGTCCTGTGGGAGTCTTTTTATCTGTCAGTAACGTCATGCTCCAGGGCAATGAAAAGCCAGAAAGACCTCTCAGACCTTGCAGCAGCTAAAACCAGCAGAGATCTCACCAAGAACCTGGGGCTGGCAGAGCCAGAGAGAACTTCTGTGCAGCCAAGAGACAATGCTGGCCATCTCTGAAATGCCTCTGTCCTCCACAGACTCCATCAGGCACTTGACGGCCGTGAACAAGTCCATTCCCCTCTATGTAGGTCAAATCTCAAATTCTCAAGGCTCCCAGTTGGCTTCAAAACATCAACAAAGAATTTTTCTACTTATCAAGCTTTTTATTTCCCCATTTAAGCAGGAAGTCTGAGAGACCAGAGCCCAAGCTGCTGTTTAATCTAAGAACCAGGATGCAAGGGTTGTATGTTGGCAATTTAGTAACCTGTATGCACAGACGCTTCTCTGGATAAACCAGAGCTTCCGTGGAAAGTGTCTAATTCCTATAAAAGTAATTTATTTGCTTATCCACGAAATTATAATATTCATTTTGTTTGTGTAAACCCGCCAGTCACCAATCATTAATAGGAACCACAAGAAACTGTTTCAAGTAGGATTTCGTTCCAGACATAGTTTCCAGTTTGAATCTGACATATTATACCTGGGAGGATTGCAGGAAACTATAAATAATTCCTAATTTCTACATTGGATCTACGTATAATACAGATTTTTTTTTTCTGCCTAAAAAAACCCACCACCACCACCAGAAGCTGGGAACAAGGTGCCCAGACAGGAAGGCTGGCCTCAGAGTGATGATGCCTCTTCTCGTAGCCATCATGAAACAAGAGCTGCCCTTTCTGTCGGCAGACACTGGCCAGGCAGATTGTAGAAACTCATTTCGCGTAAGGCACACGGTTCGAATCCAGAGCCCAGATCAGGATCTGGGCCGCACCAGCAGGCAACACGTGGGTTTCTCCCACAGGATGGGGCAGGGAGGCCAAGGCCACCTTGAGATCTGCCCAGGAAGGAGCCAAGGAGGGGCTGGCTATCTCTCAGCCGAGCCTCTCAGGGTCATGGTGACCAGCTTGGCCCAGCCCACGGTCTGCCTATCAGAAGCACATCAGAAACCTGGCCGGAAGACTTCCTTGGTTCTCCTGAGTTGAAAGGAGAGACAGAATCTTCAGCACCTTTCATGATGGGCTCAAGCCGCAGGTCCTGCTGGCAGCTGCCACTACCTGCCAGCTTCGCAGAATGCCTGGATTGCTCCCGCAGCCCCAGAAACACACGGCGGCGGCCCAAGAGCCTTCCAGGCACGTTTGGGCGAGTGTCAAGTAGCCGAATGACTGAAGCTTCCCTCCTCTGGCTCATTGAAGGGCCTGACCTCTTACTTCACAGCTTCTTATGCTTCCGTCAATGCTGAGCAGGCTCATTTTCCCATCAGTCACTAAGCAACGTGGGAAGAGTGAGGCCTCGACCTCCAGAGGAGGCTCCTTGGCCTTTGACATACAAGCAAGAGTTAGGTGGGTGGGACATGGGGGCAAAGGCACTGTGATCAAGGGGACAGCCAGTGCTCTGGTGGGGAGGCATGGAAGCTGCGGGGCACTGGGAGGAGTGGCAGAGCCATCCCAGGGCAAGGGACTGTGAGCCCGGGCAGAGGCACCGCTGGAGCCAGGGGGCTCTGTGTGCCCAGCTGGAGGTTTGAGGATTCCCTTGAAGCAAGTTTAAAATGAAACTTTAAAAATCTTTGCCCAAGACAGACAGACACAAAGTTAGACTCGTTCTTTGAAAAGGTCACTGTGGCCAAGGTTGAGAATGGACGGGGAAGGGGCCAGAGTGCAGGCAGGCAAACCAGGAAGGAATGGAGGTGAACCGATCCAGGGCAAGTGGTTCTAGAGGCATCTGTGGTGTGCAGCATTTTGGTTCCAATTCTTGGATACTTTTGTAAAACAAATTATCAGAAAAATGTAGTTTGAAAAAAATAAACAAGGGGCACCTGGATGGCTCAGTCTGTTAAGCATACAACTCTTGATTTCGGCTCAGGGTGGTGAAACTGAATCCTGCTTTGGGTTCCATGCTCAGTGGGGAGTCTGCTTGGGATTCTCTCTCTTCCTCTGACCTTCCCTCCACTCATGCATGTGGGCATGTGCACATGCTCTCACTCAAATAAATTACCTTTTATAAATAAATAAATAAAACTAATAAAAAGACAAACAAAATGCAAGCCCTAATCTTTTATCCAAAATTTTTAAATTGAGAATAAACATACATAACATAAAGTTTGCCATCTTAACCGTTTTTTATAAAAAGATTTTATTTATTTGACAGAGAGAGAAAGATCACAAGCAGGCAGAGAGGCAGGCAGAGAGAGGAGGAAGCAGGCTCCCCGCTGAGCAGAGAACCCGATGCAGGGCTTGATTCCACCACCACTGGACCATGACCCAATCTAAGCCGAAGGCAGAGGCCCAACCCAGTGAGCCACCCAGATGCCCCCATCCTAACCATTTTTAAGTATACTGTTCAGCAGTGTTAAGTACAGTCATATTGCTAGCCAGCCCATCTCCAGAAATTTTCCATCTTGCCAAAGTGAAACTACCCATTAAACAGCAACTCCCCCTTCTGCTTTCCTCAGCCCCAACCAGCCCCCATCCTCCTCTGTCCCTGTGAGTTTGAGTCCTCTATCGGAGGACCTCCTCTAAGTGGAAGGATACAGTTTTGCGTTAGCTTGTTTCGCTTAGCATCATGTCGTCAAATGTCACTCATGTTGTAGCATGTGGCAGATTTCCTTCCTTTTTAAGGCTGAATACTACTCCGCATTTGGTTTAGCCTTTTATCCTACAATGGATACTTGGGTCTGTTCCACCTTTTTGTCTATGAATACTGCTGCTATGAAGACGGGTGTACAAATGTCTCTTCATATCCCTGCTTTCAATTCTTTGGGGTGTGTGCCCGCAAGTACAATGGCTAGATCACATGGTAATATGTAAAAAACTTTTTGAGGAGGGGCGCCTGGGTGGCTCAGTGGGTTAAGCCGCTGCCTTCGGCTCAGGTCATGATCTCAGGGTCCTGGGATCGAGTCCCGCATCGGGTTCTCTGCTCAGCAGGGAGCCTGCTTCCCTTCCTCTCTCTCTGCCTGCCTCTCTGCTTACTTGTGATCTCTCTCTGTCAAATGAATAAATAAAATCTTTAAAAAAAACCAAAACTTTTTGAGGAAACTCCATACTGTTTTCCACTGCAGCTACACCATTTTACAGTCCCACTAACAGGACACAAGGGTTCCATACCCTTGCCAATACTTGCTACCTTCCGTTTTTTGTTTTGTTTTGTTAAGATTATTTATTTATTATTTATATAAGTGTGTGTGTTTGTGTGTGTGAGAGAGAGAGAGTGCACGCGCACAAGCATGAGCAGGGATAGGGGCATAGGGAAAGGGAGAAGTGGTCTTCCTGCTCAGCAGGGAGCCGGACGTGGGGCTCCATCACAACCTGAGCTGAAGGCAGATAGACGCTTAACTGCCTGAGCCACCCAGACACCCCTACCTTCTGGTGTTTTGATAGTAGACACCCTGTTGTGAAATGAAGCCCCAACTTTTTACTATGAGATTTAACGTCTATAAAATTATCCACTGGACCCCATATTCATTTAAAACACTTTAGGGTTATAGTGTGTAAACCACCGCCTCTCAACCTCTGCACTTATCTCATTACAGACCCATAACAAACATTTCCCAGACTGGCTCCAGTCTGGACCTGGGCCGGAGTTGTGCAGCCTGGTCAAATTCCGTTGCGGGGGTGGGGCAGAGGGAGAGGACAGCATGGTCAGAGCCACCCTTCCCGAGCTCGTACTCCCTGGCCCTCTGTGGATTCACCACTTAACAGCACAACAAGACTGCAAAGTAGATATTTATTATGCCCACTTTACTGATGAGAAAACAGGTGCCCGGAGGCTAAAGGCCTTGCCCAATCAATGTCAGGAGCTTGGCAGGTGGCAGAGGACATGGGTACCCAGCAATATGGCCTCAGCTGGATTTTTTTGTTGTGGTGGTGGTGCTTTGTTTCTCAAGATTACTTAATTGATTGGTCATATGGGGGAAGATAGCAGGCTCCTGGGTTCTGGCTTCAGTGACCAGGTGGACAGGGATGCTACGTTGAGAGGAACCACTAACAGTCTAGTTTTGAATGTGTTAAGGTTAAGGATCTCAAGTGATTTCCAGGTGGAATGATGCTAAGGGAAGCTGGGCAGTAAGTTCTGAGCTCCTGAGCAAAGACTGATCTAGAACTTCAGTTGAGAGAGGCCAGGGACGGGGTGGATCATGAGTTGGTGAGATCCCTCAGAGACACCAAGAATATTCCAGGAGGAAGCAGGGAGTCAGAGAGAGAGTGAGGAGCTGGGGGAAGGCAGGGGGGATGGGGAAAGAGGGTGTCAGCAGAAAGAAAGTTTCAACAAGAGTCCAGGGCTATGTGGAGGTCACACAAGATAGGACAGTCTGGGGCGTCCCCATTGATATCACAGAGGCTGGGGGAGGGAGGCTAGATTGCAGTGGGTTGACATTTGGGCAGCGGTGAAAAAGGTGGGAGAAGTGACCAAAAGTGCCGCCCACTCTGTGGGGCAGTGTGGGACAGTTGGGCAGTGGTGGAAAAGGTGGGAGAAGTGACCAAAAGTGCCGCCTGACTGTGAAGTGGAAGAGATATGGGACAGTTCCTGAAGGAAGCTGTGGGTGTGTTGTTGGGGTAGGAGAGAGAGGGCCAAGAATGGATTGTTATTTTGTTTTGTCTTAAAAAAAAAAAAAGTCTGGAACAAACACAGGTTTGTTCATAGTTAAGCAGGGAACCCAGTACAAAGGTGAGAGATTAAGGGGAATTCGTGCCAACTGCTAGAAGGATGGAGATCTGACCTGGAATGATCAGGCTTTAGGAGAGAAGGAGACAAGCCCCTCTTCCCCTGAGATGGGAGGGAAAATAAGTTTATGATGCAGATGCATTTGTGCAAGCGGAGAGGAAGCCGTTGGGTCAGAGGCAAACTGGTTGCTGAAAGGAGCAATGTCAGGTGCAGAAGACAGAGGTGAACTCTGGAGCATGTACTGCAGCCCCCATGACCTGCTTGTGAATTTTTCTCCAATGGAGCTCATCTGCCTATGCACAGAAGCAGAGAAGGTGGATGAAATTTCTCCGCAGAATTAAGGGTTCACCGGTTGGCTCTGGCTGTAGGCAAGGGGGCAAGAAATCTTCCTTATTGTGCTCCTGAGAGGAAGAGAATTAGGTGAACTGGGGTGGTTTTAAACTAGGCCACTCCTCCTTCCTGGGTGGGCCCCATTTCCCCTAACCATGAATGTGGGCAGACCTTAGGGATGTGGCAGCAGAAGTCACACAATGACATGTGAGACTTCCAATGCCAGCTCACAAAAGACCATGTGGATTCGGTTTTGCCCATTTTCCTTCTTGGATCACTTGTTTGGGGTCTTGAAGATAGCTGCCATGTCATAAGGATGCTCAAGCAGCCCTGAGGGGTGGCCCTCAAGGCCAGGAACTGAGGCCCCTGCCAACAGCCCTGTGTGGGGTTACCTTGACAGCAAACCCTTCTGTCCCAGCTGAGCCTCCCCACCCTGTGGCCCTGGCCAGCATCTCCTCTGCAACCTCGTGAGAGACTCTGAACCACAGACAGCAGCCACGTGCACAGAAACCACATGTGACAGTTAGTGTTCATTGTGTTCCACTGTTAAGATTTGGTGTAACCTGTTATGAGCAATGGAGGGGCAATATGGCGGCCCAGCAGGAGTGGGAGAGCAGAAAAGGGGGCTGATTCAGAGTTCAGCTTTGACAAGCGGGCCCTGGGAGAAGTCTGAGGGACGGGGGGCGGGGGTCGAGGGATTGGTGGCACGAGAAGAAGAGAATCAGATGGGGCCAGAAGGCAACATGGAGAAGGCCATGAAGAGTCAGGAGTCTAGAGGCATTGGTGAAATCAAGATGCCCACGCCTGGGAGTAGAGGTGAGTGGGCGAGATGCAGAAGAGCCAGAGTGGGTTTTCCTGTCTGGGGGAATGAGTAGGGGTAGGAGGCTAAGGAAAGGTGAGGCCCAGCGAAGTGGAGGCTCACGACCAGTGGAACCAGCCAGGACAGGGGTGGACTCAGGCCGCTGAGGCCATAGGTCTACACCCCTGTTGGGATAGTGCTGGAGTTCAGGCCAACAGATGACAGGGTCAGGGGGCGGGGCGACATGTCTTATTTCTGTGGCTTGGATTTTCAGGGAGATTTTTCCCGAGAGTGGAGGCCTGTGTGGGCAGAAGGAGCACTGAAGTCTGGTCGCCCTGAGCCAGGCAGCCCACAGGGAGCAGGGCGGGCCAGTGACCGTGTGCTGGGGCTGGCCAGGGGTCATTCCGTGGACCAGATCCCACCTACAGCGGGACACCAACACACCTAAATCAAGACGGAGGCCCTATCTGCAGAAGACACGGGCCATAGAGGGAGAAAACCTGAGAGGGAAACTGCTTTTCAGGAAACAAAGTCCCCCCCACCCAACCTCCCCAACTCTAGCCTATCTCCTTTGGTTCTTGGATCTCGGTGCCATGCTGGGGGGCGTGCATTCATTCGTTCATTTGTTCGTTTGTTCTCTCCCTCACCTTCGGAGGCAGAATCCTCATCTTTCTCTTATCCTGGTCCAACCCGCCCCCCAGTGTGACCATAATGACTGCTGCTCTTCCTTCCTGCCACACCCCCTTCGGGGGTTGCTGTGTTCCCCAGCCACCTCCTCTCCTGCTGAGGGGCCTCTGCTGCTACGTCACCAAGCAGGGCCTGGAGTCCCCCTCGCTATGGTGCTGGCTCGTCTGCTGGATTCTGTCTTTGCTTAGGTGAGCCTTCCCTCCAAGGCTCTGCAGCCACTCGTGGGAGTAAGTCTCAGCAAGGCCTTATCACCAATGCCAAGCAAGGCGCTCTCACTCCCAGAGCAGGCAGAGCTCATCACCACCCTCTTCGCATTTACCCTGAAAGCCAGATACCTCTGTCTCTAGCCTTAAATCCACTACGGTTCCCAGGTCTAGACTTCTCCCCAGGCAGAATGCTTTCCAGAAGACAACGGTAGCCCTTCAGGGGGTCTCTCGCCCCGTCCCTTCCTGCCTTCTATATGGATGCCCAGCTCACAGCCACACAGTCCTGTGAAGTGACAGGAATGACAGCATTTGTCAAGAAGAGAACATTGCTGCCTGACAAAGCCAAAAACACCCTCTGCAAAATAATAATAATAATAATAATAATAATAATAATAATTAGAAGTTAAAAGGACAGGCTTGTATGCCCTGGACACCAGTTCTTATCCCTCAGCTTTTGTAGCTGTTTAACGTTGGAACAAGTCAACTTGAAGCTGTGGAATAAATGAATTCCATCGAGCCTTGGCGGGATGTGTTTTGCTTGAGGGAAGTTGTTTACGCTAACGCGTGCCCCCCACCCCCACAGAGTTTGATTTATGTTGTACAGAGCCTTGTCCATCATCTGGATGCTGCTGTAAACAAGATAATCTTTGTCTACCAGGAATGAGTCCCAAGCCAATAACTTTAAATAAACGCAAGCACCAGTTTTTTGCATTTACATTGTCTGAGGGAATGGCTGCCAGGAGTTTTTAATGGCGCTGTTGGCCCCTCCCTGGCTAAGGTAGTGTGGGCTTCTGGGACTGACCTGGTTTGTGGAGATTTCACAGGGTGGAAGATTTCAGACTTAGCAAGTGAGTGCCGCACCCAGGCCCATATTCTTTTGTGTGGTTTTAGCATTTTTTAATTCCGTCAAGTTAGCATTGCCCTTTTCTGTGCTGGGTGGAGCGGAACAGGGGTGGAGGGGAAGGCCTTAGATGGGTTCAGTGAAATTGGGAGCTCAAACTACTTGACATCAGCAGTGGCGAGGCTCTGGGTATGAGTGGGGTCCGAGGACTGTGTTATTAATGGGGCTGTGACTGGTGTATGGAAGACGTGGGTGCATTGAGCTGCATTCCATGCAGAAAATAAATGGAATTTTGCAGAACTCAGAGTGTCTGTTGCAATTCCAAAGCAAGCAAACACAGAATATACAACTCCTCAAACAGTGATAAATTATCTCTGTGGAGGAGTGACGAGAAAAGCAATTTTCCCTGCTAATTTTCCCTACAAAGAAAGCAAGACCCATGTAGTGTGTGTGATTCATACTCCCAGCCCTCTTTAGGAACAGACTGAAAATATGTTATTAACTTGGTTAATAGTCCAGACTTCAAATGCAGGACACAAGAAATCAGTTTTTTAAGAGCTAAACAGGCTTCTTATGGAACATCTTCTGCTGAGGGAGGGTTTTAGGGGAGGGTGGGAAAGCGAGTCTGAATACCCCACGTGGGAAAAACATAGTAGGAGTGAGATCTCTGTGGTCTCTTATTTGAGTTCAGATTTGAAAATCTCTCAGGTCTGATTTATAAACCCACAAATTAAGACGAACAAAGTCAAAGAGTCAAAAAAAAAAACCAGTCTACCTCTTAATTGTGTACCTTCTGGTGCTTGGTTTTAGTCCTTGCAAAAGAGCAGACACATTAGACCAACCATCAAACTGTCTAGACTGTAGGCATATGAGAGGCTGAGTCGCATGAAGACTGTCTGTCCTGCAGCCACACTGCTCGGGGACAGAGCTTGCTTTGCCTCTTTCCCCCAGGTAAATGATGGAATCTATCTGTGACTCGGTTTCCTCTTCTGGATGATAGGAGGAATACTGGTTCGCAGCTCATGGACTAGGGTTAGTTCACCACATCGGAAGCCATCAAAATAACCTCTCTGAGGGACCTCGTCTTGCCTCGTACAATGCAGACTCACAGCAGAGGCTCAAGGTAGACCTAATACAACAGCAGTATCCTTGAGGGCTCGGTGGCAGAGAATAGAAGCCACTCAAGCTAGTCCCAGTGAGTCGGGCTTAATTTAGCAAAATGGCCAACAGACTCAGTGAGAGGGCTGAAAAGCTACCTGTAGGCTGAGCTTTCAGGGATGAGTCCCAAACCACCCTGCCGGACTGAGCCACCAGGGAGCTGCCGCCTCTTCTGGAAAGTCAAGAAACAGCCACCACCACTGCAGGCCCCAGAAAACACTCCTGCTTAAAGTCATCCATTCCCAGCTAAGTGGAAGGCCCTGGGCCTCCGGATGTCCACAAGCTCACCGGGGTACCACAGATGCTGGCCCCACTTCACTCCCATCTTCTAAGCCTGTCACAAATGTATCTGAGTGGCTGACTCAAACTCGTGTGCAAAAGCTCGTGTGCAAGAGAGTTTGGTAAAATTGTATAGCGTTCCAGCCCCAGCAGATCAAGAGGGTGAGTGGAAGGTGTTGGGACAAAGGCTGGGACCCAACCACCATCTTACCACAGGGGCCATGACGTAAACACCTAAGTGCACGGCATGTGAAACCGGACTCACATTCCCCTTCTCTCCCTACCTTCCTTGTCGTTGGGCTCCTCAGCCTCTGTGGCCAAGACTGAATCCCAGTGTGGTTCTGAAAGCTGTATTCTTTTAGAGTAGTGAGGTAGAGAGGACTGGAAGTTTCTAGGAATTTCTAAAAGAAAGAAAAAAAATGGAAAATATGGATGAAATCAAAGCAGATATTCCTGGACAACGAGAGATATTGGAAGATACATATATATCTTCCAATATATACAATATATACATATGCTAAAAACATATATATATGTTTAAAAAGCCCTAAAATGACTTCTGATGTTAACTAAAGTTCATTGTCTACTTTGGTAGGTGTCTGCAGGATACCAGCACAGTATGAAAATTGCTTTGTTTTTGCTGGTTAAAAATGAAACAGCAGGAGGAAATGCAAAAAAAAAAAAATAGTGGTGTTTACTTCTGGGCAGTGGAAAAAAGAGATTTTTTTTTGTCTATTTCTTTATATATCCATCAATATCTATGTAGTAATTTTACAACCTATAAAAAAGCAATTCATATGACTTTTCAAACCAATCAACCAGAACCAAAACTTTTTTCCTCCTTCTCCCTTCCTTCCTTCCTTTCTTTCTATCTTTTAAATCATCTGCTGATACTTAAAAAGACCTCACCAGTAGGCAAATCCTTACTCATGAAACTAACAGACCATTAGACATTTTCAAAGTATTATAAACACACAACTTTTGAACGAAATTAATCTGTTTGTCAATGGCTGGATTTTGTCCCATCTTTTGAGTGAATTTTTCTATCAACATCTTAAAACTGAAATGCAGGCTTAGAAGCTATTTAAAGTTGCTTCTGGTTTAACTTGTTCCTCTAAAAACAATGTCAATGGCAAAACCAAGAAGCAGACTATATTGAAGATTAATGTAATTTTTAACCCTCAACAATGTGGCGTGTAGTCTCCATAGGGTAAGGTTAAAACTGGTCTTTGTTTATTTAAAATACAGTATATGTGTGTGGACCACACAAAGTTCTTCTCATGAAGGATCTCATGTAGCCCTCATAAGACCCTGGAGGAAGGTGCTGCGTTTTTTATTTTAGTGATGACAAAGAAACAGGTTCAGAGAGGTTGAGTGATTGGTCAAAGACCACACAGCCCTCTAATTCCATCCATGGAAACCCATCAGCCTCACACAAGCCGGTGTGTATTTGCATCCCTCTTTGTCAAGCTGTTCTAAATGCACATCGCCCTTGTCTCACTTGTCAGTGAAGGATGGTGACTCGTGTTACATCTGCTTGCCTCCTGTAGCTATCCCACGACCGCTCACAGCTGGCTCCCACTCCTCAGCCCAATGTGCTTACTGACCAGGGAGCTGATCTGAGTGGGGTGGTAAGCACCTGTCCCATCTCCTTGATGCTCACCAGGTCAAGAACCCTACCCTACACGATCCCCGAACCCTGAGGTTGTCAGTGTCTGGCAGTTGCTCGGGTGAGACTCTGGGGGAACACACAATGGGACAATTTGCTCCAAAGCATCATTTCCCACAGGTTGGAATTTCACAGACTAGGAACACTACAGTTTGCCCACTTTTCTTTTTTTTTTTTTTAATTTCCTCAAAAGGACATTTCTTACTATTTAGCACCTCTGCCCCCAAACTGAGAAGGCATACTTTCAGAATTATAATTTTGAAAACAAATTAGCTGCATGAGAAGATCATTATGCCACCATTTTTCTTATTTTGCTGTGAACCTGTGTGGTAGGTGTGATGACCCCTCTTAACCCTAGAACCTGTGAGTTTATCACCTTACACAGCCAGAGGGAATTCAGGCAGCAGAGAGAATTAAGGTAACTTATGAGCACACCTTCCAATGGGCAGATAATCTTGGGTTATCCAGGCAGGCCCAGTGTCATCGCCAGTGACAGAACAGGAATTGGAGGGGTGTGACATCATGAAGACTTGCTCTACTGTTGCAACTGTGAAGATGGAAGGGGCCATGTACCCAGTGCATGTCAAACTAGAGCTCTCAATGGCCAGTCCCCCCCTACTCCCTGTTTGTAAGGTCAGAGCCTCAAATGAGGGACATGCTGCCTGAAGAGCAGGGCATGGAGGACCCAGGTGAAGGAGAGAGCCTCGTGGAGAATCACTTGCCCAAGAGGCTTGGGGAAAGAGCAATGCAGAAGATACTGGGCCTGGAAATGCCAGCACAAGCCCAGAGGTAAAGACTGGGGTTATTTACAATTGTTACTAGGAACACAGCTGGTGCTTGATAGATGACAGCTATTACTATCAATAATAGCATTATTGCTATTTAGTCATTGTCATTATTGTCATTTTTAAACCCTGGTTAACTGATCTGGTCTGCTATCAAGGAAGGTCATCTTGGGGCTAAGACAGAGAATAACTCAGGCCAGAAGGGTTGGATTACGAGGAGAACAATAGGGAGACTACTGGTCACACAACTCCCCATTATTGTCATGCATCAAGTCCTTTCCTATATGCACACTTCTTATCCTTGTAAGTCTTACAGCAGGGGAGAATGAGGCTTAGAGAAACCCAGTGACTTGAACTGGAAAAGTTAGCATGTGCTGAAGGTGGGAGCTGATCCCAGGTTCCTGATCCAGAAAGTGGAAAGATTTCTTTGCACTAGAAACCAAAATAGTTTGCAACCTGAACTTGAGTTTAAACCTCAGACTTTCTGGTGTGCCGTTAGTCAGTAGTAAGTAGAAGTGATTGAAGTAACAAACAAATCCCAGACATCAGTGGTTTAACATAAGAAAATGTTTGTCTGATTTGCATCCCAGTCCAGTGTGGGAAAGAAAGGGAAGGACTTTCCTCCACACAGCCATTCAGAGATCCAGACTCCCTCCCTCTGATGACTTGCCTTCCTCTTGGTCCTGGAAGTGTCTCCATCTATCCAGTGGACAGGGAGGAAGGCCCAAGATCATGTGAAGGGTAATAATCAGGGGTAGTAATAAATCAGGGGTTGTAATCAAACTCTTGAGACAATTGTAGATTTACATGAAATTATAAGAAATCCAAAAAAGATCATATGGACCCTTCACCCAGTTTCTCCCAGTGGTAATATCTTACAAAACTCCAGATCAATATCACAGCCAATGCCAATATCAACATAGTCAAGATGGAGAACGGTTCTTTCCCCACAAGAATCCCTCACGTTGCCCTTTTATAGCCACTTCCCCTTCTTTCCCACCTATACCCTCTCCTCAACCCCTGGCAACTACTAATCTATTCCCCATTTGTATAATTTTGTCATTTCAATAATATTTATATGGAATCATACAGTGTGTAGCCTTTTGAGGCTGGTATTTTTCACTCACATAATTCCTTGGAGATTCTTCCAGGTTTCTCATCTAGCATAGCTTATTCTTTCTGTGGCTGTATAGTATTCCATGCTTTGGATGGACCCCATGTGTTTAACCATGTACCCATGGAAGAAGAGCTAATTGTTTCCAGTGTGTAAACATTTTTATAGAGGTTATTGTGGGAACCAAGTCTTCATTTCTCTGGGATAAGTGCTCAAGACTATAGTTGCTGGAGTGGAAGATAGTTGTGTGTTTGACTTTTTTATTAAGGCACTGCTGAACTGTTTTCCAGAACTGCTGTACCATTTGGTACTTTCACCAGAAAGACTCACCATCATTTAGTGTTGTTGTTAGCTTTTATTTCAACCAACTCAGAAGGTACTAGATGGTAGCTCATTTGAATTTGCATTTCCCTAAAGATTAATGAATGATATCAAACCCCTTTTCACATGCTGATCTGTTTCTCTATATCCTCTTCAGTGAAATACGCCTTCATGGTTTTCTGCTCATTTTTCTAATTAGACTGTTTGCTTTTTGACTATTGAGTTTTAAGAGTTCTTTATGTCTTTTAGATACATGGTTATATGGTTTGCAGATATTTTCTCCCAGTCCATGGATTTTCTTCTCATCCTTTTAACTGGGCCTTTCTCAGAGCAAAAGTTTTTTTTTTAAATTTTGATCATTTATCTTTTTTTTTTTTTTTTTAATGGATTGTGATTTTATGTCGAGCCTAAGAACTCTGCTTAGCTCTGGGTCCCAAAGACCTTCTATGTTTTTCTAAAAGTTTTATAGTTTCATGTTTAACACTGAGGTCTGTGATCCATTTTTAGTTAACTTCTGTATTGTGCAAGAGGTTTCTATTGGCTAGGCGTGGACGTGGCACGTGTCACCTCTGCTCACATTTCATTGACCAGAACCTTGTCACATGGCTACACCGACCACAAGGGAGGCTGGGAATCTACTCCAAAGATGTGTGCGGGAGGAAGAGAGGAACATCGGTATCAGGTATCAGGGACACTACAGTCACTGTCACACCACTTCATAATGTCCAAAAAATTTACTCCTTTCTCTGGTACTGTGTTCCAGAATATTTGCCAAACACCTGGGAGTTGGCAGTTTTTCTGGGCCTGGAACATAATAGACATTTGACAAAGAAATATTTGTTAATGTAAAGGAAAGGAGGAAATCTCACATTATCCTCACCTTATCCTATCCTTATCCTCACATTATCCTCACCTTATCCTAAAGCCTCTGGGAGGCTTGTGGAGTAGGCTTGACCTGAGAGTGGCCCAGAGGGGCCACAGATGAGAAGCTGTGGAGGGGATGTGTTGGCTCTCTTGCCAGCCCTCCGTTCCCCTGGTGCCCTGGGGCCAGCAGCAGCTTGCATGGGAGGGGTAGAGGGGCAGGAGCAGGTATGCCTGGGAGGCAGAAGTTTGCCACATGAATTGTGGACAAATTCCTGAGGGCAAAGGGATTGACAAGAAGCTCTTGGGTTAGAATGAGTAAGTTTATTGTGGGAGGTGACATCATCAGAGCTGGCGCCAACCCAGGAAAGGAATGGAGGGAGGAAACCTTCCAGAATGTGTAGTGGTCTCTCAGCCAGGAGCCCCTGAGTTTGGCTCTTGTTCCATCTCTGCGGTTTGCACTCTGGACGGGAGAAGCCAGGGTCAACGGTCTCACCTGCACGGTCACAGACTGCAAGGAAGCTTCAGGAAAACCTTAAGAAAGCTCAGTAGAGAGAACTCATTCTGCTGGTCTGCACTGCCTGAGGTCGAGAACTTGTGTGACCTATCGAGACATCCTGGGACTATGTGGGCTCTTCATTCCAAACCAAACCAGAACCCTGGGGTTTTCAACTCAGTATTTATTCTTGGCAAATCATCTTCTCATTTCAAAATAGGGAGCGTAAGAAGAAAGAAGGAACACAAGTCTTCTGTTCAGGTCACTCTCCTTGAAGCACCCTGCTGAGAGGCAAGTGGGGGACAGCCCGAAAAGGTGCTGGCAATTCCCCTCCGCCACCTTCCCATGGACAGTCAAGCCACAGGGCGAAGGAGTGGATGGCGACGGGGAGGAACGGGAGCCACGGAAAACCTCGTGAGCTTTGCCAGCCCAAATACAACAGTGTTGTCCACCTGGGCCGAGGCTTTGGGGAGCACACCCCTTTACTCAGGAGCGGCCTGCAGAATCTGACGAGGACCCTGGGGCTGTGCTCCTTCTCCCTGCCCTCATCCCATATGCCTACCCCCACTCATTGTACCTGGGAAGCACTATAAGTATTTCTTAAAGGAACTGCCTCACTCTCTCTTGGAGACTATATTTAAATAAAAATTCAAAAAGGGAAAATAAAACCCAAGATCTTCCAAACCTCACAGGGGGCCCCAATCGGGTTCTGCTCAATCCTTTTGAAATATGCAGTCAAGGAGTGAGTCAATAATTTTGCCCCAGTGTCTCCTAGAAGAACCGGTCACCTCCTCTTGGTGCGGCCCCACGTGCCCGTGGCCAGCAGTGACTTGTCTGATGTGAAGAAAGGCTGTGTCTAGTCAGGCCACCTGATTCCTATGACTGGTGCCTGGGGAACAGTGCCTCCAGGGGCGCTCAGGGGAAAGTTGCCACAAAATCAGCCTGGTTCTTGGGGAGAACGTGTGTCTGTGCGTGCGCGTGTGTGTGATTTTCCTGCCTCCCCACACAAAGGTGATTTCAATCATTCCATTTGGCTCCAACTTTTCCTTCTGAAACAGCTGTATTTAGGTGGCACTCATTTGCGCGCGTGTGTGTGTGTGTGTGTGTGTGCTCTCTTCAGGGTGGGGTGCACACTGTACTAATCCATTTTCTCATCAGCTTGTTGCTAACAAAGGGCCACATAAGCCCAGGAAGGCCCCCTCGGCCTTTGGCCACAGATGCCAGTAAGGGCTTTCCTGCTGTCAGTCACAGCATGTTTGCCAGGGTGGGAAGAGGGGTGTGTGTGTGTGTGTGTGTGTGAGAGAGAGAGAGAGAGAGAGAGAGAAAGGCAGCCTGAGTTCAGAAATGTCTCTGTGTGTGGTCTGAGGCGATTCCTCGTTTCATGAAATCTGTGCTTCATTCTTGGCTCTGGTCACACTTGCGCGTCACTGAATGAGTCCCTTATCCACTTTCCAAAACACTGAAGAGGTTTGAAAGGGCTCTGTGGGTAGACTGTTACTATCAGCAAAAGCAAACAAGCCAACCTATTTAACTAAGCACTTTTTCATATTTAAACATAGGAACCTTCAAGCTAGTCCTGACAGTTGTGGCCAACAAGGAAGGCAGGAGGGAGAAGCTGCAAATGTTGCTTACACTGGGGTCTGCTTTCCCTGTGAGGGGCCAGCCCTGGGCAGCTGGGTCTTTTACTGTCTGGGGGCTCAGCTGCCCTGGGGGACTGGAAATGAGGACCTGTCTGACTCCCAAGGCTGGGAGACCCCAGGGCAAGGGGGACAGTTTGGGTGGCAGCCGGCTTTGGAATTCACTTAGAGCCCTGTCAGAATCAGATGTGGTTTGAGCCTAAGGTAAGGTAGTATTTCCCATGCTTGGAAAAGGAAAAAGGCCTGGGAAGCCCCTCCTTGGATTCAAAGAAAGGTCTCTGATGGCAGCATAATTAAGGGGCTAAGCTGGGAAGCTGTGGGTATCCAAAACAGGTACAGCAAATATTCTCCCTGTGTGCACAGCCCTGGCACCGGCTCTGGGCTGCCCCGGCCCTAGCCTCGCCTTCCCTGCTGCCGGCACACACCACAGCCCCGCCCGCGGCAGGATGGCACCAGACACCCGCCCACCAGATCTCCTTCCACCAGCTGGAAGTGGCTTTGGGGTTTATGGAGTAAGACGGAACTGTAAAGTCAGTCAGAATAAAGTCAGCACCCCGCCCCCACCCCAGCCAAAGGAGCCTTCTAGAGAGCCCCCACCCCTCCCCCACCCCATCCCCCAACCAGATGAGGCCTGGCCAGGCTCCCGGGCTAGACTCTGCCTGTGCCACCCCTGGGCTCTGAATGGGCTCCCTGTCTGCCAGAGCAAACACGATCCCAGTGGGTGGGGCCGGAGGTTACGAGGGACGCGGAGGAGGACAGGGGACTTTTTCTCTCTGGATGTTCCATTAGGGAGATCCTGCCAAGGGCTTTGCCAAGGGATTTGCCAAGGAGCCCAATCTGCTCCAACATTATGGATTCACCACTAAATAGCCCCATTCAAGGAAGACAAGGCCCAAAGGGCTTTTATAATGCAACTGCTTCCCTGTGCCCCAGCCAGAGGCACCTCTCGTCCACTCCAGCCTGCCACCCAGATTTCCTCCCTGCATCAGCCTCCCTCCCCCTACCGCACTTTGTCTGCCTAGTTCCTAAGTGCTCTGTGCGCTGGGACACACTGTTTCCCAGCTCCAGCTTCCTGTTTCCTATCTGTAAAATGTGGGAACTGGTATCTGGTTCGCTGGCTGTCCTGGGGTTTCGAAAAGGGCTCGGCTTCGATAGTGTCTGGCCTTAGTCACTTCTCCATGAATGGCCACCGTTGTTGTTATTCAAACCTTGAAGCAGTCTGGGGGGGGGGGTCCCACTGCCTTGCTGACAGCCCAGGGGCTGGATGGCAGCGGGAGGCCTGAGGCCCTGCTACTTGCTGTCAATCCACTCCTCCCAGCCCATTTCCCACGGGGCCTGGTGGGTTGGGCGGTGGGAAGAGGGCAGGTGTCTGACATTTTCCAACTGCATACACCTCTTGCTTTGGTCTCCAGACCTGGAGAAGCATGCTGTCTGTCCTCAGTCCCACCTTGCCGGCCTCTAACCACCTCCGAAAACCCAGCCGGTAGTCTTTAGGAACCTTTAAGTTCCCTCCCCTCCAGGTCCAAGCCGGAGCCCTGGCTCAGCCTCTGATAGCTCACAGCACAGTCTGGAGCCCCTCGTGTTGGCAGGAGAGGCGGAAGGCAGGGGGGACCCACTTCCCTCTCAGCCCCTCCCCTCACGCCCATTCAGGAGGGCATGCTGTGATTTGACACCTTGGAATCCCTGTGACAACTGTGCCTGCCGTTTGGAAACCTACAGGAAAGGGAAAAGAAGTGTTCTGTGAGGAGTCAGAGCTTGGTACATACTTGCTGGCTTCGTTGAGTTTATCCTGAAAGGAAAAGGGCAGGAAAAATGACAAAGGGGTGACTGAAAGGAGGCCAGAGTGGGGGTGAGCGGGAAAGAATTTCAAACTCAGAATTGTCTGAGAGGTGACAGAGCACACACTGCAAGACGGGAGTAGTGTTGATCTGGGACAGGCAACGGTGCCTTGGCTCTTCAGTCGCTCCACCCGCAAGAGGCTGGTGACACCCATCCCTGTGACGGGGAGGAAAGGCCACGCATGTCCCCGGTGTTTGGCTCTGAGTTGGGGCACAGCCAATGGCCCTTGTGTTCCTTATTCTTCTGCAGGCTGGGACTAGAGCCCCGTGTCTCAGACTCCCAGAGAATGTTCTCCCCATTCCCTCCAGAGGCCCTGTGTGCTGGCATCCCCACGGGGGACCCAGGGGCCCAAGTATCTTTATCTGTACCTCTTTGGCTTTTGTTTTCTGGGCACAGTTCCCTCTCATGATGGGTCCTCACTGGCTGATGGAACATCTCCAAGAGGCCTTGGACTTGACCGTTGGCTGGTGGATGCCTTCAGCAAGACCAACACACAGATGACCACTAGACCCCACGTACCAGCCAGGAGACTTCTGTCCCCACAGCCACCCCATGAAAATCTGCAAGCCACCAAAGCCACCATCAGTAGAAAATCAACTGAAACAAATATAACCATAGGATGAAACACAAGGCGGCCATTGAAAAAAGTGAACTAGAGTGGATTTGAATGATCTGTCATAGGTAGTAAGTAAAGTCAGCAAGAGCCAGAGTTGTGGCCATAGAGAAGTTCCTTTTATGTAAATGGAAAGTACATACTCTCCCCTGGTTTCAAAGTTAACATTTTTCTGCAAGTGTTCAGTTTCTTTGGGGAAGGGACACCTGGGATTTCATTGTACCTTTCTCCTTACGGTATTTTTAAAAGAATTCTGTGTGCGTCGTGCATTCCGTTTAAATGAGAAGAACTGCATCTGCTGGTTACCTGAGGTTCAGGACACCTGAGGGGATTTTGTTTAAAACAGAGCAGGAGCTGATGGACAGGAGGAGGCAAGAGACCTCTGACAAGCCAAGTTCAGCCCATTCGTGTCCCTAGAGGCAGCTTCAGCTCAAGCTGTTCTGGATTCCTCTCAGTGTCCTCCAGATGAAAGGGATATAAATCACTCACCAGTTATGAGAATCTCAAGAAGGAAAGTCTCTTCTGTCTGTCCAGCCACCCACTCATCCGCTCACCCACCCATAGTACTGTAGTGTCCCCCCATCCCCAAAAGAGGGAGGATAGAGAAAGCAAAGCTGCTGCTACTAAGTAAATAACCCTGCAGACAAAGCCACTCTGGGTCACTCTCCTGTCCCTGCTCCGTGTCAATGCCCTCCACCCCCTCAGTGGAGGGAGATTTACAAAATGCAGAAGAGCCTCTTGCTCATGTGACTGGCAATGACAAGAGTCATTTTTCCTAGCGATCAGGCAGAGCTCCCCGAACGCTCTCGGTGCACTGAAAGGTGAAACGGCTACTGTGAAAGACATCTTCTGGAAAGACTCCCTTTGGAGGTGTGGTCCTTGGTTCTTCCAAACCAGCTCCCACCTCTTATAGTTTCCCTGCCTTCTGCTTTGAAAGAAACGACAGGGTTAAGTCAGCCAATTTTTTCCTGAGTGCTTCTTGCATCCAGCTCTCTGTGGTAGATGTAAATAGGAAGTAGCCCCTCACCTTCTGGGGCTTCCAATTCACTGGGGGGGTGTCCTATAGACAGGTTGAAAAGTAACTGTAACGGTTGCCCAGCTGGTTGGGCCCAGACAACAGGCCAGTCCTATGATCTAACAGCATCTGCCCTGGGTTGGGACCCCTAATTTTTCTCCTGGAGCAGCAAAGAGCTAAAGGATAATTTAAGGCAAGTCACTTTCCCTCTTATGGTCTGTTTCTCCACCCACAGCATGTGGGGAGCTTATACTAAGGGAAAATATTGTGCATGTAGATGAAACAACCAATAATCCTCTATCTCGCATATTTGCGTCGGTCAACAGGCATGCGTTTGTTTCGGGAGGTTGCTTTTGGGACAATAGGAAAAAGTCACGTCCACTAAATGTAGGTAGGTAGGTAGGTAGGTATGTAGGAGGTGCAAGTGAATTTGGAGGAGAGTGGGCTTGCTGAATGGAAAGGGAGAAATCATTTTGCATGTCAGGTGCTGTGAGAGAAAAAGGAACGTGGGTGGGTACAAGAAGAAAGGAAGTTCCCAGAGACTTTCACTTCGTTGTGGTAAAAAGATGGATCTGAAAGTTTGGAGTGTGTGGGGAGTGGGAGAGGGGTGGGGAAAGACGACTGACAGGAAAGGATCCTTGAGATCTAAAATCTCTCAAACCCTAGGAAGAGAGAAGGATACGCAATCTGGGCAAAACCGTAGAATGACACTTGAGGAGCTGAGCGCTGTGTTTCTGAGAGACGCAGAGCTGGAGGGTGCTCTTCTCTGGAGTCACGCGTGCTATGGTTCCTGACGCTCTGCTGGCCTCTAGAGGGATGCATTATCCTAAGTGCCATTAGACAGACATCCAGATTTGTGCTCTGCTCCCAGGCTGTCTGCGAGTTAGCCATGCTGTGTTTTAGTTGGTTTTCTAAGTAATTCAGAGATAGTAGTGGAAGAGAGCCCACAGAAAGGATGACAGAAGGGGTGACCGAGAATCTCAGAAAAGGTTTGGGGCAGTACTCTCATGCTTTAGGGCTCTGCAAGGTGCTTTCTGCTCTGTAGAAACCTGTTTTGGAAAGCCACACTTACCAAAGAGACAAATAAGGGGCGAAAGTTGGGTTGAATACAGGGGCAGGAGCAGAGAAAGAAGGGTTAACGAGATCTTATGATCATGGAAGGTGGTATAGCCCTGAAGAGACTGGAGTCTGCTCTAAAAATATTAGCCCACTTTGATGTGTGATGAGCCATTTCTGTGACAGGTGCTTTAAGCATATTAATTACCTCATTTTGTCCTCCTCTCAGTCCTACAAAGCGGAAGTATATGATTGTTATGTTAATTCTGGTCTTAGAGATAAGGAAACTAAGACACAAATCATGTTAGTGACTTCCTTGCAGATAGTAAGTATATTAGTTATCTTTTGTTGCCTTACAAATTACCACAAACTTAGTGGCTTAAAACAAAGCACATTTATGATCTCACAGCTCCTGTGGGTCAGGAAGCCAGGCACAGCATAGTCGAGTGATATGGGTAGGGTCCCTCATGAGTCTAACAGTCAGGCTTCATCTGAAGATTCAACTTCCAAGTTTATGGGGTTGTTGGCCAGTGGCCATTTCTTGAGTGCGGTTAGGGTCCCCCCAACTGTGGGCCAAAGACCAACTCGGTTCCTTGCTTCATGGGCCTTTTCTAATGATAACTCACAGCATGGTAGTTGGCATCTCCAGCTGGGGAGAGGGTCGGCAAGCAAGGAAGTTATAATCTTATGCAGCGTAACCATGGAAGTGACATCTCATCACCTTTGTGGTAGTCTGTTGGCTAGAAATCACAAGTTCCCACCCCCACTCAAAGAGAGTGATTACACAAGGGCAAAATACAGGAGGCGGGATCATTAGTAGCCATATTCAAGTTGGCTGCCATAGTACGTGGTGCACTATATTTGAAACCAGGCAGCATGGCACCAAAACTTAGACCTAAACCCGATGCTCTTCTTTTCACGGATGGTTTTGAAATTTGTTTAACACCCAGATCCTTGATGTTTGACCCTGTGCCCATCCCTCTTTTGCATGCCCTTATCTTTAACTCACAGGACCCTTGTGAACCATAAGCAAAGCCTTCACTGGTTTCTAACCATCAAATTAAGGAAGGATACAATCTGCTACAATGGGTTTCTAAACTCTCCAGACTTTACCAAATAGAATCCCAACAGGAAACAGAGAGCACACTCCAATTGGGATAACAGAAGGAGAGTTTCTTTACAAAGGCCTACTTATAAGGGCAGCAGAGCTATTGCCACCACTGGACCCAACTGGATGAGGGAGGGGGACGTTATGGGAACCTGGAAGGAGAGAGAGTGAGGAGGATGCCTCCTTCAGAAATGACTTTGCAGAAAGGAAGTCAGAGCAATGAACATTCTGGCCTCATTCTTTTCTCCTTCTGATCTGCTCCCACTGGCCACGTTGACCCAGAAGGCAGATGGCCCATAGATATAGAGTGCAGTCCACTGTGTGAAGCAGGGAAAGGAGAAGCAGAAAGGGGAGGGTCGGTGGTGGAGGCGATGATAAACAAGATGCCCTGCTCAGAGACCTGTCTTTTAACAGGTTCTTCTAGAAGGTTTAAGTGTTTGCCTGCTTGTAACCTCTGGTGGGAAGCGGGGAGGTGCTTAAAACTAAAGTTCTAAAGGAAACTAAAGTTTAAGGGACAGCTAGAGGTTTAAAGGGAAAATTGAACACCAGTCAGAGAGGGAAATAAAGCCATTTTCAAATTTAGGTGTGAATGTATGATTTCATTCATTAAGTGTTTAGTTTATCCCAGAATTTTAGGAGCACATCTATGGCTAAGGTGAGGCAAGCTATTGCTTTGTGTAATTCCAAAGATTCTATAGGTTTCCACTCTAAACTCTAAATCAAGAGCTTGATCTATAATAACAATATTGTTACTATTATTAAAATTAATTAGATAATAATTTTATATCTTACAGATCATCTTAAATGTATCATATCACTTAGATATTATCTGTTCCAGAGGAGTTATCAATTCCATTGGGGCTTAAGGAAGGAAAGCACCAGAAATAAGGAATCCTTAAACAGGATTCAGTGTTTGCCTGGGATGGGGTTGCTAATTTCCCTGGTTCTCCTATTTATAGACCCTTGTTTCTTTAAGAAAAGTTAAGAGATACCAGAGGGGAATACCACAGAGAGCTCTGTTCTGGCTGTGCTCAGGAAAGGCAAAAATGTGCTGTTCTGATTGATTATGATTACTGATCTAAATTACTATTCACTAGAGGGGCGCCTGGGTGGCTCAGTCAGTTAAGCATCCAACTCTTGATCTTGGCTCAGGTCATGCTCTCAGGGTTGTGGGATCAAGCCCTGCATCAGGCTTCACCCTGGGCATGGAGTCTGCTTATACTTCTCTAGATTGATAAATAAAATAAAATAAATATAAAATAAAATACTATCCACTGGAAAGCCATAATAATTACTATGGTAATTATTACTATGGTAATTACTATCCATAGGTAGTAATCACCAAAAAATAATGTGAAAGATTTCAGTTGACAAGGGAAGATATTCATCATACACATTGAGTGAAAAAATAAAAAACTTACAGAAGAGTATTGTACAGTGAAACTCAATTTTTAAAGAAATCAAATATGTGTGCATGTGCATATGGTTTTTTTGGTATATTTTTTGTTTGTTTTTAAGTCCTAAAGAGTAGAGATGAAAATATTGTCAATGGTTATCTTATCAGCTGAGGTTCCAGGTAATTATTATCCTTCTGCTTACTTGCATTTTTTTAAATCAACATGTATTTATTATATTAAAAAGTTGTTAAGGCATGAAAAAACCATCCCTGCTTCTAACACCTTGGAGAGAGACCAAAGCTCCAGGGTTCCCAGGGAACCCTGTTCATACTGTTTTCTTTTTTGCTCAGGCACAGGGGGCCACTTAGAGTTTTGAATCTCCCCCCTTGGCTATCCTGGTGTTTATTAAAAATACACCAGACAATAAACAAGGCAAGAAGACCAGCCCTGTGTCCCAGTGGAGGAGGACAAGAGACCCAAGACAAGCCTCTCTGGATACTATCATCTAGTAAAGCCAGACCTTTTTTTTTTTTTTTTTTTTTTTACATCTTTTCCATTTTTCCTTCCTTTGCCCCCGGGGGTCAAGCTCTAGTGGTTATAGCGTGGGCATAGACTCTGGAACTTTGATCATGCCACTTGAATCTCACCTCAGTCTCTTCCTTATTTCTGTCTCACTTCCTATTCGCAAATGATGATGCTGTTTTCTCACTGAGGAAACAAAGAGGCTCTTCTAGGTGTCCCTGGATTCCTTCCCACATCTCATCCCCTTCCAGCTGGGCTCCAGATGAGAAATATTAACCAACATTTCTTCTGTCTAAAATAATTGCTAGTGATGCTTTCACTGAAGACATTCCCAGGTCATATAAGGTCTTCTCAGTTCCCAGCAAAGCACCTGAAGTGAACCCATTCTGGAGACGTACTACTCAGCTCTCCACATGTCCCTCTTTCACTTGAAAACATTCTTTTGGGAGGTCTCCTTTCCCCGATACTTCTCTGCTGAAGCCATGATGTTTGCTTCTTTTCAGTTGCCTTTCCAGTTCTAGATTCTGTTATGTTCCTTAGTGAATCTGCAAAGTTTTCCTTTTTGGAAATGTTTCAGGTTGGGAAAGGTTTTTAAAGCCACGGTATTCCTGATGACAGATGCGTTAACTTCTCAGCATTTTTTTTTTTAACCTCCCTTCAAAGGGACAGAAGGCTAAAGAACATTTGATAGCTAAAAACCTAAATATTGAAGAATTGGGCCCTGTTCTTTCCTTTCCAGGATTATTTCCTTACTTCTGGAATATTTTTCCCAGTTCTCATTAGTCTATTTCATATCTTGGGTTGAACTTCATTATTTTAGACCAGAGCTACTAAAATGAAGTATAGTCAATCTCCAAAGACCCCTGTCAGTAGGAGTTGGGGAACACAGAGGAAGCCCCCCACCTCCTATAGACAGTGAGCTTCACCATTACCCTCTTTCAGGTCTCAAGTTATGAGCCACTGTCCCTGTCTGAGGGGAAAACTCCTGAGTGATGGAATGATCAACAAAGACAACAGAAAGGCTGGAAAGAAGGTGAAACAAAGGACAAGGAGAGGGTACAGCCAAGTCCTAATACCTTCAACAGCAGCACCCTTAAAAGACCCCACACCTTTAGGTCCAAGGCATAGGGTTTGGGGCGAATGCTGACCTGAGCAGCTCATTAGTTGGGGAAATGAGTTGCATAAAAGGCTTCATCTCCAAGCATTGAGGCATTGTCGTCTTGGCACAAGGATAAACTTACAGATGCATAGAATAGAATTGAGAGTCCAGAAAGAAACCCGTGTACCTATGCTCAGCTGATTTTGGACAAGGTTGTCAATGCAACTCAACAGAAGAGAATTGCATTTTAAACAAATGATGTTGAGACATGTGGATGGCCACATGCCAAAGAACCTACACAGCATTAAAAAATTAACGATAAATGGAAGTGTTAAAATGATCCTTAGCAAAAGCAACTCAAGAAAAAAGTACATGAATTGGATATCACCAAAATTATAAACTTTTGTTCTTTAAAGAACACCACCGAGAAAGTGAAAAGACAACCCTCAGAATGGAGAAAACATTTGAAAATCATGTATCAGATAAGGGACTTGTTCCTAGAATGTGTAAATAATCTTAACAATTCAATAATAAAAATCCAAATAAACCAATTTAAAAATGAGCAAAAGATCTGAGTAGGCATTTCTCCAAGGAAGATATGCAAATGGCCAACAGCACATGAAAAGACACTCGATGTCATTAGCCATCAGGAAAACACAAATCAAAAGCACAATGAGATACTACTTCACTTCCACAAGGGTGTCTATCGTCAAAAAGCCAGATAATAACAGATGTTGGCAAGGATACGGGGAAATTGGTACACTCAGACATTGCTGGTAGGAAGGTAAATTGGTGCAGATGCTTTGGAAACCAGTCTGGCAGTTCCTCAAAGGTTTAAACATAGAGTTACCATATGACCCAGCAATTGTACCCCTACACCCAAGAGAAGTGAAGAGAAGCCTTCTTACAAGCTTACACAGGAATATTCAAAGAAGCAACCCAAGTGTCCATCAAGGGATGAATGGGTAAACAAAAGGTGGTATATCCATGCAGTGGAATGCTATTCATCAATAAAAAGGAATCATAGGAGTTCTGAGAGATTTGTGGAGGTGATCAAGGAAAATGGAATGGCCATGAGTGACAGTAACACACAGCACACTCTCTTGGGCAGCACTTGGACAGGGTAGCAAGCAGGAGGCAAATCCTCCCAACATGAGACTTCCAGAGGCTTAAGGCAAGGTGTCCACCATCCTGAAAGGGAAGAGGGCAAAGGCAACAGCGGGTGAGAGAGCCAGAAAGGGGGCATATGTTTCCAAGTGATGTCATTCATCAGCATGGCATATAGACTTCACTACAGAGAGCTCTGAAGGGCCTGAACACCTTTGGGCCTTAAAACCACAAGGCTCTATTTAATCAATGGCCAAGAAAAGCTGGGTATAGTTTCCCAGGGCATACAAGGCAGGCAGGCCCCAAATGGCTAAAAATCTGCTTATTTGAGCTCTTCTTAAAACAACTGGATGTGCACAATTTGACTGTGGCACAAGTGGCTTTTGAGCTGAGGGATCTCAGCTCACTGTGAGTAAATAACCTAGGGCCATTTTGGCTCATTTGCACAGTAGGAATGAGGTACTGATATATGCTCCAACATGAACAAAATTTTAAAAATACTATGCTAACGTGAAAGAAGCCAGACACAGAAGACCACATGCTATATGGTTCCATATGAAAGGCACAGAACAGACAGCTCTACAGAGACAGAAAGTAGCTTAGTGGTTGCCTTGGACTGGGATGAGGGTTGGGGATAGGGGCTCCCTTTTCTCCACATCCTCGTCGACACTTGTCGTGTCTTATCTTTCTGGTACCAGCCATTCTGACCATGGTGTGAGGGGATACCTCCCTGTGGTTTTGATTTGCATTTCCCTGAGGACTGGGGGTGTTGGATCGCTGACACTGATTTCAGACATCTGGCCTCCAGAGCTATGACAGAATACATTTCTTTTATTTTAAGCCACCAAGTTTGTGGTAATTTTTGACAGCCACCATAAGACACGAATATGCAGAATAGCCCAGAAATGCTGCTGTGTCCTCCCTGCATCCTGTGAGGAGGCACATGATGTCACGTTGTTCCATTTGTCATTTCGTGAACAATGAGCACTTAGTCGAGGTGATGTCCCTCAGGTTTCTCTACTGTAAAGTTACTATTTTTCCCTTGGAAGTGGATACATAAGCGTGAGAAGAGACTCGGAGACGATATAAATACCTCTTTGCTGTCATCCTTCCCTCAGTGGTGTATGCCTCGGATAATGATTCCCACCTGAGTCATTATTATGGTGCTGGTCACCAGTGGTGATTTTCTAAAGCTAACTCATTGTAAAAATGGCAGTTGGCATTAGGCTATAAGAAAGCGCATTCCCTTCGCCATGTTTGTTTCTTTCTGTATTCATTCATTTCTTTCAATAGGGACTCAGATTGCTGTTTTGTTTGAAAGGTTATAATCAGTTGGGAGCACAACTTATATTGCTGTTCATACTATCCTGGATTTGCCGGTGGGGCGCCCTTCAAGCAGGCTTCTGTGTCCTTTTTTCTTCTCCTTTTTATCTCTTGTCTCTCTCTCTCTGCTCTCCACCCCTGCCCCTGCCCTTTTGACAGTCTCGCATCATTACTGTATCATGCAGTCTCATATCATTCAGTCTCGCCCAGAAACCTATGTCAGACTCAGCCCTTACTTCTCTACCCCAGCCCTGGAACCTGCCCTTTCCTCAAGGAGCCTGGGCTTCACTGGTATTTTATGGTATTTTAAAAAACCAAGAGCTGGGCACCAAGTGAACACACATGTTCTCATGGGGTTTCGCTGAGCAAAGGCGCATGCCCATGTAGGCTGTTCCACCTGGGGGAAGGGGCCGACCAGGCTCTCTACACGCCACACAGCTTTTGCGATGTGTCTGGACCTCTATGTTTCCACGGTGTTTGAGAAGGGGGTGGGTCAGAGTGGGAAAGGTTCTGCTCTGGGTTGAATTTTCTTCCCTTCCAAATTCACATAAGCCCTTACTCCCAGGACTTGAGAATATGAATTTATTTGGAGACAGGCTCCTTACAGAGGTAATTAAGCCAAGGTGCGGTGTTAGGGTAGGTGGGTCCTACCTCACCAAAATGGATGTCCTTCTAAAATGGGGAAGTGTGGACCTGCTTCCCTCTCTCTCTCTCTCTGCCTGCCTCTCTGCCTACTTGTGATCTCTGTCTGTCAAATAAATAAAATATAAATAAATAAATAAATAAATAAATAAAATGGGGAAGTGTGGACACCGAGGTGTTTAGAGGAAAGACAATGTGAAGAGAGAAGGTGCCGTCTACATGCTAGAAGGCGGGGCCTGGAGCAGATCCCTCCCGGCAGCGCCCATAGGAACAAGCCCGACCCACACTCAATTTGGGGTGTCTGGTCTCCAGAAAGGGGAGACAATATGTCTCTGTTGTTGTGGTACTTCCCTATGGCAGCTCTACCAGGCTTCTTGTCCCCTGTCCCAACTGTTCCCAACACAAAGTTTCCACTTGGCTTTCATCAACATTTTGTTTGAGAAACAGCATCTATTGGTTTAAAATAAAAGTTGGGAAATTCATCGTTCTACCCTACGCCCATCTCATTTCACATGTGAGGATGCTGAGGCCAATGATTTCTTTGCAGTCTCAGGGCCCCCTCCGGGGACACGTTTTGCTTTCTCGGAGGTTGAAGGTGAAAACAAGGGAAGAGAGGGGGCAGGGGTCCGCAGGGGCTGGGAGGTCGCCTTACAGCTCCTGCAGAAGGTCCCAGCCACGTTGGTTCTAAACAGCAGCAGGGACAGTGGAGTCCTGTTCAGCTGCATCGTCAGGGGCCAGACAGCCCCGTGAGGCTGCCACAAGGCCACCAGCCTCCCGGGTCCGAGGCCATCCTCCTCTCCCCAGTCCCTTGCACAGCCCCGCACTGCCAGCGTCCGGGGGCTTCCAGGCCTGTCTGGGAGGATGGATTGCTGGGTGTCTGGGGATCGTCAGCCTCCAGATGTTGGGAAGCGGCACTTGAAGACTATATAAAGTTTCCTTCCGCAATTTCCCTCCTCCCCTCTCTTCCTGTAGATCCTTCCTGTCCCGCTGGTGCTCTGGCACGTCTGCGAAGCGTCCGTGGATGGACCCCTCTAGCCACATGGGTTTGGGGTTTTACAAAATCCTGGGTCCTAACACGGTTGCCAAAGAGTGGATCGTGTCCTCTCTCGTGACTTTTCGCAAGGTTCTTATGCCATTTCTGTCTCCTTGGGCAAGAAAAGCTTCTACTGACTGAAGTTCAAGCTGCTACAGGTTATTCACTGGAATGAACTAACTCATCCCAATGCCTGTGCTTTTTGTGCAGAATCCATCCCAAGCCATTGTTCCAGCACGGGTGCCAAGGCCTCTCCTGCCCTCAATGCTGCGGTTGACATGGGATATAAAATCGTTTGCTCCAAGATGCCCTCATTCTGATCCCATCTATTCAGAATCACCATTGAATTCCCTCCCCTTGTCCTTACTCTATGTTCATGACGGAGAAAGTGGGGATGCTTCCTCTTCTGGAACAGGCTCATGATGGTACCCTATGCCACCCTTCCCTCCTCTGCATCCTGAATGGGGGTGGCTGGTCCCAGGTCAGCTTTATCTGCAAAAACAGGCCTGGACCACAAGTGGCCTGTGATCTCTATAATCTTGTCTCTAGTTGACAAGTCATTTTACCTCTCTGAGCCCTAAGATCTTCATCTGGAAGTTGTCCAGAGGGCCTTGCGACCTTCCAACTTAGAGGTCTGAGGCAGACTCATTGGAACAATTTGACTGGAATTTCCACTTGTTCTGAGATGGGACATCAGCCCTCTCTTACTGTGTGTCCTGGAATCCAAAAGTAGACGTGCGTGTGTGTGTGTGTGTGCGCGCACGCGCGTGTGCGTGCACATGTACATACATACGTCATATATGCATATCCATACTATTTAGAAATCAAGATCCCTCCAATCCCTGTGCTGTGTGTGACCCCCCCAGGTCCACCCACTGAGCTGTCTGCGCTCACCTTACCCGCCCACATTAAGGACACGAAGGACCCGCTGCTGAAGCTCTACACAGGCATTCGTGGTCACTGTGGCTGAATTTCTCAATGCACATCCCAACCACAGTGCCCTGCACACCCAGAACCACCTGCCCTTGATCTGTGACTGCCCCGTCCCCGGAGAGCCCATCTCCCCAGCAGGCATGGAAGTGTCTCTCCCGCAGCACTGTTGCTTGGTCCCCGAAACTGTAGTTATATACCCATGGGATGGAGATCCCTAGCAAAGAGGCCTTGGTGTCACTAGGGACAGAGAGGGTGTATTCCAGCCTGGTCCCCAATCCTTCCTCACAGCATACCTGACCTGCAGCCTACAGCATGCTGAATGCTCTCCCCATGCAGAGAAACTGTCCACTTGGCATTTTCTCTGCCATCTTCTTCCCAGAGATTTCCCCACAAGCTCCTTCTCCCGAGTCCTCGGACATTTAAGTAACACTTGTGGCTTAAGTTCTTTTTAGTGGGATCCCAGGAAACCCAAGAGATCTGGCTGGACACCAGTTTATGCGACCCTGAGAACCGGGTCATAATGAAGGCACTTTTCTCTGCCCTGAGCACACAGATTCCCTGAGAGCCAATATCCAATTCCACACCACATTGAATCTGTCTTGAGTCATCAGAGATGCCCCCGACCTCTTAGAAAACGAGGAGCTTCACTCAAATATATCCCAAAACCCTGTGGCTCTATGCTCCATGGTTTTCTAGCAACAACTAGGAGAAAAAATAGTGAAGTTTTGAAAAGACTCTTCCAGAACTAACTGGTATAATCAGAGAAGATGTATAAAGCTCATTAAATTTGTAGACATTCTGGCTGAGTCAAGAACTCCAGATTTGGAAGCTTTGTCTTCCCTAGTAAATAGACCTAGAGCAGGTTCTCCCAAAGCGCAAGTATTACAGGCCCGAAAGAGAGAATGCGGAGTCACGGGGACTCCAAGAGCAAATATACTCAGCGCTAACCCAGCATATTCTTTTCTAGCGAGGACACTTTGCCAGACCAGCCCTTGAATGACACCTAGGTCTTTATCCACATGGATTAACATTGCCCAGCTAACATACCCATGGTGGGCAGGGGGTACCGTACACAGTTCCTCCTCATGAATCTGTTAGGGTATCTGATTCTTGAGTGCTCAGACTAATGCCAGGTAGCAAGAACACTTTCTTACCTTTCTATGTGCCAAGGCACTCACTCCTTAGGCCACAAGTAAATACAGTCAAACTCTCTGCCTTGTAAGACATTACTCCTTTCCTGTCCCACCTTCTGTTCCCATACCTTTCCACCAAGCAACAAAACCCAGGAACCCAGGGAGATGCCATTCCGAGGCTTCCTGATGGCTGCCAGCTGTGTTCGTTCTCATTAGGCACACTAGCCAAAAATTTGAAAAATCACAATGTGGAAACCAGCCGTATCACTCACCTGTTGCAGTGAAACAAATCCAAGACTTAGTGGCTTAAAATGACCCGATTTGTTATTTCTTTTGATTCTGAAAGGTGGTTTCTCTGCTGGCTCACCTGAACTCACTCTCATGGCTTCATTCAGCTGGATGGTTAGCTGGGCCAGAAGGTCCAACAGCGACTCATGCTCAGCTCGCACTCATTGGCAGACACCACTGGCTCTTAGCTGGGACATATCCATTCTCCTCCACATGGTCCCTTTTCTTCCAGGAGGCTGGACTGACCTCCTTACATGGGGTTCTCAGGGTGGTGTCCCAGGATGGCAAGAGAGCAGGGTCTGCAAGGTCTTTTAAGGCCTAGTCTTGAAGGTCACATAACCCACACTGGTACAATTGCTCAAAACAAGGCATGTATCAGGCCCAAATTTAAGAGGAAGGGAAATAGACTCCACCTCTTGAGGGAAGGAATGACAAAGTCCTTTCATAAGAGATCTTGGGACAAATTGCTGCAGCATCTTTGAAAATATCTGGAGGAGCAACGCAGGTATGAAGTCCTCCTGAGCCGTCACCATCTTGTAAGGAAGGCCATGTGGGAGAGGCTCACAAACCTCTCTAGACAAAGGCCTTCTTTGCTACAAAGAGGTAAAAGGCTCTGAAATCTTGGGTTTAGAGCTCAGAATTGAGCTTCTGCCTCTGCTGGTAGAACTCTCTAGGTTGTTAGTGCCAGAAACCCCATTCAAACTAGCTTCAACCAAAAGGGAAATGTTGTAGAGACTGTGGATCCCATGGCAGGAACATGGCAGGTCTCAGGGACATCAGGAACCAGAGGCTTGCTGCTCTTTGTCTCCCCTTCCTGTTTTTCTGAGCACCTGGCTTCCTTCTGCTCACTCTCCGGTTGCAAAGAGCTTTCTCCTTAGGGTGACAGATATGGCTGTTCCAGAAGGAAGGAGTGGTATGTTGGGTAGACAAAATGATGGGTCTACCAGACCTCTACTAGAAGGCCTCTATAGATTCTGGCCTGTACAACACTTGGCGAGCCCTAGACACAGGGCAGGGCAATGGTTAGGAGAACAATGTCCAGAGACAGAGTGCCTGTTATGGGGTCCCAATCCTTGCTACTCATTAACTGAGAATCCCTACGTAAGCTACTAAGTCCTCTGTGCCTCCATTTCCTCATCTGTGAAATGGGCATAGCTCTTTCTCCTATAGAGTTGTGAGGTTAACAACTTAAGAAAATAGGTTAACAAGCACAAACCTCCTTGAACAATGCCTGACTCCATAGTATGTGCTCACAAAATGTTCATTACTATAAATAGGATAAACATATTTTATTTACATTAATTATATTTACGTGACATGAGACGATATATAGATGATCAGAGAAGGTTTTGTTTCCCAGGAACTAAAATGATGAATCTTGGAGAAAATATGTATTAAGGGTCTTTTGTCTACTTTAGAAACAGTTCCTGGGAGTTCAGAAGGGAGACATTTACCCTTTCGTTTGTTCAACAAATATACTTGTACAAGCTGCCTCCCATGGCAGCCACTGGTCCACACGGGGCAGTGGCCCAGAGTGCCTGCCCTCATGGAGCTGACATCTCGTGGCAGACCATAGCCCCCGTTCCACATGGAAATGTGTGTTTCTAGGTAAACCCAGTTCCATTAGGCCAAAAAAAGGTTGTGTCAAATCAGAGCCATTTCCAAAAATGCCCCAAGGAAAGCCTCTACTTGATTCTGGGCCACACACCACAGCAAACCTTCACTTCTGGTCTATCAAGAAGGAGTTACTTTCTACAATTTCCCCAAATCCCCTCAACCTCCCACCCAGAAACCCCCCGAATCAACCCAGTCCATTCTACAGTCAAAGGAAGAGAGAAAAAGATCTGAAGCAAACCCCACAGACTTCTAGCTTACTTAGGTATGAATTTCATAGGAAATCTGGCCCTTCAACTTTTTCACTAACTTTTGCATAGTTTGTGTCCATGTCTTCCCTTCAGTACCAAAACGAACTGTTATTGAATCATCGTGGTTGAAGAAAAATGACCTCTAACTGGAAAGCTTTTCTACCAGCTATGATACCAGCTCACAGAGGCATCAGAAGGGGCACGGGGGCCTGTCCAAGCACAGGCGAAACTCACACAGCCCCTTCAGGCCCGCCGGAGGGACAGGGAATGAGGTAGGGTGTTCATCCCTTCAGAAAAATATTTGAACATAGCTGTTACCCTCCTTCCTGCCACCCATGTGGTTGTGTTTTTAAATATGGCTTGAACTTGAAGCAGTTTCCATTTATAAAAATTCTTCAGCAAAATGCTCTTTCCAATAACAATATTCCCATGTGTGCCTTTTGCTTCTGATATTTTTCCTTATAAATGAATCTGCTAAAACAGAGTCCTCTTGTCCTTTGGATTTTTGTGTCCACAAACCAGCTGGCCCCCACTTTGTGGTTCTGGGACCTCTTGCTTTGGCAAAAGAACCCAGAAAAGGAAAGCTGCCCTCCTTTTCATTCCAGGGAGCATATCTTACCCCGTTACGACAGTCTGGGCAGGGTTCCGGGCCTGTCCACACAGCCAGGCTCCCCGCAGGAACGCCCAAGCCGTGGTGTCCACGCAGCTCCACACATCCCCCGTTCTGTTCCTCTCCATGACCTTCCACCCTGGAAAAAGAGAGAGAGAAAACACAGGCCACCTTGGTAGTCTCAGCCCGAAAATATCAGGAGCCTTGAGGTCAACAACGCTATCATAGAGGCTCCCAACCTTGGCGGGAGTTGAGAACCACCCTTGGAGACTCCCATGCACGGCCCCACCCATCCCAATCAGGGAAGACTCTGGACAGGTAGCACTCCCGCTGGAGTAGCTTTGGAATGTCTTCAGGTGATCCCAGTGGGCCAGTGAAGCTGAGACCCGCTGCCCTGGGGGACACCCACAACAACCCTCCCCAGGATACAGGGTACCAGATGGGAGCACAAAGTGGAATGGGTGTTTGCCAACAGCTGTTTCCATAACACTGATAAGTCCGTAGGGATTCGGCTGTCAGGATAAGCATCTTCCCCTTGCAGATGTTTCCTGTCTGCCACATGGGGATTTGGGTCAAGATAACTCTGCATGGCCTTATTAGCTGGAATTGTATATTATCACTCACTTCCAAAGGGCACCTCCCTCTCAGGCCTAGCGATGGGGAGATCACAGGGACAACGCCTCTTTTGATCATTACAAAATTCCTTCCATTCACCGAGTTGTGAAGTCTAGAGCCATAATCCAATAAAGGTTTTAATTTCTTTGTCCATATTGCAGTCTTTCTCGTATGAAGAAAAAAGAGACAAAAACAGAAATGTAAATATATACAGGCATATGCATATACACAATATATTGCACATATGTACCCAAGTATATATACGTTAATACATATACGCACATACCTAGAAAGGATTGCAGAATGACATTGGATTGAGTCAGAATTCTGGAATGGGAGCCGGGGGCAGTTGACATTCTTTTCCAGAAGGTAGGAGAGTCCTCCGTGGCAACGTTGAGATTTTCAAGCCAAGAAAATTCTATTAAAGTAGGTTGAACCCAAAGAAAATCATCTGTACTGGAGCAATGACCAGAAAGCCTTAAAAAAAATTTGAAAACATTTTATAAAGGCGGAATTTGTTGACTTGAGCAAGGATGTCATTTCAGTTGCAGACGTGAAATCTGAAAATGTGAGCGCTGCAGTGGGTGCGGAAGGAAGGCTCTAGCTCCCCCACGCCCCAGCACCGGCCATGCTGTGTGTCTGAATGTCCTCCTGATCTACCAGCCCGGGGACTACTAAGGTCCTTGAGGGCAGGCTCTCCTTGTTCATTGTCCAGCACGTGCGTGGGATCCAACTAGAGACATCTTCAATCTTAGCTGGAAAAATAAATGAATGACACCACACTTTCAAATGTTCAAACCAAAGCTTATGAATTAATTGGGTTTTATAAAAAGGTTTAGAAGTAAATTGCAAAATATTATCAGTATAATCTGCCCCTCTACACACACACACCTTTCCACAATTCCCCCAACCACGAAGTGACAACTTTCTTCTCTGACTCTCCTGAAGAACCATTATAGCAGAATCACTGAAATGCTTTGATCTCTAAAGGCAAAAAATAATTTGAAAAGGGAGTAACCACGAAGTACCTTATGGTGGGTTTTACCATTAAGGAATGTGAAAGTCCAGGTATGAGTCTCTTCATAAAACAGTTGTTTTATGAAAAAGTAGATTGGCTACTTCCTACCTATAATGTAGGGATTGCAGGGAAATAGGGAAGTTATATCCACATACATTTATGGAGGAAAGATATTTTAAATGGTTTTCAACCAATAATCTTGTAAAAATACCCAGGAGACTTGTGATGTGGAGCCAGAAGGAGTCTACGAGGTGAGGTTATGTCTGCCTCAGTACCCTTTGAAGCACTTAGAAATGTTGCAAATATAGAATCTACCCAATAATCTGCAAAGGTGGAAAGGGGAGGTCCTTACTCTCTGTGACTTAGTTCAGCTCTGTCTTTTGAAGGCAAAGCAAAGTATGCATGGAAGTAAGAAATATTTTAGCACTTTTAAAGCAGGGAAAACTTGGAGTGCAAGAGATATCTGTAATTGTTTTGAATCCTAACATTTCATAGTGCCATAGGAACACCAAAGATTTTGCATACTAGATTAATTCAACCAATTATTCTCTTTTACATTCTAATAAAACTCTCTCTTGAGAAACTTTAAGCAGTCTATGAGTGAGGGCTGTATAAGCCTGATAGAAGCAGTTCAGCCTCCTCTGTCTGAATTGGGACTGAAAAATCAACAACCAGAACTGAAGAGACTTTATTTCTTGTACAGAAATGTTTGGGGTTTTTAATGCCCTGCCTACATTTATAGATATGCTTGCAAATAGGTCATACTCATAAATTTATAAAGGGGTTGTTGGAAACTTGGAAAGCATCCTAGGTCCTATATCTTCTGCCCGTAGCCTACCTCACCAGCCTGACTACCTTATGTGTTTTATGCTTCAGTATCCCTGACCTTGCATTCCTCTAACTGGCTTTGGCTTCTGTGCCTCCATGATTTTGCCCATGCTATTGCCTCTGCCTGGAATTCCCTCCCTTCGCTTCTCTATTAAGCACACACTTAGTCTTCTTTCAGAACCTGGTGCGACCTTATCTATGACTCTTTTCTTGATTCTACAAATACATTTCATTGCTCCTGCTCACGTGCTCCCTTACACTTCATCTGCTAGAACATGGAAGTGCACTAAGTATTATTACTTGTTCTTTCCACCAGGAGCTCTCCATCATTAGTCTGTGAAGACCTTGAAGACAAATTACGTTTCATTGATCCCTGTATGTCTGGTGCGTAGTCCAGCACTTCTTTGGTTCCTGATTTAGGATAATCTGTCAGAAAAGTTCTAACAAAATGTAGGAGTGAACAAAGAAAGAGGATATGGAACCCCAGACATGATGCCTCTGACCCATAGTGCCGTAATGGCAAGTCCAAGGATGACAGTTGAGCTGCAGACTGAAATCAACCAGTAGGGGGTGAAACTGAAGAATGGGAGGTCCTAGGAGAAGGCACTTTGTGAGGAAGAAGAAAGACAGAATAGCTGATATGATGGAGATTCCAGGGCAGAGTAGGGATAGAAGGAATCTGAAGCTATAATAATCACAGATAGTACAAAAAAGAAGGGTCTAGTCAAAACTCTAGGAAAAACCAAAAACTTTACAAGAATTTTTCTTTGTAAGAAAAGCAATGGCTCATTTCTTGGAGCTGAAACAATATTTATATAGTGATAAAAATAGAAATTTTGATTGTTAATTTAACTACAAATAGTGATGTATCTGTATCAGGACAGAGATGGAGAGAAGATGTAACTAAGGGCCAGTGAAATCTGAGCCTAAATTGTTGGTAGGACTTACGGAAAAGCTCCTAAAAAGGTCCAAAAGCATGTGGGCATTCCCCTTCTCCTTTCTCTTGTCTCCTTCTTGCCAGATGTAGAGAGTCCAGAGTTTCTACGGTATCTCTAATCATTTAGGATCCAGCTTCCTTCTATCTTTCTGCTCTCTGTGTCCGGTTTCTCTTATGTGAGAGATAAACAAATCTTTATCTTATTTAGAAGCTTTTGCTGGATCTCTGTACTGGCAGCTGAATACAATTCCTATCTGATACAAGAAATACAGCATTTTATTTAGAGAGGTGGAACGAGCCATCCAAAGAAAGACTCTGTCAGACAAGTTGGGGTATGTGCAAGTGGAGGGGGTATGGGGAAGGGTATGCACATTACTGACTGCATGTGCACCCCCATGTCAAGGGGTTAAGAGTGTGCATGTGGGGGAGCTGAGTCGAGGGTGAATCCTCACAGCGGCAGCTTTGCCTAATTCCTAATAGGATACATATGTTTGGCCATTGATTTCAAATGCAGTTTGAATTATGGAATCACTGTTTGGGTCAACCTGCACCGGATGCTGCTGGTTAAACCCCAGGGCTGATATTCTTGCTATTCCCTTACCCCCTGTGCACTCCCATTTACATATCTCAGCTACTACAGTGAGCTTCGTTCCCTGATGTTCCTAGCATGGATGCTATGAATGGTTGTTCAAATCATGCACTAAACTAGTCATTAATGGGACTTTTCTAAATCAGTGACAGCCCCTGTAGGGGGTGCCTTTTAAATCTAAAGTGCCATGGCTAACAGTGGCTTCCATGGTCTGTCCCCGCCTATCTCATCAACCTCACAATGACTTTGCTTGCTTGTGCCACTGTAGCCAGAGTGTGCTTCTCTCTTTTCTTTATATTCCTGAAGCCCAGTGCCACCTCAGGACCCTTGCACTTGCACTGTCTGCCTGGATCAGTAGCTGGGTGTGGGCTGCTCTCAAAATCAGACATGACCTTGAGGGAGACAGCTTCCTGTGACTGAGGCCGTGCCCAGAGGGCTGACAACAGAGGGTCATCTGCCATTAGCACTCCCAGCAGCTTCATTCCTGAAGGGGGACCAGGCTGGCCCCTCACAGGATCCACCACGTCTGTCTTGTTCATCGCTGCATCTCAAGAGCCTACAACAGTACTGGATCCATAGGAATGAACTTGAAATGTTTTCAGTAAATGAACCTTAGTGGTTTGAGAGTCAGGCTGCATCCTTCAAATGGCATTTCATACTTGTACTCCAAACCATTATGTTTAATCTTAAATTTCAATCCCTAAAGGACATGTTACTTCATTAATCTTGGAGCTGATAAGTGAACAGGAGACAGATCTTATCTTCACTGTCCCAAGGGTCTTACTGCCAAAACAGAGATCCTGACAGAAACACACATTTATCAAGCACTCGTTGACCTCACTCACCCAGGGGTGTACTGTTTGCCTTCACTGGTCACTACTCTGGTGGCAGGCTCTGCCCCCCAGCTCTGATACATCATTGGCTTTGGACCTGCTCTTGCATAATGCAATGCAAAAGTCCTTCTATTCAGGGAATTCCTCTTGGCCAGTCTTCACTTAACCATGTCAGCCTCCCAACCTGGAACCTCCACCTCCCAAAGAATGTTCTATTGTAGCAAGGCCCTTCATTCAGCATCCAAGATGACTCCTCACAGGACACAATATAGGCTTTCTTCATTTATTATAACTTCTTTATTCACAGATATTAAAATAAACTAAAATGAAGATTGACTTGAAATAAAAAAAAAGAGAGAGAGAGTGGTGAGCTTGAGAATCTGAAGCATATTTTACTAGGAAATTAAACTAAAAGGAGATGATCAAAAACTTTGACGTTAGGGCTGGCCATGTGATTTGTTCTGGCCACTGAAATATGAGAAGAGATGTGTGTCATTTCTTGGCACAAGCTTTAAGAATTAGTGCAGAATATAAAATGGTGCAGCATGGTAAGGAGTCCCAGGGAATAATACTTGGAATTCCTCCATAAATATTTCTGAGGGAAGGTGACAGTGTTACTTACATCATAAAAAGGATTTTGACTTCAAAGAGGAATTTATAGTGATAAAACTACATTGGTTAAACAACAACAACAAACAAACAAAGAAACAAATAAAAAACCAGTGTTGAAGATGCCACAACCTCCCTTTGTCCTGTTTTATCAATGGCGGTCACATGTGTCAAGATGGAGTTCCATCAGCCTGGCTGCTTCCGACTATGATGCTGACCAGAGGTGTCAGCAAGAAGGAGACTTTTTTATGTGAACCACAGAGATGTGGGAATTGTTTGTTACTGAAGCATAGTCTAGGCTCTACTGACCAGTCACTTCTCTCTCTCCCTCTCTCTCTCTCTCGTTTTTTCTTTGTTTGTTTCATCCTATTCACCTCTATAAATCCTGGGTGGTGCTTGGACTCTCTTTCCAATGTGCCTTGTGCCTCCCATGTATTTTGTTGCCTTTTCTAGTTACCCGGATGTCTCTGCCCAACCCTGTCCCCCTCTAACCCCTTGCCCTGTGATTATCTCTGCTGCTCTGAGAGAGTCCAAGTTTCATAGCCTGTCAGCATCCTGCAAGTGTTCAAACTCCAGCTACTCTCCCCAACTCCTCATTTCCCCCTCCTGGTGCCGACCTCTCACAGAGATCTTGCTTCTAGAAACAGCCAAGGGGGAGGAGGGGGCCACGGAGCAACTGCCCACCAGCGTCCCCCATCTGATCTCACACCCCACCTCCCTTCCCCTCATTCATCTCAGAGGTAATATATTTTCCTAAGGACAGGGAGAAAGAGATCCATCTGTCTTGCTTTAAAATTCATGTTTGTGACTAGATAATTCCTTTTTCCAGTTTCCTGTCCCCACTCCTCATTTCAATGCATGGTTCTAACTTCCTTTAAAATATGACTCCAACTCACCTCGTTCAGGAAACATTTCAGGACTGATTGCACATGAATTGATTCATTCCTTTGCTGGTTGCCCCCCGGAACTTAGCTATTCAAGGGCACTGTGTTAATGTTCCCTTGCTGATGAGATCTTTTGTAAATGTGTTCTTTGGATTTCCAAGCTGCCTTTTCAGACTCGATTTTACATGTAGGATTAGCAAAAACAGCTCAGAGTTGAAATACAAGGGGATAAACTAATCTTTCGCTGGGAAATATTAAAATAGCTTACTTTACACACAAGAAGAAGTCATTTAATTGGAACCTTTTCAGAAGCCAGATCTTCTATTTCTTCAGGAAGTGTGCCAAACTCATGGATCTGTACATCTTCGTCATCCACCAAGTATGTGTAACTGACTTAGGAGACACATTTAATTTTCAATTATTTTCAGTGAGTTGCTTTTATTTTATTTTATTTTTTATTTGTTAGAGGCTTTATTGAAGTCATCTCTATACCCAACGTGGGGCTCAAACTCACAACCCCAGGATCAAAACTGCGTGCTCTTCCTACTGAGTTGGCCAGGCGCCCAAACTTACTTTTAGAGGAAACATTTTGATGCAACTGGCAACATGGCTGATGTTGGATGATGTTACTTGCTCACCCACTTGCTTGTTCACGCGATTATTAAAAAAGCACTCAATAAACACTTCCTGGGAACATGGCACTCTGTGGGTAAGGCAGGAGACACAAAAGAAAACAGAAGACAGGGTGACTACTTCTGTGGGACTTGATATTTATTTATTCCAACAGGAGGAGGAGGGAAAAAGGAAGCAGCTCCAAGTTGCCAGTCCCCTTGAACGTGGCTGGCGGATAAACCAAATTTGAACACTGATATTTACATAGTGCCCTGTGTGGCTTCCAATTTTTTGAGCTGTCAGGTAATAGAGTAGGGACCAAGGTGCAAAGCCTGTGGGGGCCATATTAGTGAACTAAGGACAGCGTAGAAAAACTGAAGGAAAAGTTGGTTATTTCCTCTCCTTCGCTTCCTTTGCTGCGTTTTATTATGACTGCTCCTTCCATTAATAGCACTCATATACTGGATATCCAAGACAGATTGTGATGAGTTCCTGGGTGATCCTGAGTTCTCAAATGCTTTAGCCTCCTTTTGGAAGGTGAGATGTGACCCAGAGGAGGCCATCCCTGGTGTGTCAGGCTCTGGAGCCTAGGAGGTGAGGCACAACTTGAGTGGACTCGCCACAGACCTTCCTGGACGTTGAAATGGGTCCAGCAAGAGAAGCCCCTTTTCCCTCTTTATCTGTGGAACTGTTGATATGAGTCTGGAGCTGCTGGTGGCCACAGTGGCAGGTTTGTGGAGATAGCTGGGATTGAAAAGGAGGAGTCAAACACAGCAAGGGAACCTAGGGTTTGCCATAGTATTCACACTGCTCCCTCCCCGACTTCCTCTTGGCTTGGGTACATGAAACCAGTAAAGCAACCTCCCCTTTCTTTCTCATAAATAACTTCCAAGTGGGCTTCCATCGCTTTCAACTAACAGATTAAATCATAGAGGCCAGTGAATCCTCAATACTTTACACACAGTGTCATTTGACTTTACAAAAAGGAGGTGGTGACAATTAACTTCATTTTGTAAAGAAACCAAAATTCTAGATAATATCCCATTATCTTTACTATCATAGCATCCTTTCCTACTTTTCACTAAAGAGCCTTTTTTTATTTATTTGTTTATTTATTTATTTATTTTTCAAATTAAATTTCTTTATTCAGAGGTGCCTAAACATCTTTTCATACCCTTGGTCATTTTAAAAACAAATTTCCATATTTCTTCATGAGATTCTTCCTTTAACTTTGGTCTCATTCAAAATAATAGGGGTCTCTGGGTGGCTCAGTCAGTTAAGGGTCTACCTTCAGGTCAGGGCCATGATCCAAGGGTCCTGGGACTGAGCTCAGCAGGGAGTCTGTTTCTCCCTCTCCCTCTGCCCCTCCCCCTGCACAAGCTCTCTCTTGTGCATGCTCTCTCTCTCTCAAATCAGTGATAATAAAATCTTTTTAAAAAAATAATGTATATCAAACAACTACAGTAAGTCAGGCACTGTGCTAGATTCTGGTACACCATAATGAGCCAGATGGGCACACTCGCCATCTGCTCCAAGTTTAAAGTCCGCTGAGGAAGAGAAACAGGCAGGCACAGACCAAGTGACCTCACACCACAGTGAATGAAGGAAGGGTGTGGTGCTGGGGTCATGCACAGGAGGGGTACTCCATTCTAGAAGGGTCAAGAACAATCCAAAACAACATCTGAAATGTGTCAATGTGTCTCTTTCCTTTTGTCCCTTACTATTATTTTTCATCATCTCTATCTCGCACAACATCTTTTCCTTGTGCTTGTTCTTCCACTCATGGCTCTGAGACCTGAGTCCAACAAGTGTTCACGGACCATCTACTATGCCTTAGAAACTGCCCTAGGGATAAACTGAGAGACTAGTGGGGACACAGAAGCCAAAAGAGCATGTTACTGAATGTGGATCCTGCTGATGAAAGTCACTGCGGACACTGGAGAGCGCAGACAGGGCTCCTTCCTCTCTGCCACACCCGTGGAGTCTCTCTGTGCCCTTGCCCCGCTCTCAGAGTTGTCACCTGTTCATCTGATTCCCACCCCTTGCCAATTCCCTTCATTTTCTCATCTACAGGGTTTACCACCCTTATTTCCTAATCCCTCTGCTATTTACATGGAAGTGAGGAATATGGAAATAAGCAAAGAGGTTGCTTTTATCCTTTTTTTTTTTTGCTTCTCTCTTTTTTTTTCCAATTTATTTATTTTCAGAAAAACAGTATTCATTATTTTTTCACCACACCCAGTGCTCTATGCAAGCCGTGCCCTCTATAATACCCACCACCTGGTACCCCAACCTCCCACCCCTCCACCACTTCAAACCCCTCAGATTGTTTTTCAGAGTCCCTAGATCTGGTTGTTGCCTTATGGTTTTCACTTGCTGAAAAAAAAAAGGATATAGAGCATTTGACTGCATATCCTTTTTTTTTTAGCAAGTGAAAACCATAAGGCAACAACCAGATCCACTCTGGGATTTGATTGTATTGAACCAGAAAGAACAATGTTCCTTTGTCTAACTCCTCTATTAGCTTCATGCTTTCATTTGCCTCCCGTTTATTCCCCTCATTCATTCCATTCACGCTGTTGTTTTATTTTTGATCATCCTTTGTCTCTAAATCTTTCCTAGGAGTGATGGTGGAGGGGAGAGTGGTATGAGTGAATGAGTGAATGAATGAATGATGTACTGAGTAGCACATTTGCAAGAAGGGCTTGAGAGGGTCACAAGTCACCTTTGGCCGATATATTCTTTCATTCTGTGTCCTTGCTTTCTATTAGTTTGGCTCCTCCTGGGCCTCCGTTGTTTTATTGTTCATTAGGTTTTGCCCTCTTTGGGAGGGCCCCTGCTTGCACCCAGTTCTGTCTGGTTTTTCTGCCGCAACTGACTCTCCAAATCTGCAGCCAGACTGACAAGGGCCAGAGGACAGCTCATTTCACTGCGGTTCGGGAGCCTACATAACCTCAGCTTCCCCCGTCAACTCTTCCTGGAATTTCAGACATGTGCAAGCTGAGATAAGATTCTGAAAATACCAACAAAACCCAGGCTTCCGCACAAAATAACCCAACAGCAATGATATTCATAGCAACAGCACCCACCAGGGTTCACAAGCCATGACCGAAATGTTCTTGTTGTGCAACAGAATCTGTGGGCTCCCGGCTGTGGAAGCAGAGCACGAGATTTAACTAAATCACACTATGTGTTTCTCAAGCCCTGCGGGCAGCCCAATCACACTAGGACTCACTATTTTATTTTATTATTTTATTTTGTTCTATTTTACTTTGTGAAAATAAAACTTGTCAGCTTCAAATTCAAAGTATGACAGAAAAAATAAATAAATAAATAAAATTATTCTTAGATCTTGCCTTCCTTAGTAGAAGATGTTTGTCTTTGCCATGCTTCACTGTGCACGGCCACCAGTTGAGGGTGAAAAGTGGCATTAAATCACACTTAACAGAGCACCTGGGTGGCTCATATGGTTGAGCATCTGCTCAGGTCATGATCTCCAGGTCCTGGGATCGAGCCCCACATCAGGCTCCCTGCTTAGTGGGAAGTCTACTTCTCTCTCTCCCCCTTCCCCTGCTTATGTGCTCTTTCTCTCACTCTCTCTCTCTATTGAATAAATACAATCTTGGGGAAAAAAACACATTTAACAGTTTCTAAGCCAGGTCATTTGCTTTTTATCCTCCTGGAATTAAATAGTCCCGGTAGCCAGAAATCTGACCAGGGAGTGTGGAGGAAGAGGAGGGAAAGGAACAGAAGGGAAAAGGAGGGAGAGACAGTGGCAGAAGTGGAAGAAAAGAACTCCTTGAGCAATCTCAGGACAGCAAGGGGTAGTAGAATTCAGCTGGTGTGGAAACTATCCAGAAATAGTCTACCTCCTGGTCAGATGGAACAGCTGCTTTTTTGAGCGGAGGAAATCCTGGTCACCTGTGGGGTGTTGATAGCATTGAACCCAACTCTCTACCTCACCCTGGTATCTCTCTGCTTCAACTTCCATCAAAACCTGCAAATCAACTCATTTGGTTCACTTCTTTTTTTAGGGTTTGGAACCCAATACTTTCTCTCTTCCGGGACTTTTTTTTTCCCCCTGAGTGTTCCTGATAACTTTCTTCTCCGATAGCTACAATATTTGATGTTGCCTGTTCTTCTTGATTTCTACTTTTCCTGGATTTTTTTTAGATGATCCCCTTACCTCCCAAAGTTGACACCCTCTTTCTTACAGAACCGAGACACATGCTCCAGAATCCTGGAAAGCACATTCTTATTCATAATCATGGAAAAGACTACCCACTGAAGGTGAGCGCCCAGAAAACGATTCCAAGTGAATCATTCCTAAACTATCGCTAGCAGTCATGGGGATTGCCCGGACCACAATGCTGGAAAGATGCCTGGAAGACTTGCTTCAAGCTTACCTGGTAAAACAATCATTTCCCCTCCTCCACATCTCCTCCCATATTCCACTGGGAAGCCAAGATTTTAATTGCATGGCATCTCCAAGATTGTAATCAGTATCGTTTAATCTTAAGGAAAATGCCCAGGGCATTTCTTATGTCCGTATAGGACATAAGAAAATCAGGAGTAGAATTGAATCTGCTGGTCATCCCACGGTTAGAGGAATCATGTCATAAGCCTGGAGAGGGAATCCATTGAAAGTCACCCTAGCAAAGCAGTTAGGCAGGCTCAGTGCTCAGACTGCTCGGGTTCAAATCCAAGTTCTACTGCTGACTAACCAGGTGACCTGGGCAAGTTACCCGGACTCCTTGAGATTCCATTACTTCATGCATAGAGTGTTTCAAAGAGTATCTGGAACATAGCAAGTGATCAGTAAATATTGGCTTTTCTTATCATTGCTGCCTTCATCATGTTTGCATCAGATTATGAGCTTTGTTAAATGAACAACTAATTAAACTGCACATTTAGTTCCACCAAATATAATTATTAAAATAACAACTAGCTTACATCTGTAGAGCTCCAGCTATGTGCCCATGTGCTGCATCCTAGGATAAAGGCCCAGGGACATCGATGTCATTTAATATTTTCAGTGATGCTGTGATTTAGGGACCAGGATTAGCCACCTTTTACATGGGGACAATGGGGATTCAGGGGTGTCATGAACTACCCATGGTCAATCACTAATGTGAAGAGAGGCCATTTATGCATATCTAGTTCTCTGAGTCCATAGCCCATGGAGACTATGAAGACACTACAAGATACTGTCTTCCTATCCAACAGCTTATACAAAGCCAAGGTCAATACGTCAGATGTGAAATGAAATTCAGCCAGGACCAGATTGTGTCTGTATTTGCATGTGTATGTTTGCTTAAGTCAGATTTAAAAATTAGGAAAAAAAAACTTAAACATTTCTTTCCTGGACACATTCTTTCCCAGGCCTAAAAGACAGAGACACCTGAGGAGAAAATACTTCTGTGCCAGCAAATTTACCCAGGAATGGAAGCGGACTCCCCAGTTGGGTCTCTGGCTATCCTCCTTGTTTGTCTTTGTTGGTTCTTGACCTTGGCTCTCATATGCAAGGCTTATTTGTTCTGATTGTTAGAGTAGCTACTGAGTCTGTTCTCAGACAGCAAATTCTTTACTCTCAGCCCTCAATTCTTCACCTCTCACCTGTTCAGAAGTGTTCAGAATCCCACTGGTGTCAAATCACAGGAGGGCCCGAGAGTCTGCATGAGGGGAAACAAGTCCTTTTTAAAAGTAAGCTTAACACATGAAAAGACACAAAAATGATAAGTGTACTTGTTTCCTGTTGCTTGTCCCAAGTTTGTTACTGCAAACTTAGAAGCTTGAAACAACACAAATTTATTATCTTGCAGTTTTGGACACCAGAAGTACAAAAGGAGTTGTACTAGACTAAAATCAAGTGTTGGCAGGGCTGTGTTCCTTCCGAAGGCTCTAGGGCAGAATCCATTTCCTCGGTTTTCCAGCTTCTAGAGACTGACACATTCCTTGGCTCTTGGCCCCTTCAGCCAGCAATCACATCACTCCCACCTGTTTCCACTGTCACACCTCCTCTGACTCTCCTGCCTTCTTTCTCCCTCTTAGGGTCTCAGGTGATTACACTAGGCCCTCCAGGATAATGTCCCCATCTTGAGAGCCTTAACTTCATCACACCTGCAAAGCCCCTTCTGTCATGTGGGTAACATATTCCCAGGTTCCAAGGATTAGGATATGGACAACTTTGGGGGCCATCCTTCTGCCCACCATTATGGGGCTTTTATCTATTCAGGTTCCTGGGACTCTTACTATGGCCGCCATATTGGTGCCTGTGGCGTGGGACCTTCCCTCACAGTGGGAAGGAGCTTGCAGCGCTCTGCACTCCCCAGAACGTGTAATAAAAGCATGTGGGTCCTAAGTGGGAAATCTTTCCTGAAAGCTTTAGATTGGGAGGGATCGAAACAGCCCTGGTCAGAGCAGTTGAATCATGGCAGAGTAAAAAATGTCTGCCTCTGTCTGCATCCTCCATTGCCTCTGCTTAGGTGGGCCCAAAAGAAGGAAGGGATGAAGACAGGGTCTCACCACCATTTTTACATCATGAGACAAAAGCCATCTCGCAGGTGTCTCAGAAAGCCAAAAGTCCCAACTCTGAGAAAAGAATCCATCACACGACCCATGTGTCTACCTCCCTGCCTGCTATGTCAGTCAGGAAGCTCTAATCTGTGGCCTTACCCCCTTCTTGTCAACAACACCTGGGCCCTTTCCTGATTGGTCTGGGGAGAAGCAGAGCCCCTGTCGTTTGGGGAAAACATCCAAATGGCTTTTTTCCAGCCAGCCTGTCTTGAATATGCCCTGTACTAGTAAACTGTCCCTGAGGCTGTTTCAGCAATTTTCCTTCTTGAACAAGCAGGGCCTCTAGAGATGATGAGAGTCATGGTCGTCAGATCCACTGGCCTACAGACAATCCCAAACAGAAATGAAATGGAACTGTGGTCCACTTGCACATCTGTGATTAGAGTCAGACCTTGAGAAGTGGATATTTGGCTGCAGGCTAAATCCCACGGCAGCAAATATTGTCACTGCCCAGGGTTTCCACAGACCCACGGTGTTTCTAAGAACCCAGATGTCCTGTGGAACTTTCTGCATGTGGTTTCTTGGGTATGTCAGCTTTATCTGTAAGCTTAGTGTCCCTATGTTCTGAGGCTAGCTTCAAGCGCCACAGAAATAAATAAGTAGATGCACTCTTCCATGCTATAAACCACTTTGGCTGCCTCTGGGATTCTATTACTATCTCCTCTGGGCTTCTGTTTGGTCTTGGCCACACAGCCCTTCCCTGTGGCGGACTCTGTTCTTGCTGGGAGGTTGAGTCTGCTGGAAGCAGGCTGTTGGACCACACAAGGACTGTTAATAAACTGTTTACTCCACACTGGTGTTCGGGCCGGTACACCACTGTGGTCCTACTCCACCTTAATGACCGGATCTCTGCAGCTAACACCCCCTAATCAGGTACCTCACAACAGGCTGGGGTTTCTTTCTTTAGTCTGGCAAGCTCCTTTACCCTTACATCCTTCCTGAATTTTCTATCCATTCACTCGGGAAAAGCAAAAAATAATCCAAATGTCGGATTTAACCCAAGCAGCTATAAGTGATTGCTTTTATTTCTATTAAAAAAAGGCATTGGGGAAAGCAATGAGTGAGTTTTAGACAGTACTCCACAGAAAGGGCGGCTCATCTTTCCCGTAAGGTGATGCTCAGGGTCTGTGTACCAGCGACAAAGGGGAGCTGACGGCCATTTTCCTGTACAGAAGGTGTTTGCCTACATTTAGTTTTGCCACTTGCACACTCTAAGAAACTTCTTCAGAAACAGACTGTGAGGCCGAGCCTCCTGGCCAGTGAGGAAGAGAGAAAGACCTTTGTGGCTTGCCCCCTTGGGAGAAGAAAGTAGAGATCTAGAGCCACCGGGCCCCCGCCCCCTACCTCCCTGTGTGCCTCCCTCAGCCATTCCAAGGATGCTGACAGCCATAAAAAATCAGGCCTGTTAGCAACAGGAAAGATCACAGGCCTTGATTCCTGTTGAGCTCCTCCAACAACAGCTGCCATCTGGCTCACCATCACAGACGAATGCAGGCCCTGATTTATGGGGCAGCTCGGGTCAGGGAGTGAGCCACGCGCATTGCCCTTTCCCCCACAAACACCCCAGTGGGCCGGGGCCTGGGAGAGGGCTACTGCAGGTCATCGATAAATCCTGGGGATAAAACAATGCAGAGGTTATTAAAGGGAGCAGAGAGGGGACCAATGTGAGTTATTCCAATTACAGGCATGGTTATCTTCTTCTGTGCAGTTCAAAGCACACGCACCCTAATGCATTTCAGTGGCTAATAAAAGTACTGGAGGGTTTCTTTCTTTCTTTCTTTCTTTTTTCTTTTTCTTGAAACCCACAGTGCTTATAAATTATAGGATAGAGGGGTGTGAAAGATACATGATAGCTTTGAAGCAGCGCTGACAGCCTCAAACTAATCGATCATAAAAGAAGTCCACAGCAATAGGGGATGAATCATTTATCTAAACCAAAAATAGATGGTCACCTTTGGGAGTAGGATGGGGGGGGGAAAAACCTAAAACGAGGGGTGGGTATCGGGGAGCAAATGTAACATTTCTAGTGCCTCCGTTGCAGGCTCTCAAAGCAGAGGCACCACAGATGTGGCTGTACAGGGCTTACTTAGCTCGAGAGGACCAGGACACGAGGGCCCTTCCTATAAATGCAGAGTCAGTCCAGACCACCACAGCCACCCGCAGGCGAAGGCATGCTCAAACACGATCAAAAGCTTTATCTTATGCATCTTTTCCCAGACAACACTTTCCGCAGAACCCTCAATGGCCGTTAAGTCTTGTTACTTTTTATTGTGCTAGAGTGAAATTGGCCAGAGATTAGAATTAAATTGCATTGATATGGACTGGGGAGGCGGCACGCAAAGATTTAGCGAAATGATTATGTCCTACAAAATCTGTTAGAAGATGTAGCCACGGGGTCTTGTAGTTTCCAAACCCTGTGGACCACCGAGCGTTGCCGGGGGCACCCAGGGCAAGCCGACTGTAATAAACACGGAAAGTCTTTCCAGACTCCCCTGTTGCTTTCACCCAGGAAACTGAAGCACTCAGAAATAGTCTGTTCTTTCAAATAGGTTAAGCACTCCCAAGCCATTTGTACACTTCCTTAAAGACAATCACTATTTTTAAAATACCGGAAAAAAAAAAAAAAAAAGCAAGCAAGCAAGCAAGCTGTAGTCTGGTATTGAAATCCAATCCCTAGTTACACTTTATCAGCATTTTACTAGATGTGGGTTTATCTGCGAGGGAGCTGGGAAAGAATTGTCTCAGCTCTCCCACTCTTTGCGTTTCTCTCCAGGCCCCTGCAGGGTTTGTATGCTGCCACGAGCTAGCCATAATCCCACCCTGGTGTGTTTTGCTTCTCTGCTGTGATTCCCTGGCCATAGGCTCCTCACGGACACCTTGGCCAAGCCCTGGGCATGGCATTCAAGGCCTCTCCCAACACGCCCTTAGTCTCTAGCCTCACCGCTAGGAGTGCCAACATTCTCACCGCCCTGTGGCCTCACCACACAACAGGGGTGGTCCTTCTCCAGCATGCCTCCCAGCCTCCCTGACTCCAGTGGCATCTGCCTAGAGGGTCCTGGCTTCCTCCTGAAGAGTTCTCTGACATGCATCCTTCTAGATGCCGCCCAGGAAATCACCAGTTCACCCCTTCTGTTGGTTGGCATGTTCTGTTGTCTCAGGGGACTTCAAGTCTTCATTCTCAACCCCAGACCCCACTGGGGTGCTGCTCTTGGGGCTTAACCTTGCCACACTCAGCTTGCTGCCTCCAAACCACGTGTGTGCATACCCACCCAGCAGGCCGCCTTGACTGGTGTGCAGTAAGCGGTGCTTCTGCCAAGTGGGAGAAAGATGCCCAGTGAATGAATGAGAGGGACCTGGGCTGTGGGGCAGGGAGCAGACTTGGTCCACATCACCCACTCACAAGCTGTAACAGGGGACTCGGAGCAGGCTGCGCTGCCTCCAAGCCCAGGCTTTAGCACAGTGGGCTGTCATTTACCTTCCCCAGACCCTATCAGTGGCCTGTTTCCATAAATTAAAACGGTGAAGGGGCGCCTGGGTGGCTCAGTGGGTTAAAGCCTCTGCCTTCGGCTCAGGTCATGATCCCGGAGTCCTGGGATCGAGCCCCACATCGGGCTTTCTGCTCAGCGGGGAGCCTGCTTCTTCCTCTCTCTCTGCCTGCCTCTCTGCCGACTTGTGATCTCTGTCTGTCAAATAAGTAAATAAAATCTTTAAGAAAAAAAAAAATTAAAACAGTGAAGCAGATTTCCCGAGTTCGGTTTTAGGTTCTGCCAGTCACAAACCGGGAAGCTCTGGGGGAGTGTCTTACCTCTGGGGCTGACAGGAGTACACATCCCAAATGGTTGCTGCAAAAATTGAAGACAATATATACAAAGTGATTAAGATAATATCTGGCACAGAGTAGGAGTTCAATAAATGTTAGATATTATTAGTTATTAGTTACTTCAACTAATGCTCATACACAAAATACTGTCAATTTTCCTATCCAGCAATGAATATACTATGTAAATATTACAAAAAAGGATTCTGTCCCTAGAATTACGATTATTCCTTCTAATGCTCTTCCCACAAGAATTTTATTCCAAATAATAAGGAATTTGCTAGAGGTCGTAATTTCAAATATCCTCACCAACAGTCCTCATAAACCATCCAAACATTTGGAAAACAAAATACTTTCATCACCCAAACTACATCTCCCAGACTGCCTTTTTCACCTAAAAGTGGAGCCTAAAATATACATATCTTAATACACTCTCTATATTATTATCTGATGACATCAGATAATTATATGATAAATTAGCATTAAATATCTGATAATTATGAAGATTTATTATTAATTATCTGATAATATTAATAATTTATAATATATTTTTAGCTTAAACCTTAATTCCTTTTCACACTTGGGAAACATGACCTACATCCTTATGGCCCTCCAGCTCACTGAGGTCATGGGGGCAAGAGCCCCATTCCTTATCCACCTGGCAGTCAGGGAGCAGCTGGGTGACCCCTGACTGACAACCCCATCCTCCCATGCTGTGGCGCCCAGGTCCTGCCACCAGATCCTGATCTCTAGATCAGCCTGGAAAAGGCTACAATATCACCCAGCTCGTTCAGGCAAAAAGCCTGACTATAGCCGCACGGAGTGAACGCGTGCATGTGTGCAGGGCCTGACCCGGGCACACCTACCTGTATGAGCTCTGTGGACGGGATGGCAGGCAAGGACAGGTCCCTGGCTCCTGCTCCCACTCCGAAAACCCCTCAAGCCGACCCTTGGAAGAGTGTGTCGTCCCTGGTGTGGCTACTGTCCCCTCTAGGCCATCGGAAGACTTCATTCGCCCCGCGGCTTCATGTGCTGTGAACTGTTGGATGCGTGTGGTGCCCTGGGATTCAGATTTCAAAACCCTCTCTCTCCACCACCCACCGTAGCCAGTGTCTGTCTAGGCAGCTTTCAACAAGGCTGTCTCTTCACCATACTGTGGGAAGGATTTTTCTTTCCATTGATGAACTGAATGCTGTTTGGTTTCCATGGTGAGAAAAGACCCTGGCCTTGGGAGTGGGGCTGGGGAAGGTAGAAGGACCTCCTGCCCAGGTCAGTAGTCCACCTCTGGTGGCTGTGGTTCTGGGCACTTCTTGAGCTGGGGTGAACCTCTTCTGCCTGTTCCTTCCATCCTGTTCCAGGTGGCAGTTCTTCTCTCTAGGGGCTGAAGCATCTCCCTCACGTTCCCCTCCCTCAGTCTGCCCTTCACATCCCTTCCACAATCTTCTCCAGCCTGGAAATCAGAGAAGAGTTGCAGGAAATAATTGGAAAGCAACCTCCCCAGGTGTTTATCATATAAAAAAGATGGCGCCGTCTGGCACAGCTGTTGCCACTGCAGCTTCTCCTGGTCGACTTGAAACTTTGATTTATTATCCAAAAGTAAATACTAGTAAACAAATAACAGAAATGTTGTTTTCCCCCTGGCGACTACCCAGCCTCATGATAATTGCTCTTTTCTCCTCCCTTTCTCACCAATCACGAAGCAGTGATGTTCTCCGGGAAATGGGTTGCTCTCGACTTTTACCAACAAGTGTTTCGCATAAAGCTGTCTCATGATGATAGGCAGATGCTGAAGACTGGAAGCTCACAGGTCAACTTGCCCCATGCAATGTGATTTTAAAGGTGGAGCTTACATTGAAAAAGTAGAGACTTCACATGAAAATTTATATATTTTGGCCCTCTCTTGGAAAATGGGAGAGTTTTTGGAAATGGTGGGCCTATATTCCCACTTGGCTGTAGTCGCCTGGGCAGGCCTGCCCCTCGGCGTCATGGTCTCAGACTTCCTCATATCTCTTGAGACCATGGCTGAATGTCAGATGTAATTTATCATTATATTTGTTCTGCTATTTTCCTTATGGTAGAGACATATTTTTTTCTGGGCCCATATGTTGTGAATTGAAGATGGCTAAAAATTCATTATCATTCCTCCCATCTAAAAGTGAAGTCAGTTTCCCCTTTTGAATCAGGGCTGGCCTGTAACTTTCTCTGTCCAACAGAATGTGGCAGAAGTGATGCTGCATACCTTCTTAAATGGGGCCATAAGACATTCACAGTTTCTGCTTTCACATACTTGGAACACTCCATCTTGGAATTCAGCCATCCCGCTGTGAGAAGCCCACGCCACTTATAGAGGCCATCTGGAAAGAACTAGAACATTCCATTCCACAACCCCAGTTGAGCTCCCAGCCAACAGCCAGCCCAACCGTCAGCCATATAAGTGAGCAATCCTGGACATTCTGGCCTGGTTGAGCCTCCAAATGACCGCCGCCCTGGCTAAAACACCATGCAAAAAAAGCCACCCAGCAAAGCTCGGTCCACCCACAAAATCATGAGAAGTAGTAAATGGCCATGGTTATTTTATGTCACTAAGTTTTGGGGTGGCTTCTTCTGTAGCAATCACTAATCAAAACACCTTATCATGATCAAATTTGGGGAGGAAAGAAAGGTAGATAAGAAGGAGACATGTCTCAGGAAAAATGGAAGAAAGTAAATGTTTCTGGAACTGAAGACTCTTCCTACTGAATTTGTACAAAAATACCCAGCTTGCTTCAAAAATCTACACTGCCAGTTCTTCAAAGCATGTTCATCGAGGACTCCAGCTCTAACGGAAAGTGGCCACAGATGCCTCCAGACCAGGATCTAAGTTCTGCTTCTTTCTCACTAGCCTCTCACTGGTGGGCAATCATCAATTCTTTGACCTTCAACTTTGAAAGTAGGAATACCCATATCTGCTCTGCCAATCTTATATGGATGTTTTATAAATTGGAAAGGACTTTGTAAATGCAAAATATTATTATTTGCATTTTACATCCCCAATTTTTTTAGACTCCTCAACTCTTGGGGGACCCCATACCTTTTAATTTGATATGCTGAGAATGACTCCCATTGGAATATGTCTACCCAACTGATCTTGGATTCCAGGTCTATGGAGCAGAGATAACAAAGAGGTTTCAGCTCATGTGCCAAGTGCAGGTGTGTTTATTACCTGGAGAACTGTGATGAGAATGATTTGAGTCCACACCTGGGAAGGGAGAGGATACATGCAGGCCCTGAATGGACCAGCTCAGCATGAACTAGCATTTTATTAAAGAGCCTTTTCTTTTGTTTTTAAAAAAAATTTGAATGAAATATCAAAGCATGAGTTAGCAGGCCGGATTTGAGCTGTGTTACTGTGACTGTGGACCACTTTAAACTTCTATAATCTCCAGTCTTATCATCTACAAAATGACATGAGGATGATGATGATGATGAAGCATTTATTGAATGGTGACTCTATAGTTGATACATACTGTTTCTCTTGATCCCTGCAACCACTTCTTGGAATAAAGTTTGCTTCTTCATTACCTCCATTCTACACATGAAGGCACACATAGATAGAGAAACTTGCCCAAGTCACACAGCTAGTAAATCTGAAAACCAAGATTTGAACCCTGATAGTCTAGACCAAATGTTGGCAAGCTTTTTCAATAAAGGACTAGATAGTAGATATTTCAGGCTTTATAAGCCACACCATCTCTGTGCGACTACTCAGCTCTGCTGTTGTAACTCAAAAACAGCCAGGGACAATATGTCAACAAATGGGTGTGACTGTGTACCAATAAAACTTTATTTGCAAAAACAGGCAGTGAACTAGATTTGGCCTGTGGGCTCTAGTTGGCCAACCTCTTGTCTAGAGAAGTGCTTTCCAATAGAAACAAGGCAAATCACAAATTATAATAATTTAAAATTTTATGTCATTCACATTTGCTAGTCACTTTTAAAAAGTTCAAAGAGACAGGTGAAACTAATGTAATACTATATTTTAAACATAATAAATCCTAAATATTATTTCAATGTGTTATCAATATTTTTAAAACTATTAATGAGATATTTTACATTCTTTTTTTTTGTATCTTCGAAATCCAGTGTGTATTTTATACTTAGAACCCATCAGAGCTGGGACCACATGTGGCTGGGGCTGCACGGAGGAACCCCAGGTCTAGAACCCAGGCTTTCTGTCTGCCTCAGAGGCTTTACCAGGACCTTAGAGCTAACACAGGAAAACACACGATAGAAATGCCAGTTACCTTTTTTGATTCATTTAGGTCTCTTGGATGGGTCCCAGGTCCTACCTTGTATGAACCATTTCAAGAGTTTGATTTTAATTTAGTGATTTGGAACTCTGAAGACATTTTTCCTTAGAAACAACACTATAAATGGCCAATAGAGTGTTGGACCCTCCCACAAAACCCTAATTAATGGGCAATATACCTGTCAAACACACTGTGGCTTGAATTACCCTAATGATCATTCAAAAATGTGATTTTCTGCTAGCTCTAACTAAGGACACCAGGTACAAACTCTAGCCCCAGGCACTATGTCGAAACAGGTGTTCCCCCCGCCCCATTCCCAGACTTTTGTGGCCAGACCACCCTCCGAGATCTGAGTCATGGTCCAAGAAATTGCCTCTTGTTGGTGAGAGCTCCGATGCCCATGTGCCTTGCCCAAATTCTGGGAAGGCTGCATTCCTAAGTCAGAGGCTGCCCAGGCCAGATGCCTCTCTTCATCAGTGTCCTATAAAGGGTCTAGTACATGCATTGCATTGTTTCTTTTGGCACAAGTTCAGGCCTGAACCAAGCAATAGAGCATCTAGCAGTAATTCCCAGACTGTGGAATTTAATGGATCAATAAAATTTCAGAAAAAAAAAAGAAAAGAAAAAAAACCAAAACACAACTGGAGAACCGATATCAAGTGGCTGACTTGTATTTTTTCCCAAGTAAACTCGTTAAGAGGGGAAAGAAAAACTCTCCCATCCAGTGGCACCATCATTTGAACACTAACTGTTACAATGGCATTTTAATGCCAAGTAAAGGGAGGGGAGCCCTCAGAATTAAAGACTTTTTTTCGATGGAATATATTTGACTTTGTAGAAAATTGCTACCGCTTGGGGTTCATTTTTAACATTTTGTCAAGGACCTTAACAACTTTGCTTCCGGGGCACGTCCCTTAGGCTAACATTTGAGAGTTGTGGGGGGAATAAAATGGCTCAGGGCAGCTGCATAGGGTAATGAAAGGTTTGGACAGAAAGCAGAGGGAGGGGCGTGACCGTGACCGCAGCAGGCAGTCCCGCCCAGCCCTGAGGTGAGCTCTCCTCCCTGGAGGGTTCTGGGTAAGAGGAATTACCACAACAGAAATCACACCCTTTACTGGCACTAGTATGCATCAAAATGCACTGTTTGCATCTTGTGGTAGACCTCCGAAGCTATTTACACATCCCTTCTACAGCTTTTGATCTTCTCCGAACCTCTACAAGTTAAGCAGAAAAGATATACTGCACATCTTACAGATTAAACAGTAACCCAGATGGAATTCCAAAGACTGCTCCAAAATTTTTCCCCCTTTTTGGAGACTCTTTTACTACAGCCCATGTTCAACATCTCAGGAATGGGTTTGGAGAACCAGAACTCCTGGAAAATAAGGATGATTCATTCATTTTATAACCTTAGATGTTACCCCATCTGTAGAACAGAAATTACACACTCAATGACAATGAGGGCCTCATTAATTTCTGTAGAAGGGTTTCTGAGCTTCTCTGATGAAAGGAAAAGCAAAGTAGAAAGAATTCTTATGATGTCTCCAGGCTTTGTTGGGTTTTCTTCTCAGTGGTGGGCAGGTTCCAACCATGTCTCTGCTCCCAGCAGGGCCTGGGCTCCTTGGCCCTGCCCCCCTTGCTCAGGCTCCACTTCCTTCCTAAAAGACGGCTTCTCTCCTATCTACAATAACCCTCCTCACTCATCACCACCTTGGCCATGCAAACGACGCATGGTGGGCATGGACCTGGGTTTTGAAGAGTTACTTAAGTGACATTTCCTACATTAACCCATTTTAGAAGAGTAATTGTCAATGGAAATCTCATATGGGGGTTTTCCTGATGGGCATGTGTTTGAATTATCCTCAGTTTTCAAAGGCTTGAAACACACACACACACACACACACACAGCCAAATTTAAGGATGCCAAAAAGCCAGCTTCGACTAGTTCCAGCTCCATAAACAAGCTCAGTGTGGATATTCTGGGCATTATTGAAGTGGTCTGGGTCCATCCCATCTCCCCACCTCTACCCTCCCTTCCCCACATATTCTTCTTAAAACCATGCTTCTGTTACTAATAGTTCTTTCTGAACCCACCATCCAGTGCTTTGAAGTAACTTTATAAAGCCATAGACAGACTGCAAGCAAATGGCAGAGTACGGAGTCTCTGAACACAAAATTATTTTCAGCTTACTGCTCTTCTGCTCTTCACAATCTCTGGAATTTCGCTCTGACTGGGAATCAGTGTTAGATGAAAAGGCTGCTCTTCTTCTGTGGGCAACTAGCAAATGCTCTGTCCTAAGTGCCCCGCCTGCAATGACACAGGGTCCTGTGTGCAAGGGCTTGCAACTTAATTTAGAGCACACCCAGCAAAAGGAGCATGGAAGGAACTTGGAAGTCCGGGGCCGCAGGCAGCTTCGGCAAAACAGTGCGTTGAAGGGAGCACAAGAGGTGGACACTTGGACCCCGAGTTGGTCCTCAGGTCAGAGGTTCCCTGAGGGGTTCCAGGATTGGGAGGGAGGAGGAGAAAACATATCTGCGTCTTCAACAAGCTTTCTTGCGGAAGGTGCCTGCATTGACTGTCCTCTCCAGCCTCTTCCCCCCCTCCCCAACATTTCATTGCTTTTGTGTTTTTCCCCTGTCCATCTTAGTTTTCGTAGCTTTCTTGGTTCTTCTGTGCCATCTCTCTTCTCCTGAAGGCAAACCTTTAAGGTGTTGACGTGAGTCCTTCTATTTTCCGTGGCTATGGGAAGAGCCTTGCGTGCAGTGGACAATGCTTCTCCGACCTTCAGGTGCTCACCTGCGTGTCTTGGTAACGGGTCAGTCCAGCCTGGGGAGGTCTCGTCAGCACAGAGCCTGTGTGTGGAACAGGCAATCAGGTGATGTCTGTGCGCTGGTCCCCATCTTCACCTTGAGCAGTGGGAACCCCTGGGAGCCCCTGGGGCTGTTTCTGCCTTTTCACTCTGAACCACTGTTAAGAACTTTCCTTCTTGCCAGCTGTGTACCTCTAGTGTGCCAGGACCCCCGCACTTTCTCTCCCAACTCTCCCGGGCCGCACAGGAGTGGAGGTCCACGACCCATGGGAGGGTTTCTGGGGCGCCTAGAAGCAGAATTGCTGGGTGCAGGTTTGGGTGAACTTAATCAGATTAAGGGCTGCCGGACTGCCCCTTGACAGCCCTTGCCTCATTTTAAAATGGCCTCATGAGGAATTTCCACTATTATCACAAACTCAAACTTCCATGATAGTAAGTCATGTTCAAGGCAGGCAAACGTGAGGGAAGGGAAGTGCCCATTGAGTGCAGCCTTGGGGAAACTTTGGGCAGAGGACAGAGGAGGCTACAGCGGATTTTGGCAGTGGCAGATGACCTAAGCACAAACTCTTCATCTCCATGACATGGTAAAGAATTCTCTGCCGCTTGCCACAGGCTGGTGACTGGACTTGCTGGAGGTGCCAAGCCAGGAAACAGTTGAAGGGCACTCATGGCAGCCACCGTTTGAAGGCACTTTTCAGGTGTCACCTCACCTCGTCCCACATCCCCAGCTCCCTTTACAGATGAGAAAACAGAGGTCCCAGATCCTCTGGGGCCCTTACCTCTGTGGCATACTGGCTCTTGGGGGTAGTGAGATAGGAAAATGCAAACCTCCCACGGAGTCCTGCCTTGCAGGAGGAAATAATTTATTAACACACAGTTGAGGAAATCAAGGCACGTGGGGACAAAGTCTTGCACCCTGAGCAGGGCACACTCATTGTCCCCAGGCCCCCCAGGCCTCCCAGGCCCTCCAGCTAAGGTTGCCTGCTTGCTTACTGAGGTGCAGGACATCCATTCAAAGCAAGATGCAAGTGAGCCTTCATCAGTTTTGAGAACGTGAGAGCTTTTACTGGGGAAGGGCCATGGCTTTCTGCTGGGCCCCAGGCACTGCGAGAGTCACCTCCATGGCCCAGAGCACTGGAGAGCTGTTGGTGTGTGAGGCCTGTGTGCTGCTGGGGTGTCAGCCACACTCTGCTGATCTGTTCCCTCCAAGGAAGCTTCCCGACTGGCACTGTGTGTGGCAACAAACTCATGCAAATTCACACCACTATCCTTTACGCTTGGGCCTGGCTACACAGGGGCTTCTCCACTCGGGCCCCCACCGTGACGAGAGTGTTTCCTCACATTTTTACCCATGGGGGTGGGGGTGATGCTGCTCCCATCTTCCTGAGCCTAACTGCCTGTCCTGCTGTTCCCACTTAGCATTCACCAGGACTCTGGAAGAGCCTGGCCGAGCCTCTTAGGAATGAAGATTCTGGAGAGTAGCAGTGGTTTTCCTGAGAAGACTGAAAAGAGTGAGCACGTCAGTGCAAGCAAAAGTTGCTTCTCCCTGGGATCAGATACCCAAGCCTCCACTTAGTGGTTAATACCTAGCTCCTTGGAGAAGGGGTTCACGGAGAAACTCCGCGTTCTAGGCCATCAGCAAGGCCCGGGCACTGTGCCTCTCAATGATACATGTGGCCTCTTCCCCCAACACCCCTTGTCTCCTATTCATTGCATGGATGAGCTTTCCGAACATGCTAACTGTCTTCATCTTTCTCCTCCTCCTGCTGCCTCTTCTTCTTCCCCTTCCCCTCATTCTCCTTCTTCTTCTATTTCCAATTGAAGTAAGACCTGTCTCATCATCAACATCATAGGCCTTCTTTTCCTCAGAGGTTGATATGTGATAAAACAGAAATTAAACTTTAGAATATGTTCACACTATACAGGAAAGAATTGTGTCTGGGGCAGAAAATATAGCTGATGCTTAAGAGTTCGCATGCCTGTGAATGTCCGGAGCTCATACAGCACAGGATGCTGATATGACATTCCGAGAGACTAAATAATTTCCTCACACAAAAGTTACCATGTGACCCACTCTGTCTTCTGTCACCTACCTGCTTCTACTCATGGTAACATGAACAGAGCCAACTGTGGAAACCATAGAAACGAATTCTTGGATTTTCAGTGTTAAACAGACTCTTGAAAATCAGAATTAATGGCCTTAAAGCCCAGGTCCTAATTTGTGAAAGTTGAAAATTTTGAGAGAAGGCAGGGGGGGTTGCATTTCAAAAGGCATCCCCTCCCAGAGCATGAAAACAGAATGCCTGTGTCATAACAGGACTGGAAAGAGAAGTAGACAAAGGGCACATGCCCTTCTTCAGGGAGATTGAATAAATGTCAGCTGAACAGGGGGGAGGGAGGAGCTGGGGAAGCAGGAGGGTGACTCTGTGTGTGGTGTCTCTGTTTGCCCTTCCTGTTCACCAGCTTAGTCCAAGGGAAGGAAAAATAATGGAATCTCTTAGAGAGAGAGAGAGAGAAGCAAATCTGCTTTTAAGACAGGAGGACGCTAGAGCCAGGGTTTACATAGGCTGTTCACACATGTCTACAGAACTGCTCCTGGACCAAAAGGTTGAATTCTGTCTCAGTTTAGGACCAAGACAGATCAAGATCAAGACGCAGAGACCCCTTTGAACCAATCCCCTCAGAGTACCTGTGTGAACTCCCAGAGTTTACCATTCCTCCAGGAATGCACCCACTCACCCTACCCTGGCAAAAGCACCAGGCTATCACCCACCCCTACTTGTGTATCCAACTTGGTGAGAGTGTCAATCACGTGTGCTCCAGCTCCTCAGTCAAGGGGAGGGTTCTCAGCCAGTCAGACCCCTTTTTGGAGTATAAGGACAGGAGTGTGGGAAGACAGGAAGTTGAGCTATCTTGGTGACTCTCCCTTAGGTCCTGTACCCCTGACTCCAAGGAATGCTGGTTCCCATCCTTGTTGAGTTCTGGTTCTTCAGCTGGCTCTTCAATTCCCTCACTCATTTCTTATCCTTCCTAGAAATTACTTTTTAAGAAAATGATAATTAAAAAAATAAATAAATGTATTATGTGTAGACACACAAGTGTATAAAAAGTGTTGATACCTGCGCTGGAATGATACCATAGAGATAGTTGGGGATGGTGGGGATGGAGTCAGGGAGAATTGAGAGGGGAACTTCATAGACCTCAAAATATTTATAATATTTTCTTTTTTAGAAAAAAGTTTAGAAGTAAAAGTGTTCCAATATTAACATTTGATCCTTTGGGATGGCCAATTCTTGGACATCCGTTAATTATCCTCTGTGCTTTTCTGCTTGTTTTCTTATTGATGTTTCAACAAAATTATACCCCAGGAGAGAAAAACCATACATGCTTCCTCAGGGTCTAGAGGGAGAGAGCTCCCTGCCAGGTGTCACTCCATGGGGACCTCTAAGACCTCTTGTTCCATTACATACAGCAGTGACATTTCTGCTAAAAATAGAAATAACCCCCTTCCTAGGCCCTACAGTTTCTTCCCTTCCACCATTCCTTTTTCCATTTCTTGTATGCAAAAGAAAAGTATCACTACCACCAAAGGCAAGAACATTCTTCCACTCTTTCCCCACGGTGGAGAGTCCAGCTAAAGAAAATTTCAGTTCCAATAGCAAGATGATGCCCATGAATAATAAGTGGAATGGCACAAAGAGAACGTGATATAAACGTGCACCACTGAATAAAAGAGAAGGCACAATTTCAAATATGTAAAGGGTTTACAAAGTTCAACATGGATTCCCTCCTCCTTTTTAAATTTAAATTCTAGTTAGTGAACATACAGTGCAGTATTGGTTTCAGGAATAGAATTCAGTGATTCATCACTTACATACAACACCCACTGCTCATCATGACAAGTGTCCTCCTTAATCCCCATCACCCATCTAGCCCATCCCCCTTCCACATCCCTCCATAAATCCTCAGTTTGTTCTCTATCGTTAAGAGTCTTTATGACTTGTCTCCCCGCCTTTTTTCTTCCCCCCCTTCCCATATGTTCATCTGTTTTATTTCTTGAGTTCCACATATGAGTGAGAGCATATGGTATTTGTCTTTCTCTGACTGACTTATTTCACTTAGCATAATACTCTCTAGCTCCATCTATGTCATTGCAAATGGCAAGATTTCATTTTTTCTGATGGCTGAAGAATATTCCACTATATGCACATACCACATCTTCTTTATCCATTCATCATTCGATGGACATTTGGGCTCTCTCATAATTTGTCTATTGTTGATAATGCTGCTCTAAACATTGGGGAGCATATACCCCTTCAAATCTGTATTTTTGTATCCTTTGGGCAAATACCTCATAGTGCAATTGCTTGATCATAGGGTTGTCCTATTTTTAACTTTTTGTGGAACCTCAAAACTGTTCTCCATGGGTTCCCCTCTCACATAAAATAAACATGAGTCTCCAATGATGGGAGTCCATAAATTTTCAGATGTGCAAGGATTTCATTGCAGTCTAGATTAGCAGGAAATGAATTATTTATATCTCATATTTCTACATTTGTAATTGGTGACTCATTTTATTGTGCTAGAGTCATCAAAGCAAGAACAAAAACCCACATGAAATTAGGTCCAACCCAATGCTGCCCTTTTGCAGGTAGACCACACTTTCTATTTCTAGGATTTTCAGAGGTAGTTTCACAAGTTTTTACTGAATCAGGCTGAGAGGTTATGACTTTAGTTGACAGAAACAATTTCAAGGAAGTGCTATGGGTTGTACATGTTTCTGAATGGGAAAAACACACATCCCTCCCTAAAATGCCATCTTATATATCTAGTAGTTCTATTGTGAGAGAAACCGTCACAATAGATTAAGTAGACAGAATGGCCATAAGGCCAATCCCAGAAGGTAAATGTCTAAAACAGGGTTCCTGCGCAGCTTTCTGTTACATCCGACTTCCTAATGCCCTCTCTCTCCAGGAACAGTGCCAAACTCAGAATCCCTGGTTTGAGAGAGGCTTGACCTGATATCAGATACATCCTACTTGATAAAACTCCTGCCTTGACAGAGATGGAGAAGTGCAAGGAAGGACAAGGGAGACTGCTTTGCCAGCCTACCTCCGTGAACTAAATTGGAGTCCTGTGGAAAAGAAGGCACTTGTTTATGACTAAGGCTGAGATTGAAGAACTGGGTTGAGTAGTTGATGAGATGAGACTGCATAGGAACAGGGCTGACCTTGTTCCAGCCCTGCTTGGCTGAGCTACACATATTTATGGTCAATAACCTAGACTTTGGCAAATATCTTAATGGTGATGTAATTCTTGTGGGCACCACGCCTGAATACCACACCTGTAGGTGGTTCTATAAGGAACAGATGTCTCCATCCCAGGGAACAGCATGTTCTCATCTAAAGAATAGGGGCTCTGGGAGTGGATCTTAGAGATAAGATTATGTATTTCCTCCCTCTGATGGGTCATTTTTTAGAATTTGAAGTATGGAGTTGTTCAGAGTACCTCCGATGATGGGAGAAGCGAGCAGCCTAGTAAAGAAGCCTGGAGGGTCTGGGTCTATGTGCTCACTGTAAGCTCTTCTCCTTGCTGTATTTCCATTTCAGCATCTTCAAATGTTCAGAAAATTCTCAGTAAGGTAGAGTCTGGTCTCTGCTGTGTGTGGAAAATGAAGGGGAAGGGCTGCTTGGTGGTACAGTGGAAAACATTCCTCACTCTGGTCATCGCTGGGAACCACCGTGCCCAGGGGTCAGTATTCTGAGGGTCATTGGCAACAGGGGCAGAGACAGCACAGAGGTACAGCTGATGAAGAACATTTACACCACCCAGCTTTGAGGAGGCTCTCTAGCTATAGCAGGAATCCATCTAAGTTCTTGCTCCTCTAGAGCAAGACCTCTAACAAATCCAAGCAGCAGCCTCGGGAGGTTCTGGACTTCCTGTTAGTTCAGTCAGTGGGTCTTGGAGTTGTTTTACATGAAATGTCATGTTTCCTAATATCCTAATATCTCCTTCTTTCTTTAGTGACAGAACTGCTGAAACTGAGTTGGGTAGATGAACTACTTGTGGTTACCAGCTTGAGTCTAAGCATTATTCATGTATAGATACATTCAACAGGATAAATTTCAGACCCAGTAAAGTATGGCAGCTTAACCCAGATAAAAGTCCATTTCTCTGTCATGTAAAAAGTAGCAAAATTAGTGGTGTGGACTGGAGCGTAATATATGCCAAAGAGAATAAGTCAAAATGAATGAACAAGAGATAGAAGAAGAAGCAAGATGTGCCTGGTGGTGAGTAACTCACATGATGAACAGGTGGACTTTCTTCTCTAAGTCTCCAGCAGCCCATGAGAGTGTAAGTGAGAAATCTCGATTAGAGCTTAGAAAATATTGCAAATAGAATCAGCTCACAAATACATCAGTGGCATATCCAGACCCAGAATCCAAGTCCTGCCTGCATGGCCTCCAACAGGCACAGCAGTGAGAAAGGTTAATACTCTAACTGCAAACTTATTTATACCAAAAATAGGGAATACAGACTCATTGTCTGAAAAGCACAGTAACTTGTTCTCAAGCTCTGTAATGAGGTTGGGGGAGGGGACATGCCAGTGGACTTCAGCAAGAAGGACGGGGTGTGTGTCTGAGTCCAAGTGTGTTTGAGGTTTGAATTATTTAGTACAATAATGGCTGGGCATTTATTTATTACATTGAAGTGGAGCTTTTGTGTTTGAATCAAAAGCACACATAAAAGCCTATTGTAGAAAATCAGGCTCTATTGTAACATAAATGTGCATTATATAAAGCAAAAAGGAAAGGAAAAAAGGGAACTAAAATTACAAATAAACTGTGGAACTTACAGATTATGGGAGAGTTGAGGGTAGGATCTCGGAAAAGGTCCAAGATGGCTCTTCTGTTCTTTTCCTGACCAGAGTCTCCATCACTACAACCAGCTCTTGCTTCAGTCAGACAAATGGGAAATGAAATTGTTCTTCTTTCTCCAGTCCTCAGAATTATGATGACTATGGAGCTAAAGGGAGGAAGAAAAATAAAATAGGAGGAAAACAAAGAGAGGGTAGGTGGATTTCCCTCGAAACATTCGCACGCACTCAATAAAGAGAAGTGGCATTAACACAGTCCCCAACCCCATCTCAAGCAAAATTCCAATTTATAGGGATTTCACAGATGGTTTCCCTGCGTGGGTCTGCCCTTACGTGGAACGGTGCATTAAATTACTGGAGTTCTGGTGCTAGGCTATATTTTCACTCTGGGTAGTTTTTTTTTTTTTTTTTTTTTTTAACAGCTTACTTAAGATAGGGTTCATATGTGACTCTATTTAAAGTAGGAAATGCAGTGGGTTTTTTTTTTAATTCACAGATACATGCGACCATCACCACCGTCCATTTTAGAACATTTCATCGCCTCAAAAAGAGACCTGATATGCTTTCTCTAACACCTTCTGTTCGCCAGACCCACTTTCCCACCTCTAGGTAACCACAAACGTGCCTTCTATCTCTGTATAGATTTCCCTCTTCTGGACATTTTCTATGAATGCAATCATATAATATGTGGTCTTTTGGAGCTGGCTTTTTTCAGTTAGAACGGTGTTTTCAAAATTTATCCATGTTGTAACATACATCAGTCCTTCATTCCTTTTTATAGGTGAACAATATTCCATTGCATTGTTATAACACATTTCATTTCGGTATTTGTCACTGATGGACACTTAGGTTGTTTCCTCCTTTTGGCCAGTATGAATAATATTACTGTAAATATTTGTGTGCCAAGATTTTGTGTGGATAGATGTTTTTATTTCTGTTGAATATATTCCTAAGTGTGAGATTACTGGATTATATGATAACTATATTTAACCATTTGAGGAACTACCAAACTGTTTTCCAAAGGGGCTGCACCACTTTATATTCCTACCAGCAGTGTATGAGGGTTTCAATTTCTCTACATCCTCATCAACACTTGTAATTATCTGATTGGTGTAAAATGGAATCTCATTGTTTTGTTGTGCATTTCTCTGATGACAAATAATATCAACCATCTATTGGCCATATGCATGTCTTCTTTAATTTATTTTTATTTAAATTCAAGTTAGTTAACATATAGTGTTATAACATATATAACATATATAACATATATGTTATATGTTCCTGTATTTCAGGAATAGAATTTATTGATTCATCACTTACATATAACACCCAATGCTCATCCCAATAAGTGCCCATTACCCATTTCACCCATTCCCCTCAACTGCTTCCCCTCCAGCAACCCTTAGTTTCTCTATAGCTTATGGTTTTCCTCCCTCTCTGTTTTCATCTTATTTTATTTTTCCTCCCATTTCCCAGTATTCATCTGTTTTTCCTAAATTTCATAAGTATTTGTCTTTCTCTGACTATGCATGTCTTCTTTAAAGAAGTATTCATTCAGATCTTTTCCTTATTTTTTAATTGGATTATTTGACTTTCTATTACTGGGTTGTAGGAGTTCTTTATATAATGTAGATCTAAAGTTATTTCTCTCTATCTCTTTTTTAAAGATCTTATTTATTTATTTGAGAGAGAGAGAGAGACAGCAAGAGCAGAAACACAAGCAGGGGGAGTGGGAAAGGGAAAGCAGGCTTCCTGCTGGGCAGGAAGCCCAATGCAGGGCTCAATTCCAGGACCCTGGGATCATGAACCGAGTTGAAGGCAGATGCTTAACCATCTGAGCCACCCAGGCACCCTTTGATTTAAGTTTCTTATCTGATATATGATTTTAAAGTTTTCTGCCTTTCTGTGGGTTGTCTTCTCATTTTCTTCATTATGTCTTTGGAAGCACAAAAATTTATAATTTATAAATTATAAATTTATAATTTTGATGAGTCCAGTCTCATTTTTCTTTGTTGTTAGTGCTTTTGGTGTTTATCACGTATCTTTTGCCAAATCCAAGATCACACTTCTGTGGGGCTTTTTTTTCTAAAAGTTTTATAGTTTAAGCCTTACATTAAGTGTTTGATCCTTTTTGAGTTAATTTTTGTATATGGTGTGAGGTAAGAGTCCAGACTCAAGCTTTTGTATGTGGCAATTCAATTGACCCAGCATTGTTTGTTGAAAAGACTATTCTTGCAAGCAGAGGCTGCTGGGAAGATGGTAGAGTAGGAGGGCCCAGGGCTCACCTCTTGTGGAGTGGCCACCTAGAGAACACCCACATGGACATAATAACCCAGAAAGCAACCCGAAGACTGGCAGAAGAGACATCTCCTCAGTTGGACATATACAAGAGACCACAGCAAAGTTGATCCACCTACTATGATATGCTCTTGGCAAGATCCCATCAAAGTGTGCACGCAGCCCAGCCAAGCATCAGCACTACTCCAAAGCAAGTCCTGCTCCAGGGACAGGGGAAGAGAACCACACCAGTCTGTCTGGCCCCAGCAGTAGGCTAGGGGCAGGCACCTGGTATGACTGCAGTTTCCACCCACTGATAAAAGTTACTCGGGAAAACACAGGGAAAGTGCCCTGCAATTTGGTGCTTTTTCATCTTTGGCACCTGGTCTTATTCAACTCAGGCCCAGAGCACCACCAGACTGGCCCACTAACACCACAGGTACCAGACTCTGCTCACAACGGGTGGAGAGCCATCATGGGCTTGATTGAAGGTAAACACAGCTCTGTCACAACACCATGACATCTCTATAGCAACACGCATAGGAGACACTCCTGAAGACCATTTTCTGGTGAAAAGGAGACATTGCACTGTGGGGCACTACACGACCTCTTCTTCATAAAGCCACTACTTTCAAGTGCAGGAGACATAACTCTTTCTTCACACATAGAAACAGACATAGCAATAGACAAAATAAGGAGACAGAGGAATATGTCCCAAATGAAAGAGTGGAACAAAATCATAGCAAGAGACCTAAATAAAAGGGAAATAAGTAATATGTCTGATAATAAATTTAAAGTAATGCTCATAAAGTAACACTAGCCTTAAGAAAGGAGTACAGGGCTTCCATGAGACCCTCCACAAAGAAATAGGAGACCTAAAAAAAGAACCAGTTAGAGATAATGAACTCACTAAATGAAAATAAAAATAGACCACCTAAAATAAATAGCAAACAAAAGGAAGTAGAAGAACATATCAGCAACTTGGAGGTCAGAGCAATGGAAAGTAATCAAGCTGAGCAGATAAGAGGGTAAAATATGCAAAATGAGAATAGGTGCAGGGAATTCAGCAACACTGTCAAGCATAACAGTCACATGATAGGGATCCCAGAAGAAGAATGAGAAAAGAAGAAGACTTATTTGAAGAAATAATAGCTGAAAACTTTCTGAATCTGGGGTAGGAAAGAGAAATCCAGATCCAGGAGGCACAGAGAGCCCCCCAAAAAGCCAACCCAAAGAAGTCTGTACCAAGACACAAAGAAAATAAGATGGCCAAAAGTAGTGCTAAGGAGAATTTTAAAAGAAGCAAGAGAAGGGAAAGCAGTTACATACAAGGGGAAGCCCATTAGGCTGTCAATGGATTTTTCAGCAGAAACTTTTCAGACCAGAAGAGAGTGGCATGATATACTCAAAGTGCTAAAAGGAAAAAAAATCTACACCCAAGAATACTCTATCCAACCAGGCTTTCATTCAGAATAGAAGGAGAGCTAGAGTTTCCCAGAGAAACAGAAGTTGAAGGAATTCATTACCAGGAGCAAAACCAGCCACATTCCCATCACACACAATGCCATCAGCCTGTGGGTCCCAAATCCACAGTCTAGCCATCCTCCTGCACTGCCTGCCACCTGCTCAATGCCAAGTCAACATGCCTTTATTTCAGGTCAACAAGGACTCAAACTGACACACTTCCCCTCAAATTCCAACCTTTATGCCCAAGTTTGTGCACAGAAGTGGGCATAATTATAAGAGCAGAATGAAGCAACACAAACAGTGACACTAATTCTGTGGAATATATAATGGATAAAAGGAGTGTGCTAGACTGAGAACATCTCCAACAAGCACATTAAAGAACAATACATACAGCATGATTCTGATTACTAAAAGAAACAAACCCAGGAAAAATAAAATAAAACAAAAGCAGAGATGGAAACAAACGATAAGAGACTCTTAATCATAGAAAATAAACTGAGGGTTGCTGGAAGGGAAGGGGCATAGGGGGATGGGGTAACTGGGTGATGGGCATCCAAAAAGGCAGTGATGTAATGAACACTGGATGTTATATATGTTATATATGACTATGAATCATGGAACTCTACCTCTGAAACTAATAATACATTATATGTTAATTAATTGAATTTAAATTATTAAAAAAAAAAAAAAGAACTGCCCACAAAAGAAAAGACTATTCCTACTCTATAGGATAGTTTTGGCACCCTTGTGAAAAATCAGTTCATCATAGATGTATGGGCTTATTTCTAGAATCTCAACTCTATTCCACTTATCAACTTATCTATGCTTTTGACAGTGCCACATTGTCTTGATTAACATTACTTTGTAGTAAGTTTTGAATTAATGACATGTGAACCCTTGTTCTTCTCTTACAGGATTGTTTTGGCTATTCTAGGACCCTAGAAATTCCACATGAATTTTAGAATCAGCTTATCAATGTCTCCAAAGAAGCCAGCTGGAGTTCTGATAGGAATTTCATTGAATCTATAGATCAGTTTGAGGAGTATGGTCACCTTAACAATGTTAAACTTTCTGATCCATGAACATAAAACATTTTCCAGTCATTTGGATTATCTTTAATTTCTTTCAATAATATTTTGTAGTTTTCAAAGGACAAGTTATGCACTCCTTTCGTTAGATTTATTCCTAAGTACTTTCATTAAGTGAATATATGTTTATAATTATTATATCTTCTTGAGGGATTGGCCTTGTTATCATTATAGAATGTTCATTTTTATAACTTTTTTTTAAAAGATTTTATTTATTTATTTGACAGACAGAGATCACAAGTAGGCAGAGAGGCAGGCAGAGACAGAGAGAGGGGGAAACAGGTTCCCTGCTGAGCAGAAAGCCCTATGTGGGTCTCGATTCCAGGACCCTGGGATTATGACCCAAGCCAAAGGCAGAGGATTTAACCCACTGAGCCACCCAGGCACCCCACTTTTTTGTTTTAAAGTCTATTTATCTGACATCCGTTTAGCCATTCCAGTTTTCATGTGATTATTGCTTACATGATATGTCTTGTATCATCCTTTTATTTTCAATACGTTTGTATCTTTGAATGTAAAATGTATCTCCTATAAACAGCATATAGTTCAAACATTTTTAAAAATCTAGTCTGACAATCTTGGTCTTTTGACTGGATTGTTTAATCCATTCACATTTGATGTTATTATTAGTATAGTTCAATTTATGTCTGTCATTTTGGTTTTTGTTTTCTATAGGCCTCTTGTCTTTTTGCCCTCTATTCCTACTTTACAGTTATTTTACAATAATTAAATATGAGTATACTATTTTCTAATGTAGGATTTTAACTTCTTTACTGATTTTTTTACCATATATGTTTCAGCATTTTTAGTAGTTATTCTAAGGTTTACCTCATATATCTTAGAATTGGCTTCTGGTTTATGCTAACTTAATTTCATTGTTGTATAAACACATTATTCCTATATAACTATATTCCCTTTCCTCTCTTTTTGTCATATTATTTTTGCACATATTAGATCTATTAATGTTACAAACCCATTATTGTATTATAATACATTATTATAATTAGTACTTTGCAGTCTGTAGTAATTTCCTTAGCCTAATAGAGTTTTTCTCCCATTTATATGCTTTGTGCTATTACTGACAAATATATTATACATATTCTACATACTTATGTGTTCACAGGCCCCAAATACATTATATACACATTATTTTATATCAGTGTCTTAAAATCAACTAAGAGATAGGGGAGAAAGATATGTATTTAAACTATGTTTTTTAATTACATAATTTCCTGTATTTTTTGTTTCTTCATGTGAATTTGAATTACCATTTGGGGTCACGTGCTTTCAGTATGAAGAAATTCCTTTAATATTTCCTATATGGCAAATTAGCTAGCAACCAATTCTCTCAGTTTTTTATTTATCTGGGGTACTCTTGATTTCACTTTCATTTTTTAAAAGATAGTTTTGCCTGATACAGAATTCTTAGTTTTCTCTTTGAGCATTTTGAATATGTTGTCCCACTGTTTTCAGGCCTCATTGTTTCTGATGAGAAGTTAGTTGTTAATATTATTGAGGGTTCCTTGTTAGGCATTTTCCACTTGCTGCTTTCAAGAATTTCTCCTTGTTTTTGACTTTTCATATTTTTACTATAAGGTGTCTCTTTGTGGATTGCTTTGAATTTGTCCTATTTGGAGTTTGTTGAGCTTCTTAGATGTGTAGGTTAATTGTTTTTCAATAAATTCGGAGACATTATGAGCAACTATGTGTCCACAAATTTGGTAGCCTAAGTGAAATAGACCGACTCCTTGAAAGACACAATCTGCCAAAACTCATTTGAAAAGAAACAAACAATCTGAATGGGCCTATAGCTAGTAAAGGAACTGAATCAATAATTTAATAACCTTCTAAAACAGAAAGCATCAGGCCCACAAGGGCTCATTAGTGAACTCTATAAATATTTAAGGACTAAATTATGTCAATTCTCTACTAGCTCCTTCAGTAGATAGAAGGAAAGGGAATCCTTCCTAACTCATTTTATGAGGTCAGCAATACTCTAGGATGAAACCTAGACAAAGATTACAAAAAAGAAAGAAAGAAAGAAAGAAAGAAGAAAGAAAGAAAGAAAGAAAACTACAGACTAATGTCGCTCAATAAATTTGGAAAGTTTTCAGCCATTATTTCTTCAAGTATTTTTTCTGCTTCTTTCTCTCCTTTCCCTCTGGTCTTCCATTACTTGTATATTAGTGTATTTTCTCCTCCCTAAGGACTTATTCTGACTTTTCTCCTGCAGACTAGCAGAGTTACAGTTCAGTCTTCAGTATCTTAAATATTTTCATAGTTGCCTTTCACCATAATCTCCACGGTTTTTGAGAGCACACTTAGATTGACTTTCTCCAATCACTGTTGCAAAAGAATTTAATTCTTTTGGGGAAATATTAGAAACTATCTTTTTTATGGCCTTCTTCTTCCCTTCTCTCCAATATCATCCTCTCGCAAAATATTTGAGCCAGCCTCTGAAGCTGGAGGTAGGAAAAATAGCAAGCTTCCCTCTGAGTGACCCTTCCATTCTAAATGCTGAGCACTTACTTGGCAGAAAGGTAGGAGCAATGAGAAATTCTCTCCGTTTACATCATCCATCACCTCATGATCTGGAGCAAGAGTAACCAGGGCCACATCCTTCTCAGCATGCTCAAGGTAGACCCTCCATTTCACAAATGGTAACTGGATAGAAGCAGGAGCCCCATCTCTCAACCACATTCATCTGGAACTTAGTCTCAGAAACAGGTAGTTGTGGAGAGGATGAGAAATATTGCCATACTGTTTCTCTGGGGAAGAAAGTCCTCTGCTTGCTTGGGGGAGAAGGAACACTGTGTTCTTGGCTGCAGAAGTTTGGAGTGGAATTTCCACCTGCTGAACTGCCACTGGGGAGGAAGGAAGCAGTCTTGGTTCAAACATCACAGACACTCACCTATCTTACCAAATTTTTGTAAATTTTCTTGAAAAGAAGTTTCTTTAGTTGCTGCTTTTTCTTAGGACCATTCTCAGAAGCTTTAAATAGTTGGGGTTTTACAGTTTTTCCCCAGTCATATTTTGAGTATGTAACTATTATTAATATCATTGTGTGTAAATATCAAAAGAACTTCTGGCATATTCTCTTTAAGTGACATCATGGACTAGGAATGAGGTGTTGAAGTCCTAAACCCCAGTACCTACAAATATGACCTTATTTGGAAATAGGGTGTTTGTAGATGCAATCAAGTTCAGATGACAGCATGCTGGATTCGAGTAGGCCTAATCCAATGACTGATATCCTTAGAAGAGAAGAGAAATGTAGACACAGACATACAGGAAGAATGCCATGTGATCGCAGAAGCAGAGACTGGAGTGATGTGATGACAAGCCAAGGAATACCAAGGATTGCTGGCAACCACCAGAAGTTGGAAGAAACAGGGAAGCATCCTTCTCTTAGGGCCTTCAGAGAGACCATGGCCCTGCTCTTGATTTCAGAATTCTAGCCTCCAGAACAAGAGCTATGCAGGACATTTGGTAACATTGTCTGGTAGAGAGCTGCTTTGAAAGGAGTTTCAAAAAAACCATGTGGAAGGGTTACCTCGACTCTGTTTCCCATTTAACATCATCCCTATTACTTTTTTGTATCATGAAAGTCTCCATGGAGAGACTACAGTTCTGTAAATTACTCTTTCAGTTACTTAATAAATTTGAGAAATTCTTGGTTTCTAGAAACTTGTTTTATGGAGTATGCTTTAACTGCCACACCCAAAAATTTATAATAACTCCATCTCACTGTTTAACAAGGCAATAATTAGTCTGGAAGTTGGCATATCCTCCAAGGCCTCTGTTCAGATTCTTTTTTTTTGGTTACTGAGTTACTATGTGCAAAACAGCACAGCAGTGCTAAGGAGTGAAAGTAAAGGGCCATCCAGAAATCTGATTAATCAATGCCTTCCCCCATATTTGGCATAGTTTTATTCTTGGAAGAAGTATGTAAAACACAGTTTGCAACATTTATATTTTCCTAACACCTAACAAATTTCTCTTTTATGATGTAAAATCTGTTTCTATGGACCTTTTTTCAATTTATTTCTTACATCTTTCTGTATCTCTACAATATGGCTAATCCCAAAAGAGTGAAATTTAATAGTGCCCACATTGATACACATAATAGTGAATGAAGCTTTCAAATCCAAGCTAGTAGTGGACTATTTTAAATAACTGATGGTAACTTTTGTGTCTCTGGATAAAGACCTCTCTAGATTCTTGAAAGCAATCACTATGGGATGATGTGCACTCAAAGATTTGAGAACCTTTGGATCATCTCACACTGCTAAGGATGTTGGACTATGAAAAAAAAATGTATGAGAAAAAAGGGAGAAAAGGGGATGATGCCCCTAAGAGTTACTGTTTAGGAGATCATTAGCCTTTCTCCCCCATGTCTACCGTATTTGTTAAGGGAATGGGCAATATCCAAGTGAGAAACACTGAAGTCTAAAGAACAAGGCAACCCAACAGTGAAATTATTGCTTTAGAAATGTTCTAGAAATCTTTTTATTTAAGATTTTATTTATTTATTTGACAAAGAGACACATAGCAAGAGAGGGAACACAAACAGGGGGACTGGGAGAGGGAAAAGCAGGCTTCCCACTGAGGGAGCCCGATGCAGAGCTCAATCCCAGGACCCTGGGATCAGGGTCCTGATGTATATTTGAGTGTGTGCTGTCTGTATGTGTTTGTTACTACCATTTGAGCATGGGCAGGAAGGAAGAGAGCCTTCTCATCTGGCTTCCTTCTAGAGCTCACCACCCTGGCTTTCTCTATCCCTTCCTTTTCTACTTCCTCGGTTTTGGCTTACCATTCTTTGGTTAGCCCCTCAGTTGCCACCTAACCACATAATTGCAGTCATGTAGCTTAAAATTAAAGGAAGAAAACATATTTGAATATGTCTTCATAGGGTTTGCATTATTTTAGTACACATATTAACCTTTGGGTTTCATTGGACATTTGTCTAAAAACAGGACTCCCGGCCATTTCTTCCAGGACAACACTCTTTCTCAACATCTGTTAGAATCTTGGGAAGTGTAAAACCACAATTACTTAAAATTCTTCTCTAATTTCCAGAAAACTTAGAAGGACCCAGATTGAGTAAGATCTTCAAACTCAAGCTTAATATTTTGTAGATAATTTAGAAGTTTGGGTATTTGTTAATCTGGCAGTGGTGGACAGGACAGGTTGAACTGGGGAAAAGAAACTAGAAGTTGAAAGATCCCTGAGGAGCCTGTGGGCAGAGTCAGAAACAGGACAAACATAGACAATGCCCTACTGACCCTTCAGTGGGAATGGAGAGTGGGGGAGATTCTACTGGCTGATGAACTTGGGGAACCACAAAGAGGGAGGAGTGAACAATGATTTGAAGATGGGATCTTGGCTGGCAAAACAGTGAGTTGGAAAATATTCCTAGAGGCAACATGGGTTGACATTTGAAAGGCATCCCCAGAAACTACCTAGCCTTCTGACATGATTAATGTCAGAATTCCCTTCTGACATGATTAATGTCATAGGAGGTAAGAGTCCATTTCAAAGCCCTAGTGAGATTTACCAAATGCAATGAGTTGACCTTAAAGTTAGCCCTTCAAGAATGTGAAAATATGGCTACTTTTTTATATATTCTACAGCTGATGCTCTCCCTAGGCTTGAACTAACCACCCTATTTGGGGAGCCTTATTTAATTACTATTGCTGTTCACAAGACTCTTGCAGAACAGAAAACTCAGTATCCTGACTATTCAGAGCAGAATCCATCTCTTCTTTCAGACTATGACCTGGGCAAGTAGGCAGGATCCTTAACTCTCACAACCAAATGGATCATCACAGTATTTTCATAAATACAGAGTCTGATGATGAGAGTTGTGCCATTTCTCAGATTGCCTTCCTGTTTTCTTTGCTTCACTTAGCAATTTGTCCTTCTTGCTATTCCTACCTAGGTTCTACTTTGAAGTTACTAATTTATGGGGAATGCCTTATTCCTGACCCTGCTTCTACTCCTATTCTTTCCACCACCTTCTGATCTCAATTCTCTTCTTTTTCTAGATGCAAGGTCATCAAGGGCTGATTAAAGCCTCAGTGAAAATGACATGGTGGTGGCAGTGGGAGCCAGGAACAGTGGACTGGCTAAAGGAATTGACCTGAATTTACATTTGGCTCAAGCTGTCCTTGGGATCTCTAACTTGTACTGGCTCTCCATCTCTACCCTCACCCTCCCCCATTGGATCTGCTTAAATTTCTTGTCTTAGTCATGCCACATGTCATCCATCCTGAACAGGTTAAGACATTTGGACAAATACTCCCTTGTCCTCTCCCCCATGCCCCTGCTCAGTTGGACAAAATGTGACCTTCACCTGCCAATGCGGGTCTATCAGACATCAAGATCGATCTTACTTGAGTGGGTTTTCAAGTAAGAAATTCAGAACCCTCCAGTTAAAACAGTAAAATCTAAATAAAATACAAACCTGAAAGACAGCCACGCTCTCTGCCTGGGCCAACAGAAGGGTCACCGTGGGAGGTACCCACTCAAATGAACCACTCTCAGCCAAAGCAGACTAGACAATGTTTGAACAACAGGATTCCAGAAACACAAGTGTCTGCTATACATATAGATTTAGTCCTAAGGATCAACTCTTTCACTGACAGTTAAATAGAATTCTAACTTCTTAGCATCACTTATTTCCTTGCATTTTTCAAAATGCAAATTTGGGGGGAAAGTTACTACTTTATGCAAATCTTTCTCATCTTAGTGTGAAATAACTTGTTAAATAACTTTCCAATCTGATTGCCCGCTAGGACAGGCCCCAAGATAACAGAACGCAAGGAAACTGACTGCAAACAGGGATGATGTACCCATGAGAGCACTTGGTGGCAAACAACAGAAACTGATTCTAACTTGATCAAAAAAGGATTTTATTGGAAGGATTTAAAGACAAAAATAACTGGAAAGCAATGTATGAAATGAATGTGCAATCTGGAAGATCCAGTTCTATGTATAGATAAAAACAAAGAAGGTACTAGACAAAAATATAGAAAAGTCACCCCAAGCTTGCTGCTTGGTCTACCATCAGTGCTGCAGCCCAGTGGATAGCACCACCGGGTCACTGGGCCCCTGTTGCCACATGTCTTGTCTCTTTTCTCTACTGTCACCCCCACGAGTTCTTTATGTCAATCCTTCAAGAGTCTAGGGCCTGACCGGAGAGTATGGCTGAACCAGTCACATTGCTTACCCCATTCCCAAAGATAAATTGCTAGAATATATTCATCTGCACCCAGTGGGAGACATGGCCCAACCTCCCATAGATCTTGGCATTTCCTCCAGAGAGGCAGGCTGCTCAGTGTTGTACTGCAAAGCATGGCAAATGTTCCCTATAGTAGATAAAACTGGACAAGATGCTAGAATGGTTGGACCTCAGCTGCATTAAGTCTGTTTACATTTAATTTGCATGCCCAGGGAGAGTTCATTACGATGTTTTATGAATGAAGCAAGATTCAAAGAGATTAAGTAACTTGCTGAAGTTAGATGGAAATGATTCCAATGTTTTCTTGACTCCAACAGGACGAAAGGATGAGGAACAATGGAGTAGAGGCGATCTGGGCATCAGGAGCCTGTTTAGAGAGCAAGGAGGGTTCTACCGAAGACCTGGACTTTCTGAAGGTATATTAGTTTGCTTGGGTTGCCAAGACAAAGTGCCACAGACTGGATGGTTTAAACAAGAGAAATTTATTTTCTCATAGTTCTGGAGGCTGGAAGTTCAAGATCAAAGAGTCAATAGAGTTGGTTTCTTCTCGGCCTCTCTCTGGCTTATAGATGGTCATCTTCTCCCTGTGTCTCCACAGGGTCTTTCCTCTGGGTGTGTCCATGTCCTAACCTCCTCTTCTTGTGAGGACACCAACCAGATTAGATTAGGACCCACCCTGAAGACCACAATCAATATAATTATCTCTTTAAAGGTATAGATAGGCTCCAAATACCATCATATCCTGAGGTACTTTGGGGTTAGAATGTCAATATAAGAACTGGGAATTGGGGAGGGGAGAAGAGCACAATTCAGCCCATAGCAGGAGGGTAACCAGTAAGGGAACCCCTCCTGGCAGAATAATGACAGAAAAGAGGAAGATAGTGGGACAGAAGAGATAACCCCGAGCCCTCATTTCACAGATCTGATGAATAACTGCCCCACCTGACTGCACCACCATCCAAACTGTTGGGTTAGTCTTTTTTTTTTTTTTTAAATTTTGTTTATTTATTTGACAGACAGAAACCACAAGTAGGCAGAGAGGCAGGCAGAGAGAGAGAGGAAGAAGCAGGCTCCCTGCCAAGCAGAGAGCCTGACTTGGGGCTCGATCCCAGAACCCTGGGATCATGACCTGAGCTGAAGGCAGAGGCTTTAACCCACTGAGCCACCCAGGTGCCCTGTTGGGTTAGTCTTTATTTAGAGCCTAGCCTAGTTAAACCCAAAGCAGTGTGTTCTCTCTTCCAAGTTAAATTACCCTTTTTCCCTTTCCTTTTCTTTCTTTCTTTCTTTCTTTTTTTTTTTTTTTTTTTTTGCCTGTTTTGTGCATCAGAGTTCTGTCCAGTTTCAGCCACTAAAGTACCAAACTTACACTGGGAGGTCTATGCAGTAAGAGTGTGTTATGGATTGAATCATGTCTCCCCCAAAGTCATATGTAGAAGAAATGCCAATGAGATGGCATTTGGAGGTGGGGACTTTGGAAAAACATTAGGTTTAGATCAGGCCATGCAGTTGGAACCCTCATGATGGGATTGGCCCCTTTCTTAGATACCAGAGAGCTTGTTCTTGCTCCTTCTCGGCCATGTGAGCATTCAGTGAGACAGCGGCCATCTGCCAGCCAGAAAGAGAGTCCTCACTAGGAAGTACCCACACTGGAACCCTGAATTTTAACTCCTGCCTCCAGAACTGTGAAAAAATTAATTTCTGTCATTTCAGCTCCCCTGTCTATAGCCGCCTATAGACTTCGTTATGGCCGCCTGAGCAGACTAAGACAGGGTGGGAGGACCTATTACGTCAGCCCACCTCCCCACACACACTGTCTCTGCCTCCACAGCTCTTCCCTCCCTGACCTCTCTGCCTTCCTGTCTTGCTGCTGCTTCTTTTCCAGATCTCCCCCTACCATTCCATTTGTTTACTATGGCTGCTGTCACAAATTACCACAATCTGGTAGCTTAAAACAACAGAAATTTATTCCCTTAAAGTTCTGGAGGCCGGAAGTCTGAAATCAAGGTGTTGGCAGGGCCATATGCTCTCCAGAGCTTCTAGCAGAGGCTCCTTCCTGCCTCTTCCATTTTCTGTGGCTCTGTGGCTGGAGCAGCATCCCTCCAATCACTGCCTCCTTCTTCACGGGGTCTTCTTCCCTGTGTGTCTCTCTGTCTCAAATCTGCCCCCCTTCTTCTTGCAAAGACTCATGGGATTTTGGCTCACCCTAAATGCAGGATGATTTCGTTTTGAGTTCTTTAGTGTAAGCACACTTGCAAAGACTCTCTTTCCAAATAAAGTCACATTCACGAGTTCCATAAGTTAGGACTTGGGCATATCTCGCTGTGTGTGTGTGGGGGGTTACTTTCCTACTCACTACACCCACACACCTCTTCCCTCCCAGAGCTCATCTTCCCACCTTCACCTTCTCACCTTCCCTTCCTCCCTGCTGTCCTCCTTCCTCTCTTAGGCCTGCACTATAGAACCTTGGGCTGGAGTGGAGCCAGATTATCACTGGATCAGACATTGCATCTTCTCCCCCAATCAGGACCCTCAGTACCTAGAGAGGACACCTTTTTCAACCTTCAACTAGGGACATAAGAGCAGTTTTATAAAGAGCCTCTTCACTGGGAAGGAAATAGTTTACACATTAATATGAGTGTGTTTATACAAAGAATATTTACCCAACTGGCAACATCACAGTTCTGCAGACAAGTCCTAACAGCCAGTTGTGCCTTGTTAAGGATTCATTGATTTTGGGTGGCCCAGATTCCACTGTCACCTACGATATGATCAATGTGGGCCAAGTTCCAAATGCCTTTGGCTGTGTTCAGAGCATGAAGAACAGAGGGAGATTTAAATATCCCCCTACACAGAATCTGAAGGCTTTATTCAGATGCCCCAGCACTTTTCTCCACTGAATAAAGCATTCTGTACCCAAAAATGAGACCAGTCCCCAGCTGGTACCATGCCCAATGCCCTGCCAGCCTCCTGGAAGCCTCTCAGCACAAAATCCTCAGGGTCCACCAGGGACCCAGCTCCAGGATTTAAACTCTGACACATAGCCAAGAGGATGTCTGTTCCTACAGTACATTATCAATCAGTCCTTGATCACTGTCTCCACCAGGAGAATCCCACGAGGCAGTCTATGAATTACGATGTCTTCAGCCTGGGGAAGAAACAGGTATGTCTTGCACATGTTGTTCAGCTGGGAACTGGGCTCAGACTAGAAGGGCCACTCTCAGCCTGGACTCACCACTCACTCCAGGCAGTTCTTGCCTTTTCTACAAATACCCCCAGGGTGGGCTTTTGAGTCCTTCTACTATCCAACCCTATTTTTTCTCCATTATAGCCAGAGAACATCTTTCTTTTTCCTTTCTTCCTTTTTTATGCAAAGGGCTCAAAAGAACAGTGGCTGTTCTTTCAGATAGACACCAGAACATTTTATTGTGGGACTTTTCCCTCCTACAGCATCATTTTAAATTTGGGAGCTTTATGTTACTGTTTAATTCCTTGAGAAAAGTCTGGTATATTTCTTTATCACCGGCTCTGATTCTGCAGTGAAAGTGGAGGCTCTTGCCATATGGATACCCCCTCCTCCCCCTCAACTAAGAAATGAGGCCATTTCACTGGAAATGTGGTGGGCAGTTAGGAGACAATGGAATTGTCCCAAATGTGGATGAGAGATACACCAGTGGGTTGGTTAATGACCTCAGGTGTTACAGCTTTATGGAAATTTATATAAACATGATGAATCGCATACACACATTCCTCTCCACTCCCTCCCAAAACCCCATTAAAGTGGCAGAAAAAAGATAAAAAGACATTGATCCACAAGGCAAAGAGAACATGAAAGGAGTCAGAAGAGAGAGGGAAGAAGGCAGAAGTCATATCTAGTGGTGATTAACTGAGTAGACCAGAGAAGACAGAAAGCCAGTACTGGGCCAGGGGATATGTGTGGGTTCATGCCCAGAGGATGTCTCAGGAAATACAAGCATCAGACGTTTCTCATGGTAGAGTCCTAGTGGGTGGGTTCAGAATGAAGTCACAGTCCCCTTGCTAATCCTACATAGCATGGGACTACCCCTCTATTAGAGAGTCCCTCTCTATTAGACATTAGAGAGTCCCTCTCTGGGAAAACTGGTTGACTCCAGATACTTAACTATCAATAATGACATTTGGGAGTTTCTAACAAAATAGCCAATTATCCGTTGGGACACTCCAACAGAAGGGAAACCCTTGCATACAATATAGAGGTTACTGTATTGTTGTAACAGTCACTCTTAAGTAGAACTCAAAGGTTAGCAGATATTTGAGGGAAGTCTTTGTAAAGAAAGAGAAAAAAAACAACAGAAAAATAAAGAGAGATAATGTAGAAATCAAAATATCTTTTTAAAACCTGTGCTGAGTGAAATAAGTCAAGCAGAGTCAATTATCATATGGTTTCACTTATTTGTGGAGCATAACAAATAGCATGGAGGACAAGGGGCGTTAGAGAGGAGTAGGGAATTTGGGTAAATTGGAAGGGGAGGTGAACCATGAGAGACTATGGACTCTGAAAAACAGTCTGAGGGGTTTGAAGTGGCGGGGGGGTGGGAGGTTGGGGTACCAGGTCGTGGGTATTATAGAGGGCACGGCTTGCATGGAGCACTGGGTGTGGTGAAAAAATAATGAATACTGTTTTTCTGAAAATAAATAAATTGGAAAAAAACCCCTGTAATTCATTTTCAGGTAAAGAGAAAAGGAGGTATTACATTCATAAAACAAGATCAACATGTCATATAAAGAAGAATATACAAAAATAATAACATGAATTTTAAAAACTTCATCATGGAAGTTGAAAGATAGACTTGAAGAAATACATTTTTTAGAGATTTATTTATTGGGGCACCTGGGTGGCTCAGTCCTTTAAGTACCTGCCTTCAGCTCAGGTCATGCTCTCAGGGTGCCGGGATTGAGTCCTGCATCCTGCATTGGGCTCCATGCTCAGCAGGGAATCTACTTCTCCCTCTCCCCCTGACAGTCTTCCCTACTTGTGCTTTCTCTCTCTCTCTCTCTCTCTCTCTTTATTTACTTGAGAGAGATAGAGTATGCACACAGGCAGAGGAGAGGCAGAGGGAGAGGGAGAGAGAGAATCACAGGAAGCTCCCTGTTGAGTGCAGAGCCTGACATGGGCCTCAGTCTCTTAATCTCATGACCTGAGCCAAAATCAAAGAGTAGGACACTTAACCAGCTGGGCCACCCAGTAACTTCCAGAAGTATATTTTTTTAAATGGAAGACATATAAACAAAGAATTGTAAAATAAGAGAGCAAATAACAAAAAAATTAGAAGGTTAGTCTACCAAATTTGAGAGCTAGACTTTCTTCACTTTGAATGAGGAAAATTACCAGAAAAATAAAATAAGAGAATTTCCCAGAACCAAAGGAAATAAGTCTCCTGACCAAAAAATCCTACGAACTATTTGGCACAATAAATGAAACAAACAACAACAAAAAAGTCAGAGCAGACCACCTTAAATTTTCAGAATGTTTGAGAAAGTGAGATGATGTTACTATGTTCTAGAGAGAAAATCAGGACATCCACGAAAGACCAGGTATCAGAATGACATTGAGCTTGCCAGAAGAAGTAATGCCTTCAAAATGATTTCCAACCCAGAATCTTATCATCCCCACCCAAGTTATCAATCAAAAAGTGAAAGTAAAAAATAAATACATTTTCATTTTCAGGCAAGCAAGCCTCAAAAAACAAAACAAAATAAAACCAAAAACGGTAAGCTATTGGAGGGTGTGATTCACCAAAGCAAGCAAATACACCAAGAATGAGGAAAATACGGGATCCAGGAAACAAACATTCCAACACAAATTAGAATTCCTAGGGTGAGGGATGGTGACAGTGGCTCTACAGCTGGTCTAAAAAAGAACAGTTCAAATCAGAAGTAGAAAGAGGAAGTTTCTGGGGAAAAAGTCTATGGGGGAAAGACTGAGTAAAGTAACTCATAGGTTGGAACAGAAATCTCCAGAAGGATAACCACCAAGGAAAATATGAATCACATGGATTACCTGATGTGTTAGAATGTTCTGAGAAATATATACTCTGGCAAAGAATTGGAGGATGAATAAATGATAAGTACATTACAAAATTAGGAAATGAAAATATGAGGTAATTTTTAGCTGTCAGGGAGACAAACCAGTGACTCTGAAAGGAAATAATCATGGTAAACTACACAACTCAGCTATTTGTAAAATCATGATATTAGCAAAAACAGAATTTTGTCTTAATCAAAATTATAGAAATAACTCTATGGGGAGAGCGTGGGGAGGGGTGTATGAAAGGAGCCAGACTTTATATTCCATAGTTAGATGTTAATAAGTGATACTTGTTATGCACTGAATGATCATTTCCCCCCAAAATGGGGGGGGAGGGATGTTGACGCCCTATACCTCAATGTGATCGTGTCAGCAGGTGATACCATCAGGAGGTAATTAGGATTAGATGAGGTCATGAGCATGGAGCCCTTAGATACAGGAGTAGTGCCGTCATAAGAAAGCTCACTTCCTCTGCTCCCCATGGTAGGACACAACAAGAAGTCAGCAGTCTACAACCCAGAAGAGAGCTTTTCTTGGGACCTGACCATGCTGGCACCCTGATCTCAGACTTCCAGCCTCCAGAACTGTGAGAAATAAATTTCTGTTGTATACAATCTCATCAATAGTGCTTTGTTATAGCGGCTCAAATAGCTAAAGACAATGTCAAAAACTATAAAATCGAAGAACAGGAAGGTAAGAGTATTATTTTACGACATGGAGAGACACATCAGAAGAAAGATCTGGAAGAGTTAAAATGTTTGCCAGAGGCTTGGGAAGGGGGATGGGCAAGGCGGGATGGGCAAAGACTGCTTTGTTTTGTTTTTTTTTCATTACCATTGTCATAAAACTGTTGCACTTTTTAAACCGCTGCAAGTTTTAGGCTTCAGAAAAACGATTTAAATGCACTGCTCTTTAGAAAAAAATTGTAATAGGCATTATCAAAGTTTTGTTCAAGAAACCGTTACAGATGGGCACCTGGGTGGCTCAATGGGTTAAGCCGCTGCCTTCGGCTCAGGTCATGATCTCAGGGTCCAGGGATGGAGCCCCACATCGGGCTCTCTGCTCAGCAGGGAGCCTGCTTCCTCCTCTCTCTCTCTGCCTGCCTCTCTGCCTACTTGTGATCTCTCTCTGTCAAATAAATAAATAAAATCTTTAAAAAAAAAAAGAAAAAAAAAAAAGAAACCGTTACAGAGACCAAATATGTTCTGTCACTGCAGAGAGGACTGGGGTACCGTGGTGAGAAAGCTCTGTCTTCACATCTGAAGGATGTCCTCCTGGTCCAGTGGGGAGGTCGGTCCTGTGGTGCTGGACAGAAACCCAGAGTGCTGCGGGACAAAAGGCAAACGTCCGCAGGCAGCCATGTTGCCTTCAGGGTCTCATGCGTTTCTGGAGCCGAGGCGCAAACAGACACTGCTGCTCTCTCCTTCCCTTCTCTTTTGTATGAATGTTTTTCATGTATAATGCTTACAGAATCAAAAAAGTGCAATAAAATATTTTTTACATCTGTTAACGCTGAGTTAGCCTCTGACAGCATCATTTGCCCCTCCAAACTTTTATTATAAAAATTCAGTCATCTAAATATGATCAAATACTGGGAGAATTCTTAGAGAAGAGGTTTCAGTATGGAGGACAGAATAAAGGATTATATTATGACTGAAAAGTTTCTTACAACCAGTTACTAACAGAGTATTTGGGATAGTAACACATTCAGTCACAATCCCTGTTCCTGGAGTCAAAGGGAAAACAAATGGTAATGGGTCCTCTGTAGTATCATCTGCTCAGCACACCTACCATTCTTCCTCTTGTCACAGCACCTCTGGATTTCCTTTAGGAAACTGCTCCTTTCTCTCAAACCCCAGGGAGGTTTGGATGAGACACCAGTCACTGTACCTTGTGACAGGGCATTGGCTCTAGCCTGGGCTAAAAGGGGGCCACAGGAAGCCATAGTGTCCTCTCTGGAATCTGAGGTGGTGGGATAGACCTCCCTCTGCATTTGAAGCACAGGCCGCACTGATGTCACATCAAAGCTGCCTCCTACATGTCCCCTCCAGGAGGAGGCACCTTGGAGAACAAAATTAAGAACTAGGGCCTATTGAGCTCTGATAATAGGCCAGACCCAGTTCTAAGGATTTCCCATGCACTAATTTATTTAATCCTTAGAGCAACCCTATGAAGCAGATTCTAACATGATCCCCATTTACAGATGCCAAAACTGGGGCACAAATACATTAAGTAATTTTTTGCCACCAGATTCCCAGGTCTAACTTCTCAATCAACATGCAGAGCAGAAGCCAGAAGTGTCTTACCATGGAGAAAATTTGCACTTGTTCACAAGCCCTGACTGGTACACACATTCTGTCTAAAACATTAGCTAAGGGGCTCCTGGGTGGCTCAGTGGGTTAAAGCCTCTGACTTCGGTTCAGGTCATGATCCCAGGGTCCTGGGATGGAGCCCTGAATCAGGCTCTCCGCTCAGTGGGGAGCCTGCTTCCCCTCTCTCTCTCTGCCTGCCTCTCTGCCTACTTGTGATCTCTGTCAAATGAATAAATAAAATCTTCAAAATAAAAATAAATAAATAGTAGCTAAGTGTTCTTCTCAACCTAAAGGCTAATTGCAAGAAAATGGGCATTGCTAATGTAACTTTACAGCAAAACCCGGAGAACCTAAGGTGCAGATCATTCAAAATCCAGTGTGAGATAAGGGAATGAGCACCCCATGTGGCAGTCCGACTGCCTCCCTCACTCTGGGTGTGAGCGAGTCTGCATGTGACGCAGCCAAGTAGGGACAAAGAGGACTGAGGTCAAGGCTGACCAGCGGAAGATGCCAAGTAGAAAGAATCTGGATTCTTTCGATGGTATCATTTGAGCTGTGAAATTAACTAGCCCCAGAGCCATCCAACCTCCAGACTTAACGGTTCTGTTAGATAATAAGTTTCCTCATTAGCTCACTTGTGTTGGAATTTTCTGCCAGCTGGAGCCAACAGCATCTTATGTGATTCTCCTGGCATCTTGCCCCCGACCCTTTTATCTGTGTGATAACTATAACTCGCATGTACAGCCTCCCTCTGACTCCTGGAGACTCAGTCTCCTCCTCTGAAAAATGGGCTCACAGTACCTATAATTAGAGACCTTTATAAGACGAAGAATTGTGTAGAGCCACTGAAACGGGGCAGACATTCAGAGCAGGCTGTCTTCCACGCGCTGACACACCAGCCTTCCAGATTAGCATAGCAGCACGGAAGCTTAAGGGAGACGCACAGTGTGTTCAGCCTGAGGGGAGAGAGCGCTTAGAGCAATCTTGGGCTCTGTGATGAGACAGGGACAGGAGTACTGAGGGCAGAGGGATCCCTGCTGGTGCTCAGATCTCTGGATCACATAGGGGTACACCTCCTGAAATGATCCGTACCGAGGTCAAGAGAATATTCAAAGTTATGCCTCAGATTTATTCAACTAGGAAACTGAAGTCTGTCTTGAAGCACGGGTGCACACGGCGTGTTTTCTTCTAGCCGGGCTATGCAGTTAGAACCCAAGTTAGGAAGGCCCCCAAAGCTGCTAATCAGAGTCCAGCCCCCCGCCCCAGGTGAAAATGCCTTGCAGGCCAAGTATCCAGTATAATCAGCAGCTGTTACAGAGGGACCGCATCTGGCTCCTTTGTATTCATCTCATCAGACAGGCCCACATTGGAATAGGAAATGGAAACCAAGCTTCTAACCCAACCTCAGAGGGTCCCCTAATTTCCGACTAAGGCACGTTCATTAGAGGCTGAAGAAATGTCACTACTGCTTACGTCAGCCGTCTCTCAGCCCATTATGTTCCCCTCTGCTTTGAAGCTATTCCAAAAAATAACCAACTTTAACTTTCAAACGGAATACTTTTTTTCTTACGATTTTCTCTGAGGAACCATGGATTCCTACCAGTGGCTCCACAGACATCCTAGAGTTTACCCAATCACGTTTTCTTTGGAGACTCCAACCACAGGCAGGGTGGTCTCCGTGGGGATTTGATCACACCTCCCCCTGCACACTTACCTCCTCCCAGCTCCCCAGCACCAGCAGCCCTGAGAGCGGACCAGGTCCCAGATGGCTGGAGCACCCCTGGCCAAAGGAACTGCCTCAAAGACAGGCGAGCAGGTGAACCGCTGAGGCTGCTTGTCCAGGAATCTTCTGGAAACCAGAAGCTGAACACCCATGACTCCAAAATGTACTTTGTGAGGCCTGCCTAGCATTTTCAAAAGCAGAGACTTCTACAAGAAAAATCCAGATTTCTGGCTTTTCTTGAGATTCGGAGGACCTGGTGACCCCTGGGCCACATCCCTGAAGTGGCTGTGGCTGGCTGGTCGTGGTGTGTCACCGTGCCCAGCACATGGCCCTCGTCACACATTCATGTTTCCTGCCTGGCCCCTCTTCCCCGCTCTGTCGAGCTGCTGCAGGAGACCGCGCTGGTCTGAAGCCCCTGGGCAAAAAGTCTTCCCACTGGGGGCTTCTCCATGAAGGCAGGAAGCCTGTGCCCCATGAGGGATGAATGGGACAAATTCAACAGGCAGCAGGTCCAAAAAGCAGAGTGAATCTGCGCACGGAGCGCAGAAGCAAGGCGGAGCGGCACTCCGAGATTAGCCTTTGAGGGCCTCGTGGTCACGTGCAGACCCTCCCAGCCTCCAGCCACCGGTGTTGCTCCTCACCCTGTTCCTCTGCAGAAAGGGATGAGCAGAGGGCCACGATGGCTGTGTGGTTTGAGGGTTAAACTCTCGGGCTAGGGCGATCTGTGCTCAGTGCTCCCCACACGTGTGCTCTCCCTGCTCCCACTGGCGCTCGCCGGAGCCTGTCGGGTCTTCCCTGCTGCGGAAGCCCTGGAATGGCTTGTGCTGCTTAGGCCTGTGTGGGGCCTTCGGTTGTTCATAAAACTTAATGGCCACTAAGACAACCAGAAATCTTTGTTCCCAGAGAATGTTGTTTTGGGCTTCCCAGGCAGAGGGATGACTCGTCATCACTCCACTGCAAAGACTCCAAAAGGCCTGGTTTCCTAGTAGGATTGGAGGCTTTTAAAAGCCCCTAAGTCTCTGTCTCACCTTTTCTCAACAGGGCCTGACCGAGTACTCAGGAGACTTCAATCCAGAATAAATAACAGAGGCAACATGCAACACTGTCCTTTGCTCTCACGGGTGACCTAGGCAGCAAAGAGGCCGGAACAAGGCGTGGACGGGGAATACATCCCCAGAGCTGGGAGGCCTCGCTGACCTGAGCCAACCTGTTTTCTGTCTCAGGCACGGCTGGCTCCACACAGCATGATTCAACCTCAGCGCACAGACGTCTGAGAAGTGCTAAGGGCCTTTGGGGCTTTCTGCTGCTGGGGAGGCTGGAGGCTGTGAGTGTGTGTCTGGGTTCCTCCTCCCCTGTTTGTGAGTTGAGAGCCAAAGCTCTCAGTGGGTGCATTTGCAACTTCTCAAAGGAAAGAAAGACAGCCCGTAAAAGGACCCAGTGCTTTTTCTGGGGCTGTTTACAGAGAAGTAACCCCTGTGTCATTTTCCCTAGCAGGGAGGTCCTTCCCTTGATTGCTAATCGTCTGTGTACTTTAGCCATGTGTGGCGTAAGCCGTGGTCGGGGCCCTGAGCAGTGAGGTCCCTCCACCCGCAGCTTTCTTTTAACTGCACAGAACCCAGCAGGCCTTGCCGGCCGGGCCACCCAGGGAGCAGCCACCGCAGCGTTCTCCTGCGGGAGACCTCCCTGCATTCTCCACTCTGCCCCTGGCCACCAGGACAGCTGAGCAGCCCTCCCCAACCTCCCACTCAGGACACCTTCTCGTGCCTTCCACCCAGGTCAGCGGCACGGCCGTTGTGAGCGTCCTGCTGAGCCTTTCCCAGACCAGCCAGCAAACAGCTCCTCCTGGAAGCCTCAGGAATGGCCCAGGAGGGGAAGTGGGCAGACACAAGGGGCCACTGGGGACTGCGGCCTCTAGCCTCACTCCCTCCACACTGCACCAGCAAGGGCAGCTCTGGGACCTCCAGCAGAAGTGTGCTTGGGGTGATGGAGGCCTGAGTGGCTGGCTGGATTGAGGGACTGAGGGAGGAAATAAGGAGGCCAGGGCCTGATCATAGGACGGTGAGCAAGGGATTGATGGCAGATGGAACTGACATCTCTCAAAGATCGCTTGGGCTTTTGTATGAGGCCGGCCAAAGGAGGAGCAAGGACAGAAGCCAGGATACTGGGCCAGGAGCTCTTATGGTCCTCCAGGGAGAGGGGAGGGGTGTGAAGGAGGGTGGGGTCAGTTCCAGGGGCTGGCCAAAGCCGCTGTCTTCTTGGGATTTATGTTCCAGAGGGGCTGCTAGATAATAGATCAATATATAAAATTTCCAGTTGTGATCAGTTCTGTGAATGAAACTAAGCGGAGGGAGGAGAAAGGGGCGATGAAGTTTGTGAGCACACAGATCCTGGGACCCCAACTCCTGAATCAGCACAGTCAGGGGTGGAGCCCAGAGATCAGTGTGTTCAACAAGTATCCCAGGTGAGTCTTATCATCAGACACACTTCGGAAAGAGACACACGAGGACCGTGGTTTGTAGAATCAGACATGCTTTAGCACTGTTCCTGCCGCTTTTCTTATGACCTTGGGCCCTCCACTTAACCCTCCCCAGACTTGTCTTCCTCACCTGTAAAATGGGAACCAAAACAGTGCTAGTCTGACAGGTTGTTTTAAAGATCAGTGATAAAATGCACATAAGCCACTCGGCAGGGTACTTGGCCCAGGGTGCGAGGGATAAAATATGGAAGAGTGGCTCCAGGAATTGTTTATACTCGGTTACGTTTCACCAAGTCAATGAGTCTACCCTAAGCTTCACTATTCATATCTTACATTTCAGAAATCAAACTCCTTTTCCCTTGTTCCCCAAGTTAAATCAAGTTCAACTGGTTCCAACGCAAACCACGTGTCTCTTCCCCATGGACAACACTCTGGCAAACTCATCATGCCTACTACAAGAGTCTCCCACCTGGGCCTTCCCTTGCCACCTCCAAGCCTCCCACTCTCCACGCCTCCACCCTGCTATTGCTGTAATCAGAATGAGGCACTCTCTCTCTACTAGTGTAACAGCTTTCCTTTGCTCCCCAGATAAAACTCAACATCATTATCATAACTCACCCAGTCTCACCCTAATCTGGCTCTAGCTCCACACTCTGGCCTTGCTATGGAAATTTTATGCCAGGAATTCTCACTTGCAATTTAAACTTATGACTTATTCTGGGGACCTTCAGTCCCCACTCTGATATGCTTTCATAGCTTAAACCTCATCACACTTGCAATTAATCATTTAATGTCTGTCTTCCCTGTGCAGTATTAAGTGCTATGAGACCAAGGGTAGTCTCTGTCTTCTTAGAGATGTGGATCATATTGGGATTAAGAGCTCCAACTCATGAGACAGCTTCCTAGTTTCAAAGGTCGACTCCACCATATACTCGTGTGATCTCAGCCAAATTATTTGGAGGTTCTGGACTTCCACTTCCAAATCTACCCATCTTTGGGATTATTTTGTAAATAAGTTAAATAATACGTGAGAACTGCACAGACCATTGCTTGACAGCAGACATTTACTAACATTTTAACTGCTATTATAACTACCCACTCTAGACCTGTATTGAGACATTATGTACTCAATAAATACTTGTCAAATGAAGTATCTTCTTTATCTTATGTAGTATTGTGGCTTTCATATGCCCAGCATCTGCCATTTAGTGGTACTTCTACTCCATAGCTAGGCAGTCTTGGGTAGATAACTCATGTATTTTGTGCAGGATTAAGAGTGGAGTTCCCATAGGATGATTCTTCTCCCATAGGAGAAGAGATTCTGCTTTCTGGAATGGAGTATGTGTCATCAACCAGAACTTTCTTGGTAGGAGGTGATTTTAGAGTAACTCATTTGCAGAATGCTTTGAAAGCACTTTGGCTCCCAAGTTCTCAAATGCAATTAAAATAATGGAAATATTGTAATGTGATCTAATTCTTTTCCTTGGGGGTTGCGGACTGTTGGTTAAGGTCTTATTTTTAGAGGATAGAAAGCTATACAATAGAGTGACATGGGTCCAATAAATATCTTTTAAAAAATGCCATGCTCTGCATCACAAGGTGTTGCTTATCTTCCCCAATGCCATCTTAAGGGAGAGTTTTGAAATCCACCCAAGTTCTAGAAAAATATCATGGGTATCGTATATGCAAGCCCAGCAAAGCTCTCAACCCCATTTTGGGCATTTGATGTGGGATTTCGAAACAGTACGCACATGCAAACCTCCTTCTGGATCCACCCCAGCAGGCAGTCCCTTCTAAACATTAAGGCTTGTTCTGATGCTCAAAAGTGTACCTGTGTCTTTAATTACCAGACTTCCATATGCGTGGCTGGGCCTAAAAGACGTACCAGGAGAAGTGAGAACAGACATAGACCAGCTGTGTGCTCCAATAGTAATTGATTTATAGCATCAAGCTGCATCTATAGTTAGATCCAGCGAGGGAGGGAGACGCTATCCTTCACATTTCCCAGGTAGAGCAGGGAGGGAGCGAGAGGGTGGGCTGAAACATGCACCCAACTGAGTTTGGACATTAAGAGAGTCTACAATCTCTTTTCTTCTAAAGAGACCAAAATGTTGTCGGTCACCATTCTAGCACTTAACTACTCACCCTATGTCCCCATACTTGGGTTTTCTCGATGTCTTTCCTCAAAATGAGCCACACCTATCTGGAATAAACCCTATCACACGGTAATTTAAATCAAGACTTCTTTTTCTCGAATAAGCATAGGAATCTCCTGGGGATCATGTTAACACGCAGATTATGACTCAGGAGGTCGGCTATGGGGCCCCGGACTCTGCCTTCCAAGCAAACTCCCCGGTGATATTCATGCTGCTGGTCTATAGGCAAACATATGGTGGGGGGCAGGGGTGTTAGTGAGCTAGATGCCTGCCAGGTGTCTGTGTGTGAGGGGCGGGTGTCCCAGAGGCAACAAAATCCTTGCAACCTTATTCATTTCAGTTATAAAACATTTCCCCATTCCCCGTTTCCCAGTCTCCATGCCTGTTTTATTCACGCTCCAAGGGGCTGGTCCCCTTTGCCCCAACCAGGACTGATAAAAATATGTTCATGTCATCCTCGGAATTCATGGGTCTCCGCTCCCTATTGTCTACCTCCGGAGATGGAAACGACGCTGCCTGCTTTGTTAGCTGGCCACGGTCTCCCCAGACTCTTCTGTTGTTGATTTTTACAGAGAAATAAGCAAACAACTGGGAGAAAGGGAGCTGGTGAACAGGGATAATTCCGCTGTTCTGCTAGTTTTAAAAATTGTGATGGAATATCTGCTTTAGCTCAAAGTATCTGCCGGCCTTATTCTCCAACATCAGCGTTTTAGCAGACCCTCTGCCCCGCGATCCCCACATTTGGTTCTGACAGAGTCTTGATGGTCTTTTAACGTGTGCAATAGTAGGCCAAGATGTTTGTGTTTATGTCCCAAGCCCAGAATAAATAAATAGCTACATGGTATTGAAATCACCTGTCAAAATAACCTCTGCTGTTCTGGGGCCACAAAGAGAAGTTTCTCGGTGTGATTGGCTAAGTTGCTGGAAGAATTCAAAGGCTGTTTATCTCATTTAGTTAAAAAAAAAAAAAAAAGACCTATAATTACTACATTTTGACCCCAAGGCAGGCAATTACTTCACAAAAGCTCTCCCCAGGAAACCAGACATTAGCCTGGCTAATTAGGCTGACCTCACTGCAAACGGCTCGGCTCTCCTCCCCGAGCACATGGTGGCCGGACAGCGAGGCCGGGCTGCGCCAGAGACAGGGCCTGCCAGTCGGAGGGGACCACGGCTGGCACTGTGCTGTGAGAGGGTTTGCTTTTTACTACCTACTTTTATGTGTTCCTTGAAGCCCAGTTCTTCTCCCAGAGACGGGCTCTCATCAAAAAGAAGTGCCTCGCAGACAAACTGATCTTTATTACATGACTAGGAGGAGGAAGCTAGAAAAAAGAAAAAGAAGAAGGAAAGCAACTGAGGTTGTAAATTCTTTCCAACATAGGAGATCGGTCTTTGCCTTTTAGAAAAAACAGCTTGTTGTGTCAGCTGATCAGGCACATTTCTTATCCCCCTTTCGTCCTTGAATACTTTGAGGGTTGACCTCTGTTTGGGTTCTGGGTTCTAGAAAGCTGAGGTGAATTTTTTTTTTTTTTTAAATGTCCTGAGCATGTAAAATTCTGTCCTGCTAAAAAAAATCAGACATCTCCCTAGACATCTCTCCTCCCCATCAGACATGCTGGGAGGTGGTTACAGGATCACTGGGCCCCTTCCACACATGAAGAAACACAGAAAGATGGGATGAGTGGTTCTGGCTCTTTGGCTGGTCAAAACGCCCTTTGTCGACCTTGAACTCAAGGACGCTCCAGCAATTGAAACAAGAGTCTACACATTGGGAGGCTTTAAAGGGTGGAAGGATAATTGGTGGTTCTCTTCTCGGAGTACAGGCTCGGAGGTGTCCAGGGGCGAGGGCCCAGCAGACTGTCTCGGAAGAGGTAGAGTTGGTTATTTGGTTGGGGCAGGTCCCAGAAAGCAGAAAGCAGCCTAAGTCAGCTTGAGGAAGCTTGGCTGAGCGCTCAGAATGGACAGGCAGACATCCCTTTGAGCTCACACGCTGGCAATGTTATAGAAAAAAGTCATTCTGACACTTGTTAAAACAGAAGGAAGAATTTAGTCAGGACTGTGATGACAGGTGTCAGGACTGTGGCGATGGGAGAGAGACGGGGCTCCACCCTGAAGACAGCCAGGACAGCTGGGGGTGATTCATAGCCCGGGAGCAGAGTGAGAAGGTCAGTGGGTGAGAAAGTACTAAGAGGAGACGTCAAGATAGGAGGAGTCTTGCTAAACCAACCTAAGATTCTTGCTGAGGGAGGGCCAGGGTGATGGATACGGACGGTCGGGACTGAGGAACTGGATCTGATATGGAAGGTGATCGCCTATAGAGCACAGTGGGATTCTCTCTAACCTGACTTTAGCGGGCTTCTTGCTACGCCACGAGGCAGGCTGAAGACAGGGCCCAAGGATGAAGCCTCATCGAGAAGAGGTTTCAAAGAGATAGGAGGAGTCTGAAGATGGAAGGTTGAAAGGCAAAAGTGTGGAAGCATCTGGACCTTTTGCCTAACGGTTTTAAAACAAGGACCAGAAAGGGAAGGAAATGGCCCCGTGCGGGGAGAGGTGGGTGTTCTCGTGTGTGCATGTGGCTGGTCTGGTGCCGCCGGCTTCTGGATGGCTAAGTGGCTCCAGCTGCCGGCCCACATGAGAACCAGGTGGAAAGCATTCCAAGAAGTCCTGAGGCAGAATCTCCCTGGTTTCCTACAGAAGAAAGAGAGGAGATGTTTCGTGACTACTGGATGAGCAAGCAGCGGCATACGGCGCTGGGCTGGCTGTCAGGAGCTCTGGTGTTCGCGCTACCCTACCTGGTGCGGCACTTTGTGATTCCCAGAGGAAAGTTCCCAGAGCCGTATGGAAAAGCTGAGAGCGAGGTCACAACCTCATTCTTACTCAGAGGCATCTGGGAGGGATAAATAATTACAAAGTGGTGACGCCAGCACTTTGAATGACCATTTCAAAGGCACATCACCTAATAAGATTCCAGTTGTGTGGCTTGGCCTGTTGTCAGTCCCTTCTCTCTCTCTTTCACCAAACTGAACCATTAAACAGGGTGAAAGTACTATCTGTATCTGCATATGTGCCTGGGTTAGTACTGCCTGTATCTGCATATGTACAGAGAGAATTTGTAACCCATGGCTCCTGTGACGGGAATATCAAATGAACATAGGCCAATGATGCTACTTAACTTATTAATTAGTGAGAGAGCCAATAAGATGTTAGCACTGGTTCAAAGGCGAACCCAAGGGGCAGGCACATCCGTAGGCTGTTAAGAATCCTGACATGAATTTGCTTGGTAGATGCACAAGTGATTCCTGCCACAGCGGGGGAGAAAAATCAGTGGGAACTCCTTCACATGCAAAAGTGTGTTTGCAGTGCTGTTAGTTATCCACGACTCCCAGAGCTCTAAAAATCTCAACGACCGTGAACGGGGCAGACACCACATAAAATTAAATAATCTGGAGAACTGGGGGCACCTGGGTGGCTCAGTGGATTAAGCCTCTGCCTTCAGCTCAGGTCATGATCTCAGGATCCTGGGATCGAGCCCCACATCGGGCTCTCTGCTCCGCAGGGAGCCTGCTTCCCTCTCTCTCTCTGCCTGCCTCTCTGCCTACTTGTGATCTCCGTCTGTCAAATAAATAAACAAAATCTAAAAAAAAAAAAAAAAATCTGGAGAATTGGACATAAAATCAAATAGATCTGGAAGACACACCAGACAGCAACTAGTTTTCCACTGAAGGGGCCTAGCTATCTTTTTGGTTCATTTCAAAGCCTTTCATGATTTTTCCTAATATTTTCTAATATTTTTCCCTAATATTTCCTAACACACACACACCCACACACACACACACTCATGCCCAGGTGTGTTTTTCCACCTCTCTGTTCATGCAAATATTATTTACTTTTTTTAGAGAGAGGGCGAGCTGTAAGGGCCTATTTAGCCAGAGCATCTCCATCCTGACCCTGTCCATCCCCCTTCAGGGAACTTTCTTAAAAACAAGTCCTGGGGGGCGCCTCAGTGGCTCAGTGGGTTGAAGCCTCTGCCTTCGGCTCAGGTCATGATCTCGGGGTCCTGGGATCGAGCCCCGCATCGGGCGCTCTGCTCCGCAGGGAGCCTGCTTCCCCCTCTCTCTCTGCTGCCTCTCTGCCTACTTGTGATCTCTGTCAAATAAATAAATAAAATCTTGAAAGAAAGAAAGAAAGAAAGAAAGAAAGAAAGAAAGAAAGAAAGAAAGAAAGAAAAAAAGAAAAACAAGTCCTGGAAATAGTTCCAGGTAACAGAGCCCAAATACAAGGGCTGGTCAGGCCAGGTGGAGGTATTCAATTAGTGGGGGCGCATACTGTCTCCTAGCTACCAAGGGGTATGGGCCCCACCCTTGAGTGCCTTTTGAGTGCCCATTCTGACCATGGTGATAAGCTAGTTCAAATATCTACTATAGGGTAAATTGTAATTCAATTGGTCACTTATGTGTGACCTAGCAGGACTGTGCAGATTTCTCTGTATTACAATCTCATTGGCCACCTGTGCGTGGCCAGGCCCAACCACATGGCCTTTGCCCTTAAAAGCTAGTCTGTAAAGCAGAGAGTCATCACCTCTTTGCAAGAGACGTCCCTGAACGGTCAGTTTGATTCTTGATGCTTGGAGCAAAATAAAGCCTTGCTTGACCTTCACTTTGTATCAGTCTTGCTCCTTTGACCATGGACCCAACAGAGCAAGCACATGGGAGCTGGGTTGGGGGGAAGGGAGGGTCAGAGGAGAGGGGAAAGAATCATAAGCAGACTCCACACTGACTAGGGACTCAACCTCATGACCCTGAGATCACAACCTGAGCCAAAATCAAGAGGAAGACACTGAACAGACTGAGCCACCCATGCACCCTCAAAGGTTGTTTACTTTTTAATTAAAGCACTCTTCCCCCTTGTTCCCCACCAGTCCAAATATGACTTGTCTGTCTGGCCTAGACCTAATAAATCCAATCTGAGGGGGCCCATGGCTCTGTCTTTTAAGCAGCTGCTCCCGATGAGTCTCTAATGTATAGCATACACACCAGAGTGGTGGGGGAATGGTTCATGGATTAAGACTGAAACTTGAACTGTGGGCAGGATTTGGGAAAGAGAGCAGAAGGTATTCTAGGAAGTGGGCAGCTGTAGAAGAAAGGGCAGGGAAGTAAGGGTAAGTGTAGGAATGCCTGGGGAGGCAAGGATTCCCACCTGAGGGAAACGTGGAGATGGAGGGCAGAATAGATTGGATGAATGGGAGATGAAGGAGGGTCAGACTCAGTCCCGAGTTAACACACATATTTTTCAGCAGAGAATTAACATAAGAAAAGCAGTGTTTAAGGAAGGCTTGTGGGGGCAAAATAGACAACATAGGCTCTGTTCTCCAACAAGATGGAGGCATGTTTCCCGAATGTGCTACTTCATTTCAGTCTGGGAAAGGAGGGGATGCTTATTCAGAGAGAGAGCAAGAGTGGTCAGTCTCCCTAGGTATAATCATTGAGAGACTGAATACACAAGCAGGCAATGGCCAAACCATACATAAAAATAGAACTCTGCCCCACAATCTGCAGCAGCCACCCAGGAAAACAACCCATGATACAGTAACCAGCACAGGAAACCAACCTGCTGTCTGTCTATGAGGCTTTTACAGGAAATCTGACCACTATCTCTAGCAGCTGTTCCAGGAATCCAAACAGTAACCTCTGTGACCACTTGCTCCAAATAGCCAGGACTTGGCTAATAATGGACAATTACCCTAATTTTTGTCCCTGTTTCCAGCTTGAGACCAACCAGAGAAAGACAAATGTATACCCTAGACAATCACACAGAATGCCCCCCTTATAATTATCTCTCCCCCAGCCTTCCCAGGCCAAACAGCCTCCAATCAGTGCACACCTGAAGCCTTCCCTTCTCCCCACTATAATGCTTCCCCACTCCTCTGCCTGCCTTGAGTCTTTGCCAAATGCGGGTGATGGTGGCTTACTCCCTTGCTGGAGCACACTCTGAGTAAATAGCTTCTGCTTGTTCTCTGTGGGTGGTCTTTGTTTATTTCCACACACAGTCATCTACATCTCTGCTCCTCCAGCATGAAAACATTTCCCCCCACAGACCTGCCAATGTGAACATATAAGATTATTTTTCCTGTTAATATTATAGGCTTCATCCCCAGCATACCATTGATCATTTCTTTATACCATGTGTCTCGCGCATTGTATCTCACTAAATAAAACAATTCCATCAGGCAGCTGTGGCAAGTACAAAGAGAAAGTAGGAACTTAGAAATCATGGACTCTAGTCCCAACCCTGTACCGTCCGTGTGTTCCTAGGTAAACATCTTCAACTTTCTGGGCATTCGTTTCCTGTTCTGTGACATACGGAAATTCGTTGTAGATGAGGTCTTGGGTTCCCTGTAGTTCTAGCCACTGTGATATCAGAAAGAGCTACATCTCTTGCTCCAGCATATTTTAATGAACTACTTTCAGAAATCAGAAAGTTCTGATACACCTAAATTTTTAGGTATCTTTGTGTTTCACAGGCTACCTCTTTATCACTGAGTTTTCTCACTTAAAAATTTTTTTCAAATGTTTCAGAATTGTATAGGAAAGCAGATAAAAACTTCTTTTCCATCTGTCCCAAACTTTTACTAAGTGCCCACTCTGAAAATCACAGCACCGAATTATTTGGTAGTGAAAAAGAGATGAATGAGTTCGTTTGTGCCTTGAAGATCTTACTAATTGGAAGAATTATGGAAGAATATGAAGTTAATTGGAAGAATATAAAATTTGAGATTGTAAATCTACCTAAAAAATGCAGATGTCAAAAAAACAGAGTCTAAACGTGAAGGTACAGCAGGTGAGCACACAAGGCAAAGAAATCACCAGATGCCTTAGGCATGGAGAAGGTGGAGTTTGAGCTAGGTCTGGAGGTAGATAGTACTTGAACAGGTGGAAAAGAAAAAGAGAGAAGAGAGGGCATTCCAGGAAGGACAAATGGTGTGAATCAAGAAAGAATAATGTGCATTCAGAATACCCCCAGTAGCCCTGTCAGATTGAGTTCTTCAAGGGAGCACGGGAGTAGTGACTTTCAGCCAAAATGCATAGGACCACCAAGGCCAAGCTGAAAGTTTCAGCTCTTCTAAGTATTGCATGGCACTATTTCAGTTTCCCATAAATCCTGTAGTAAAACAGACTTCTTCTTAGGGATCAAACAAAATAATATGCGAATGAGGGGAAGAATTTGGCTATGTTTTCTCTGTGTGTGTGTGTGTGTGTGTGTGCGTGCGCACATGTGTATGAGAACCTATTTATCTCCAGTAATGCTTTAAAAAAATTATGCTATCATATGCACAACATAAAATATACCATTTCAACCATTTTTAAAAAGATTTTATTTATTTATTTGACAGACAAAGATCACAAGCAGGCAGAGCAGCAGGCAGAGAGAGAGAGGAAGAAGCAGGCTCCCTGCTGAGCAGAGAGCCCGATGTGGGGCTCCATCCCTGGACCCTGAGATCATGACCTGAGCTGAAGGCAGAGGCTTAACCCACTGAGCCACCCAGGTGCCTTCAACCATTTTTAAGTGTACAGTTCAGTGGTATTAAGTACATTCAATCATTTTTCATCATCCCAAGCTGAAACTTGATACCCATTAAACAATAATTCCCATTTTCCCCACCCAGGCCTCTGGTAACCACTGTTCCATTTTTTTGAGTGACTACTCAGTACCATTTTACATTCCCACCAGTAATGTTTGAGGAGACCCGTGTTCTCTGCATCTTCACTAGCATTTGGTTATTGTGACGGTTTTTTATCTTAGCTGTTCTAACAAGTGTGTAGTGATAGCATACTGTGATTTTTCGGAAATGGTTTGAGTGGACCCTTATATCATTCAACTTTTTCTCTGTATCAGGGTAATGTCTTCAAGGTTTATCCATGTGAGAGCAGGTATCAGAATGTCATTTGTTTTTAAGGCTGAATAATATTTCAGTGAATGCATATACCATATCCATTGATGGACACTTGGGTTGTTTCCATCTTTGGCTGTTGTGAACAATGCCACTATGAACGGAGGCGTACACATACCTGTTTGGGTTCTTGCTTTCAGTTCCTTGGGGTATATCCCCACAAGTGAAACCACTGGATCATATGGTAATTAATGCCAGGTTTAATTTTTTGAGACTCTGCTATCCCATTCTTCATAGTGATAGCACCATTTTACATTCCCACAAGCAATGCACAAGTGTTCCAATTTCTTCACACTCTCATCAACACCTGTTATTTTTTGCTTTTTTCCCCTTAATAACCATCTTAATGGGTATGAAGTGGTATTTCATTGTGGTTTCTGATTTGCAGTTCCTTCATGTTTACTGATATTTAGCATCTTTCCATGTGCTGTTAGTTCATTTTTATGTCTTCTTTGGAGACTCTATTCAGCTCTTTTGTCCATTTTTTAAAAACAACTGGGTTGTGTGTCTTTTTGTCTTTGAGGTGCCAAGATTCTTTACAGATTTGGGATATTAATACCTACCAAGTAGATGATTTGCAAGTAGTTTCTCCCATCCTGTGGATTGTCTTTCCATTCTGTTGACAACGTCCTTTAATGCACACACAGAAACATTTCATTTTGATAAAGGCCTATTTGTCTATTTTTCTTCTATTGCCTCTGGTTTTGGTGTCATACCCAAGAAATCACTGCCAAATCTATTGTCTTGAAGATTTTCCCTTATGTGTGCTTCTGACAGTTTTACAGTTTTAGCTCCTACTTTGAGATCTTTGACCCATTGTGAGCTAATTTTTGCATAAAATTTAAGGTAAGGGTCTAATTTCGTTTTTTGGATATACAATAATGTGGATATATAATTTTCCCAGCACAATTTTTTGAATAGACTGTTCTTTCCCCTACTGAATGGTCTTGGCTCTCTCAGTGATAATCATTTCCACATATATGGAAAGGTTTATTTCCGGACTCTCTATTCTATAATCTTTGCCTATTAAGGTTATAATTAATTATAATTAATACGATGTGTCAAGATGGTACCCTCTGCTCCCAAAGAGAAAGAAATTGCTCTTCCTGATAATTATAATGAATTTCTAGGGAGAGAAAATACATATATTTAGTTATTTAATTTTCTCCTTAGGAATTTTTTCTTACTTTTATTTTTAATTAATTATTCATTCACAGGAATTTATAAAAATAGTACTGAAGTTCCATGTACCCTTTCCCCAACTTCTCCAATGATATATCTTACCTATCTATGGTGAAATGTCAAAACCAAGAAATTGACATTAGTATAATCCCAGATCTTATTCATATTTCATCAGTTTTCATGTACTTGTGTGTGTGTGTGTGTGTGTGTAGTCCTATGCACTTTTATCACATGTGTAGATTCATGTAACCACAACCTTAATCAAGATACAGAACAATCCCACCACAAGGTTCCTTCATGCTACATCTTTATAGTCATATCCATCTCCCTCTTCTCTCTCCCTCCCTAACCCCTGGCAATCATTAAATCTCTTCTCCATCTCTATGAATCTTGTATTTCAAAAATGTTACATGATGTATGGAATATTTTGAGACTTTTTTTTCTCTCAGCCTTATTCCCTTGAGATCCCTCCTAATTCTTGAATGTATTAATAGTGGCTTTTTTTGTTTGTTTGTTTGTTTTTTATTACTAAGTAGAATTCCACAGTATGGATATTCCATTGTGTTTATCTGCCCGTCAAGGAACATTTGGGTTGTTGGCAATTTGAGGTTATTACCAATAAAGTTAACATGAATATACATGAACATGCTTTTGTGTGGACAATAAATTTCCATTTCTCTGGGATAAATGCCCAGAAGTACAATGGTTAGATCATATGGTATATTTAGTTTTATAAGAAACTGCTAAACAATTTTCTAGGATGACAGTACCATTTTACATTCCCACCAGTAATGTTTGAGGAGACCCGTGTTCTCTGCATCTTCACTAGCATTTGGTTATTGTGACAATTTTTTATCTTAGCTGTTCTAACAAGTGTGTAGTGATAGCATACTGTGATTTTTTGGAAATGGTTTATGATTGGCTGCATACAAGTTCAACCACTTTGCATTACTGTCTTCTTCCTCTGAGTCCCACATTGCACAGAGAAAATTCGTTCCACATTCCCTTCCCTTTCCTTCTTTTATTATTCCTCGTGGGACTAAAGAAATGTAGAAAAGTGTCCCCTTTTTCTCTTGGGCCGTATAGTCCTAACCAAGCCTCAGGGATGGCCTTGCCTTTGCTTTCAGCACTGACCCCATACTCAGCAGTGAACAAAGGAAAGATGTCCCCTCAAGAGGATTATGGGGAGCAAGGTTGTCCTTTGTGTCTGTGTGGATTCATTTTCTAGTCACAGAGCAGGGTGTTATGCTTCCTGATGCCAGGGAGAGAGGGAAATGTAAATGTACTTGCTGTTGGTTAAGACTCCCGGACAGTAAAAACAAAGTCAGCTCTACTGTTTTTTTCCTAAGTAATGTCAGATAACCCCTTTGAGAGCTCTTCAAAGATCACTTGCCCACTTCACTTACTTGTGGAACATAAGGAATAACACAGAGGACATTGGGTGAAGGACAGGAGAAATGAGTTGGGGGAAATCGAAGGGGGAGATGAACCATGAAAGACTGCAGACTCTGAGAAACAAACTGAGGGTTATGGGGTGTGGGGGTTTGGGTGAGCCTGGTGGTGGATATTATGGAGGACACATATTGCATGGAGCACTGGGTGTGGTGCATAAACAATGAATTTTGGAACACTGAAAAAATAAAATAAAATTTAAAAAACAAACAAAGACTTTTGAAGTTGGAAGTGGTCCTGGACAAGACCCTCAATGAACATCACTTATGTGCCTACTGTTTGCCTGGCTCTAGGAGGGGTGCTGACTCTCCATCTGGTGATGGCAGATAAGATTGACACAGGTCACATGCTCATGCGAAAACGAACAAGTGGCTGCTGGGAGTCGAGGGGACCCCATAGTGCTCTGCCAGGAATTGGGTAACTCAGGGATCAACTCGCCCAAAGCTTCTCATGTTTGAAGGAGGCTAAGAATCATGTGGGATGCCTGCTAAAAGCATAAATGCCTGGATCCCACCCCAGATGGACTGAATCAGAGCCTCTGGAGGAAGAACCCAGGGAACTGCGTTTTATTTTATTTATTTATTTTTATCAGGAAGCTGTGTTTTAAAAGAAGCTATCCATATGTGCTATGGACTGAATTGTGTGTCCCCCACCTTGCCAAATTCATTTGTTAATGTTCTATACCCCGATGTGATGATATTTAGAGTTGGGGGCCATTGGGAGGTAATTGGATTTAGATGAGGTCATGAGTGCGGGGCCCTCATGATGGATTAGCGCTGTTATAAAAACAAACATGAGACACTTGCATACGTGGACAGATGTCCTTGTGAGGACATCACAAGAAGCAAGAAGATGGCCAACTCAAGCCATGAAGAGGGTGCTCACCAGAAAATGAATAAGCCAGCACTCTGAGCTTGGACTTCCAGCCTACAGAACTCTTGAGAAATCAATTCCCATTGGTTCAGCCCCCCAGTCTACAGTATTTTGTTCTGGCAGCCTGAGTAGTCTCATACAACAAGATTCTTAGAAGTAACCTGATTGAGAACCATTGACCCAACCCAGGCCTCCCATTGGACAGGTGAGAAGATTGAAGCACAGTGAAGTTATAAACCCCATCTGGTGTCCCCATACCTAGTTAACAGCCCCCTCATAACTGAGTCCAGGTTCTCTGACTTTGAAGCCTGGGCCCATGCTGTCCCCTCAACGAGGACAAGTATGTTTATCTGCATGTCAACCCTGGTTGATTGCAGGGTTGATTGCAAGAGGACTGATCCAGGAAAGAATCTGAGGACAACTCCAGGCTCAGGTGAGGTGGGCACCATGACTGGCAGAGAGGGCACAGAGAGAGTAAGAAGCATCATGGTTTGGGTGGGAAGCCTGGGTTTGGAATCCAGATACTCAGGAGAGAAGAGCTCTTATCCCTTGAGTTCACAGAGAACAGTACATCTCAAAGGCAAGGCCCAGGACAGCAGCAGCCCCTGGGAACTTGTCAGTGGTGTGAATTCTTGGGTCCCACCCAGAGTTACTGGACTGGGATCCCTGGGGATGGGGCCCGTGAATCTGTCCCAAGGCAGATGCCCACTACAGCTTCAGAAGCGCCACGCTAGAGAATGAGGATAACAGTTCCAGTGTCTCTGGATGGTGACTATGAGAAGATGGTATAAAATGTAAACTATACAAGCATGGACGGGTCTCCGTCTCCCTAGCAGGACTCTTACTGCCAAGGGCTCCCCCTGCGTGTCACAGGGCAGTGGTGGTGGCCCTGCCTGGCTCCCTCTCACGTCTATTCCTCTGAAGTGTCTCTGGTTGTATGTGGAACAAACGGGATCCCTCAGAGACCTCCTGAGAATGTCAGGATGTTTCTTCCAGCCCTCATCCCTCATAACCAATGAAAACATGCCAGGGCCGTGTATTTTTAGTTCGGGACATCTGTATTTGCCAGGGCCCCCGAGCCCGCCTTCTAACCACGTGGCCCGCATTGTGCAACCACTACGCTCCTCTATTACAAACCCTTCCATTTTCTGTTAAGTAATGCGTTTGGAAGCCTGAGTGAATTAGAGACAGTAAGTATTTGATTGCTTACATTATTTTGGTTCAAACATGGCTCAAGGCCCGGGACTCATTTATTTATTTTTATATGGTACATGTCTATTTCGCTTGGGGATTTGCCACCCTCATTCCCTCCTCCAGCTGCCCTCCCTTCACCCACCCACTCCCCTTGCCACCCTTCATCCCCAGCCGGACTCTCTTGTGGGGTGGAAAGTTTCTGAAAGATGCCCCATCAGCAGCCTCCAAGCCAAAGACTCCATTCCCTGCCAGTGTGGTTCACTCGCACATTCCGCTGCCCACCCAGGGTCTCAGACCTGACAGGCAGAGACCACCTACTAGTGGCTCAACAAAAGCATGTCTTTTCCATGAGCTGGCCAGCCTACTCCCTTTGGGTGTGGGTCTGAGCTTGCGACGGGAGAACCCTTCCTCCAGGAGCCACTCAACCTGGTCACAAAGTCTGCGACAGGTTTTTGCTGACCATCCTCCTGGGGGAGGAGAGCCAGCAACAGGGACATGACAGAGTCAATATCCTATTACAGGTCCCCTGAGCCAAGCTGTCCCCTGCCTACCCCTGCCCCCATTTGCAAAAACAGCCTGCTCTGCACATGGGATGGAAACTGTGTCCTGGCAAAACACAAAAAGTAAATATTTAAAGGGAGAAAAGCACACACAAGGAAACAAAATGCCTTGCGTTTATGTTTCCATGGTCTGCCGCCAAGTACCTCCCAGCCTCTCCCGGCTGGTGTTCGGCGTGCCATATGGTTTGAGACCAGCGGAGTAAACCCCTCCACGGTTGTGAAAAACATCAGTCCATTTGGTCTGGCCTTTCTCTGCCTGCATTTGTTGTTCATTTGTGAGTTTCTCACATCCCTCGGCCGACTGCTGTCAGTGTGTTTACAGGTTTTAGATTTCTGATGGAATCTCAAACACCATACCGCACGAAGCCTGCTGCAGACCATCTCCGGGAGGAAGGGAGGCAGCCCTAAGGAGCTCAAATGAAGGTTTGCGAACAGAGCCCTGTGACATGTATGATCCAAACCGAGCTCCCATTTTGATGCTTCAGTGATGAATACTTCCCCCCCAAAACTCAGTCAAAAAAAAAAAAAAAGTGATTTTTCTGTGTTATCCCCCACTTGGCATGCTCTTGTGATACTCCTGACCAGAAGCTTGAAGGATGAGGTCTGGTCTGGCGAGGGGTGGAAAACTGGGCATCATCAGAGGGAGAGGTACAAGAGACAAATGATGGGTAAACCAGGGCCATCTCCTTGGGGACGCCAAGTGAGGGGATGGAACTAGATCCCTAACTTTTCATGTTGAAGGTATTGCAATAGACTGTCCTAAGAAATGAAATAAAAATATCCCCCAGTCTAGAGGGTCAAAGCACAGTACTTGTGTGATGATTAAAGGAGACAAACAGAAGGGAATGCCGTCCTGTTAAGGAAGCTAAGATAAGCAGCTGGCTTGTGATTTGCACATCCAAACTGGACTGCCACGCCTTGGGCTCATATCCTTTTCCCACCGTCCCTTATATTTTGCCTAGGGACTTCTACACGCAGAACCACATGGAGAAAATTCTGTCCTTATTTCTCACTCAGCTCTATCCAGTTCATGCTGGGATTCTGTTTGATTCAGGCCCTGTAACACATTGAGTTGGTTGTGAGAGCTTGGCTGTGGATATCTGGGTGGGCTAGGGAGCCAACAGATGTGTGATCATCTTTGAAGACAGGGTAAGACACAATACAAGCTCATCGCATTTATTTTTTTGCAGCTTCTAGCCTGGATTCACAGAGAGGCTGTCACTCTCATGATTTCGAAATTCCCTGAATTGGAAAGAGAAGAAGTACACTTTTTTATTATCACAAATCATGCCTTGAAGTGGCACGATTATTGGAGCAATGACTGCAGGGTCCTGAAGAAGTCATTTCACCCTCCCCTCAGGTCCTTTGAGCACTCACTTTCAACTTGGACTTTTACAGGACCCCTGATTTGATAAAATGTCTGAACGTGTTACAGTGTGTCTAGCATCACTTATGTTAAGTGAGTGATATTTATAAGACCAGAAGTGACTGGACATTAACCCTTGGGTTTATCTTGGTAGAGAGGCTCGGACTTTAAGAGGTAACAGCATGAGCCAACAGCACCAACATTGCTATGTAAGACTAGAACCACGTGCCACAAAATATAGTAAGCCCCAGAGTGGACACAAGAGACAAGTAAAGGAAAACTGAAGAGAAGTGTCCCCAGATCTGTGAGGAATGCCCTGTTTTGACCAAAGCAAAGTGAAAATATAAAATATAAACCAGAAATGGAACACAACATTCTTTCAAAAAATACTAACATCATTTAAAGGCTCTAAATTTTCCTCAGTATAGAGATCTGACTGTAACTCTTCTGTTTCAATAGGAAGTATTTTTCTTTTCCTTAATTTTGAGATAATTCATCATTTTTAATTTAAATACAATTTAGTTAACCTATAATGTATTATGACTTTCAGGGGCAGAATTCAGTGATTCATCATTTGCATATAATACCCAGTGTTCATTATATTAAGTGCCCTCCTTTCTGTCCATCACCCAGTTACCCCATCCCCTCACCCCTTTCTCCTCAAGCTACCCTCAGTTTGTTTCCTTAAGAGTCTCTTATGATTTGCCTCCCTCTCTGTTTTTATCTTATTTTATTTTTCCTTCCCTTCCCCTATGTTCATCTGTTTTGTTTCTCAAATTCCATGCATGAGTGAAATCATTTGGTATTTTTCTTTCCCTGACTGATTTATTTCACTTAGCATAAAACCCTCTGGTTCTATCCACATCATTGCAAGTGGCAAGATTTCACTCTTTTTGATGACCGAGTAACATTCCATTGCATATATGAACCACATCTTTATCCAGTCATCTGTTGAAGGACATCTCAGCTCCTTCCACAGTTTGGTTATTGTGGACATTGCTGCCACAAACATTGGGTGCATGTACCCCTTCTTCTCACTACATCTGTATCTTTGGTATAAATACCTAGTAGTGCAATTGCAGGGTCATAGGGTAGCTCTATTTTCAACATCTTAAGGAAACTCCATACTGTTTTCCAGAGTGGCTGTACCAGTTTGCATTCCCACCAACAGCGTATGAGGGCTCCCCTTTCTTCACATCCATGCCAATATTTGTTTTGCCCCATTTTGTTAATTTTTGCCATTTTAACTAGTGTAAGTATTCCCCAGATGGCTAGTGATGTTGAACATTTTTTTCATGTGTCTGTCAGCCATTTGTATGTCTTCACTGGAGAAGTGTCTGTTCATGTTTTCTGCCCATTGCATGACTGGATTATTTGTTTTTTGGGTGTTGAGTTTGAGAAGTTCTTTATAGATCTTGTATACCAGCCCTTTATCTGAAATGTCATTTGCAAATATCTTCTCCCATTCTATCAGTTGCCTCTTAGTTTTGTTGACAGTTTCCTTTAGTGTGCCTAAGTTTTTTATCTTGATGAAGTCCCAAAAATTCATTTTTGCTTTTGTTTGCCTTCCCTTTAGGGACGTGTCTTGAAAGTAGTTGCTGTGGCTGATGTGAAAGAGGGTGCTACCTGTGTTCCCCTCTAGGATTTTGATGCATTCCTGTCTCACATTGAGGTCTTTCATCCATTTTGAGCTTATCTTTGTGTACAGTGTAAGAGAATGGTCCAGTTTCATTCTTCTGCATGTGGCTGTCCAGTTTTTCTAGCACCATTTGAAGAGACTGTCTTTTTTCCATTGGATGTTCTTTCCTGTTTTTTCAAAGATTAGTTGACCATAGCATTGAGATCCATTTCTGGGGTCTCCATCTCTAGGGTATCATTGGTCTAGGTCTCTGTTTTTGTGCCAATGCCAGGTTGTCTCAATCATCACAGCTGTGTAATAGAGATTGAAGTCTGGAATTGTGATGTCACCAACTTTGGCTTCCTTTTTCAACATTCCCCTGGCAATTCAGGGTCTTTATGATCTAAAGTTCCATAGGAACTTTAGAATTCTTTGTTCCAGCCCTGTGAAAAATGCTGGTGGTATTTTGATAGGGATTGCATTGAGTGTATAGATTGCTTTGGGTAGCATAGACATTTCAACAGTATTTGTTTTTCCAATCCATGAGCATGGAACGTTTTTCCATTTCTTTGTATCTTCCTCAACTTCTTTCATAAGTTTTCTAGAGTTTTCAGAGTATAGATTTCTACCTTTTTGGTTAGGTAATTTATCATTTTAATTTGCCTTCTTTCCTTTTACCAGATATCACCAGACACCTTTCCCAAAGTGTATGCCAGTTCAGACCCTACCAGCATCACATCACATGAGAGATGAGTCTCCTCACATCTTTCCTGGCACTGAGTATTATCACTATTATTACTTTTTGCCAACTTGGTTGGCAAACCATTGGATCTCTTTATTGTTATATAACATTCCTTTAGATACTGATGATGTTGGGCACATTTTCAAATGTTTGATATTCATTTTCATTTCACCTTCTCTTTCCTTTTTTTGCTCAATAATCTGTAAAAGGTTTTCAATATTAGAAATATTAATATTAATACCCAATCATATATGCATCAAATATTTTCTCTAGTCCCATCATCTCTATGTTAATATTTTTATATGGTATTTGGCCATGAGAAAACATTAAATTTTTATGTAGTCGGGTCTGTCTTATTTTTCCCTTAAGACATTTTGGTTTCCTGTCTTGCTTTAAAAAGCCTCCCCTCTTAGAGGTTAAAAACATTATCTCAAATTTCTGATTAGAATTGCAATAAATTAGATATTAATTTAGAAAGTTATGTGTTTAGGTTCTTGTCTTCTTCCAAGCAAACTATGGGTGGTGGGCCAACTCCAGCCCATCACCAGTTTTCCTAAATAACGTTTTATTGGCCCCAGACACTCTCATCCATTTACATACTCTCTATAGCTGCTTTTGCACTACAATGACAGAGTTGAGTACTTATGACAGTTGTATGGCCAAATAACCTAAAATATTTATTATCTGGCCTTTGACAGAAAAAGGCCGTCAACCCTCACACTGAAAGATCTTTGAATCCATTTCTTCAGATCCTATTTCATTTCTTTTTGGAATCTGGTATGTTTCTCCACTTGTTCAGGTCCTATTTTATTTATTTCAATAATGCTTTATAATTTTTCATCATCTTTAAAAGGATGTTAATCACACTACCTATGTTATTTTTGTACAGATTAATTAAGTTTATTAACATGAAAAGCTTAGCATAGTGTCTGTCTGATAAAAAACTCTCAAAAAAAAAAATAGTAGCCATTGTTTTACCCTGGCACAAAGAGGTACAAGAGACAATAAGGCCTCACCATTCTGAATTTCCTGATTACTGTTGATTTTCTTTAAGTCATCAACTGGCTTATTCCTGATTGTAATATCAATACAAGTTCATTCTAGAGATTTGGGGAGAGAAATCAAGTAGGAAAATTTTTAAATTTAAAATCTCCTCTAACCACTCTACCCACAGAAACCAGTTACTACATTGATGGCACCTAGCATGGTTTTGTTTCTGTGGGTACCTATCCATGCGTTCACGTGTCAGGTGGAACCCAACTGTTCCATGACATTTGGGTACTAGAGTCATCATGTTTCTTTTTTCTGAATCAAATCTTGATGTGGCTGAGCTTAATGAAAAAGCTAATATCAGTCATTTGGAGGCCCCATCCTATGTCTTATTAGACCAACTAAAGACTTGCACTAGGTGTTTGGGGAAAGGGGCAGGCATGGTCCATGCTGGGAGCGGTCACTGCTGACATTATGCACCATCAATTAACAGTGCTGCTGCCACCAGACAGCAATCCTTCGCCACTGGTAGGCACTGCTACCCCAGATGACACCGAGATGCCCTTCATAGAGGTCCTCTCTGATGACTACTTGTTGAGCCCCAAAGACCCTTGCTGCCATCCCAAAGCCACAGCTTAGTGACCTACCTCCCCAGGTAGCCCAGGCAGCCAGCCACCTGGGACCACACCTGAGAGCAAAGCTTCCACCCTGCCCCTCTTCACCTTGGAAGCACAAAAGCTATGCTTTTCTTCGGAGGACTAAATCCTTTTCAACAGAGATCCAAGTGGTCCCTGAAACATTTTTCAAAAGCTGTTAAATTTTAATTCCCCTCCTCAAGAGGAAGAAAGGACATAATTCCATTTTCCCTTAGTACATCTATAAATACAAAGTAAAACTTAAAAGATACTAGTTAATTTTTCATTTGAAATGATTCTTTAACACTGCTGCTGCAGCTTACTGTTACTGAATGCATAACCTGTAGGCATATTTCCATACTCCTTAATAACCTTAAAAATATTGTATTAATAGATATATATGTGTGTAATATCTGTGTGTATGCATATATAACTATACATATATAATAGTTTCCACTAAATGTAGGGATGTTCCTATATTTGGGTTCCATCTTGAATTTTTGCCAAAATTGACTTCGGATTTAGCAACTGCCTTTGGAAGGCCAAAAAGAGCCGACTTCAACATCATTTCTGGTATCTCTGAACTTGGGTATGACCAATGATTGTGAGAACCCATAGATTCTCATCATATCTAATCAGGAGAAGGACAATAGTAATATGAACCAAGCAAGACATCATTTGAACTGATTATTAATATCTTACTATTTACCTTAAGGTCTAGATAAGCACTCTGGATATAACAGGGGTCAAAATCTCCTTATGTTGGGGCGCCTGGGTGGCTCAGTGGGTTAGGCTGCTGCCTTCGGCTCAGGTCATGATCTCAGGGTCCTGGGATCGAGTCCCGCGTCGGGCTCTCTGCTCGGCAGGGAGCCTGCTTCCTCCTCTCTCTCTCTGCCTGCCTCTCTGCCTACTTGTGATCTCTCTCTGTCAAATAAATAAATAAAATCTTTAAAAAAAAAAAAAATCTCCTTATGTATGTTATATGTTAAAATTCTATCAGTCAGTTGATATGTAAAAGAATAATTAAAATGATGAAGTAAATAATATAGATTGTGAAAAATATTAATTTCACATGAAAAACAATTATTAGCAACTTTCTAATGATTAAACGGGGACAAAGACAAACAGTTGTTACAAATATTAAAGGAACATGTTAGCTAAGTAACTAAAAAAATATTGTATCTTTTTAAAGCCAATACACATCAATAAAAATTTCAACAATATAAGGGGAAAAATAACCATTTGATTATACTATAATTCTCATATTTAGAGAATTATTTGTCAGAGAAGCATGATAAACAAAGCAAATTTTAAGAACCATGTTGAATTTCTGGTTACATAGACCATGGGGTCCTTGCAGGAAAGTTCCTATTTAGGAATTCTTATCTATGATAATGAATTTAAGGCAGAATTTCATATTTGTCTCCCTGAACTTTCTTAAGGAGGAAAGTAAATCCATAATCCTGCATTATAACCAATACAGTCTGATAAAAAAATATTAATCCAGATATAATAAAGAATAAAAAAAGAAAGTATGGAAGATAAATGAGATGCTCAAAGTACATATTTTTACTAGCCAAATTTCAAAAGAACAGCTTTTGTGTGAATTCTTTCAAAAGATAATTTTTATGGTTTGACATCTATGGAAACTAAAATTTTGATCAAAAACTTGTCAAAATGTTGCTCTGGTGAAGACTATTTTCAGTAGACGAAGACAAAGGACATCTATAATTTGATTTGCTCCAGTGATTATACAAAGTTCCTCCCAGAAAACATACGATTAAGAAGCTTTTCCTTCTGCATCATATTCTCTTGTGTGCAGAAGGCTTAGTGGTGTTATTAAATGTGCTGCTTTTGTACTTTTTACATCAGTTTGAAGTCTAGTGCACTTTGTCTATTTTGCTGCCAAGAGGCTCTGGTTCTTCTCAGCAGAGTGAATCTTACTGAAGAAATATTTATAAAGTGAAAAGTCCATCAACAATAGTGTTGGGCAATTGCCTCTGACAAGAACAAACACAATGAAGGCTACAAGTGATTTAGGAGTCACAAGCATCCCATGATTGTTTACACTCTTCAGTTGCGTACTGAGAAAGCTACAATGGCACAAAACTGCTGCCCATGACCACCAGTGAGTGGGCCTTCCATCATTCCTTTCCATCCAAAGACAAAGCACATGACATAGGAAGGACTGTGAAACTGCCTTATCATGTGACTTTACAAAATGTACCGACAAACTCAATAGCCATTACTATGTGTTTGAAGGCCGCTTGAGCAACAAAAAGCCTTAAAATTGTGCCTTGCAGAGAATGCCAGTTTAACATGAGGACAAACAACCAAAGTTTGCTCGCAGAGAAAGTAGCTCATTTGTAGCCCATGCTGAAGAAGTGTACCACCTGATGGGCTTTGAGAAGGCAAGTGTCTCAATCTCCAGCCTGCTGTAAGGTCCTCCCACGTTCCCTGTACTGCCAAGAAAGTATTGGGCTTGGCACACAGGCCAATCTGGAAATTCAGATGATAGTGCTATCTTACAAGCCAATTATGTCACTTCATTTGTTCCATTTTTAGAGTGAACATTTAAGGACAAATTTTTCATCAAGTACATGCAAAAATATTAAAAATAAAGATGACCACAGTTTGTTCTTTCTCTCACCAAGGTTTGTTGGAGTTTGGGTTTTTCTTGCTGCTTCTGGGCTGTATAGTTCTTTCCAGGCTTCTTTGTCGCAAGTTGAATCTTGAGCACCAACTTCCACTGGAATCTAGAAGGAGCTTCAGTCTGTGGCTAAGCTTTCAGTGGCCAATCTTTACCCAACCTAGGCCCCAGAACCTTCTCAAATGCCTAGTGAAGAGAATTCCCAGGAAGACTTGGGTGCCTCTCAACCTATCTCAGAAGTATCAATAAGGAACCACAGTAAATTGACTCTCAGACCCTTTTATCAAACTCCCTCCCCTCTACCAAATAGCAGGACAGAGAGAAGAACTTGGTGGGTTTGCTGACCGCACACTCAGCAGAAGGAGGGGTGGAGCACGGACACTGTTAACTGCTCAGAAAGAAAGGATGGAAAGGACGGTGCCATTTACTAAATACCAGGGCCACCTCAACCAGCGCACTATGCTGCCAAAAGAATGACAGCAGAAGGAAGCTGATGTGGAATCAAGAATGGAAAGATCTAGATGACAATTATGACAAATAATAACAAATAATGACAATTATTGCCTGTATCATAGAGATCGTTCTGAGGATACCATCATGGAACATAATTATGACATGGAGTCTATGTAAACAGAAACCTCATTCTTGTCCTGTTTTTTTCTTGCTAACAATGTTAGGATCATCCTGCAGCAGCCTGGAAAATCTGCTCTATGTTAGGATAAAATGTACAATATTCTGATAATCTATGATGTAAGCTCTGGTTTTTTTGTATCTTTTCTCCCTTGGTACCAGTCATTTGTGAGGAAATCGTGTAGTTTGCCTTTAAAGACTTCCATGTAGTTTACTTTTGACCCAAAGAAGCACTAATGGGTTTTGAGTGTTGCCTGTGTGTTTGAGAAGCCTGAAGTCATTAAGACAAAACCTAACATCAAAAATCAGAAGCCAAATAATTTGTGCGGAGTGAATACATAGAACACATTGGGAGGTTTGGCTAGAGCATAATCAGGGCAGGGGGCATAAACTAGATGTACTGGCTTTCAAAACTTTGAATTGTAGTAAAAATTTTTCAGTGTGCCTTTTCAATTTTCAGTAGCAAATAAATGTGTGTGCACAGAGAATCTTATTACAATGGAGACTTATTTGGAAAAAAGAAAGAAGAAAGAAAGAAAGGAAAGGAAAGGAAGGAAGAAGGAAGGGAGGGAGGGAGGGAGGGAGGAAAAGAAAAGAAAGAAGACCAAGCAAAGGCAACCACATGAGGTTACATTCAGAAAGCCTTCTCAAACAGTGCATTCACTTTCAGATTGGGGGCTGCTCTGGCTCCATAGATGAAATCTTCAGGCCCAGCAGATGAAGACAGTAGAAGATTTGACTTCAGCTGGATGTTTACACAGGGTTTCTCAACATTTGCCTTACTGACATTTGGAATTAATAACTCTTTGTTGTGAGGTGCTGGCTCTCTTGTGTACCTTGGATACTGAGCAGAATGCCTAGCCTCTAACCTTCTGGGGTTAGTAATACCTCTCCTCCTGTTAGGATGATCAAAAATGTCTCTAGACATTGGCTAATGTCTCCTGGGGGACGAAAATCACCCTGAGAACCTTTGATTTCAAGGAAGAAAATATAATTCAGTGACACAAGCATTTCTTACGTGATAACCCTCTATAAAGATGCCGTCATCCACCCCCGCACACCAGGGACTAGCATCTTCTATGAGACAACACTGACAAAGTTGCCAAAACTCCCCATGTTCCCCAGGCTGATTTCAGTTGGAAATGGGTTCTGGTTAGCTCACACATGTGAGAAACAGGGTCACAGGAGCACTCTGTTGGTGGATGGTGCTGAGTTGTCCCTGTTACCACACTATACCATTAAACTTCAAAAGTTAACTACTGGGGTTCCCTGGATGGCTCAGGCTGCTTAACTAAGCATCCACCTCTTAGTTTCAGCTCAGGTCATGATCTCAGGGTCATGAGACAGAGCCACACATCAGGCTCTGCGCTGAGCATGGAGTCTACTTCAGGTCCTCTCTCCCTCCCCCTCTGTTCCCCTCCCCACTTGCTGTGCACACACACTCTCTCTCTCTCTAAAGTAAATAAATAAATAATAATATTAATAATTTCTTTATTTATTCTTTATTTAAAATAAATTATTTAGTAAATAAATTAATTTAATTAATATATTATTAATAATAATATTAATAATAAGTAAATAACTTTTAAGAAGTTACTTACTGGAGTTCTTTAGTGAACACTGAAATGTTAGCTAAATTTTTTAAATAAAATTTCAGATGTGTCAATGGAGCCCAAAGTTTGGAGAGGGCAATATGTGGCTTTCACAGAATATCAGTTTACAAATGTGTGCATTCAAGGTTGCATCAGACTATGTATTCAGAGCCCAGGTCTGAGGAGAAGCGACCTGCAGTGGGGCTGGACCCAGGGCCATGCAGGGCACCATGGCAGGGTGCTCAGTGATATCCGCTGAATGAGTGATTCGGTTAGCCAGTCCCACATTGTGGAGCACTGAAGTTGTTTGCAATAATTTGGTCTTATAAATTACTTTGTGATGAACTTTTTAAATTAGAAAGTAGTGAGATCCTATTTAACACCTTCAAAAAAATTTTCTGGAGGTAGAATTATGGCATCAAAACATCTGTACATTTTTATACTTCTTTATAGCTATGATTGCATCCTCCAGAAAAAACCATTTACTCCATCAGTGATGATTGTCTTGGAAGACCCTGGGTATTATCATTTTTTCAAAGACCTTTACTAACATGATACGAAAACATTGTCTCTTCTTTTTATTATTTCACATTTCTTTGGTTTCAGAACAAACAGCAACAACTACGTGGTGCCAAAATGACCACTGATCACTGTTTCTTTAGTTGATCCTCTGATGACACAGTTGGATTGAGTTAGGGTGTATGAGGTAGGGGATATATGGACCTTTAAACCTAAGAGTCGCCCTTGGCCTGGCAAGACGTTTGCACTATGGGAACATGAAGGAACTGAGGTCTGTGAGGGAACAACAAGTACTTACCCCCCAAATACAGATTCACTGAATGGAAGAGGGAACACAGTCAAGAGATTTTCAAGCTGCCTTGTTTGAACAAGATAGTTAAACATGCTGAAACTACTCACATTCTTAACTTTGTCTGTTCCACCACTCTCTCCTTGCCAAGGAGCAATAGTTGAATTTGCAAAACATGAAGTCATATCTGACATCACTGTAACACTTACAGAGTTGCTGCCATGTGTCACGGATAGCATGTGATCTCACTCACTCTCTGAAACAGTCTTCCAGGTAGGTGACATCTCCCCATTGTCAATAAGGAACCCGGGGCTTAAGAACTGGTCTCAGGTCCAAGGCTATTGGGTGGCCAACCCGGAATTCATATCCAGTCTGCCTGATTCCAAAACCTCTACTCGTTTATTTCCCATACCATATGGTGTACCAGGAGCAGCCAGAAATGCTCATGTTTCCTCATGATTCCCCCCAAGAATGAAGAGTCCGTGGTTCTCTCCAACTTGAGTTCAAAGAAAGCTCCTGAAATTAATTAATTATTTTGATGACTCTCATAGAACATCTGGTTCTCCTTTTCTCCCCTGCTTTATGGCAGGGAAGAACAGGTGGGATAAGGGAATAAAAGGGGAATTAGATTTCCTGGTACACGGAATCACAGCATATTACAAAAGTTAACACTCAGTCCTTTGTCTCTCAACCCCCTCTGGTTTTCAGCTTTGTGTCACAGCGACATGAAGTGGGCAGAGCCTGGCCCAGACTGTATTTTCACGTTTCTACTTGAAAATGTCTGAAGGAGTACAATTAATTGTTCTCCCCCTCCCCCAGGAGGACTCTTCCTGGCTGGGGACAGACCTGGCCTCCTGGGTTGGTGTCACTCCAGTGCCATTGTCTGATGCCATCTGATTTTTGTCTAGCCCTCACAGGCCTTTGCAACTAGAATCACTATTATTGAATGAGCACGGTATTCAAATTGCAAAATAGGCTCTACACCAGAATTCCCAGTCTTCCAAGAGTGGGAGAGTGAGCAGTTCCTATCCAGTCCCCACTGAGTACCAGAACGAGACAGGTGTTTGAGTTGCTGTCTTCATTTCTTAAGTTAAATAACAAGGAAACACACCCCGTGCCTGATGATTTGTAGTCCAATTCCAGAAAAGTCATTGTTAATCACATGACCCTGAGAAATTGCCTTAACATTCCAGACCAATTTATTTTTGTGAAGATCACGTAGAATACATGTGTCGTGGCCCTCACGAAGCTTCTTGCAAATACAAGTTACAGATTAGTATTGCTCAAATAACACTTTCATGCATCTAACCTACTGTATATTCAACTTATTCATTTTGTTTTTTTCCTATCCTCACATTTTCTGAGTTCCCTTCTCCCACCACCACCCCCCAATATAAATGTAATGTAAGACTCATGAAGTCAAGAATTGGGGCACTTGGTAGATTTTTTAAAAGATTTTATTTATTTATTTATTTATTTATTTGACAGAAAGAGAGCACAAGTAGGCAGAACAGTAGGCAGAGGGAGAGGGAGGACCAGGCCTCTGGCTGAGCAGGAAGCCCACTGCAGGGCTCAATCCCAGGACCCTGGGATCATAGCCTGAGCCAAAGGCAGACACTTAACCAACTGAGCCACCAAGGCATCCCAGACTTGGCTGATTCTTATATCCCCAGAGATCAGATGAAGGACAGACAGGCTTAGAGTCAGCACTTTATAAATGTTTGCTGAATGAATGAACTGATGATAATCCCTCTGGACAATTACCAGTATAGCCTATAAAATTTTATTCCCTGAAAAACTCTAAGAGAAAGGCAAGCAGAGTCCTGCGCAAATGAGTTCAGTGATAATGCTACCTGCAGACAAGAATGGAACCAGCAAACTCTGATGGTTACTTTGGGTCCTGATTCGATGATTTATGGTTATCCATCTAGTAGGGTTTCCACTGAGCCAGGCCACCCACCATGTTCAGTCAGGATTCAAATCCTGATCACCACCTTCCTTTAAAACCTTTAAAGCTCTGGCTCAGAAAATCTGAAAAACGGGTTATAGACTGATCCTCTCCTCACTCATCCTGCTGGGAAAAAAATGCATTTACCAATGAAAGATTGAGATACTAGACACTCCAACACACCTGAGGCACCAAGTCTGCTCAGGACTCTTCTAAGTAGCCTTCAACTTGACAGGCTGGCCAAGCCATTTCCGGTATCCTGGTGGCTAGCCACCAGTGGAATCCAGGGCGGCAATATTTAGTCAGCGTTCAGCTTGCACATTCTGTCCCCTCTTTTCCCCTCTCCAGGAAAACATATGGTGAGAGCTGCTTTTTTTGGAGCAAATTCTTAAGGGAAAACAAACTTTTCATCTTAAAAAAAAAAAAAAGTTCCAGTAAAAGTTCCTACTGATTTCTAAGGAAATCACTTCAGAGCTTAATTTTGCATTTCCCATCAGAGCAATCACTTCTGTTACGGGAGAAAGTGCAGCTGACAAGGGTTTTGAGTCAGCAGTGAGTATGGGCTTTTGTGCCCAGGTGCGGGTGTATGTATGCACACAGACGTGTGTACAGACTAGTGTATATAGTACGCGTACTCGTCACTGAAAGCGATGCTTGAGAATAGTCCATTTGCTTTTCCGAAAATGGCCAAATTGTGACATTGTTGACAGCCCAGCGAGGCAGCATCTGCTGAAATTTTTGGCCCTGGAAATGCCAGAGTGTTGAAGACTCCCTCCTTCCTCGGTGACTCTAAACCCTAGAAGAATTCTCAGTGTGTCTGAGGAGCAGCGGACACATGCAGAAGCAGAAGAGAAGGCAAAAGTGGGTCCTATGGGTCCTTGCTTCCTTTGTTTCTCCTAACAAAGGCAGGACTCAAATGCCAAAGCCCGGACTGAGGACAGTCAAGTGTCCTAGGGACAGGAATGTATTTTGGAAATTAATGCCCATGTTAATTGGGCTGAAAGAGAATCAAGCTCACTTTTGTCCTGGGTCTGGGGGTCATGCTCCATAGGAAAACCCTGTTTCTCTCTCTCTCTCTCTTTTTTTTTTTGCAGTGTTTAATGCAGGATTTTATTTTATTCTATTTTTCAAGAAATAGATCGAAGTTTACATAACACAGTTTCCTTGTTCTTCCCCCCGACATCTGCAATGTCAGCCTGGCCAGCACAGAAGCTGCTTCTTTTCACTTTTCTAAAACCTGAGACTTCCCTTCACGGGCACAGGTGTGGCCAGCCCTGAGAGACAGGCTGGGTCTCATTCCTCGGGAATTGCCTGATGGGATGCTCAGCCCTGATTCTCTCTGGAGCCTCCATCTATTCCGAAATGCAGTGACTCCTGAAGAGGGCAGCGGGGATGGCTGAGCAGGTAGACGCTCTAAGGGCATGTGTGGGGCAAGGAAACGGGGCACTGCAAGCTGAAAGAGCTAGAGAGGATGGTCCCTGTCGAAACTTGAGCATCATGGCTCATGCCCAAGGAAAAAACACTCAGTACCTGGTGGCTCCACTTTTTATCACAAGATATTAAACATGCTGGCATTTGTCATAGTTTCCCCCCCACACACACCCTGTATAAAAACACTGCTGCTCTTCCAAAGAGAGAATGGAGCCAGCAGTCCGAGAGAGGAGAGTGGGAGGGAGGTGTGCACATGTGTTCTTGATGTGGCTTTTGAAGAAGTCCAGCAACGCCTTCAGGTCTTCACTTGGGCTTTTCTGTGTCAGGCAACACGAGGAGGGTGTCCTGTGCTTCTCAGTATCCACGTCCAGGATCTTTAGGTCGCTGGTGTAGCGGAGAACTTCAGTGGATCTAATTCACAGCCTTGCTACCTGTGGGTAGCTTTGTGAGAATGAGAGAAAAAGTGCCCGCTATGGGCAGACACGGCCCCTGGGCAGACAAAGTCCCTCCCCGGAGTGTATGGCGTGGTGAACAGAGCGGAAGGAAGCCTAACCCTTGTTCTGTTGTGGGGACCCTCGTGTGGAGCTGGAATTGTATATGTGGGCACAGCAGAGCTCACAGATTCGAAGCTGAAACTTAGGAAGGGAGAAAATACTGCTTTTCTATTAGCTTGGGATAATACCAGCAAGGGGTGGTCCCACTGGCACATTTCAGAGAACTCCCCAAACTGGAAAGCTGGTCTTTCATTACCACCAACCACAGAAGTGGTCTTCTGTTTCCTGCTTCAGGAATCAGAGTCCACCCAGTCTGCTCTCTGTCTTCTATCCATTGGTGGTACCCAGTCTAATACTCGGTGGTGCTCTGGTATACAAAAGGGGCTCAATAGATGTTCAGAATTGGCTGAATGCACTTGCTAACTCAGCGTCCTCAAAGGATGTGAACATTTTCCTTAGGTCAGCTTCTCCCTCCCAGATTTGTTGACCCCTTTGTTTCAGAAGATGGCACGCAGGGACAGCGACCTCACATGCATTCTGGTTTTCACAAAAATCCACAAATAACAACAGATGAGGTCTTCACTCTTCACAGTTAGCACAACGCAGACCATCTACACTTCCAAACAGCAGGAAAAAAATTAAATGAAAGCAAAAGGCCAGGAGCAATTAGAGTTCGTTTCACCCTGGCAAGACTTCTTAAGATTGAGTTGAAGAGAAGTAAACGTCTCTAAGGCAAGAAGTCCGGTGACCTCCCACTAGTCCTGGAGGTGATTCAACCACAAGAATCTACAAGAACTCTGCCTCCCCCACCACTCACAGCCTCTCCCTCGAGAGCCTTCAGTGCAATTGTAGTAGGTGTTTTTTGTGGTTTCCTCTGGGGGGGGGAGGGATGCAACTCAGATAGGAAGACACAGATGCGGAGACATTGGCCACAGCAAACTGGTTCCTCTTCTGCTCCCAGCAACTTCTCTAATGATTAAGCTGTTGATAGAAACCACTTCAGTAATTGTGGCTTTTCCAACAAGACCAACCCCGGAGAGACAAGCACAGACATTGGTACCTGGGCCATATTAACCTCTGAGCCCCACCGCCTATTAAAGCTTTCAAGTTCAAGCCATATTGAAATCTGACTCACCACTTGAAGCTTACACAAAGTTGGGGGCCCCCAACATCGTTGTGGATAGAGAAGCAACAGTTCTTTTCTTCCCCTGGGAACTAAACCTCATTTTCACAGCATGTTTAAGGCTTTAAGGTCTAACGATACTGAGTTACATTTTTAAGATAAAAATGGTTTATTGCAATCATCATCTCTTGATACATTGTCTAAGTTCTCCCCAACCCTACCCTTCCCTCTGTTGTTGGCTAGCAGCGGCAGGTGAAGTTGTTCTCGCCAATGAGTCATCTGAGGGGGTGGGAATCTCCCAGAAGAACACAGTCAAGCTGGTGACTGTACTGTAAATGGGGAAACATCTCTAGACATGAGAATCTTTGCCATGGGGCACTGAGAAAGGGCAAGGCCGTGAATGGTTTATATCCACAGACCTCAGGCATGCCTGTAGGCAGACAGGAACTCACTGACATGTCCAGGATAAAAGGAGAACAAGATGCAAGCAGGCAGACTCCTCAGGTGGGAATGTCTACCCTCAAGGACCTCTGACCACTAGTGGGAAAGACAGAGAAAGAAGGAAGAGAGAGAGGGAGGGAGTGAAGACAAACAGGAAACATGAAACAGTGATCCTACTTTTTCTGTCTTATGTACCCTTACACAACCTGTACCCCAAAAGATGATTCCTTTTTTTCATATCCTTGTTCCCAATTGGGTTTTTAGAATATACCTTTTTGTGGTTCTTCAGCTAAAGCCTCATCGTTTGATCTAAGGCCCCCCCTACACAGAGTTGTGTAAGCTTGTTTCTAAGGCAAAAATTAGAAGAAACCCAGTGAAATGGCTAAGAAAAAGTCGGAGAAGAAGACATACTGGGGGAGAAAAAAATCTTTATTGTATATAAATGGAGGGCAGAAACACTGAGCAGAGCTTTTGTAGAATTCCTGGAAACTTACAATAAAATAATGCCTTCATCATTTATTATATTTGTTGATCTCTGTCTATTCCTGATAGCTACAAGCAGTAAAAAATTTTGAAGCAAAGCAAAAATGGAAAAAGGTTTATGGGATTTATTTTGGGGGTCAGGAGAGATACACCATATCTCATTGCTCTTCTGTGTAACCAGGAGAGAGAATTCTAGGAAAAAAGCAGAGGAAGGCAAATTGGAAAGAAAGGCAACATCCTAAGTTCTCTGGGAGAAAAATAAATCGAGGAAACGTGGATTCAGCTTTGGAAGAACTGGCTTTGGTGACTCCACCTCCACAAAAGTCGCTTTCCTTCTGACATCAAGTCATAGAAACTGGTTGAGTGCTAAGTCTGTCTTGGGTTCTGCAGAGCTGTGCCCTTTCACTAACACTTCACTGAAGTTAACATCAACTATACCCTCTTTCCACAGAACCAGGATTAATTCTCAGGGAGAATTTTCAATGAAAGCTACGAATTCCCCAACCAGTTGTCTGTCTCTCATTCCCCACCAGTCAACATTGGCTTCATAGTCTACTGCAAGTTTCATCCGTATAAAACAATAACATTAACCAACATTTACTGAGCGTTTAATATGCACAGGGCACCGTTTCATGTGCTCTGTGCCTGTTAACTCACGCCTCGGCACATCTTATGGTGGGCACCAATCTTACTACCGCTTTACAGATAAGGAAACTGAAGCTCAAAATCATCAGCTAATGCGCAGGGAGCATGTGTGTTTGCGGACCATGAGTCCAGAGCTCCTAAACTCGGAAACACAGGACATCGAAACACTAAGCATCCTCCAGCGACAACAGCCTTCAGGCGGGGTTTGCTGTTTTCCCAGACCACCCGCAGTCCCATAGCTTACAAAATGTTCCATTCCAGCAGCTCCTTTCTTCTTGCCCAGAAGCCATAAATCTACACAAAACAGATAAAATGGAGGTTTCTGGGTCAAATGAGGAGAAGCAAGGGTTCCTGCCTTTTCCCACCTCCAATCAGCCCCTCGCTGGTGCCCTAGAATTTCCCCCAAGTTTTCTGTGGAACACAATTGGAAAACCCCTGGACCAGTCTCTAGTTAGTCTCCCTCCACTGGTAAAATTGCCAGCTCCAGAGTTTCTTTCCAACTTGCTTCCCAAACTCCAGGGTTTCCTATTGCTTCTAGGATAAGTTTTGAAATTTTGCACTGGGAATTCCATGTTTTCTAAATCCTGTCCACACCCCACGCACCCAGTCTTTCTTTCTCGACCTGCATTCCATCCAGCTGGCCTCCCTGCCATCCCCAAACAGGCATCTTCTCTGAACCATCGAAAGTAACCTCTACTTTCACCTCTGCCTCTGCAAATTCTAACAGCTCAAACCAAGTGCAGCTTCTCCATAAAGCCTGACTACTCTAGTCCTGCTCAGGCTGACTTCTTGTCAGAACCACAAGACAGGTTCCACGGCCAGAGCAGAGACCAAAACAACAATGACTAAACAAGATACGAGTGTATTTCTCTTGCAAAAATTGTCCCAGAGTGAGAGCCTGGGTGGCTCAGTTCAGCATCTGCCTTCAGCTCAGGTCATGATCCCAGAGTCCCCAGATCAAGCCCCGAATCAGGATCCCTGCTCTGCAGGGAGTCTGCTTCTCGCTCTCCCTCTGCCCTTCCCCTGCTCCTTCTCTCTCTGTCTCTTTCTCTCTTGCTCACTCTCACACACTCTCTCACAAATAAATAAATAAAATCTTTTAAAAAATGAAATAAATTTTTTAAAAAAATGAATTGTCTCAGCGTGTGGCAGCCTCACAGTGGGGAACCCATGCTTCCTCCCGTGTTGCTGCCCGGCCACACTATCTGGGGTGGGTCATGGCTCACCACCACCACATCTGAGTTCCACCAGGAAGGCTGCTTAAAGGCATCCACCTCTATGTATCCCACTGGCAAGACGAGAATGGGAATTTAGAAAACTAGCCATCTCTTCCAAGTTGAGTCATTTCAAGGAAATGAAGGAGGAACATTTTCTCTCATCTCCTTTGTAAACTCCTGGAATAAAGGGACCCTGTCCCAAACCCTGTATCCCCCACACTCCCTGTCTAATCTGGCATCTTTCTATATACCTTAAATGTACTCAGTGACTGTTAAAGAAGAACATAGAGGTATAGGTATTTGTGAATGAGAAAAATGAATACATGCACAGTTTCAGAAACCAAAGATAATGTTGCATTTTTAAAAAAATCAGTGCTAAATTTAAAGTTTCCAGCTATTGCGTCCTAAATCCAAAATGGTTTTATATACCTACTTTTAGAAAAATTACCCTAAGAGAATGAATGGCTAATACTTTTCTGAACTGCCTTCCTCTTGCCCTCTGAACACACACACACACACACACAAACACACACTCTCTCTCTCTCTCTCTCTCTCACACACACACACCTCCAACTTATTCCAATACAAAATGTGGGAAATGGCTTTATTTATACACACACTTCTTTCTTAAGATCGTTAATACAAAAGCAATGAACGTTTGGAAAGTTGAAGTTTAAAACATAATGATAAAATGACCTTTCCAGCTACCAATCTGTGGTGACAGCATCTTGGATAGTCTACTGAGCACTTTTGCCAGTGACCAGAACTCTGGCAATGTTCTCATCCAGGTGATATTACTATATTTTTTCCACCTATCTTCTTTTTCAAGGAGAATTTTCTTTTCACCCTGTATTTATTTTGTTTATCTTACATATCTTTCTTTGAGGCAATATTTGGATTTATATGTTTATTAGTTCATCTCCATATGCACTAGATGACAAAAGCCACCAAACATTTTCTGTTTCTAGAATTGCTATTCTTCTTCTCTTAGATCTGCCAATGGATTTGCAGGTGTTTGCAATCTTTAGATAAGCTCTCTAGCTGATCTCCTGCTAGCTGAGGTAGTCTCAGCCTGCTACTTCTCCGCCATCTTGACTCCTCCTTCCGCCACCAAACATTTTAAGAAAATTTAAGGCCACTACAATTAAGGAACAGTAGCTCCGCGTCCCCTACTTGTCAGTTGCAAAATACTGAATCAGTTCAGACTTGCCAGGCCTTGAATGAAGCATGGGAAATAACTACACTAACAATAATCAGAAAAGCAGTTTCCCCCTTGTACCTCCTCTGAGACAGACATTGTACCAACTGCATCACCTGGATCCTTCCAATCCTTTCACAACCCCATAGATAATAAAAACAAGGCTCAGAGAAGAGACCATTATTATATTCAAATCCAGTAAGCCTGTTCCCAAAGACCTTTGCTTTTTCGATTATGGAGAAATCAACAAGAGTTGTCACTATTCTTCTCCATGCGTGTTTCCTATGGAGAGAGCACGTGTATAGAGACCCCACCAAAGAGGTCACACAGAAAGACCTCCATGGGGACTGGGAATCTCAGGAGACCATGACTGCCAGAGAGGGCGCTGCTCTTCTCCTGAGATCCTGGACAGCATGGGACCAGGCATTACAGAGCTGTTGACCCAGATTAGACGTAGATGGAGGCAGATCTCTCAGAGGAAGCCCCACGGTCCTCCCACTTGAACATCAAGACTGTCCTCCCTCAGCGAGGCATTTCCTGATCTACCTCGCAGACTCTCCAAACTTCATTCTTGCCCCTGGAATCTGGGGTCTGGCACAGCCTGAGTGAAGGCCACAGCCCACTTCCACAGTGCTGTCACCGCAACACTGACAAAGCTACTTCGTACTTTGAATTTGATGCTTCCGGCAAGGACTGCTCCTCAAGGCCTGGAAAACCCATATGAGGTCCAGCCACACTCAGCAGGAGTCTGGCAGCAGCTCAGCTCACACATTCTCTCAGGCCCTTCCAGGAAGTACTGGGGATTTTCACTTCTCCTCACTGCAGACAACTGTCCAATCCTCCTTCAAAGAGCCCGGCTAGGAGACACTGGCTCAGAATCACACACATGAATCACACGCATGAAAATTTTCCAGGATTTAACTCTCCACTTTAACTCTCCCCTCGTGCAGAATTTGCTGGGTAGGATACAGGCCAGCACATCCCGCGTAGACACGGGCCGCCTGTGTCTATGCGGGATGTGCTGGCCTGTGTCTGCAGTGCGCTCCTCAGTGGGACGGAATCTCGCCCAGACCTACTTCACCACACTGGCTCTCTCAGGGGAGCCCTATCTTGAAGTCTTCTCCAGGAGTTTTTCTCTCTCAACTGTGGTACTATCAACATTTCAGGTCAGGACATTTGTGGCTGTTTTGGGCTGTCCTGTGCTTTGTGGGATATCTAACAGCACCCCTGGTTTCTTTGCATCAGAAGCCAGGAGCACCGTCCCATTTGTGACAATCAGTAGTGTCTCCAGACATGGCCAGATGTCCCCTGGGAAGAAAAATCACCATTTGAGAACTGCTGGTCTGGCTGGTTGAACGCCATCCTATTCTGAAAGCCTCAGGCTGCTTTTCTCTGAGGCGGAAGAAGCACCCCATCCCACCAGGGTCTCTCAACACAGCCTCCAGATACTAAAACTCTTGCACGTTTATAAATACCTAGAATGCTGACGACGCTGAGTTTTTGAGCTTTGAGCTCATGCTTCCCCACTAACGGTTGAATGGCCCCCAGTCTGAGTGCCCATTCTGTGGAATTGCAGGAACATCCTTTGCTGGGCATTTCTGCAAAGAGCCGCTTTCCCACTCTCCCCAAGCCCTGTCCCCACTACCCTGCTGCTCCAGATGATCATTCAGTCTGACGAGGGTTGGGGTATTGCTTAAGCTGCTCTGGAAGGAGACAGTCATGCTTAACCATCTTAACTAGCAACCTGCAGGGATTACAAGGTAAAAGGGGAAAAGAGGTTCAGATGTTAGTCCTCAGGGCTAAGGGCCAGCAGCCAGTGCTTTTGCATGGAAGAATCTCCTTCCAGGTGTCTCCTCAACCCCTAGCCTGGCACATTGTCCCTTGGGTGTCACCCCTCCCAGCCCCTGTCACTCCCCATCACCAGGATGGTCACTAACCTCTGCAGAGATGCCCTCTGCCTCAGCGAAGACCAGCAGTTGCCCTTCAGTAAGCAGCACGCAGAACACTCTATCCTGATGTGTGAACGCACTGCACACCTTCTTGGGCAGTTCCCACAGAGACCTCGAGCAGGTGTTTGCTGTGCTCTTTCCTGACCTTGGCCTTTACCGAGTCTCAGGAGCCTCATGAAACCATGGTTACGAAGCTACCATGCCCTGCTCAGTCCTTCGGGACCCCGTTCCTTCTCAGCATCAGCGGCTACCACAATCCAAGCTGACACCATCTTAAAACACGACTTCTGATTGTAATGACTTCCATGCTGTGGGGCCAAGAAGTCAAATTCTGAGTCTGTCCCACAGAAATATCCCGGTGGGGGACATCAACCGAATGAGGAGCAGTTATTCATTACTATTCCAGGAACACCTCTACTCTGCCACTTTCAGAACACCAAGTTAGAGCTGGAGAATCGCCAGTGGTGGGTTTTTTTTTTTTAATTTTTAATTTCTTTTCAGCATAACAGTATTCATTGTTTTTTTCACCATACCCAGTGCTCCATACAATCCGTGCCCTCCCTAATACCCACCACCTGGTTCCCCCAACCTCCCACCCCCAACCAGTGGTGGTTTTGAAAGCTTCCCCAGCGTGATCACCCTGTCACCCATTGTCCAGTTGGAGTTTCTGGTGGAGCCACACCAGCTGATGCAGGCTGGACCTGGACATGTGACCTGAAGTATAATCAAAATAATGATGACCTCAGACCTTGTTAGGAGGAGAAGGATGTGAAGAGGAGCCCGAAAGGCTTCTGTAGACCAGAGGCTCAACCTCAGACTACTGACACCTGGGACTGGGTCATTCCTAGGCATTGTGACTGTGTAGCAATGTCCTTAGCCTCCATCCTCTAGATGCACAATTCCCCTGGGTTGTGCAAGTTGTGACAACCAAAAATGCCTCCAGGCATTGCCATGTCTCCCCTGGGAGCAAGAGCACCCCCAGTTAGAACCACTGGTGTATTTGGAGCACACTGGACTAAACCATGGAAGGTTTTGTGTAAGACTTTGTTCTTATCCTCTAGAAACTTAACATTTAGCTGGAAGGACAAGTAAACATACTAAATCGCAAAGTGAAAATTTCAATAATAAGTCAAGATAACAAGAGATGTCACGAGATGGCGTGAATTAATTGCATCTTAAATAATGCTTTCCTAACACTTGTAATATTATACTTTATTAAAATTACTTAATTACCTGTCTTCCTTCATATAAAATGAAGATGCCGTGAGCACAGACTGAATCTTCTTTGTTGCCCACAGAAAACTCCCTCCAGTGACTGACACCTAGTAGGTGGTCAGGGGTCAGTGTTTGTCAGGGGACAGCCCAGCACTGTCCAGGTGGCTTAGGTGCCTAAGCCACTAGCTGGTAACCAGGTGACAGGATCGACCCAATGCTTGACTGTACCTGGTCAGGGACTTTTGAAGCACTTTTAATTTAAAAAGCATAGATGGATAGATAGATAGATAGATAGATAGATGATAGATATCTTGGCTTCCAGACAGAGTGTGCATGAGAAAGACAGAGACAGAGACAGAGAATGTACGAGAGAGAGAGCGCTCAGCAATGTGGAAATCATTCTAGGGAGGGAAGATTTCCAAGGCAGCCTCAGAAGAGACACATCCTCTCCTTCCATCTCTGACCTTGTCTGCTTTTAATGCTCTCAAAAAGGCCCGGGATCCCGAGACAAACCCTGGGCTCTTGGCAGGAACACACGGGCCCACCGTGCAGGAGCAGAGATGAACTAGTGGGTGGAAAAGAGGAGACACCAATCTAAACCCTTTAGCTGGCCCTTCCACGTTCATGATTTGTTCATTTGTAAAAATGAGCATGGAGCACCTGCCTAGTGCCTGGAGACCAGCCAGCACGGTAGCAAGAAAGCCCCGCTCCTGGGAAGCCAGCAGCCGTGCTCCTTGCTTCATGCACCGTGGCGCGCATGGAATCACCTGCAGAAGGTGTAGAAGGGGTGGCTGGGCCCCCTTTCCGGAGATTCTGATTTAGCAGTTCTGAGCAGGGCCTGAGAGCAGCCTCGCTGAGCCTGCGCTGCGGGCCCCGGGCCACGGACCGCCCTCTGAGCGGTGGGGACCTGCAAAGACCCACGCACGGCTCCGTGAAGGGCCCCGGGCGGAGGTGGGCCAGGGAGAGCGCCCAGGATTTAACAGGCCCACGTTCTGCACTGGGCCCCGACACAAAGACAGGGCTTGAAGCTTCCTTCTCCTCTCCTGGCCCGGAGTGCCTGGGGAAGGACGTGGTCACAGCCGATGCGGGGACACACACGCCCCACCCCGCCCCCGCCCGCGTCGCTGTGGGTGGCAGCCGGGCCTCAGGCGGGCCTGGGACGGCCTCGCAGGGGTGAGGGCGCGGGGCAGGCACAGCCGGGCTGCGCCTCCGCGGGTTTATTTACTCAAACAGCAAACATCCCGCCTTCCGTGGGGCCAGGCCCAGGGCAGTTCCTGAATGGGACGAGACACTGTGTCTTCACAGAAGCCCACCCACGTCGCCGGGGCGGCCTGAGCGGCCCAGCCTGGGCTCGCGGAAATGACAGGAGGCGCGCGGGGCGACGCGGGCTGCCCAGGAATGTGGGTGACAGCCGCCCTCGCCCTCCGCCCGCGACAGCCCGAGGCGGACCCGTCCTCCACGGCGCTCCTTCCTCTGCCGGGTTTTGTCTCCCTTGACTTTGTCTCCAATTTTTATTCTTGTCAGCTGCGGGGGTGACACAGAGACGCAGATAAAGGCGGGGAGTTGGGGGGGAGAAGAAGAAAAAAATTGTAAGCTTTCTCCCTCGGAAGGGAAAACAGAGCTGAATAAACAGAATGTCACTGAAAAGACAAACAAACAAGACTTTCTGGAAGAACCAGATGGACTTCCAAATGGCCCTCGGGGCTGCACTGGACGGGGGATGGGGCCGGGTGCCGGGGGTCTGTGGGGTGGACCCGCCCGGATTTTAGATCGGGATTCTAAGTCCTCATGTCAGTTGCTGAAAACGCAGGCGATTTTGGAAACCTCAAACCTATTGAAGTGAAATAAAATAAAACAAGCCCTTTATTATCTTTGACTTTTTTTCTCCAGCATGTCCTATATCATCACTTTCTTTCTAACGGATCAACGTCTTGAATAAGGAATTGCTGACCTGATTTCTTTCTTATTCCAAAGTTGAGGGAGGGTTGAGTGTTTGTTTTTGTTTTCATTTTTCTGAAGCTTTCCCAGACTTAGTTAAATGACCATGCGCAAATTTAAATGGATCCGTTTCACTGGCTCTTTCTCCTTATCTATTTAATTGGTCCTTTATCCACTAAACCAACTATGTTTTTAAAAACGATATCTAACTGATACTCAAATTCCTCTAATAACAGCAGGGTGGTGTATGCTACACAGATGGAGGGGGAAACACTTGCCTTAAAAACCATTTTTCCATTCTCTGAGGATAAATTCTTTTTTTTTTTTTAACTAGACTGCAAAAAGGAAACTTTTTGAGCAGTTATAGCTTTGTAGCAAAATGGAGCCAGAACAGAGATTTCCCATATAATTCCTGTCTCCACACATGCATAGTCTTCCCCACTATGTCCTTAGCCTCCATCCTCGAGATGCACAACTCCCCTGGGTTGTGCAAGTTGTGACAACCAAGAATGCCTCCAGGCATTGCCATGTTTCCCCTGGGAGCAAGAGCACCCCCAGTTAGAATCACTGGTGTATTTGGAGCACACTGGACTAAACCGTGGAAGGTTTTGTGTAAGACTTTGTTCTTATCCTCTAGAAACTTAACATTTAGCTACATACCAAATGGCAAAGTGAAAATTTCAATAATAAGTCAAGATAACAAGAGGCGTCACGAGATGGCGTGAATTAATTGCATCTTAAATAATGCTTTCCTTACACTTGTTACATTATAATTTATTAAAGTATAAAGTATACAGTATATATACTTTATATATAGTATATATAAAGTATAAAAATTTATTATTTATTTTTTATTTATTTATTTTATATTATTTATTATTTATTATATTATTTATTATTTAATATTTAATTTTACCTTTGTTACATTTGTTGACAGTACATTTGTTACAATTGGATACATTTGTTATGATCTCTGAGTCTACGTTGGCACGTCATTAACACCTAAAGTCCATAGTTGACACTGTGTTCACTCTGGGTGTGTTACATTCTATAGGTTTGGACAAATGTATAATGACATGTATGTATCCATCATCACAGTATAACACAGAGTAGTTTCACTGCCCTAAAAATCCTTTCTGGCCTCCACCCAGATAACTTCTATTTTTCAAAAGTAATCTAATTGAAAGTATAAAGCATCTCCTATTTGATGATTATATGCCACTCATTTAGTGGGAAATTTCTTTTTTGTCAAATCTTTAACTCTGGAAAGTTTTGCAGAAAGGTAATAGCTACCCTAGTTGCTAGAATAAGGGCTGGTGAAATTTCCCCCAAACAAGTCTGAAATACTCTGCCAGTATCACTTGGGGTGGAGATCTAGGTCACAGAGATCAGTGGAAACTCGGGCACTAAGGGCCTGCTGGTCTACCAGATCCACCCAATTCTGAGAAGGATGGCCTGGAGCCCTCAGTACCCCCACTGGAAAACTGACACTTGAAATCCTACCGCTGGGGCATCCCTCCATGCTGTGATGTCTCAGGGCTCACCTTCAGAGGCTCCACTGACAGCCCATTTGACCAGCGACACAGAAGAGATGGAACAGGAGGCAGCGCCTCTGATGGGGGCCAGCAATAAACCCAGCCCACTGTAAGGTAGTCTCCAGATTTGATTCTCCTTGGGCACCATTGAAAATAGGCCAGGCAGAAGGAAGGACAATGACAGATCATAATGTATTACCTAGGAGGCATACATGAGGCCGGAAGGCCAATGTTCTGAGTTCATATATTGGCTCCAATTCTGCTGCCATTTTACCCACTGGGTCTTGACCAGGTCGCTCTCCCTCTCCAAGCCGTGCTACCCCACCTGCAAAAGGAAGTAGTCAGAAGGCATGGCTTG